>NC_042618.1:413430477-414151311 GCF_901001135.1 Rhinatrema bivittatum | reverse complement strand
TACCCAGATCAGTCCAGAAAAGTAGGATGTACCCAAGCCACCCTACTCTGGGCGGTAAACCGAAAGACCCACACGAAGCACACTCTCCCTGAAGGACAATTCATCAGAAGCCTTAACGTCCAATCGGTAATGTTTCGTAAAAGTGTGAATAGACGACCACATCGCCGCCCTACAGATCTCCTGAGGCGACAGTAACTGACACTCTGCCCAGGAGGTAGCCTGAGCCCTAGTGGAATGAGCTCTGAGATCCAAAGGCACCTAACGCCCTCGGGCTATGTATGCCGTGCAAATGGCTTCCTTAATCCACTGAGATACGGTCGCCTTCGACGCTTTGTCCTCCTTCTTTGGGCCACCAAAGAGAACGAACAAATTATCAGAACGTCTGAAGTCATTGGTAACCTCCAGATAACACAATAAGGCGTGCCGCACATCCAAAAGATGAAGGTCTCTGTTCTGAGAAGACTCGCGGGACCTGTTAGGGAATCCTGGAAGCTTCACAGTTTGATTGACGTGAAAGGCTGAAACCACCTTAAGGACAAAGGACGGAACCGTACATAACGATACCCGATCGTTGTAAATCCGAAGAAAGGGATCCCGACAAGACAGTGCCTGCAACTCTGAGATCAGACGGGCCGAGCAAATGGCTACCAAAAACACCGTTTTCAAAGTCAGATCTTTCAGGGAAACTCCACGAAGAGGCTCGAAAGGAGCGCCACATAGAACTCACAGGACTAAATTCAAACTCCAATCCGGATACACTGAACGGATGGGAGGGCGCAAATGTTTGACCCCCTTAAGAAATCGAGCAATATCCGGATGCGCTGCCAGCGAACAGCTGTCAAAGTTTCCCCGCAAGGCACCTAGAGCTGCAACTTGTACACGAAAGGAATTGAATGCCAAGCCCTTAGCGAGGCCCTGTTGCAGAAAGTCAAGAACCTGAGGAACATGCACTGCTAAAGGGTCGCAGGAAAGCTGATGACACCACGTCTCAAAAAGCTTCCAAACTCTCACATAGGCCATAGAGGTGGCTGGACGTCTCGCCTGTAGGAGGGAGGAAATGACTTGTTCTGAATAATCCCTCAAGGTTAAACGTTGCCTCTCAAAAGCCAATCCACGAGAGAGAAGCGATCCTCCCGATCCGAAAATATGGGCCCCTGACGGAGCAGATGCATTAGATGAGCCAGCTGAAGTGGACCCTCTAGAGCCAAGCGTACCAGATCCGTGAACCACAGACGATGTGGCCACTCCGGCGCCACCAGAATCACCCTTCCCGGGTGCCACTCTATGCGACGGAGAAGCCAACCTATGAGGAGCCAGGGTGGGAAGGCAAACAGCAGAATCCCCGTGGGCCAAGGACACACAAGAGCGTCTATGCCCACCGAGCCCTGTTCTCGGCGATGGCTGAAAAAATGAACTGTTTTTGCGTTCACCTGCGTTGCCATCAGATCCAGCTGAGGAGTTCCCCATCTGGCGCAAATGAGATTCCATGCCTCGAGAGATAGTTCCCATTCCCCTGGGTCTAGTTGCTGACAGCTGAGATAATTAGCTTGCACATTCTCTACTCCCGCTTCATGGGATGTGGCAATGCCCTCGAGATGGCGCTCCGCCCAGGTGAACAGAAGACGTGCCTCCAGTGCTACGGCGGGACTTCGAGTCCCACCTTGCCAGTTGATGTACCCCACCGTTGTCGCATTGTCCGAGAAGACTCACACCATTCTGCCCTGGATCCAGGGAAGAAATGCCCACAGGGCCAGACATACAGCCCTGGTCTCGAGCCAGTTTATGGACCAGGATCTTTCCATCGCCGACCAGATCCCTTGGGTGGACCTGTCTGCACTCACCGCCCCCCCAACCTGAGAGGCTGGCATCGGTGGAGATTATCAGCCAATTCGGAGTGTCCAAATCCACCCCCTGTTCCAGATTGTCCAGTGACAGCCACCATGACAGACTGGCTCTGGATCCCGGAAGTAGAGGCACTGGTAGTTGGAATTGCTCTGACATAGGGCTCCAGCGAGACAAAAGCACAAGCTGTAAAGGTCTTAAGTGAGCGAACGCCCAAGAACCTAGTCCAAGGTTGAAGCCATGGAGCCCAGGACCTGAAGATGATGCCACACTGTGGGATTGTTCCTTCGAAGAAGGGAATGTATTTGTTCCTGCAACTTCCCTATTCGGTCCACCACTAGAAATACTTTGCCCAGCAAGGTATCGAATTGTGCTGCGAGATAAATCAACTTCTGAGTGGGTTCCAAGTGATTCTTCTGCACATTGATTACCCAACCTAGGGATCGCAATGTGAACATGACCATGTGCACTAATCTCTCGCAGTCCTCCCGAGACTTCGCGCGAATCAACCAGTCGTCCAGGTACAGGTGGACCAAGATTCCCTCCTGACGAAGGAAGTCCGCCATCACCACCATCACCCTTGGTGAACGTGCAAGGAACTGTTGAGAGACCAAATGGGAGGGCTCGAAATTGGAAGTGTCGTCCCAAGACTTTGAACCGCAGAAACCTCTGGTGATTCAGCCGGATCAGAATGTGTAAATACGCCTCTGTGAGGTCCAGAGAAGCGAGAAACTCCCCTTTTCAAACCGTGGCCATCACTGTCCTCAGTGTTTCCATATGAAACTGAGGAACCCGAAGGCAACGGATCACCTTCTGCAGATCAAGGATGGGCCGAAACATGCCCTCCTTCTTGAGGACCACAGAGTACCGACCTCGTCCCTGTTGAGCCTCCAGAACCGGGACAATAGCTTTGAGCTCGAGAAGTCGCTGTAGAGTCACCCGGACCGCCTCTCTTGACACTTGAGGCCACTCGGGACTCCACAAAAACCTCCCGGACCGGGCACGAGAACTCCAGTGCATACCCGTCATTGATCACTTCTAAGACCCATCGGTCTGATTTACTTCTTGCCGATTCCGAGTAAAAGTTGGATAATCTGCCTCAGACAGCTTCGACGACGGAATGGGTGCTCGTGGCTTCATTGGGTTTTGTTTTTTTTTTATTAGTTTCTGCACCAAGATATCCCGAATCTCTTCCAGGCCGGCAACCCCCGCGAAAGGACTGCTGGCGCCCCAAAGCAGGTTTAGAAGCAGGAGGTGCGGAGTATTTACCTGCTCTGAAGCGGCGTGAGTCCCGAAACCTAAGAAAGTCTTCCCTCCTCGAGCTAGATCTTTTTTCTTCCGGCCACTGATTGCCCATGGATTCGGCAAGCAGCTTTACTAGCTGATCCAGATCCTCCCCAAAGAGGAGCTTGCCCTTAAAGGCTAGATTACAAAGCTGGGATTTGGAGGACAAATCCGCTGCCCAATTTCGCAGCCAGAGGAGACGCTGTGCTGACACCAAGGACACCATACCTCTCGCCGAGGTCCTCACCAGATCATACAAAGCATATGCAATGTAAGCGATGCCTGCTTCTAGGTAGGCGGACTGCAGAGCCCCACTGTCGCCTCCTGGACCCAACACAGACAGGCCCTCTGCATAAGGCTAGCGCAAACAGCCGCCCAAAGGCATAGCACTGCAACCTTGAATGCTCGATTCAACTGGATCTCCAGCTTGCGGTCCTGCATATCCTTAAGGGCAGCCGCCCCAGCAACCGGGATAATGGTCTTTTTCGTGACTGCCAAGACCGCGGCATCCACCTTTGGAATCTTCAGTAAATCCAAAACATCAGACTATAACGGGTACAGGTTCGCAATAGCTCTGCCCACCTTCAAGCCGGAATCCGGAGTCTCCCACTCCCGGGTCACTAGTTTGCGAACCTTCTTAGGCAGAGGAAAAGATGTTATGGGACTCCTAATGCCATTGAGGACTGGATTGACGCCCTCGTTGTCACTCTTCTTGAGAAACCTTAAGTCCCAGAACTTCAAGGACCTGGGGAATAAGGGGTCTTAACTCATCCTGCTTGAACAAACGCACCACACTGGGGTCATCCCCCTCCACAGGAGGGTCATTGGGCTCATCTGGATCCACCATTAGCCGGATCCGGCCGCAGATCCAGGTCTGCCGCCCCTACTACCCCAGAAGCCGGCGTCACCCCAGACCCCAGGATCAGATCTTGCGTATCCTGGGGAGAATCCCCTGTGGGGTAAGCCTGATCAGAGAGGCGCTGACAAGGGTCCGTACCCAGACCTCTTTTCTCAAGCGGGTCCGAACCTGCCCCCAGGAGACTGGGCTGCTTTACCATTGAGCGTTTCCTTGCCAGGAAAGCCTGGTGCATAAGGAGGACAAATTCTGGGAAAAACCCCTCCAGGTCCCCCTCCCGCACTGGAGAGTTGGCTGGGGTGATATCATCAGTTCCCCCGGTGAAGTCTTCCCTCACCGGGGCTAGAACAGGTGGAGAATCCTCTTCCCGCAAAGCTGAAGGCGAGACAGACGTTCCCTCCCTGAGGGAGAAGGCAAGAAGCCCTGAAGAACCCTCTAACCCCAGGGAACACGATGCGTATAAGGAGGCCGCATCTAATGCCTGGTCGTGTGACCCACATGCGGGACAGGCCTGCGATTGTGTTTTCGGTCACATCCGCAGCAGCGCATAGATAGTCTGAAGTGAAATATAAAAGGGTGCAAATAAAAAAAGAAATGCTTGAAGCCGCGGCGCGGAGAAAATTTCAGTCAGGCAGGACCAGAAAAAACAAACTTTTCGTGCAGCAGGCAGAGATTACTGGCTGAGGAGAAAAAAAAACGCGCACAGCTGTGCCATGGGAAAGGAGCCTGTTTATAGTGAAATCGCAAGGCCCCCAGCAGGGAAGCGGCGAGTAAACAAGCCACACGGAGAAAAACTCACCCTTGCCCTCAGAAAACAACCCGGGGCCCCGGGAGCTGAGGGGAACACTGCTGACAGCTTCCCCGGCTGGCCTTAAAAGACCCGGTCCCTCCTGCACCACTCCTTACCTCAGCACTGAAGACTGTCAGTCAGACGCAGTGAAAACAGCTCTTTTTTTTTTTTAACCTTTACCAAGACACAGCGAAAAGCTGCTGCAGGAGACAAGGGAGCAGCTGTAGCAGAGACAGTGGTGAGTAGCCAGGAGGCCCTGGTCGTCAGACACCGAACTGTGGTGGGCGAAACCCTGACAGGAATATCCAATTCCCCAACGCCCAGCTTCTACTGAGGCATGGCCCACGAAGGCGCCTAATACCTCAGGAAGCGACCGAAAACCAAAAAATTAAATTCAAACTAACTAAATAAAAAATATAACTAAAGACTGCAGGTGTCCATCTGTACCACCCGCTGGAGTCAGAGAAATACTGAGTGACTGCAGGTGGCACTCTCGTTATGTAGCAGTGCCCAAAGTTCTAATTGTTCTCTGACTCCACCTGCTGGTAGGAATACACAACCCACTTTTCTGGACTGATCTGGGTATGTTCAGGAACCCTCTCTTATTTTATTTAGCATTTTTTATATACCGAGGTAGAGCAGAGTAGCCTTCACTCCGGTTTACAGATTATAACAACATGTTACATAAAACTAATTGAGGACATTGAAGAGAAATGTCTTCTCTTCTCTTGTGAACCCCAAACACTTCCTCTACTGTTACAGGCTGGAAAGCCACACAGACATACCAACTGAAGAGGACAAAAGAAGTCAAGTGGTATGGATTCCACTGCTTACAGCCACTTCCTCTCAAGACACGGGGAGGAGGAAAGAGGGGAAGTGTTAATTTAATTTAAACGTTTGCTGAAAATCTTAGTCTTTGGACATGAGAAAACCCCAGCAAAATAATTTTAAACATAACAGAAATACTAATATATATACAATCAGAAAACAATTGGAAGAGAAGCAGGGAGAACAACAGAAGGGCAACACTTTCAATATAAGCTATTTTCATGTTGGAAGAATACATAAATTAAATTGTTAGACATTTCTTATTAGCAATAATATACCATATTTGTAGTGTATCATGTGATATTGTTACATCTGATTTATGAGGCAAAAAATACACACCTAATACAAATGAATTTCTCAAAATACATCATGCCTGGCGATAGATTATTGCTTCATTGCTAGGGATGAATCCCTCATGATTTAACCAAGGCAACAGAATTTAACAGCAGTTGAAGAGATAAGAAATCTGCTGTACCTGAAGACTTTCAAAGGGACTGAAAAATCCTAAAAAAACAAAAACAAAAACCAGCACAACTAAGGGAGCGGTATATGCTGAAATACTGGAGACATCAGAGAGCGTCTGCAAGAGCATCAGCTAAATATCCTTTAGGTGGCACTCTGCCCATAACAACAAGAAAGGTTTCTACACAGAGCTTACATTTATTGTAGAGAAGAGGGCAAATACAAAAGATAGCTTCAGGATGAACAAATTTGTTTACATTGTTTCATTCAAACCTAAAAACTAATTAATGTTCATGATAAAATGTACTTTGAGACTTTGCCCCTACAAAAAAACTCTAGTTGTGGCTTTCAGTTTGGAAATGTTCACATAGCACAGGGGTGGCTAACTCTGATCCTTGAGTCACAAACAGGCCAGATTTTCAGGATATTCACAATGAATATGCATGAGACAAATTTTCCTACAATGGAGGCAGTGCATGTAAATCTCTGTCATGCATATTCATTGTAGATATCCTGAAAACCTGGCCTGTTTGTGACTCTGAAGAACTGGAGGTGGCCACCCCTGACCTAGCACTTCTGCTTTTGTATTATATTTCACCTGATTTTAAAGCTCCTGTTACAGATATCCCAGAGGCAGGTAACGGAATGCCAAAACGCAGACAGTGTTGCATTGTTGCTTGATGAAGGATTTTATACTCTTCTTTGCTACAGTGGAAGGCTTTTTAAAGATATTTTGTGGACATTAATTTTATGGACAAAGGCGGCAAAATGATTATAAAAGATGGTAGCATTTTGTGATAAGGCATCATATAAAAAGTTGTATAAGTGTGCTATCAAAGTATATCCATTATTTATTTTGATTCCTTCCAAAAAATATTTATATTGTTTTGTCTTTTTGTCTACAAGTAGCTTGACATTTATGGAAATTTTGTTTTATTGAAATTAGCAAATATAAGAGGTCAGGCAATAAGTCCACTTGTTTTGCTGCTTAAAAGGTAAGCTTTATATAGTTTCATAGAGTAGTTCATCAAGCGAATACCACTTGCGGTCCCCCGATACGGGCCATATTTTGAGGAACTGCATTGGGAGGGACCAATTCTACAAGTAAGTATAAAACAATCAATCATAATGTGGACTTATGAAAGCGAAAAAGACGTAACAGCAGAGAAGAGACATGTATAAATATAAAAAATAATAAAAAGTTACATCCAGGTGCTCATTTCAAACTTAAAACAGCATTACATTGCATCACACTCAGTCAAAATATGGCACCAAAGATTTAAAGGTCACCTGGCAAGACCTGTCAATGGTGAGATATGTCATGGCTACGTCAGGGGGAAGTGTTATACCAAAACAAGAGGCATAGAAAAATGACATAAATCTGACAATTCAGAAAAAGCTGTCCAATCCAAATCAAGGTTCATTCCATGTGGAGATACAGTATTCACCGTAAAAATTCATTTAAGCTTACACTGTAGCAGAGCCCGGACAGAAGTCACCTCCTTGTCAGAAACAAAAACCACGTCTATAACAAAAAAGCAGAGTTCATCCAGCGTGTGTTGAAAATCAGTTCAATGTTGCACAAGAGAGGTATTTTATCAAGCATGTCGAAGGCATGAAATATGTTCATAGATGCGGGTGTGTATCATTCATGTGGTTTTCCTAATGTATAGTAAGGGACAAGGGTAGTAGATTGCATAAATTACACCGGTGGGGAATAGTCAGAGGAAAATCTCAACCTCAGAGGCTTTTTTTTTTTTTTTTTTTTTTTTTAAAGAGACTGTTGTGAAAAAGTAGAGATCGAAATGGAAAAAGAGCAAGCTTTACATTTCCTGCATGGAGTATGGCCAGAGTACGCAGTGGGAGACTGAGTGGGCTCCCGATATTCAAAAGATGTTAACATATCCCTTAAAATGCATTCATGCCAAAAGAAACTGGAGACCACTCTGAAATACTGGTAAAGGGCTCAAACAAGGCCAATAAGAATGGATGATATTACAAAACATGTTGGCATGTGGGAGAAAAAGGCAATACACAAGTGAAAATATCATAATCAGCAGAGGAAGACTTAGAAAAAAAAAGGTAGATGACGATTCGTGTATAGTGCATGCTTAAATGCATGTTTAATAATACGGGAAGGATAACCACACTTTTAAAAAAGTCAGTAAACACAGAGCTAGCCTGGGATAAGAACTCTTCCTTGGTCGAACATATCCGACGCAGGTGAAAGAATTGACCAACCAGGATATTGTCCCATAGATAAAGCAAAATTGCTTACCTGGTAATAGGTGTTATCCCAGGACAGCAGGATGTAGTCCTCACATATGGGTGACATCATCAGATGGAGCCCTGGTACGGAAAACTTGTGTCAAGAGTTTCTAGAAACTTTTGGCTGGCACTGTGGGCACACTGAGCATGCCCAACATGCCATGATATTCTCAGCCACAGGGGTCTCCCTACAGTCTCGTTTGTAGCAATTTACGTGAGCTAAAAAAATAAAATAATAAAACGTATCACACCCAACTCTGCGGGGAGGTGGGTGGGTTCTGTGAGGACTACATTCTGCTGTCCTGGGATAACACCTATTACAAGGTAAGCAATTTTGCTTTATCCCAGGACAAGCAGGATGATAGTCCTCACATATGGGTGATTAGCAAGCTACAGCCTGTGTCATTCTTATGTTATACCAGCAGCATACAACAAGTGCAACAAGCACAACAACAGGTGTACTGCTGGAAAAAATTGAGGCAGCCTGAAATCACCGTAGGATGTATATGGAAGGAGTTGGGATTAAACTGGAAACAAGTTCTTTAAGACATATTGTCCAAAGGCTGAATCTTGTCGTCATCCTTTATCCAAACAATAATAAGCTGCAAATGTGTGAAGGGAACTCCATGTTGCAGCTTTACATATGTCAAGAATGGGCACTGAACGATAGTGTGCTACTGATGTAGACATAGCCCTTACCGAGTGTGCTTTTACTCGCCCCTGGAGAGGAATATTAGCTTTTTCGTAACAGAATTCTATACAGTCTGCTAACCAGTTGGATAGAGTCTGTTTCCCTACCGCAACTCCTGGTTTATTCTTGTCAAAAGAAACAAAGAGTTGGGTGGATTTTCTATGGACCGCTGTGCAGTCAAGGTAGAAAGCTAGCGCATGTTTACAGTCTAAAGTGTGTAAAACTCTCTCTCCCGGATGAGAGTGTGGTCTTGGAAAGAAAGTAGGCAAGACTATTGACTGATTGATATAAAAGTCTGTTACCACTTTTGGTAAGAACTTTGGGTGAGTGCGAAGGACATGCAGGAATCGTGTGTAAGGCGAGTATGTGACGAGAGCTTGTAACTCACTGACTCTCTGAGCCAACGTAATGGCTACTAGGAAAAGAACTTTCCATGTAAGGAATTTCTCTTCGCAAGAGTGTAGAGGCTCAAACAGTGAACGCATAAGTCTTGTTAATACCAAACTGAGGTCCCATTCAGTGACCGGTGGTTTAATGGGAGGTTTAAGGTGAAGTAAACCTCTCATGAACCTACTTACTAGTGGTTGTGCCGTTATGGGCGCATCGCCTACACCCTTGTGGTAAGCCGCTATGGCACTTAAGTGTACCCTGACAGAAGATGTCTGGAGACCAGAATCCGACAGGTGGCATAGGTAATCCAGTAAAGAAGAAGTGGGGCAGGAAAAGGGTTCTATACCCTTTTGAGTACACCATTTTGTAAATCTGGTCCACTTAAAGTAGTAAGATTTACGTGTCGAAGGCTTTCGTGAAGCTACCAGAACTTGAGAGACTTGAGTTGAAAGATTAAGTGGTTGCAGAACTAAGCTTTCAACATCCAAGCTGTCAGGGCAAGAGTTGTCAGGTTGGGATGATGCAACTTGCTCTGATTCTGGGTTATGAGAATGGGTTCTGTGCCCAGTCTGATTGGTTGTGAGATCGAGAGGTCGAGGAATATGGGGACCCATACTTGCCGTGGCCAATACGGGGCTATGAGGATCATTGTCCCTGTGTCCTGTTGTAGCTTCACGAGAGTTTTCGTTATGAGCGGAATTGGAGGATACGCATACAAAGACCTGTGTTCCAAGGGCGAGTAAATGCTTCCCTGGGGATTGGTTGCCGATGTCCGTGGAGGGAGCAAAACCTTTCCACTTTGTGGTTCAGTTTGGATGCAAAGAGGTCTATAGTTGGGCGACCCCAATGTTGAAAATTTTTGCTCGCTACACGTGGATCCAGTGACCATTCGTGGGGATTGAAATGTCGACTGAAATCGTCTGCTAGAATGTTTTTGATGCCCGGCAAATAACTGGCTCGGAGTTGTATGGAGTGCTCCAGAGCCCAAGCTCAGATCTGTACTGCTTCTTGGCATAGGAGATACGAGCCGGTGCCTCCTTGCTTGTTTATGTACCACATTGCCACTGTGTTGTCTGTTTGAATCAGCACAGTCTTGTTTGAAAGGCAGTGTTTGAAGGCATAAAGGGCATATTGTATCACTCGAAGTTCCAAGAAGTTTATTTGACACTTTTTCTTGAGCGGAGTCCACATCCCTTGTGTTTGAAGGCTGTTGACGTGAGCTCTCCATCCCAGGTTGGAGGCATCTGTCGTCAGGATGACTTGCGGATTTGTTGGTTGGAATGGGAGACCAGCAGTCAATACTGTCTGATTTGTCCACCAGTGAAGTGATTGGTGAAGCTGGTGGGTGATTTGAATTGTATGCGACAATGGTTGGGAAGCTTGGAGTCCATTGAGTTCGTCTCATGGCTAACTTTGCAAAAGGAGTTACATGTACTGTGGAGGCCATGTGTCCTAGAAGTATCAGAACTTGATGAGCAGATGTGAACTGATGATGAATCATAATGTTTGCCAGTCGCATTAGATTGTCTGCACGGTCGCATGGAAGGGAAGCTTTACCCATTGTGGTGTCGAGGTATGCTCCGATGAACGTGAGGAGCTGAGACGGCTCGATGTGAGATTTTGGATAGTTGATGAGAAAACCCAGGAGGTATAATAAGTTTATTGTGGTTTTTAAGGCAGAGAGAACTCCCTGCTTGGATGGACTTCTGATGAGCCAATCGTCGAGATAAGGAAAAATGTGAATATAGTTTTTTCTTAATTGTGCGGCCACCACTACTAGACATTTTGTGAATACTCGAGGTGCAGAGGCCAGGCCAAATGGGAGGACTCGATACTGGTAATGTTTATTTCCCCACTACAAAGCGTAGGTATTTGCGGTGTTGTATGGAAATTGGTATGTGAGCGTAAGTGTCTTGAAGGTCCAGAGAACAGAGCCAATCTCCCTTTTGAAGCAACGGGATGATGGATCCCAGGGATACTATTCGAACTTTCTCTTTGTAAAGAAATTTGTTGAGATTGCGGAGGTCCAAGATAGGACGAAGGCCTCCTGTTTTCTTTGGAATGAGGAAATAGCAGGAGTAGAACCCTTTCCCTTGCTGAGACAGGGGAACTGGTTTGATGGCCCTGGCGGTCAGCAAAGAAGAGAGTTCCACTGCTGAGATGTGATTATCATGTGAGTCCAGAGTGGAGTGGGAGGTGAATGTGGCGGTATTGTTTTGAATTTCAATCGATAACCCCGATTTAGTATGGCTAATACCCATTGGTCTGTTGTGATACGACTCCATTGGTGTTGAAAATAATGAAGTCGTCCTCCGACTGGTAGGGAGGGCATAGGGTTTAGCAGAAGAGAGAGAGACTTCTGTTCTCATGGCACGGTTCAAAAACTCGCTGCTGGACCAGTTTGAGGTGGTGGTTGGGTCTTCTGCTGCTTGGTTTGGAGAGGGCGTCCTCTCTGTGGGGGTCGGTATTGACGTCCTGAAGAGGCAGGTGGATAATACCTCCTAGGTCTGTAAAAAGGTCGCCTCGTATCTCTGCGGTTGGTCGCCTGAGAGAGGATGGTTGATCCGCTGGTAGCTTGGAAAGCTGACGGAGTGTCTCATGGTGGTCTTTTATTTGAGACACCATGGCTTGAATTTTCTCACCGAAAAGATTTTCTCCATCGCAAGGGAGATCTGCCAGACGTTTTTGGACCTCTTGTCTAAGATCTGAGGCTTTAAGCCAAGCCCATCTTCTTGCATTGATTGCAGAGGCAGAGAGACGGGTTGAAGTCTCGAATACATCGTACGCCGCTCTTACCTCGTGCTTTCCTGATTCTGGTCCTTTGTCCACCAACGTCGTTAAAGGTTGTTGATGTTGTTGTGGAAGGTTATCTACAATACCTTGAACCTGTTTCCACAAGTTCCTCTGGTATTGTGTCATATACAGCTGGTATGCTGCGATACGTGCTACCAACATGGAACCTTGATAGACATTTTTTCCTAATGTATCCAGGAAGCGTTGATCCTTCCCTGGTGGGACAGAAGAATGAGGCTTCGTTTTTCTGGCTTTCTTTTGAGCTGATTCTACAACTACAGAGTGGTGGGGTAGTTGAGGTTTTTGATACCCTGAAGCATGTTGCACTATATAAGTGGCGTCTGTTCTTTTATTTACTGCAGGAACGGAGCAGGGGTGTTCCCACATTCTCTGCTGCAATTCCAAAAGGATGTCATGGATTGGAATGGCCATAATTACTTTAGGTGCATCTACAAATTGTAGAACCTCTAATGCCTTATGTCTGGTGTCTTCCTCTGATTAATTTGAATGGAACTGTTTCTGCCATTTCTTTAATAAAGTTAGAAAATGACAGATCTTCAGGCGGGGATTTTTTTCTCTCTTCTGGTGGAGAGGGTTCTGATATCATTTCCTCCGACTCTGTGTCCAAATCAACATCCTTCCAAGGGGTGTGTCCTGGATGATAAGGAGAATCAGGACCATCTGAAAGTAGATGGTGCTTTGACTTAAATATAGCCTTTGTTGGTATGTGTTTTGGCAATGAGGGCATCGATTGGGGAATTGATCGGTGCCCTGTATCCCCTGAGGGGTCCGGATGTATTGGCATCGATGGATGACAGGGAGGCATCGAGGGTTCCTTTGGATGTCGATGTAGTCCCGATGGACCTGGGGCTGAATCAGAGTCTCCCCCGTCCTCCTCCGATGATCTGTGGGCTGGAATGGCTGGAGTCATCGGTGGTTTCTTTGATGGAACCGGTTCTGTCAGTGCCGACAGGAAAGCCTCTATTAAGGCATCGAGCCTGTTCAGCAAAGGATGAAAAATGGATTGATCCGGTGCCACTGGCGGTATTGACGCCGGTGTCGGAGGCGCTGTCGGAGGTTGCAGGTTCCGTAGAGCCTCGATGACCGCCTGTTGGACTAAAGTAGTCACTTCTTCCCTTGAAATCGGGGCAGTATCCACTGCTACCGGGGAAGGTTACTGCTGGCATTATAAGTACTTCCACGATAAATCGTGGTGGCACTTCCTCCAACACCGAGCCCAGTAGAGAGTGCCTCGGTTCCATGTGTACAGCCGGTGGAGTTGGCTCCAGTACACGGACCTTCTTCGGCATCGATCCGATGGGTCTGGATCTCGATGGTCGATGCCTGTTCATCGGTTGGATCGGTAGACCGATGTCGATGCCGAAGATGATGCTATCGAGGTTCCGACGGCACCGGTGATGGCCGGTCATCGAGTCGTTTTTCCTCTCGATGCGTCGATGCCGAAGGAGGAGTTATCCTTGGTGAAGACGTCGACGATGATGATGGAATCTTTTAAAATAATTCTTCCATCTTATCTAGCCGAGCTCATCTGCCCTTTGGTGTCATTTGGGCACAAGTTGAGCAGGCTCGGACGTCATGGCCTGATCCCAGGCAAAGAACACAAACATAATGTGGGTCGGTAATAGACACAGTCCGGTTGCAATCCGGACACTTTTTGAAACCTGAGGCCATGATAAAATTTTTGGCCTGATAACGGTCGACGACCGGAGGAAATCGACGCTGAGGTGACCGGAATTGATCAAAAAGTATTTGAAAAATGTACTCACCGAGACTATGTGAAAAGGAGACCCAATTATGATGAAATTGTGACTGAGAATATGTGACTGGAAAGTTTTCTTCCCTGATAAATGTGAGGGAATTGGTTTTCCAGAGCTCCTGACGTGCTTTGCTACAGCAAGGTAGAAAAAGAGAGACTGAAGGGAGACCCTGTGGCTGAGAATATCATGGCATGCTGGGCATGCTCAATGTGCCCACAGTGCCAGCCAAAAGTTTCTAGAAACTCTTGACACAAGTTTTCCATACCAGGGCTCCATCTGATGATGTCACCCATATGTGAGGACTATCATCCTGCTTGTCCTGGGATAACGTGGCTGACAACTTCTATATGAGAGAAGGGTGTTCCTGTCAGTGGGTTTTTTTTAAACAGTGTAGTATGAAATTCACCATCAGAGATAGATACTTGGATGTCAAGAAAAGAAATGCTACAGGTGTCAATGTGTGCAGAGAATTTCAAACTGGAATTACAAGAGTTAAGCCAGTCAAACAAAAAGAATTGTATATATGTACTTTCCAAATCAGAAAAATATAGTCAATGTAGCAATACCAGGACAAGATAAAATGAAGATTGATACAAGTGTAAGTGTTCAAACTTCATAACATAGAGGCAGGCTATGTCGGAGGACATAGTGGCCCCCATAGCAGTGCCCTTAATTTTCTGATAAATACAACTGTCGAAAGAAAAAATCTTTGGCGCCATTTTTAAAATAGCTATTTAACCCTCGACTGTGACGTGATGTAATTTAATGCTGTTCAATCTATGCTTGAATGTTTTAAGTTTGAGATGAGCATCTGGATGTAACTTTTTTTTATTTTTTATATGTATACATTTTTCTTCTCTGCTGTTACGTCTCCACATTATGATTGATTGTTTATATTTTACTTATAGAATTGGACCCTCCCAATGCAGCTCCTCGTAACATGGCCCGTGTCGGAGGACCGCTAGTGGTATTCGCTTGATGTATGAACAGCTCTATGAAACTATATAAAGCTTACCTTTTGAACAGCAAAATGAGTGAACTTAAAATTTTATTGCCTGACCTCTTATATCTGTGCTTTACTGTGAGTCAGGACATCCACCTTTAACTGTCTTACTGAAATTAACAACAGTCAATGTGTTAGGTATACAATATTCCTGTTGCATACCACACACTTAGCAATACAATGACCAAATGTAAATAATACCTCAATGCTGTCCCATATCCAACCCACCTCCCCTCTCTCAATCCAAACAAACCAAGAGGGGAAAACTCATTCAAAACATGTGAATAGTCTAAAATCATTTAAAATCTGACTTCAGGCATTATGGGGAAGCTTTGAAATGTAAGGTAACCACAAGTCCAAAATGAATTTCTTCCTCAGCATAGATTCCACCTTACTAGTTAGTTGTTCAATAACCAATAAATTATGCACTTTCAGGTGAATTTTAGAAGTCAGATGCGTGCATTAGGGGATGCACAAAGAAATTGGGCTTGTGCGCATAGAGAGGATTTTAAAAGCCGCCAATATATGTGCATATTTCCCTCAGTGCGCACATCTCAAACATTTTTTAAAAAAAGAGGTGAGGCAGGGTGTATCATGGGCATTTCGGGGCGTGAACCTGAGATGTATGTGTAAATACTTACACACTCTGTGCATGCTGAAGTCCCTTACTGCATAACTTTATTTCTGCTACAGATGCTGTGTAAGTTAAAAATTAAAGAAAATTAGGTAGATATGTGGGATTATCAAACCAGAGAGAACCTCGCTCTTTACTGGGTGAAGTGGGAATGAACTGGTAAAACTTGGAATGGTGTCAGCATATGCCCCTTTTAAAATCCTCCTATTTATGCAGTAGAAGCGGGATTTGCACGCACAAGTGCGCCCACTTAAAATTTGGTGTACATGTGCGTGCGGTCAGACTATTTTATAGCATGTCTATGTTATAAAATGGCCACATCCCTGGATGTGGGCCAATGAATGTGCACACGTGCAGCATTTTGAAAGTTACCATCCCTATTTCTCCAATATGTAATGGATGGAGTATCTGGCTTTCTACAACAGTGCAAAATAGTTAAGTTTTGCCATAAGAAAAAAAACTTTACAAACCCACAGTTTCTGAAGTGCTGAACAAAGAACTAACATCTCCAAACAATGCTGAAGAAGCATAAAAAAAGTAACACTTGTACAGAGCCCATTCTACAAATGCAAAACTTTTCTCCAGAGGTAGTGCATGTTGGTGCAAGTCCAAAAAGAATGTCCAAGAGCCTGCTGCAGTAAAGCATTTATCAGAATCCAAAATCTGTGCTAAAATTTCTTGGCATTGTGAAATATATGCTGTATTCAAAAATTTGTATGTTTCTCTTAACAAAACATTACTGGAAAGTTTATGTATTTGAACAAAACTGCCAATAAAAATATTAGTTTTGAAGACATAGTAATTGTGTCCATTTGGTTTCACAATTCTATAAAAGACCAAATATTATCTAGAGCTATCAAAAGTTTATATATGGAAGACAGTGAAATCTTGTTGGAATTAATTAGGTCAAACCAGCCCTTCAAAATATACCATTAGCAGCACTTTGGTCTGAATGATTCAATGACAAAATATGACGACAAACTTGGAGATAGTCATAAAAATCCCTGTAGGTAAATTCAAAAGGAGCTCTGCAAGTCCTGAAAGTAATAAAGATTGCCATTCTTGGGAAGAAGCTGGACCACCATTAACAGCCCCCTCTATAGCCTAACATTTAATTAAAATCTTTCTGCAGCAATTACTCAGAATACTGAAATGCTTCCTTTCAGATGAGAATCCTCTGAATTTAACCATGTTGAAAGGACACAATTTTCAAAGAGTTACAAATGTACACAAATTTTGCATTTTATCTCCTGCCTTAAGAAAAATAGCTTTGCATCTACTGCTTAATAAACCATGTTGAAAATCAGCAAAACATGAAACTCTGATGGTAAGGAGATGAGGCAAAGTTTATTACATTTGTATAAAGATCATCATCCATTTATGACTGGAATAGTCAAGACCTGTCTTGCATATCTTTACTCTTATTTTATTCTCTGATTATGTTTTAAAAACAAAACAAAAACCAGTCAACTTTGTATTTCTTTACCAGGGCAGTTAAAAAGGCTAATCAAAGGCATGACACTACTTATGAATCCTCAAGTGCCATTTTATGCATACTTAATATCATTTTAACCTAAATGTATATAAAATATGACCCAAAAATTGCCTCTGGTCCGAGATCAGCTAAAATGAAGAGGTATTAGCTACCACCAACTTTTTAGTTTTACAGTTATCTCAAACTAATTCGGAACATTCAGATTTTGATGTCTAGTAACTTCTGGAGTATACTGGAAAAAAAAAAGATTGCCTATGTTACTTGGGTTACAGAAAAGATGAAATCAAGGTTCTCTTCTTTTTTTTTTAAACCACAGAAAAATTGAAATAAGTGTTTATCATGTGTAACCACTGTAACAGTCCCAGTACACAGTGCCAGAAATGCATTGTATTTGGTTCTACAAAATCACAAAGCTATGGCTCAAGACGCTGAATGGCACCTGATTACTATCATCCAAACGTTATTGGTAAGGCAAATTATATTAATAGTATCTAAATCGTTGCACTCTGAATTCCCACTTGCTTTTCTCCTTTAATTCAAACATCCTCTTCTTTCTTCACTGTTGAACTTCTGGGTTTCTCTGAAATCCTCAGAATCCAGTTCTTGATGGTCACATATTTGGTACAAGCCAGTTAAGGAATTTCATGGCAACCTCAAAACCAAGGAAGCAGGCCTAGAAACAGATATATACCATGTTCAAATGAGACAACTTCAAAAGAGCTGCTTGAAGCTGATGGTGCACTTTACCCAAAATCTGGGCTATTAAACCCCCAATTTTGAAAGCTTTAAAACATGTTTGGTTTTCATGGTAACCAAAATATGTAAACTAACTTAGTTCTTAAGACTATATCTAGGCAAATATACATTATCTTAGACTACATCTAGGCAAATATACATTATGAATTTTCATTGTATCATGCAGACTGCACATTTTAGGTCTTTGAGGACTTAAGCATCCCTGCCTTAGATACTGAAAATTTGAGACTTATTTCAACTGTATGCTCACCCCAAATACATTAAGGGCAAATGAAAGGACTGGGTAAAAAAGTGTACAGATATGCATAAATCAAAGAAATATTAAAATAAAAGCTATATTAGTTTTTTCCCCCAATACAACTGCAAAACTTCATTTTTTGCCAATTTTAAAATATCTATTTAGGATTTTAGAAATGTTTTTGTTGAAATGTTGTATGCTCATCTACCCAAGATAGTAAAGAACCAACTAAGAAGATAACAAAAACTGGTTTAGATAAGGAATGACAGCCCACAAGCAGGAAAACCTTGATAGCTGGCAGCTGGGATCAATCCTTACCAGTGTGGACAGAATAGCAGAGCAGACTGGATAGGCCAATTGATCTTTTATTCTGCTGTATTATAATGCTTGCTTCTTTTAGAAAGAGCTAGCATATTTTTTAAATCTGGAATTTGTAAAAAACTTCATCAGTGCTGCTAAAAATAAAAAAATATATATATCCACCTTCATTCTATTCCAGCAAAAATATAAAGTTTCTTCTTTCAATTCTTGGATAAAATAATATGCTTGGTATGTTGTAGAAATAAAGGTCAAAAACAAGTAATAAACAAGATCATTTTTAATGGATTAACAATGCACATGACGAGCTGTCAAAAGCTATATGCCTTCCATCATGTCAACACCATTCTACATTTTGTACTTTTCCACAAAATAGGAACATTCACATGTTTGATAAGCTCCTCTCGCACAGTCCTACCAACTGAAATCCAAGTGTAACTAATTTCTTTCTGAAACAAATTTTAAAAGTTTCTAAAAATTACAAGTTAGAAATATACTTCCTGGGGGCAAGATGGCCACCAATTGAGACGGACACCAAGAAGCTCAATGGAGAATTTCCTTTGTTGCCATTTTCTCCTGCAAACAGATGCCGCATACTAAACGGAAAGCCAGGTTAAGGGAGATTGTATCCAGTTCTCTCCTCCCTGGCTCGACTCAACCAAAAATCCTGGAGTTATTTGGTGCGACACCAGTTCAGGATCCTGAAGCGATGACAGAGTAGAGAGGGACGTTGGGCGGAGTCCCTCCTTACAGGCCAATGAAATCTCTCTCAGCCCGGGAGCACAGGTAACACCCTCACCTCCAAAGTTGGGAACTTTGGTTTCCAAAATACCTTTGGATGATGATGTCCATGGGAACCCGACGGCTGCATGCGAGTGACGGGAAATTGCAGGGAGAACAGAGGCTGCGTCTATGTGTGAGTCTGCGGCCGTGGTGCAGATCACGGAAGGTGCCTTAGATTTTGTAGGCCATGCTGAGATCACCTCCGTGACTGCCAATATGGAGCAATTGCCGGTTGCAGAGCTCGATAGGCTCCCTTCCTGGACTGATGGTGAGACTACAATTGCACGGGTTAGTAATTCAAAATTGTCTAGGCCAGCGGTGATTACCCTAGATGCGTTATGGCATGCTTTAAGTTGGAGACTTCCATCTCTTCTCTTACTTCAGTGGTTTTGGAAACAAACAATACCTTAAAGCAAAACTCACTTAAATTATCAACTCAAGAAGTTAAGATTACTAATATAGAAACCAGAGCTAGTACAATCCAACTTAAGCTGCTCAAAAAAGGTTGAGAACATTAAAAATTCACTGCGTTTTCTAAATTTGAGGATCCTGCTTGGATGATCGTTCTGAAGTCTTGAGCGTGGAAAAGATGTCTTATCCTTTTCAGGACCTGGAGTTTATAGAAGCAGTCTTTGGTTGTTTTGTTGATGTGTGCCTTGAAGTTTAGCCGGTTGTCTATTATTACTCCTAGGTCTCTAGCTTGTGTGGTAGGCAGATTGGTAGGAAGAGTACTGTTGGAGGTGTTGTTCTCAGGAGAGATGAGTAGGATTTCAGTCTTAGAGGAATTTAAGATGAGGTGTAGGCTGTTGAGTAGTTGTTTGATTTTTTTGTGGCATGATTCCCAGTAGTCAAGAGTATTAGAGTATGTGTCTTTGATAGGGATGATGATTTGAATATCATCTGCGTATAGGAAAAACTTAAGATTACTAATATAGAAACCAGAGCTAGTACAATCCAACTTAAGCTGCTCAAAAAAGGTTGAGAACATTAAAAATTCACTGCGTTTTCTAAATTTGAGGATAGCAAATGTTGCTTACCTGATGTAACAGGTGTTCTCACAGGACAGCAGGATGTTAGTCCTCACAAATGGGTGACATCGAGGATGGAGCCCACCACGGAAAACTTCTGTCAAAGTTTAAACAGAACTTTGACTGGCCCCTACTGGGCATGCCCAGCAAGGCACTGACCCTGCAGCCAGCAGGGGTCTCCCTTCAGTCTGATTTTCAAAGCTACAGGCAGTGCCTAGAAAGTAAAAACAAAACGAACCCAACACCGCGGGGTGGCGGGCGGGTTTCGTGAGGACTAACATCCTGCTGTCCTGTGAGAACACCTGTTACATCAGGTAAGCAACATTTGCTTTCTCACAGGACAAGCAGGATGGTTGTCCTCACAAATGGGTGAGTACCGAGCTGAGGATGTCCTGACTTGCACCAAATGCACCCAACGACGTGCAATAGGCAGTACAAGTGGGGTGGAATTTGGGAAAGGGCATCCGCACCCTATCGGGAAGGTGGAAGGGTGTTGGTACATCAGGTTGGAAAAAGGTTACGCAAGACAGATTGGCCGAAGATGGAGTCCTGTCTTCCAGCTTTGTCCAAACAATAGTGGGCTGCAAAGGTATGGAGGGAACTCCAGGTCGCAGCCCTGCAGATGTCAGGAAGCGGCACCGATCGAAGGTGTGCCACTGACGTCGCCATGGCCCTCACAGAGTGTGCTTTGACACGGTCTTGGAAAGGAATGCCAGCCTGCTCATAGCAGAAAGAAATGCAGTCCGCCAACCAGGAGGAAAGAGCCTGCTTACCCACAGGTTGTCCTAACTTGTTAGGATGGAAAGAGACGAATAATTGAGTGCTCTTCCTGTGAGAAACTGTACGGTCTAGGTAAAAGGCTAGAGCTCGTTTACAGTCTAGGGTATGCAGGGTCTGTTCTCCAGAGTTGGAGTGGGGCCTGGGAAAAAAGATAGGTAGTATAATGGATTGATTGATATGAAACTCAGAAACTACCTTAGGTAAAAATTTAGGGTGAGTGCGGAGTACCGCCCGGTCCTGCAGGAGTTTAGTGTAAGGCGGATAGGTAACTAGGGCCTGTAATTCACTAACCCTGCGAGCTGAAGTGATAGCCAAAAGGAATAACACTTTCCATGTGAGATACTTTAACTCACAGGAGTGCAGAGGTTCGAAAGGAGGTTTCATTAGACGACCAAGAACCAGATTAAGGTCCCAGGATGGGGCCGGAGGCCGTAAGGGTGGCTTCAGATGGAGCAAGCCTTTAAGAAAACGTGTTACTAGGGGTTGTACTGAAATAGGGACACCCTGTACACCTTTATGGAAGGCGGCTACCGCACTGACATGCATCCTAATGGAAGAGGTTTTAAGACCTGATTCAGAGAGATGCCATAAATAGTCCAAAAATTTGGAAATTGGACAGGAAAGGGGATCAAGGGACTGAGAAGTGCACCATGATGTGTACCTTTTCCATTTGTATGAGTAAGACTTTCTTGTGGAAGGCTTTCGTGAAGCTATCAGGACTCGAGAAACGGAATCTGAAAGGTTGAAAGGCTGAAGGACTAACCTTTCAACATCCATGCCGTCAGGGACAAGGCTTGGAGGTTGGGATGGAGGAGGCATCCGTCGTTTTGAGTGAGCAGATGCGGGTCCATTCCTAGAGGAATGTGCCTGCGGATGGAGAGATCCTGGAGTATTGGAAACCATACTTGGCGTGGCCAGTAAGGTGCTATCAGGATCATGGTTCCTCCGTCCTGGCGTAGCTTCACGAGAGTCTTTGACACAAGAGGAAGTGGGGGGAATGCGTAGAGCAGACCGGTTGTCCACTTGAGGGAGAATGCATCCCTCGGCCGAGAGTTCTGGCTCCGTATGAGAGAGCAGTAATCGTCCACTTTGTGGTTCTGAGGGGACGCAAAGAGGTCTATGCGGGGAGAACCCCACTTGTGAAACAGAGAGGTCGCTACCAGAGGATCGAGTGACCACTCGTGCGGTTGGAAGACACGGCTCAGCCGGTCTGCCAATACATTGTCTACTCCCGGCAGGTAAGTGGCCCTGAGGTACATAGAGTGGGAGAGAGCTTCCGTCCAGATCTGCGCAGCTTCCTGACACAGAAGGAAGGAGCCTGTGCCTCCCTGCTTGTTTATGTACCACATGGCCACTTGGTTGTCCGTCTGGATTAAGATTATCTGATGAAAGAGATGATCTTTGAAAGTGCGGAGCGCATAGCGGATTGCTCGAAGTTCCAGGAAATTGATCTGGTGTTCGGCTTCCTGGTTGGACCATAACCCTTGGGTTTGAAAATTGTCCACATGGGCCCCCCAACCGATGTGGGAAGCGTCGGTGGTTAGGATAACTTGCGGATCCGGTGGAAGAAAGGGTAAGCCCTGAAGGAGGTTGACCTGAGTCGTCCACCAAGTTAAGGATAGGCGCAGCGCTTGTGTGACTGTGATTATGGAGGACAGAGGCTGAAAAGCTTGAATCCATTGTTGTCGTAGAGTCCATTGTGTTACCCTCATGGCTAGTCTGGTCATGGGAGTGACTTGAACCGAGGATGCCATGTGTCCCAGGAGAACTAGGAATTGGCGAGCTGTGGCAGTGTTTTGAGACTGGAGCTGGTGAGCTAGGGACATGAGAGTTTGGACCCGTTGTAGCGGAAGGTAGGCCTTTGCCTGTAAGGTGTCCAAGTCTGCCCCAATGAAAGATAAGGTTTGAGATGGGACGAAGCAAGATTTCTCGTAATTGACAAGAAACCCTAAGGAATGGAGTGTGTTGATTGTCAATTGTAGGGAGGACCGGGCAATCTGAGGGGTGGAGGCCCTGATCAGCCAGTCGTCCAGATAGGGGTATACGTGGACACCTTCCTTCCTGAGGAATGCTGCTACAACTACGAGGCATTTGGTGAAGACCCGTGGAGCAGATGCCAGACCGAAAGGCAGTACTCGGTATTGATAATGGTCGCGGCCTACGAGAAACCGCAGATATTTGCGATGGGATTGTGTTATCGCAATATGGGTATAAGCTTCCTTGAGGTCGAGGGAGCACAGCCAATCCCCCTTCTGCAGCAGAGGGAGTAACGTGCCCAGGGTTACCATCTTGAACTTTTCTTTTTGCAGATACTTGTTGAGGGCTCGAAGGTCTAAAATTGGACGTAGCCCTCCTGATTTCTTTGGAATTAGGAAGTATCTGGAATAGAATCCCTTGCCTCGTTGAGAGGGAGGAACGGGTTCTATAGCATTTGATTGCAGAAGAAGAGATACTTCCTGTTGTAATTGAGCCAAATGGCTGGATAGACTCCACGCTTGAAGCGGCGGGGAGTCTGCCGGAAGAGTTATGAAATTGAGGTGGTAACCCTGTGCGATAATCGCCAGCACCCAGTGGTCTGAGGTAATCCGTATCCAATGCTGTAGAAAGTGGCACAGACGACCCCCTACAGGGATGTGGGGAAGTGGGATATGGCATGTGCTCCGAGTCGGGAAGTCAAAGGCCTGCCGCAGGCCCGGGGGGTGGGGCTACAGCAGGTCTTTGTTTCCGAGGTTGGCGCGGCTGAGGTCTGGTGGAGGATCGAGCCGGACGAGGCCTAGTCGACGGAGGGTAATAACGACGTGGCCGAAAGAATGACTTTTTGGAGTCCTTCTTAGGTGGTGGTTTGGAGGATACCTCAGATGGAACAGACGAAAGTTGTTTCAACGTCTCGTGGTGATCCTTCAATTCCGCCACAATTTGTTGAATCTGTTCTCCGAACAGATTATCCCCTAAGCAGGGTAAATCGGCTAGACGATCCTGAACCTCTGGGCGAAGGTTGGATGATTTTAACCAAGCCCAACGTCTGGCTGAGATGGCAGTAGCTGAGACTTTCGTGGAAGCATCGAAGATATCGTAGGCCGTTCGGATCTCGTGCTTCCCAGCTTCAAATCCTTTGTGAAGGAGGGCTTGAAGCTGTGGCTGGTATTGGTCCGGTAAGGTGTCAGCGTAGTCCTGCATTTGTTTAAGGATAGCTCTGTTGTACTGAGTCATATAAAGTTGGTATGAAGCTATACGAGATATCAACATAGCCCCATGATACACTTTCCTTCCCACACTATCAAGAAATTGGTTGTCCTTGATAGGGGGAGTGGAAGAGTGTGGCTTTAAACGCTTGGCTTTCTTTTGCGCAGACTCAACTACAACAGAGCGATGATCCAGTTGAGACTTCTGAAATCCTGGTGCTGACTGAACGAGGTAGGTTGAGTCAGCTTTTTTATTAACTGGTGACACAGATGAAGGTGATTCCCAGTTTTTCTTTAAAAGATCCAGAAATACTTGGTGAATGGGGATGGAAGCGATGATCTTGGGGGCATCCAGAAATTGGAGCAGCTCCATCATTTGGTGCCTGTCATCGGTCTCAGATTGCAGCTGAAAAGGCACAACTTCTGACATCTCCTTTACAAAATTTATAAAGGAGAGATCTTCAGGAGGAGATCGTTTTCTACTCTCTGTAGGAGATGGTGGGGATGGTAAATCTGTATCTGAAGATGAATCATCACCCCAGGTATCATAAGGGTCATGTAAGGTTTGCTGTCCTGAAGGACCTGGTAGAGGATCCAAAGGCATCGATGGAACCGGTGCTGCAAGCGGAACAGTGAACGGCATCGAGGGCTTCGGGGCCACCGATGGAATCGGTGCCGATCTTGGAATCGATGGAGCCGAAGGATAAATCGGTGGAAAGGTATGTGAAGGCACCGATGGAACGACACCGGACGGAGGAATCCGGAACGGTGTTTCTCCTGTCGATGAATGTCCTTCCGGAGATGATGGTGTAGTCGGTGCTAATGAAATCACCGATGGAAGGGCGCGCATAAGTGCCTCCATACGATTTAGTATCGGTGCCAACGCTTCCACTATAGGCTCGGTGGTCGGTTCCATCCTCGGTGGCAGAGTCGGTGCTGAGGTCGGTGCCTGAGGCGGTGCCGGAATCGGTGCCGGAGGCGGTGCCGGTGGAGGCTGGAATCTTCGCATCGCATTCTCGATGGCCTCCTGGACCAGCCGGTCCAGTTCTGCCCGGAGACCAGGGGTAAGCATACCCGGCTCGACGGGAGAGGGAGGCTGAGGCAGGGCCGGAGGGACCACCGTAACCGGTGGGATCACGGCCCCCGCACCCCGGGAGGGTGAGGGTTTCCTCGGTGCCTGCGAACGAGACGTGGACGGTGCCAGGTCCGACCGAGGCTTTTTCTTCGGTGGCTCGGCCTGTTCAGAGGTCGATGGTTGCGGATCCTCGACGGGCCGAGACTTATGCCGTCGATGGCGATGCTTATCCTTCCGATCTCCTCGGTCATCCGGGGAGGGGACAGGAGTCGACGGCCGAGAAGTCATCGATGGTGGACGGTCACCGGCGGGTTGGCGATGGTGGTGCAACTTCGACGGTGCCGGTTCCGATGACGTCGATGCTATCGATGGCGTTGGGGTGGGTGCATGGAAGAGGAGCCCCATCTTCTCCATCCTGGCCTTGCGACCCTTAGGTGTCATTAAGGCACATTTGGTGCAAGTCAGGACATCATGCTCACTACCCAAACATAAAACACAAACCCTATGGGGGTCAGTGATGGACATAGTCCGGGTACAATCCGGACATCGACGGAACCCCGTCGCCATGGCTTAAGGCCAAATTTAGGCGCGGGCTCAGTAAGTTCCCACAGGCCTCAAGGGCCAAAATCGACGGCCGCCGATTAAAAAAGGGAAAAAACTTACCGGTTTCCGCGAAAGTGACAAAAATTTGTCGAAGGGAGACCCCTGAGGGGCAAATTTTCTTCGGATAGAAAAAAACCGAATTCCTGTCAGGAACGTGGTAAGAGAGCTCCTTTCACCGCGTGGCAACTGCTGCGCGGAAAAAAGAAGACTGAAGGGAGACCCCTGCTGGCTGCAGGGTCAGTGCCTTGCTGGGCATGCCCAGTAGGGGCCAGTCAAAGTTCTGTTTAAACTTTGACAGAAGTTTTCCGTGGTGGGCTCCATCCTCGATGTCACCCATTTGTGAGGACAACCATCCTGCTTGTCCTGTGAGAACATTAATTTTCCTATAATAAAAGAATATACTCCGGTGGAACTTTTTAGGAACTACTTTTCTCAGATTCTCAAAATTCCAGATACAGCTATGCCAGTGATAGTAAAGGCTTACCTACTGGCAAAACAACAAACAGAGGAAACTCAAGATAATATACCTTCTGGGATCCCACAGGATCTATCAGATTTTTTGCAGTATTTTCAAGAGGTTGATATCAATCAAAGAGGAACACTGCTTGTCAAATTCACTTTTCCTATGGACAGAGAAAATGTCCTACGTGTATTTTTTCGTAATCGTTCCAAATTACTATATGGTCAGAAAATTTGGGTATACCCTGATTTATCTAGGGTTACCCAAATTCGGAGGAAAAAATTCTTGCTAATGCGTTCCAAAGTTCAATCTAAGGGGGGCTTTTTCTTATTGCATTATCCATGCAAATGTTTGGTCAAATAGAATAATGTTAATTTTATTTATTTATTTATTTATTTATTTAGAGTTTTTATATACCGGCAATCATGAAAAACATATCTTGCTGGTTTACATCGAACAGGAGTGCATTATATACAAAAACTAGAACTGTGGTGTCCGAAGGTACAGTTACATTTAACAAGGGTAGCCGAACTAGGAGAAGGAAGAAGAGAGGAGAGAAAAGAGATGGTTAAACAATATACAATTTAAATATAGTATACAAAATAAATGTTATATACAAGAGGAATGGTGTTTTAGGAGTCATTGGAATGTGTCATTGGGTTGTGTCCGGAAATGCTTGTTTGAATAACCAAGTCTTAAGTTTTTTCCTAAAAGTTGGGAGGCAGGGCTCCTGTCTGAGGTCTGTAGGAATGGAATTCCACAAAAGAGGGCCAGCTGTGGAGGTGGCGCGATCTCTTATGGTGATGTGTCTGGTCGTTTTCGCTGGGGGAACTTGGAGGGAGCCTCTATAAGCATCTCTAGTAGGTCTGGTAGAATTATGTGTTTGGAGAGGGAATTGAAGATCGAGAGTGGTGAGTTGATGTATAGTTTTGTAGGTGATGGTTATGGCTTTGTACATGATGCGGAAGTAGACTGGTAACCAGTGAAGCTCTTTCAGGACGGGGGATATGTGGTCTCTTTTCCTTGCGCCTGTCAAGATTCGGGCTGCTGAATTTTGAACCATCTGTAGGGGTTTGGAGTATGATGATGGTAGACCTAGCAATAGGGAATTGCAATAGTCTAGTTTCGAAAAAATGACTGCTTGGATGATCGTTCTGAAGTCTTGAGCGTGGAAAAGATGTCTTATCCTTTTCAGGACCTGGAGTTTATAGAAGCAGTCTTTGGTTGTTTTGTTGATGTGTGCCTTGAAGTTTGTCTATTATTACTCCTAGGTCTCTAGCTTGTGTGGTAGGCAGATTGGTAGGAAGAGTACTGTTGGAGGTGTTGTTCTCAGGAGAGATGAGTAGGATTTCAGTCTTAGAGGAATTTAAGATGAGGTGTAGGCTGTTGAGTAGTTGTTTGATTTTTTTGTGGCATGATTCCCAGTAGTCAAGAGTATTAGAGTATGTGTCTTTGATAGGGATGATGATTTGAATATCATCTGCGTATAGGAAAAACTTTAGATTGAGGTCGGTGAGAAGTTGGCAGAGAGGAAGAAGGTAAATATTGAATAGAGTCGGAGATAAAGACGAACCTTGTGGGACTCCTATGGCAGAGTTGAATCTTGATGATTCCTTGTTTTGGAGTTTAACTTTGTAACCTCTATTGTTGAGAAAGGTTTTAAACCAGGAAAGGACGGTGCCGCTGATTCCTATGGATGACAACTGGTTAAGGAGGATAGCGTGGTTGACCGTGTCGAACGCTGCGGATAGGTCTAGCAGGATCAATAGGTATGAATTTCCTTTGTCAAGGCCCAGTAGGATATGGTCTGTCAAAGAGATAAGTAGGGATTCTGTGCCTCGATTTTTTCGGAATCCGTGTTGTGGGGCGAAGAGGAGATTGTTGTCTTCGATGTAGTTTGAAAGTTGAGAGTTGACTAGTTTTTCCATGATCTTGGCGATGAATGGAAGGTTAGCTATGGGGCGGAAGTTGTTAGGGTCCTTCGGATCAAGGTTGGGTTTCTTTAGGAGTGGTGAGATTGAAGCCATTTTGAGATCATCTGGGAAGGATCCTTGGGCTAGAGAGCAGTTAATGATGTTTGTCAATGATGTGGCTATTGTGTCTGGAATAGATAGAAGTAGTTTGGTGGGGATGTGGTCTGCGGGATGAGACGAAGGTTTCATTCTTCTCAAGATGGCTTGTATCTCAGTGGAAGAGACGGGCTCAAAAGTGTTTAGGCTGGAGTTTTTGAAGGTTGGGTGTTGATATAATGGAAAGGCGTCAGCGGTATTGGAGGGCAGTTGAGTTAAAAGATTGTTGATTTTATTTTGGAAAAACTGAGCGAGTTCATCAGCTTTAGACTGTGCCATGTCGCAGGGGATTTCTCGCGGTATGGTTTGAGTGAGGCTGGAGACATAAGCGAAGAGAGCTTTAGCATCAAAGACCAGGTTGTGAATCTTAGATGCAAAATAATCTTTTTTTGATTTTGAGGTGAGGGCTTTGTACTGATATAGTGTGGATTTGTATGAAGAAATGGTGATGTCACAAGGGGTTTTACGCCAAGTCGCTTCTTTCTTTCTTAAGCTTTGTTTTAGTTTTCTAAGTTCATTGGTGAACCAAGGCTGTCTGTTGGAGGCGTTGGTGTGAGATTTTTTTATAGTTGAAGGGCAGAGCTTGTTAGCTATGTTTTCTGTTATGTTGTTCCAGGAACGAATGGCAGTGTTCGGGTCGGTGAAATCTAATAGAGGGAGCTGTGAATCCAGCTGGTTGTGAAGGTCTTCTGGGGGGCATCGCCTCCTGTATTGGAATGAAGGTGAGCGGATATTAGGAGAGTTGGTTTCTTTCAGAGCGAAAGAGGTAGAGATGAGAGTGTGATCCGACCATGGGACCTTTATGTTCTTCAAATTGGATGTAGTAGTAATGCCTTTGTTGATGAAAATCAAGTCCAGAGTGTGACCCGCTTTGTGTGTGGGTTCGTTGACTAATTGTTGGAATCCCATTGCTGACAGGGCTGTGAGGAGGGTTACGCAGCTGTTAGAAGGTGAAGGATTGTCTATGTGCAGATTGAAATCTCCTAAGATGATTGCTGGAGAATCCAGGTTGATGAGCGTAGTGGTGATTTCAAGGATGGGGGAAGACATCGGATTCTAGGAGCCCTGGGGGGGCGTAGACAAGAAGGATTTGAAGATGTTGTGATGTGAAGAAACCGACTTCCAGTTTTGTGTTAGAACTGAATGGGTGTTGGGTGAAGTTAAGGCTTTTTTTGGTAGCCAGAAGGATTCCCCCTCCTCTTTTTTTCAGTCTTGGGAGTGAGAAGAAGTCATAGGTCAGCGTAGGGAGTTGGTTTATTAAAGCTGTATCTGAGGGCTTGAGCCATGTTTCGGTTACTGCGCAAATATCTGGTTTGGCGTCGGTGAGGTAATCATTGAAAATTAGAGATTTTTTTGTTAGGGATTGTGCATTGAAGAGTGAAAGTGAAAAGAGGGTGAGGCCTAAAAGCTGGGTGATTGGTGCAATCAGAATAGGGGTGAGTGTTTTCAAGTTGTAGTGAAGGGCTTGTCTGGCAGATGGTCTTTTAGGTAGGAGGTGGTGTTGCAAAATTGGTATTGGAAGAGCTGGATACATTTTGGATGGTTAGCTGGATGGTTGCTTGCAGGATGAGCGCTGGATGGTTGCTGCAGGGTGAGCGCTGGATGGTTGTTTGTAGGGTGAGCGCTGGATGGTTGTTTGTAGGGTGAGCGCTGGAAGGTTGCTGCAGGGTGAGCGCTGGATGGTTGCTGCAGGGTGAACGCTGGATGGTTGTTTGTAGGGTGAGCGCTGGATGGTTGTTTGTAGGGTGAGCGCTGGATGGTTGCTGCAGGGTGAGCGCTGGATGGTTGCTGCAGGGTGAGCGCTGGAAGGTTGCTGCAGGGTGAGCGCTGGATGGTTGCTGCAGGGTGAGCGCTGGAAGGTTGCTGCAGGGTGAGCGCTGGATGGTTGCTGCAGGGTGAGCGCTGGATGGTTGCTGCAGGGTGAGCGCTGGAAGGTTGTTTGTAGGGTGAGCGCTGGGTTAGCACTGGTACGGTGCTTGTGGGGTAATGCTCGGGGAGAGCGAGGGGCGACACGAAGGGGCGAAACAAAGGGGCAGGCCCCTTTGTCGCGCTCCTTCGTGCGCGCGACGCCAGGGAGGGTGGTGGATTAAATACCCCGCCGGTCGGTCGCGCCTCTGACGTCACCGCCGCGATGTTTTCGTGGGCGTCTCTTTTTCTATGATGGCGGTTCCGGGCGAGGGCTCACGGCTCGGGTCTAGGCCGGCGGAAGCGAGGGCTCGCGGCCCGGGTCGAGGCCGAAGAGGGCGGATGTTCGCGGCCTTACCGGATGGTAAGCAGCTGGAGAGTTTCTGCAGAGAAGGGCCGGCGATCGGCGCAGGAGCCCGAGAGGGGCGAGCGGAACAAGAGGCCTTACCCCGACGGGCTATATTTTTGAGCCTTCCCAGCTACATGCATTGTTAAACTCTCCATTGTAATTGAACCGGTAAATATGATGTAAAGGAAAATTGGTTCTTATCTGCTAATTTTTGTTCCTGTAGTACCACGGATCAGTCCAGACCGTGGGTTGAGCCTCCTGTCCAGCAGATGGAGACAGACCAAAACTGAAAGGGTATCCTCTATCAGGACAGCACCTACCCTGCACCCCTTCAGTATAAAAATTATACTAAACTCATGATATGCTAAACTCATGATACTCAGAAAACTTAAACCATTACTATAACTGCCAAACTTTCGCACAGTGCTTCAATCACTGATATTTGCAAGCACTGACTACTGTAATGCTTTACTACTTGCTTTACCCTACACTATGATTAGACCACTGCAAATATTACAAAATGCTGCAGCTAGAATTCTCACTGGAAAAAGTAAAAAAAGATCACATCACAGATACACTTGCCGAACTACATTGGCTACCCATAGAACAAAGAGTTCAGTTCAAAGCTCTTTGCATAATACACAAAACTAATCCATGACGAAAAAGCAGACTGGCTGAACACAGCACTTCGCGAACATGTCCCACAAAGAAATTTAAGATCAGCAAACAAAGCTCTTTTAACCATTCCATCTGTGAAAACAGCAAGACTAATCCAGGTTAGGGAACGTGCACTGTCCCTGGCCGGTCCCATACTATGGAATACGATGCCCCTTGAGCTAAGACTTCAAAGAAATCATAAACTTTTCAAAACAAACCTCAAAACTTGGCTTTTCAAACAAACCTTCAATAAAGAGAACGATGCAAGCAAATAAAGAAGGATAAGCGGACATAGAGCACCCAGTACACAATCTCCAGATACTATCTGGAAATTATTTTATCCCTCTGATAATTGTAGTCAAACCGACAGGTTGAATAGCAATAAAACATATAATCTCCCATGAGAACTTCATTAATGTAAATTCAACGTCATAAACCATATTATACTTAATGTGATTTTTGTTACCGAATAATAATGGCACACTCTATGTAAAGTATGTTATATATTCTCTTTGCTTTATGTGCCCTATTGTAAACCTTTATGATGGTAAATAACTTAATAACGGCATATAAAAACTTTTAAATAAATAAATAATAAATAACGCAGATTTAACTCGTAAAAGATCAAGCAAGCAACCAGAAACTGATAAATTGAACAAGTGAACAATTGAACCATTGAAAGAATTCTGTATAAGATCGCTCTTGCATAGAAAATCATTGTCATCTAGTAGATGCTTCCGGTGCCTTAAAGCAATAATAAGAGATTCAGGTATCTAGGATCCAGGAACCTGTAAAGGAAGAAAAACTTTGAGCGGACAGAACAGATCGATCATGGGAGGGCGTCTGGACTGATCCATGGTACTACAGGAATGAAAATTAGCAGGTAAGAACCAATTTTCCTTTCCCTGTACGTACCCGGATCAGTCCAGACCATGGGATGTACCGAAACTTCCCTACATTTTGTTAATCAGCACAGCAGTGAGTCACTCAGGAAATCTAACTGAAAGGTCACGCAGGAAATCTAACTGAAAGGTCACGCAGGAAATCTAACTGAAGTGTACATCTCCTAAGGGATTATTTTGCACTAATTCCCTTTAGAAGCACATTATAAATTAGAAGGAAAGAGCTCAGTAAACCACATTCCAGTGGAAACACTGAGAGGAGAGGATCACCTTGCTGGTGGCTGAAAGGAATCAGTAAGTTTTTGCTTGGGACATTGACATTGACTTTTTTAAAAGTATTGGGGCAAAGTTAACTATTTGGGAATATTATTTAGTGTGTTTGTGTGTTTGTGCCTTTAATAGTCAGGTAGTGAATAAACAAGTTAGACTGTTTGCATTTTTAAATAGTCAGTCAATAAGGTAGCAGTAGGTAGTGTGTTTATTTTTTAAAAGTCTGCCTGACTATTAAAGTGTCCTCCAGACTTTTAAAGAGCTAAGTGTTTTATTTAATAATAACTAACTGAGTGCATTGTATTGAAAAACAAAAAAAAAAAACAAAAAACCCACAAAAAAAAAAAAAAACCAACCACAAAAAAGTAGCAAGAAGCTAGAAATAAGCTAGGAGCAGTATATACCAAAGTAAAAAAGTTGAATAGTTCAGCTCAGTTACTCACCTTGGAAAGGTGTTGAGGTAGTGTGATTAGGTTTGAATAGGGAACAACATTTGTTAATCAAGGGAGCTGTGAGTCACTCAGGCTGACTAACTAAATTCCCAACCCTCCCACCCCTCGCCCACCCACCCCAAGCTCATCCCTTAATTTATAGGCAGGTGCCACTTGCACAAAAAAAAACAAAAAAAAACCCATCAACAAAAACTTTATTGAGAATTTGATCAGACCCCAGTAGGCCACTACCAGACATATAGTGAATTCACTAATACATTTAAAGGAACTTAGACACATTCCTACTCCCATAGCAACCTAAAACTTAACTAGGAACTGATCAAAATTGAGATGAAGGCAGCAGTCCAGCAGCAAGAGGGGGGCTTCCCAGTCTTTTGCATCGAGTGTCACATGTATGATTTTTTACCCACCGGTGAGAAGTTGTACATGTGCATGCGATGCAAAGAGCTCCTGGCTCTCAGAGAACGAGTCCGATCTCTGGAGGCTAGAATGGCAGACCTGGAGGAGCTGAGGGAGACAGAGAGGTATATAGATGAGACCTTCAGGGACATAGTAGTCCAGTCCCAACTTCAGACTGGCAGCCCTGGTGCTGCCTTGGAGGAAGAAGGTCTCATAATGGGAGAGCACCAACCAGGTGTAGCAGGAAAGGATCCTGTAGCAAGGACCTGCTCTCTAGGTGATGCATTGTCCTTTCGCACTGAGGATATCTCCCCAAGGCCTACTGCCCAGGAGGGAAGGGTTAGGTCGGCCGTCATAGTTGGTGATTCGATTATTAGGAATGTAGATAGCTGGGTGGCGGGTGGGCGTGAGGATCGCCTGGTAACATGCCTACCTGGTGCGAAGGTGGCGGACCTCACGCGTCACCTAGATAGAATTTTAGACAGTGCTGGGGAGGAGCCGGCTGTCGTGGTACACGTGGGCACCAACGACATAGGAAAATGTGGGAGGGAGGTTCTGGAAGCCAAATTTAGGCTCTTAGGTAGAAAGATTAAATCCAGAACCTCCAGGGTAGCATTCTCTGAAATGCTCCCTGTTCCACGCGCAGGTCACCAGAGGCAGGCAGAGCTCCGGAGTCTCAATGCGTGGATGAGACGATGGTGCAAGGAAGAGGGATTCAGTTTTGTTAGGAACTGGGGAACCTTTTGGGGAAGGGGGAGTCTCTTCCGAAGGGATGGGCTCCACCTTAACCAGGGTGGAACCAGACTGCTGGCGCTAACCTTTAAAAAGGAGATAGAGCAGCTTTTAAACTAGAACAAAGGGGAAAGCCGACAGTCGCTCAGCAGCGCATGGTTCGGAGAGATGTATCTTTAAAGGATACTAATGATGCATTAGAATTAGGGCATCCCGACAGTGAGGTTCCAATAATTAGAAAAGTGCCTGTAACTAAAAACTCACCTGAGCTAAAAAATTCTAACTTATCCCTATCAATTAAAAAGCAGAATAAAAATACAAACAAAAAACAAACTTTGAAATGTTTGTATGCTAATGCCAGAAGTCTAAGAAGTAAGATGGGAGAATTAGAATGTATAGCAGTAAATGATGACATAGACTTAATTGGCATCTCAGAGACATGGTGGAAAGAGGATAACCAATGGGACAGTGCTATACCGGGGTACAAATTATATCGCAATGACAGAGAGGAGCAGTCGGGAGGAGGTGTGGCGCTTTATGTCCGGGATGGCATAGAGTCCAACAGGATAAACATCCTGCATGAGACTAAATACAAAATTGAATTTTTATGGGTAGAAATCCCTTGTGTATCAGGGAAGACTACAGTGATAGGGGTATACTACCGTCCACCTGGTCAAGATGGTGAGATGGACAGTGAAATGCTAAGAGAAATTAGGGAAGCTAACCAAATTGGTAGTGCAGTAATAATGGGAGACTTCAATTACCCCAATATAGACTGGGTAAATGTATCATCGGGTCACGCTAGAGAGATAACGTTCCTGGATGGAATAAATGATAGCTTTATGGAGCAATTGGTTCAGGAACCGACGAGAGAGGGAGCAATTTTAGATCTAATTCTCAGTGGAGCACAGGACTTGGTGAGAGAGGTAACGGTGGTGGGGCCGCTTGGCAATAGTGATCATAATATGATCAAATTTGGTTTAATGACTGGAAAAGGAACAGTGTGCAAAATCCAAGGCTCTCGTGCTAAACTTTCAAAAGGGAAACTTTGATAAAATGAGAAAAATTGTTAGAAAAAAACTGAAAGGAGCAGCTACAAAAGTAAAAAATGTCCAAGAGGCGTGGTCATTGTTAAAAAATACCATTCTAGAAGCACAGTCCAGATGTATTCCACACATTAAGAAAGGTGGAAAGAAGGCAAAACGATTACCGGCATGGTTAAAAGGGGAGGTGAAAGAAGCTATTTTAGCCAAAAGATCTTCATTCAAAAATTGGAAGAAGGATCCAACAGAAGAAAATAGGATAAAGCATAAACATTGGCAAGTTAAATGTAAGACATTGATAAGACAGGCTAAGAGAGAATTTGAAAAAAAGTTGGCTGTAGAGGCAAAAACTCACAGTAAAAACTTTTTTAAATATATCCGAAGCAGAAAGCCTGTGAGGGAGTCAGTTGGACCGTTAGATGATCGAGGGGTTAAAGGGGCACTTAGAGAAGATAAGGCCATCGCGGAAAGATTAAATGATTTCTTTGCTTCGGTGTTTACTGAAGAGGATGTTGGGGAGGTACCCGTAATGGAGAAGGTTTTCATGGGTAATGATTCAGATGGACTGAATCAAATCACGGTGAACCTAGAAGATGTGCTAGGCCTGATTGACAAACTGAAGAGTAGTAAATCACCTGGACCGGATGGTATACACCCCAGAGTTCTGAAGGAACTAAAAAATGAAATTTCAGACCTATTAGTAAAAATTTGTAACTTATCATTAAAATCATCCATTGTACCTGAAGACTGGAGGATAGCAAATGTAACCCCAATATTTAAAAAGGGCTCCAGGGGCGATCCGGGAAACTACAGACCGGTTAGCCTGACTTCAGTGCCAGGAAAAATAGTGGAAAGTGTTCTAAACATCAAAATCACAGAACATATAGAAAGACATGGTTTAATGGAACAAAGTCAGCATGGCTTTACCCAGGGCAAGTCTTGCCTCACAAATCTGCTTCACTTTTTTGAAGGAGTTAATAAACATGTGGATAAAGGTGAACCGGTAGATATAGTATACTTGGATTTTCAGAAGGCGTTTGACAAAGTTCCTCATGAGAGGCTTCTAGGAAAAGTAAAAAGTCATGGGATAGGTGGCAATGTCCTTTCGTGGATTGCAAACTGGCTAAAAGACAGGAAACAGAGAGTAGGATTAAATGGGCAATTTTCTCAGTGGAAGGGAGTGGACAGTGGAGTACCTCAGGGTTCTGTGTTGGGACCCTTACTGTTCAATATATTTATAAATGATCTGGAAAGAAATACGACGAGTGAGATAATCAAATTTGCAGATGACACAAAATTGTGCAGAGTAGTTAAATCACAAGCAGATTGTGATAAATTGCAGGAAGACCTTGTGAGACTGGAAAATTGGGCATCCAAATGGCAGATGAAATTTAATGTGGATAAGTGCAAGGTGATGCATATAGGGAAAAATATCCCATGCTATAATTACACGATGTTGGGTTCCATATTAGGTGCTACAACCCAAGAAAGAGATCTAGGTGTCATAGTGGATAACACATTGAAATCGTCGGTTCAGTGTGCTGCGGCAGTCAAAAAAGCAAACAGAATGTTGGGAATTATTAGAAAAGGAATGATGAATAAAACGGAAAATGTCATAATGCCTCTGTATCGCTCCATGGTGAGACCGCACCTTGAATACTGTGTACAATTCTGGTCGCCGCATCTCAAAAAAGGTATAATTGCGATGGAGAAGGTACAGAGAAGGGCTACCAAAATGATAAGGGGAATGGAACAACTCCCCTATGAGGAAAGACTAAAGAGGTTAGGACTTTTCAGCTTGGAGAAGAGACGACTGAGGGGGGATATGATAGAGGTGTTTAAAATCATGAGAGGTCTAGAACAGGTAGATGTGAATCGGTTATTTACTCTTTCGGATAGTAGAAGGACTAGGGGACACTCCATGAAGTTAGCATGGGGCACATTTAAAACTAATCGGAGAAAGTTCTTTTTTACTCAACGCACAATTAAACTCTGGAATTTGTTGCCAGAGAATGTGGTTCGTGCAGTTAGTATAGCTGTGTTTAAAAAAGGATTGGATAAGTTCTTGGAGGAGAAGTCCATTACCTGCTATTAAGTTCACTTAGAGAATAGCCACTGCCATTAGCAATGGTTACATGGAATAGACTTAGTTTTTGGGTACTTGCCAGGTTCTTATGGCCTGGATTGGCCACTGTTGGAAACAGGATGCTGGGCTTGATGGACCCTTGGTCTGACCCAGTATGGCATTTTCTTATGTTCTTATGTTCTTACATAGGATGGGACCGAGACAGTCCCGCTTGAAGAACCTGCCGTCCGAAGGAGCCAAAAACTGGAGCCTGTACATTGAGGCGGTAATGACGAGCAAAGGTATGCACAGACTTCCAAGTAGCTGCCCTACATATTTCCTGTGGAGAAACAGACTGACTCTCCACCCAAGAAGTGGCCTGAGAACGCAAGCGTGGGTCTTTAAGCCCGCCGGAACCGGTCGGCCCTTACAGATATACGCCGACGCGATAGCCTCCTTTAGCCAATGAGCAATCGTGGCCTTAGAAGCCTTGTTACCCTTATTTGGACAACTCCAGAGGACAAACAAATGATCCGAGACCCGGAATTCATTAGTAACCTCGAGGTAGCGCAGTAACACCCGTTTTACGTCCAGGCATCGGAGATCACCGCCAGACGTATTCGCTATGTCTTCAAAAGAAAAGGCCAAGAGTTCCACCGACTGATTGACGTGAAAGAAAGACACGACCTTCAGCAAAAAGGAAGGTACAGTCTTGAGGGAGACCCCTGAATCAGAAAATCATAGAAAAAGTTCCCTGCAAGACAAAGCTTGGAGCTCCAAAACCCTTCTGGCGGAACAAATGGACATCAGGAAGACAGTTTTGAGAGTCAAATCCTTAAGTGTAGCCAGCCGTAGAGGTTTGAAGGGAGCCTCGCAGAAGACCCGAAGAACCAGGTTAAGACTCCACGAGGGACAAGTAGCCCGAACCGGCGGATTCAAATGCTTGGCTCCCCTGAGGAAGCGAACGACATCCGGATGAGCCGCCACTGCATAACCATCAATGCTGCCTAAGAGAGAGCCGAGGGCGGAAACCTGCACCCGCAAGGAGCTGAAAGACAAGCACTCTGAGAGACCGTTCTGGAGGAAGGAAAGGACTTGGGATACCAGAGCCTTACGGGCAGACACTCCCGATGCATTTTCAAAAAACTTCCAGACCCGGACATAAGCGAGAGAGGTAGACGTCTTCTGGGCCCTCAACAATCCTTATACCCCTTCGTCCTTATTCCCCTTCTTTCTCAATCTCCGCCGTTCAAAAGCCAGGCTGCTAGACAAAAGCGATCCACCTGATTGAAAAATACGGGATCCTGTCGGAGAAGGCGTGGAAGATGGCCAAGGCGAAGAGGGCCATCCGTCGCAAGGTTCACCAGATCTGCGGTTCACCAGATCTGCGGGGCCACTCAGGTGCCACTATTATTTATTTATTTATTTGAGTTTTTTCTATACCGGCATTCGTGAAGAGTATCACATCATGCCGGTTTACAATAAACAAGGGGGAGTAATAATAGGTAACAATAAAAAGAACAAATAACAGGTGCTGAGCGAAAACAATTGCAGTTACAATAAAACAGGGAAATGCACAACTGGGAGCAGAGAAAGGCGATAGGAATTTAACAGAATGCATTTACAGAATTTATGGTATTTACTAGGTTATGCCATTTGCAATGTTATAGTTTTCTGCGTTAGGGTAATGACTGAAAGTTGGTAAGTGTGAATTAGGGTTCATTCGGTGTCTGGAAAGGCTTTTTTGAAGTTCTATTCTTCTGAGTACCTTTCCCACCAGTGGCCGGGGAAGGGGGGGGGGGGGGGGAGAGACACGTACAGGAGAACGTTGTGAGGCCAGGGAAGAACCAGCCATCCACTCCTTCCGCAGCTGAAGAACCTGGGAGCTTTCGCATTGTTCATTGTGGCCATCAGATCTAAGTAGGGGGGGACCCCACCTGCGGACGATCAGATTCATCGCTCCATCTGACAATTCCCACTCGCCGAGGTCTAGCCGCTGGCGACTGAGGAAATCAGCTTGAACATTCTCCCTTCCCCACTATGTGGGAAGCTGCTAGGCGATCCAGGTGATGCTCCGCCCAGGCAAAGAGCTTGCTGGCTTCCAGAGCCACCAGGCGACTCCTGGTGCCTCCCTGCCGATTGGTATAGGCTACCGTGGTGGAGTTGTCCAAAAGAACCCGCACCGCCTTGTGTTGGAGCAAGGGAAAGAAAACCTTGAGCGCCAGACGGACCGCTCAAGCCTCCAGCCGATTGATGTGCCAGCGGGATTGAGCTGGGGACCAGTATCTCTGCGTAGACTGGGTTTGGCACACTGCTCCCCAGCCGGAGAGGCTGGCGTCCGGCGTGACAATGATCCACTGTGGCGTCTGAAGGGGCACCCCCTTCAGAAGGTGAGCAAGCGAGAGCCACCATTGCATCTCGGCGATGGTAGACTCAGATAGCGGGAGAGGCATCCGAAACTGCTCCGACACCAGATTCCAGCGGGATAGCAAAGCTTTCTGTAATGGACACATATGCGCAAAAGCCCAAGGAACCAGATTGATAGTGGAGGCCATGGACCCCAGGACCTGAAGGTAGTCCCAGGCCGTGAGTAGAGAAAGCAAGAGAAAATTTTGCACTTGTTCCTTGAGTTTGAGCGCCTAAGCATCTGGGAGGAACACTTTGCCGACTCGAGTGTCAAATTGGGCCCCCAGAAATTCCAGGATCTGGGTCAGCTGTAGCTTGCTCTTGGAAAAGTTGATTATCCACCCCAGGGAGGTCAGACAAGACAGAACCCTGTTTACCGCCAGCTTGCCAGGATGAGCCAATCGTCCAGGTAAGGGTGGACCAGAACTCCTTCCCGACGGAGAGTGCCTGCCACTACTACCATGACCTTGGTAAAAGTGCGCGGCACCGTGGCAAGGCCGAACAGGAGTGCCCGGAACTGGAAATGTTAACCCAGGATCTTGAACTAGAGGTACCTCTGATGGTAGAGGCGAATCGGAATGTACAAGTAAGCCTCCATTAGGTCGAGTGATGCCAGGAATTCGCCAGAGCGAACCACCGCTATCACAGCCCTCAGGGTCTCCATTCGAAAATGGGGAACCCTGAGGGCCTGGTTGACTCAATTGAGATCCAAAATTGGACGAAAGGAACCTTCCTTTTTGGGAATGACAAAGTAGTTTGAATATTGGCCGGACCCTTGTTCCTCCACCAGGACTGGAACTATGGCACCCAGTTCCAGCAGCCTGCTCAGAGTCTGATCAACCGCTGTCCGCTTTCAACTTCCGCACAGAGAGATTAGGTGAAGGTCCGGTACGTCTCAAGCAAATTCTAACGCGTAGCCTTTTTCTATCACCTCTAGGACTCACTGATCCGTCATAATCTTGGCCCATTCCTCGAGAAACAGGGACAGCCGGCCACCTAAGTTTGGAATAGAGGGATGAGACGGCTGTATCTCATTGGGAAGAGGACTTTGTGGCCAAGTGTTGTTGAGTACCATCCCGAAAGGACCGAAGTCCACAAAAGGAATGAGACCAGGACTGGGATCTGGAGGCACTGCCTCTCGGAAAAGAACCCCGTGCTCTGTTAGTATATCGACGCTGACCTCTGAAGCGAGAGCGGGAAGGAAAGAAGGGCGGTCCTCCGGCAGCTTATGGATCTTGTTCTCACCGAGAGATTTAATAAGCTGTTCAAGGTCCTCACCAAAGAGCAACTGACCCTTGAAAGGGAGAGTGCCCAACTGAGCTTTAGAAGAGGCATCCGCAACCCAATTCCTCAGCCAGAGGAGACGCCTGGCCGAGACAGCGGAGACATGGCTCTGGCTTGCACGTGCAGATGATCGTAAAGGGCATCAGCCCCATACGCAATCGCGCCTTCTAGACGGTCTGCCTGCTCCGCCTCTGCAGACAGGAGGTCTTGGGTGCTGAGTAATCGTTGAACCCACCTGAGGCTTGCCCGCTGCATGAGACTGCTGCAGATTGTCGCCCGAACTCCTAAGGACAAGACTTCAAAGATGCGCTTGAGATAAATTTCAAGTTTGCGCTCCTGAACATCCTTCAATACCGTGGCCCCCACCACTGGGATGGTGGTGTGCTTGGTAACAGCGGAGACTGAGGAATCCACCTTGGGTATCTTAAGCAAGTCCAAGCAGTCCTCAGGGAGAGGGTAGAGCTTGTCCACTGCCCTACCCACTCGGAGTCCCGCCTCTGGAGACTCCCATTCCCGAAGAAGCATCAGCTTATGCATAGGATGGAATGGGAAAAGTACGTGGAGGAGCCCTAAGTCCCGCCAGGACCAGGTCCACGTTAGTGGACGTAGCGGCTGTAATAGTATCCTCAGGGGGCACCTCAATTCCCAGTTCCTTCAAAATGAAGGGAATAAGGGGTTCCAGCTCCTTCCCTTTGAAATAGGCGAAGCACTCGTGTGTCGTCCCCCTCGGGGGGGGGGGGGGGGCTTGGAAGCAGAGGATCAGTATCCTTATCAGGATCAGGAACCGGCTGCGGGGGTCCGGGGGCAGCGGGACCCCCGGCACCACCCTGACTAATGGAACCCCCCCTAGGGCCCCCTCTGGCACTGCAGGTGGCTGTGGAAAGAAAACCCGCTGGACCTTCGCTGGAGGGGGCCCTGGGAGGGGTTCTCCTCCTCCTGCAGGCTAGCAAGATAGGATTTGTGCATGATAAGCACAAACTCAGTGGAAAAACGAGGCTTAGACTTCCCGGGAGGGGGGCGGGAGGAGGATAGGGATGGGAGGCAAAGTCAGAAACCCCCCTCCAGGGAATGTGTGGGGCTCAAATCTGGGGGGGGGGGGGGGGGGGGGGGAATCGTAGAATCGGGCTCACCTCCCTTCTGCAGCCCCAGTTCAGCTTCAGAACTTCTCCCAAGATGGCTGCCATTCCCGTGATTTGCCGAGTTGGGAATGGCCTGGCCACACGGTATGCAGCTTGACCCCGGGTCGCTGGTTTCACAGGTGCTGCGGAAGGTCCCTCCCCACCCGGCAGGCACTCTGAACAGAGCCCGCTGTGGGAGAGCAACGTGGCAGGCTCCCCGCAGGCGGTACACATGCTGGAACGCGGCATCAGCTGAAGAAAAAAAAAAGCCGCGAAGAGAAAATCAGCTAAGCTGAGCCCTGCCGGTAAGCGGAGGCAGAGACTGAACTCTGCACGCTGCCGGAGCTGTCCGCTGTCCTTAAGCTTTCTGGCTGAGTAGGGCTTAGTTTTAACTTTTTTTTTTTTTTTCAAATGCTCAGCAAATGCAGGGGAATAAACTTCCCTGCCACAGGTCCAAGAAAGGAAACTTTTCAAAGATGGACAGCCAGCCAAGGGGGAGTGACTGGACCATCAGTATCACCCCAAAAGGTCACCGGGAAATGGGGAACCTAGACTGAAGAATCAAGGGGCAAGCCCCCCTAGGCCCCCAGCAAAGCGATGAGACAGAACTGTCTCCAAGAAACAATCAGAGAAATCTTTTAAGGCTTTTTTTTTTTTTTAAATTATGTATTAAAACTAATACTTGCTTGATCCTGATAAAGACAGAGTCAAGATCCCCACAGGGAGAGAAAATTAAGAAGGGGAACCGCAGGTTCAGCTGCCTGCATCTGCTGGAGACAGACAAATACTGAAGGGGTGCAGGATACCTTTTCAGTTTTGATCTGTCTCCATCTGCTGTACAGGAGGCTCAGCCCACGGTCTGGACTGATCTGGGTACGTACAGGGAACTGTTGGTTTTCAATTTTTCTCTCTTTTCTTTGTATTCATTGATTATGAAATCGCTCCTTTTTCCTCTTGCTCCCTCCCTATTACCTTTTAAAAATAAGGGGTTGGATGTGTACTTTCAACTGTAATGGTTATTTCTATATTTTCTTTTCTGTATAACCTACTTTTTTTCAAATCAAGGTATTCCTTGTAATAGTTTTCAAAAGTGTAGAAAAATAAAATAGAGTTGCTTACCGGTAACAGGTGTTCTCACAGGACAGCAGGATGTTAGTACTCACATATGGGTGACATCATCAGGATGGAGCCCAATCACGGAACACTTGTCAAAGTTTCTAGAACTTTGACTGACACCTACTGGGTATGCCCAGCAATGCACTGACCCTGCATCCAGCAGGGGTCCCCCTTCAGTCTTCTTTTTTCCGAGCAGCAGTAGCCACGCGGGTTAAGGAGCTCTCTGAGATTCCTAACAGGAATTTTCCTCACAGAACTTCTTTCAAATTTTTTCAAAAACTTCTACCCCATAAGGGTCCCCTCTATCAATACCTATACTCTGCGGTCGAAAGGTAAGCTTTTACCCTTGTTGCGGTCGATTCCCGTCGAGTTATCCCTTCGAGGCCTACCGGCCTTCAACCACACCGTGGCTAAATTTTTGTCGGAGCCATGGCGTCGGGTTTTCGTCGGTGCTCCGACTGTACTCGGACAATTTCCATCACTGACCGCATGGGGTCTGTGTTATGTGCTTGAGGTCCAACCACGATGTCCTAACTTGCACCAAATGTGCCCAAATGACACCGAAGGGCCGTAAGGCTCGATTAGAGAAAATGGACTTTCTCTTTCAGTTAAAAACCCCGACTCCATCGACAGCTTCAACATCGGTGCCATCGACCTCTCGCCAGCACCGGGACACCACTGCTGTTCGACCGGAGTCAGCGATTCCAAAAGTGTTGATAGCCTCCTTGACTCCTCAGGAAAAGGACCGAGGAGAACATCGTGAAAAGCGTTGACACCTGCATCGGAAGGCTCAGTCCGTCGATCCAGACAAGTCCTCAGCATTGATGTCGATAGAGCCACCGACAAAGAAGCCCCGTCCAGAAAAGGCCCCATCCTCTTCTGTGACCGGGTCACCGAGGCATTCCCCACCTTCAGTGGTGTTGGGATCTGGTATTCCACCTTCACCAGTGGACCCTCTTGCTACGACCAGTGCCGGGGTTCCATGCCCCAGGCTTCTGCGAGGAATTGGATCAGATGATCCAAGAGGCCATCAGTAAAGCACTTCAGGGCTTCCATCCTCCATAGACGCCGGTACCGGTCCCTGAGCCGGTCACCGAATTGATTCCCGTAGCGCTCGCACCGCTACTGGGTAGACTGGATGCTTTGATCGGTGCCCTGCCTCCGATGGAACTGAGAGCACCGGTGGGTCCAGTGCCTTCTACACGGATTCCATTATCAATGGATGATGAAGAAACACTGATTCCCATCCCACCGTCTGGGATTTTACCACCGACTCGTCCATCGATGTCACCGGTCCCTTCGGTGCCTCCATCGATGCCGCCTCCAATGCCATCAATGCCTAGGCCTGGTCCTTCAGGATTAGCACCCTTTCTTCCTGCTGGAGACCCACTAGGTGCTGGAGATCAGCCCTATAATCCTTGGACCGATGATTCGTCCCAGGATACAGATGATCTACCATCAGAGCCCTCTCCCCCAGATGAAAGATGACGCTCTCCACCAGAAGAGCTGTCTTTTATCAATTTCATGAAGGAAATGTCTGAAAATATTCCTTTCCAACTTCAGACAGAAGAGGACTCTAGGCACAAGATGCTGGAAGTACTCCAATTTCTTGATGCTCCTAAGGAAATCATGTCCATACCTATTTATGAAATCCTGCTTGATCTCCTGAAAAGAGAACTGAACATGGGAACACCCATGTTCAGTTCCACATGTCAATCACAAGACAGATGCCACCTATCTGATACAGTCACCTATCTGGTACAGTCAGCACCTGGGTTCCAGAAGTCTCAGTTGGATCATCATTCTGTGGTGGTTGAGTCAGCCCAGAAGGCGGCACTGCGTTCAAAACCTCATTCCTCTATACCTCCAGGGAAAGAACAAAAAACCCTGGATGCTTTTGGCAGGTGTGTCTTCCATGGCTCTATGTTCATATCTCGCATAGCCTCTTACCAGTTATACATGACCCAGTATAACAGAGACCTCTTTAAAAGGATCCAGGACTTCTCTGATTCGTTACCAGAAGAACTCCAGACTCAACTTCATACTGTAGCTCAGAAAGGGCTGGATGCTGGAAAACACGAGGTCCGCGCTGCTTATGATATCTTTTGACACTGCCTCTAGAGTGTCTGCGGTGGGGATTAGTGCACGAAGATGGGCCTGGCTCAAATCCTCGGACTTAAGAACAGAAGTCCAAGACAGGTTAGCAGACCTACCCCTGTGTGGGAGATAATTTCTTCGGGGAAAAGATCCGAGAGAAGGTGGCGCAGTTGAAGGACCACCATGAAACGCTGCGCCAGCTTTCTTCTGTGCCGCTGAGTTCCCTTCCGCCCCTAAGAGAACTTTCAGACGAGACTCTAAGCGGCCAACCTACAAGCCAAGGAAATTTTATCCTCCGGCTTCTAGAGGACGCCCTTCCAGACCTTACCAAAAAAGTCAATCCAGGCAGACTCGGCCTCAAGTCTCAGCCAGCTTCTCAGCCTGGACCAGTGTCAGGATTTTGACTCCTTCCTAGAGAGTGTAAGCCAACCTCCTCTTCCATCCATACCAGTTGGCAGTTGACTCTGCCACTTTTGCAGCGCTTGGCACACAGTCACCACAGACCAGTTACCACCTAAATTTCCTGACTGTTCCAGCGGACTCTCCACCTCAGCCGATGTGAGGGAAGTCCGATCATTCTCCTTGCTGAAGCAGGAGGTCTCATCCCTCCTCCTATTCTGAGCAATAGAACCGGTACCCCTCTCCCAGCAGGGGCAGAGATTTTATTCCCGGTATTTTCTAATACCAAAAACGTCAGGTGGCGTACGCCCATTACTGGACCTCCGTGCACTAAACAAATTTCTGCACAGAGAAAAATTCAAGATGGTAACCTTGGGCTCTCTACGTCCTCTTCTGCAAAGAGGAGATTGGCTATGCGCTCTAGATCTTCAGGACGCACGCATTCACACACATCTCAATCACACCATCTCATCGCAAATTCTTGTGATTCCTGGTCGGCCCTCATCATTTTCAGTACCGTGTACTACCATTCAGCCTGGCATTTGCTCCACGAGTACTCACCAAGTGCCTGGTGGTGGTCGTGGCCTTCCTCAGGAATCAGGGTGTCCATGTCTACCCTTATCTCAACGATTAGTTGATAAGGGCTCCGACTCAGCAGGGCGTGCTAACCTCCCTGCGTCTCACTATCAACACCCTGATCTCCTTAGGGTTTCTAATCAATCATCCAAAATCCAAGATAGTTCCATCCCAAACCCTATCCTTTACAGAGGGCAAACCTAAACACTATATTGGCGAAAGCCTTCCTTCCACAGGATCGTGCTTTCACCATTACTCCCTTGGGCAGGGAGTCCCCCAAGGCTCCTCACTTTCATCCACCCTATTTAATGTCTACCTCCTACCACTCTGCCATCTCCTCTCTAACCTTAAGTTACCTCACTATTTGTATGCTGATGATGTACAAATACTTATTCCCATTACTGAATCTATTCCGAAAACCCTGGAAATCTGGCACTCCACACTCACCTCAATTAACAGCCTCTTAAATTCTATCCAGCTTGCCCTTAACTCTACAAAAACTGAACTCATGGTTATCTCACTTCCTACACCCCTACACGCTACACCCACATCACGCATTATCCCACCACACACACAATTCTCCCAACAAGTCCGAGATCTAGGAGTTTTATTAGATGATCAAATGTCCCTCAAAAAATTTATCAATGCTACTCTCAAGGAGTGTTTTTTCAAGATCCATACACTCAAAAAACTTAAACCATTATTATACCTCTCCGATTTTCGTACTGTGTTACAAGCTATGGTATTTTCTAAAATTGATTATTGTAATGCTCTTCTATTGGGCCTGCCTAAAAATGCCATACACCCATCACAAATCCTGCAAAATACTGCAGCTCGTATTCTCTCTAACACGCCCACAAAGGAACACATCACTCCCATACTTAAGGAATTACACTGGCTCCCCATCCACTATCGTATACAATACAAGATATTATCACTTATCCACAAATCCCTCCACAACCCAGAAATGAATTGGCCTTCCAAATCTTTTCAATTCAATAACTCCAACAGGCCTACAAGAAACCCATACATAGCCACCCTACAAACCCCCTCACCAAAACTATTCAAATACGCATCCACCAAAGCTCGTGCCATATCTCTAGCTGGCCCTATGCTATGGAATTCCATGCCTACTGAATTACGTCTTGAATTATCCCCAAAGACTTTCAAGCAAAAGCTCAAGACATGGCTCTTCACTAAAGCCTACACATGACCCTCACGTGTTCCTTCCTAGCTTTATTTACCCCCCCCCTCCTTATATCATAAAATCCCACTGAAGATACCACCCCCCTTTCCCCTACCCCTCTCCCCTACCTCTTTCCTACAGCAGTCAACCCCAGACGCTTTTTATCTCTTTCTCATCCCTACCACCTTCTTTGATATCTCACATAACTGAAGAATTTGCTCTACTTAACAGTTTCACTTGTATATTATCCTTTCCTCCCTGTCCTCACCCTCATTTTCTACCCCTGGAAAATGAGGATCCCACCCCATGGGTGGGATCCTCATTTCACTTGTATATAATCCTTTCCTCCCTGTCCTCACCCTCATTTTCCCCTATTTAAACTTATACCCCTTCATTCCTTTTTCTCTCCTACAGTTTCCCTGATACTATAATAAGTTATGTTATTATAACTATTCCATAATATATTATCTATATATATCTATTTATATTTGTATAACCTGTTTTTGTTAATGCATTTAACTGTTTTAATGTATTGGTTCCCAGTTGTTTTCATACTGTTTTATGTACAACGCAATTGCGTATTTTTTCGTTCTCTGTACACCGACGTGATATCTCTGATGAGCGGCGGTATATAAAAACCAATAAATAAATAAATAAATAAATTACATCTCTGGCGCATTAACTACAGTCTCGAGTATCTTCAACTGCTCGGCACTTCCTCAGTGTCCTCAGTGCATGTCACTCCGATGGCTCGCCTAACCATGAGAGTGATGCAGTGGACCCTAAAATGCCAGTGGATTCAAGCTTGTCAGCCAATGTCCAGCAGTGTCCAGGTTACCAAACAGCTGCGTCTGTCACTAGCCTGGTGGCTGCACCACTCCAATCTCATTCAAGGCCTTCCATTTCAGGCTCCAGATCCTCAAATTATCTTAACAGATGCATCCAACCTTGGGTGGGGTGCATATGTAGGTGACCTGCAGACTCAGGGAACCTGGTCTCCAGTGGAAGCCAAACAAATTTCCTGGAGCTAGGGGCGATCAGATATGCCCTCAAGGCCTTTCAGGATTGCCTATCAAACAAAGCCATCCTGATTCAAACTGACAATCAGGTTGCGATGTGGTACATCAACAAACAAGGGGGAACGGGCTCCTAGCTTCTGTGTCAGGAAGCTGCACAGATATGGGAATGGGCCCTGTCCTGCTCGATGTGCCTCAAAGCAACCTACTTGCCGGGAGTGGACAATGTGTTGGCGGACACGCTGAGTCGCAGTTTCCATCCCCCGAGTGGTCTCTCAACCCCAACGTTGGGGTTACACTCACAGACCTCTTTGCGTCAGTTCACAACCACAAAGTAGACAACTTCTGCTCTCTCATTCGCAGTCACCACTTGCAGCCAAGAGATGCCTTCGCCCTCTCCTGGGCCAGCAGTCTCCTTTATGCATACCCTCCTCTTCCTCTCATTTCAAAGACTCTCGTGAAGCTCCGGCAGGACAAAGGATTAATGATTCTGATAGCTCCTCATTGGCCACGCCAGGTGTAGTTTCCAATCCTCCAGGACCTATCAGTATGCTGACACATTCCTCTGGGGAAGGATCCCCTTCTAATCACTCAGAACGACAGGTATCTCCGACACCCCAACCTCCAAGCTCTGTCTCTGACAGCCTGGATGTTGAAAGGTTAATACTTCAACCTCTTAACCTTTCAGAGTCGGTATCCTGAGTCCTGGTGGCTTCAAAAAAGCCTTCAACTAGAAGGTCTTATCGTTTTAAATGGAAGAGTTTATGGTCTGGTGTACTTCCATGTCCATAGACCCCTCCACTTGTTCCACTGCAAGGTTCCTGGACTACCTCTGGCACCTGTCAGAGTTAGGCCTAAAAACTTCCTCTATCAGGGTGCATGTTAGTGCAGTGTCTGCGTACCATAAGGGTGTAGGTAATGTCTCCATTTCAGCGCAACCCTTAGTATCACGGTTCATGAGAGGCTTGCTCCATTTAAGTTCTAGAAACTTTGACAAAAGTGTTCCGTGATTGGGCTCCATCCTGATGTCACCCATATGTGAGGGCTACCATCCTGCTTGTCCTGTGAGAAAAATAAATATTCCTTTTTCCTGTGATGTCTTCATAGTGAAAGCCATTAAAAAAAAAAAAGACATTGCACAATTTTCAAATGGCCCAAATTTTGCCTTGCACAAACTATATCTCTATATCTCTCTCTCTCTATACACATATATATACACACATGTTTTTCAATGATTTGAAAGATGATTAATGTTGCAAGTTTTATTACATAAGGGCAAAGAATATAAAAGCTATTCAAAAAATATTTCAAAAAATAAGATTGGCACACAACACATACACATATATATCAATTGCCTTACTCAATCATTCCTCATTCACACTGCTTCTAAACTCTCTAGTGTTATGCATTTATAACATGAATGCATAAAACATAAAACATTATCAAAATATATATAAAGTATATATAAAGTGCTTGTAATGAAATAATGACACTTGCAATAGAGCTGGACGTCAAAGATACTGGAGAAATTACTTACCTGACAAATTTGTTTTCCTTAGTGTAGACAGATGGAATCAGGACCAATGGGTATTATGGTCTCCTGATAGCAGATAGGAGACAGTCAGATTTCAAAGCTGACCTCACCCTACATATACCCGTGCAGTAAGCTTAGCTCTTCAGTATTCTCCTCGAAAAGCCATTGTGGATATATGTTTGCTTAAGTAACTTGATTAAACCTGGAATGGTTTGCACTGATTTTCACACTGGAGGCAGTCAGTGCACTCAACCAATTAAAGCAGACAACCTACAGGCTGTAGGTGTCTTGAACTAGGGGTAGGCCATGGCTTACCTGTATTAGCTTAGTCTCGAGGTTTGCTACCTGGGGTTCTCATTTTCTGGGGCAGCCGTGGGCGGGATACTGAGTCCATCTGTCTACACTAAGGAAAACGAAATTATCAGGTAAGTAATTTCTCCATTTCCTAGCGTGTAGCCAGATGGACTCAGGACCAATGGGATGTACAAAAGCTACTCCCGGACAGGGTGGGAGGCTGTCCGTGGCTCACTTGGTACTGCCCTTGTGAAGGCTGTGTTCTCCTGGGCCTGAACATCCAGGCGGTACAACCTGGGAAAGATATGTATGGAGGACCACGTCGCCACTCGACCGATCTTGGCGGGCGACAGCAACTTGGTTTCCGCCCAGGAGACTACCTGGGCCCTCATAGAATGAGCCTTAACTTGTAGAGGTAAGGGCTTTCCTGCCTCTTATATAGGCCACCTTGATTACTTCTTTTATCCAGCGGGCTATGATCGCCCACGATGCCGCTTCCCCTTGTTTCTTCCCACTGCGAAGAATGAACAGGTGGACCGTTTTGCGCACAGATCCCGATCTTTTCAGGTATCTGACTAGGAGTCTGCCGACATTTAGATAGCAAAGGAGGCGCGAGTCTTCAGAGTCCTTATGTTCATCTGAAGATGGTCTCGAGATGGTTTGGTTCACGTGAAACTGGGAGACCACTTTTGGTAAACGGAGGAGACCGTGCGCAGTTGTATGGTTCTAGGCGTGAACCTAAGGAACTGTTCCCGACAGGATAGTGCCTGAAGTTCAGAGATGCAACGAGCTGAACCACCAAGGATGCCGCCTTCAATGTTAAGGGACGTAGTGACAGACCATGTATTGGTCTGAAGGAAGCCCCCCCTGCGATAGGAAGTCTAATACTAGGTTGAGATTCCATAGAGGTACCGGCCACTTTAGGGGTGGTCGGAGTTGTTTAACCCCTTTCAGGAAGCGGGACACATCTGGATGGGTTGCTAGACTGATGCCATCCACTTCGGCTGTGAAGCCGGTCTGTGCGGCAACCGCTTCTTCATACCGTCCTGCAGGATCCTGGGGTTTTGGCTGTCTGCGGAAGAATCCCGTGTTCTCACACCAGGCTTCAAATACTCTCCAGATCCGTTGATGTGGAGAACTTGCGTGCTGGGAGCAGGGTGTCAATCATGGCCTTTGTGTAACTGCAATTCTTCAGGCTGGTCCTCTCAAGGGTCAGACCGTAGGGGAGAATAGAGACTGATCTTCGTGGAGAACCAGGCCCTGCCGGAGAAGGTCCCTGTGTGGAGGTAGGCACAGAGGATTCCCCGCGAGTAGTCTTCGCATGTCTGCGTGCCATGGTCGTCTTGGCCAGTCCGGGGCGACTAGTGAAACAAGTCCCCTGCGGTGCTCTATCTTGCGGATGACACTGCCCAGTAGTGGCCATGGGGGGGAAGGCATACAGTAGGACTTCCTTTGGCCAGGTGTGGACGAGAGCGTTGAGTCCCCAGGATTGTGGTTCTCGTCTGCAGCTGAAGAACCTGGGAACTTAGGCATTGAGCCAGATTACCAGTAGATCCAAGGCGGGGAGGCCCCAGCGATTTACTATCAGTTGGAAGGCTATGGTCGACAGCATCCATTCCGCTGGGTCTAGGCTCTCTCTGCAGAGGTAGTCTGCTGAGATATTATATTTTCCCGTGAAGTAGGAGGCAGAGATCCCTTGTAGGTTCATCTCTGCCCATGTTAAGAGTGGGTCTATCTCCAGAGACACCTGCCGGCTCTTGGTTTCTCCCTGGCAGTTGATGTAAGCCACTGTTGTCGCATTGTCCAACATTATTCTGATTGACTCGCCCCGGAGTCTGTGGCTGAATTGCAGGCACGCTAGCCTGACTGCTCGAGCTTCCAGGCAGATTATGTTCCATTCCGCCTCTTTCTTGTTCCATCGTCCCTGGGCTGTCAGTTCCTGACAGTGGGTTCCCCACCTTCACAGGCTTGCCTCCATGGTGAGCAAGATCCGGTTCGGTGGGGATAGGCCTACTCCTCTGCTTAGGTGGTCTTCTTGTAGCCACTGTTGGAGTTGAGCCCGAACCTCTGCTGGTAGTTGGAGGTGAATTGAGTAGTCCTGGGACAGTGGGTTCCCTCATGACAGTAGGGAGCGCTGGAGCGTCACGTATGGGCCCTTGCCCACGGAATGATCTCCGGGGTTGATGTCATGAAGCCAAAGACTTGAAGGTAGTCCCATACCTTGGGGCGTGCATTGGTCATCAATTATCGTGATTGTTCCAGTTTCCTTCTCCTCAGAGGGGGAAGGAAAACTTTGTTCTGTTTGGGGTCGAACCGGGCCCCTCCCCCGGTACTCTAGTGACTGAGAGGGCTGTAGACCACTTTTGTTCATGTTCACGACCCATCCGAGCTCCTGCAGTAGGCTCTTGACTCTGCTGGTCACCTGTCTGCTCTCCTCTGAAGGCTTTGCCCTGATCAACCAATCGTCCAGGTAGGGATGTAACAGGATCCCTTCCTTTCTCAGTGTTGCCGTCACGACCACCATAATTTGGTGAAAAACTTGGGGGCAGCTGTTAAACCAGAGGGTAGAACCCAGAACTGGTAATGGTGACCCAGTATCGCAATGTGCAGGGTTTCCATGCGGAAGTGTGGTATCCGTAGATGACGGATGACGTTCTTGAGATCCAAAATGGGTCGGGATGACCCTTCCCTTCTTAGGAACGATAAAATAGATGGAATAGCGTCCAGTAGTTTGCTGGGGCGTGGGCACCAGAGTTATTGCCTTCAGACTGAGTAGTCTTGTTAATGTGGTTTCTACTGCCAGTCTCTTGGGGTGGGAGTGGCAGGGTGATCTCATAAATTTGTCTCGATGGATGCAGCGGAATTCCAGAGAGTAGCCATCTCGATGATGTTTAGGACCCATTTGTCCGACGTTATCTTGACCCATCTTTGGTAGAAGAGGGCAAGTCGACCCCCTATGGCTTCTTCCTGTGGATGGGCCGGTCTCTTCTCATTGTGGGATATGTCTGGAACTTGCCCCCGGTCCTGCTCCTCTCTTGGTGTGTCTGCTCCGAGAGGACTGGGTCCTTCCGGAGGGGCAATCTACCTGGAACTGTGCGTTCCTATAGGGTCTAAGCGCTGCGATCCTCTGCCCTTGGTCCTTCTGGGAGAGGAACACTGAGGTCTTTTACATCTATCTTCCGGTAGTCAGGGCACTGGAGATTCGCCCCATTTGTTGGCTAACTTCTACAATTTGCTTCCAAACAAGAGAGATCCTTTAAGGGGATTCTCGTGAGATTTGCTTTTGATGTCGCGTCCACAGACCAATTTCGTATCCATAGAAGTCTTCTTGCTGCTACTACCAAGGCAATGCCTCTGGCTGAAGTGCGCACTAGGTCTAAGCTTGCATCAGTGAGGAAGGATGCCGCAGATTCCATCGTCTTTCCGGCCGTTTTTGCATCTCTCGAGAGGAGTAAGCAGGCACATGCTACCAGTGAGCAGCAGGAAGCAATCTGCAGTGTCATTGCTATTGTGTTGAAAGCCTGCTTAAGGATAGACTCCAATCATCTGTCCTCAACTCCAATCATCTGTCCTTCAGTGCCGCTCCTCCCTCAACGGGAATCGTTGTTCGCTTTGAGACTGCACAGACCATAGTGACCACTCTCGGGAACGCAGGCACTCCTTGGCCACAGGTTCCAGGGGGTATAGGGCTTCCAAGGACCCCCCCTTTGAGGTTAGCCTCCGGGGCCTTCTATTCCAGGTCAAACAGTTCCTGGATGGCTTCCAACATAGGAAAGTAGCATGAGGCCTTACGAAGGGACACCAAGATAGAGTTTCTCTTTGGTTCCGCCATAGGGTCAGCGCCCGGAATGCCCCGCGTCTTCGGAGTCTGAGAAACGAGGGCTGGTATTTCATCCTTGTGGAAGAAGCAAAGCATGTTCAGTATGGTTCCATGCCTGGAGGAATTTCTCCTTCTTCCAGGGAGTCACTCTCATCACTGAGGTGTCTGGTTCTTGGTTAGACGACGCTGTCTCGAGGCATCCGAGTAGTGTCGGGAGGATCTTGTGCTTCCAGCCTGGGTTGAGCCTGGTGCGCAGCAGGGGCTGTTTGCAGCCCTTTGAAGAATTCCACCCAGGAGAAGGTCCCTGGGTCCATGTTGACCCCAAGGGTGGAGTAGGGGCCCCAGAGGTGTCCTCCTGTGGGGAGGCCGTGTCGAGGTACGTAGGTCTGGGGAGCAATGGTCAGTAGTTCCGGACCCCTCCGACAGTGGGGGTCCTTTCCCCCTGGGCTTCTTCGCACTGCGGGCACAAGCAGGACTTCAATTCAGTCTGCGTGGCTCTTATGTGGCAGACTATGCAAAGAGAGGGCCTTCTGGCCTTCTTAGACACCTGTGCCATTGAATTAATGTGTAGGCACATAAGTTTCACTGCGTGTGAGAATTTGTGCGCGGCCATAGCTATGCACACAGTATTTGTGAGCGGCCGTAGATATACGCCTGGTGTGCGCTCCGGGGTCCACGCAGCGAACTTGTGCGAACGGTTCGGTTTTGCGCACCACTGTGCGCTAAGCTATGCGTGCGACTCTATGGGATGCGCACAAGTTATGCGCATTGTCCGCCGGAAGATCCTGTGCATACCGCAGAGGGGAAGGGAAGATGGCGCCCCCCCCAAGGGTCTCCACATGTGTGGACCTTTGCACCGGATCGGGGCCTAGCCTAACCAAGGCTGCTCAACCCTATCGATGTTCCTTTTTTTAACTCGCTGGAAGCAGAGTCGGTACAGCGATCCGAGTTCTGGTGACCAGAGACCTGAATTTAAGTTTCCTTCTTACCTGGTCTCGTCGCTTACCGCTTGTGCATCAGACGGTCTTCCAGCTGTGGGAGAAAAGGGTTTTACCTTCACCGCCGCGCTCGGATGTGCACCCGCCGCCTTTCAGCCACTCTGGGGGCTAAGTCCACGCTGGGACCAAGGCACACCTCTGAGGGATATCGGAGATCACCTCAGGCATTCTCAATTGGGGGAGGGACCCTTAGGTTTCACCGCAGGAGAGCGGGGCTCGATCTTCTTAAAGGTAAATTTCTCTCTTTTTGCTGTAGATTTCTCTCTTTTTGCTGTAATTGTTAACACTATTCTAGTGTGTGGAACAGTGTCCGCATCTGCTAAGGAGACAGAGAAATATTGAAGAGCTAAGCTTACTGAAAGGGTATATGTACAGTGACGTCAGCTTTGAAATCTGACTCCATCTCCCATCTGCTATCAGGAGAGCACAATACCCATTGGTCCTGAGTCCATCTGGCTACACACTAGGAAATTTGTGAATTGCAAATGAGTCACATGGAAGATACTTTCATTAAAAAGGAAAAGCAAATGTTGCTTACTTGTAACAGGTGTTCTCACAGGACAGCAGGATGTTAGTCCTCACATATGGGTGACATCACAGGATGGAGCCCAATCACGGAAAACTTCCATCAAAATTTCCAGAACTTTGACTGGCCCCCACTGGGCATGCCCAGCATGGCACCAACCCTGCAGCCAGCAGGGGTCCCCCTTCAGTCTTGTTTGAAAGCTACAGGCAGTGCCGAAAAATAAAATAAGAAACGTAATGAACCCAATACCGTGGGGTGGCTGGCGGGTTTCGTGAGGGCTAACATCCTGCTGTCCTGTGAGAACACCTGTTACAGGTAAGCAACATTTGCTTTCTCACAGGACAAGCAGGATGGTAGTCCTCACATATGGGTGAGTACCGAGCTGAGGATGTCTGAACATGCACCAAATGTATCCAAAGGCGTACACCAGGCACAACAACTGGGGTGGAATTTGGTAGAGGGCATCCTGAACCCCACCGGGCAGGCGGAAGGGTGTTGGTACGCGAACAGGTTACGAAGGTCAGACTGGCCGAAGATGGAATTTTGTCTTCTGGCTTTGTCCAAGCAATAGTGGGCTGCAAAGGTATGGAGAGAACTCCAGGTGGCAGCCCTGCAAATGTCAGGAAGTGGCACCGATCGCAGGGGTGCTACTGAAGTCGCCATAGCCCTCACAGAATGTGCTTTAACACGGTCTTGAAATGGAATGCCCGCTTGCTGATAGCAAAAGGATATGCAGTCCGCCAACCAGGAGGAGAGAGTCTGCTTACCCACAGGTTGCCCTAATTTGTTAGGGTGGAAGGAGACAAGCAATTGAGTGTTCTTCCTGTGGGCAACAGTACGGTCTAGATAAAATGCTAGAGCCCGTTTACAGTCAAGGGTATGCAGAGCCTGCTCTCCTGGATTGGAATGGGGCCTGGGAAAAAAGGTAGGTAATATGATGGATTGATTGAGGTGAAAATCCAAAACTACCTTAGGTAAGAATTTAGGGTGAGTGCAGAGTACTGCCTGGTTCTGCAGAAGTTTAGTGTAAGGCGGATAGGTAACTAGGGCCTGTAATTCACTAACTCTGCGAGCTGAAGTGATTGCCAAAAGGAAAATCACTTTCCATGTGAGATATCAAAGTTCACAAGAGTGAAGAGGCTCGAATGGTGGTTTCATGAGCCGACCCAAAACCAGATTAAGGTCCCAAGAAGGGGCCAGAGGACGCAGTGGAGGCTTGAGGTGAAGCAAGCCCTTCAAAAAACGTGTTACAAGGGGTTGTACTGATACAGGAACCTCCCCGAAACCTTTATGGAAGGCGGCTACCTCACTGACATGCATTCTGATGGAAGAAGTCTTTAGACTTGATTCTGATAAATGCCAGAGATAGTCCAAAAAATTCGTGATTGGACAGGAAAAGGAGTCAAGGGACCGAGAAGAGCACCATGACGTGAACCTTTTCCATTTGTAAGAGTAAGCTTTTCTTGTGGAAGGCTTCCGTGAAGCAATCAAGACATGGGAAACTGGTTCAGAAAGGTTAAGTGGCTGAAGGATTAACCTTTCAACATCCATGCCGTCAGGGACAAGGCGTGAAGATTAGGATGGCAGAGGCACCTGTCGTTTTGAGTGATCAGAAGCGGGTCCTTTCCCTAGGGAATGCACCTGCGAATGGAGAGATCCTGCAGTATTGGAAACCACACTTGGCGTGGCCAGTGAGGTGCTATCAGGATCATGGTTCCCTTGTCCTGATGTAACTTCACGAGAGTCTTCGAGAGAAGAGAAAGTGGAGGGAATGCATAGAGCAAGCCGGTTGCCCACGAGAGGGAGAATGCGTCTCTGGGCTGAGAGTGTTTGCTGCGAATAAGAGAGCAGAAGTTCTCTACTTTGCAGTTTTGAGGAGCCACAAAGAGGTCTATCTGAGGATATCCCCATTGTTGGAAGATGGAGTTCACCACCGAGGGGTTGAGAGACCACTCGTGCAGTTGAAAGATGCAACTCAGCTTGTCTGCCAACACATTGTCCACTCCCGGCAACCAAGTGGCCCTGAGGTACATCGAATGGGAGAGAGCTTCCGCCCATATCTGTGCAGCTTCCTGACACAGAAGGAAGGAGCCCGTGCCTCCCTGTTTGTTGATGTACCACATGGCCACCTGGTTGTCTGAATCAGGATAACTTGATTTGAGAGGCGATCCTGAAATGCCCTTAGAGCATATCTTATTGCTCGAAGCTCCAGGAAATGTATTTGGTATTTGGCTTCCTCTGGAGACCAAGATCCTTGTGTCTGCAGATTGGCCACATGGGCTCCCCAGCCGAGGTTGGAAGCATCGGTGGTAAGAGTTATTTGAGGGTCTGGAGCCTGAAAGGGCAAGCCTTGGAGGAGATTGGTCTGATGCCTCCACCAGGCAAGAGACTGACGGAGTGAGACGGTTACGTGGACCATGATCGACAGGGGCTGAACGCTTTGAGTCCATTGCGACCGTAGAGTCCATTGCATGACTCTCATGGCCAATCGTGCCATTGGTGTGACTTGAACTGAGGACGCCATGTGTCCCAGAAGGATGAGAAAGTGACGAGCAGTCACGGATTGCTGAGACTGCAGCTGGTATGCAAGAGACACGAGAGTGAGCGCTCGCTGTCACGGCAGAAAAGCCTTTGCTTGCAAGGTGTCCAAGTCTGCCCCAATGAACAACAAGGTTTGAGATGGGACTAAGTAGGATTTGTCGTAGTTGACAAGAAATCCTAATGAAATTAGAGTGTGTAAGGTTAGACTGAGGGACAGAGCAGCTTGCTGAGTGGGAGCCCTGATTAACCAGTCGTCTAGATAGGGGTAGATGTGAACACCTTGGGTCCTGAGGAAGGCTGCAACTACTACGAGGCATTTTGTGAAGACTCGTGGCGCAGATGCTAGGCCGAACAGAAGCACTCGGTATTGATAGTGCTTGGGGCCTACTAGAAATCTCAGGTATTTGCGATGAGATGGAGTTATCGCAATATGAGTGTATGCGTCCTGGAGGTCCAGAGAGCAGAGCCAGTCTCCTCTTTGTAAAAGAGGAGAGCCTAAGGTTACCATCTTGAACTTCTCTCGCTGGAGGTACTTGTTGAGAGCCCGTAGGTCCAGGATAGGATGAACGCCTCCCGATTTTTGGGGGATTAGAAAGTACTGGGAATAGAACCCTAGGCTGTGCTGAGAGTAGGGCACGGGTTCTATTGCCTTGGACTGGAGAAAGAGGGAGACCTCTTGATCCAGAAGGATGGAGTGATCGGAAGTTCTCCACATCGGTAGAGGTGGGGAGTCTGGTGGCACGGAGAGAAAGTTCAGATGGTAACCCTGAGCAATGATTGCCAATACCCATTGGTCTGAGGTGATTGAGTGCCATATGTTGTGGAAGTGGCACAATCGACCTCCCACTGGTATGTGAGGCAGTGGCATCTGACTGCTGCTCTCTAAGTGGAAGTCAAAAACCTGAAGCAGGCCCTGGTTGAGGAGCTGCTTGTGGCTTTTGTTTACGTGTTTGACGAGACTGTGCTTTTTGAAAAGGTCTCGTGGCACGGGATCTGGTTGGTGGTGGGTAGGACTTCTTCGGGCGGAAGAAAGATTTTTTAGAGTCCTTTCTGAAGGGCTGTTTAGAAGAATAGTCAGAAGGCATCAGAGAGAGCTGTCTTAGGTTCTCATGATGGTCCTTAAGTTCCGCCACGTTCGCTGAATCTGTTCGCCAAACAGATTGTCCCCCACACAAGGCAGGTCGGATAGCCTGTCTTGTACTTCAGGGCGAAGGTCGGAAGACTTGAGCCAGGCCCATCCTCTTGCCGAAATAGCGGCTGCAGATACCCTATTGGCAGTGTCAAAGATATCATAGGATGATCTGATCTCATGCTTGCCTGCCTCAAAACCCTTGTTTACAAGGGTTTGAAGCTGATCTTGGAATTGTTGAGGCAGGGTATCTGAGAAGTCTTGTAACTGCTTAAAAATGACCCTATTATATTGGGTCATATAAAGCTGATAGGCGGCAATCAGGGAGATGAGCATTGAGCCTTGGAATACCCGGTGGCCAATGGCATCTAAAAACTTCTGTTCTTTGCCTGGGGGAAAAGAGGTATGAGGCTTTGATCTCTTTGCTCTATTTTGTGCAGATTCAACAACTACAGATTGGTGGATCCAATTGAGTTTTCTGAAAGCCTGGAGCTGACTGCACCAAATAGGTACTGTCAGCCTCTCTGTGCACTGGAGCAATGGAGCCAGGATGTTCCCAGTTCTTCTTGAGGAGATCTAGAAGAACCTGGTGAATAGGGATGGAGGTTATTTCCTTGGGAGCATCCAGGAATTGGAGCAACCCCATCATCTGATGTCTGTCATCCTGTTCAGTCTGCAACTGGAAGGGAACCAATTCAGAAATTTCCTTCACAAAATTTATAAAGGAAAGGTCCTCTGGAGGAGAACGCTTCCTACTTTCAGTGGGTGAAGGTAAATCATCGGTGTCTGGCGAGGAATCATCAGTCCAGGTATCATGAGGATCAGCACCTGTCCCTCTAGGAACTAGAGGGGGACGGGGTGGTGGGATACCTGAAGGTCCTGGTCTAGGCTCCAAAGGAATCGGAGGAATTATCGGAGGACCAATGAAGGCATCGAAGGCACCGGCACAGGCATCAAGGGCATCGATGGATGGCTCGGTGGCACCGGACATATCGGCACTGATGGTTGTATCGGTGGCGAGGGACGAATCTGCATCGATGGCTAAGGCAGGATTCCAGATGGAGGGATGCAGGACAGTGTTTCTCCTCCCGATGACAGAGTAAGTGGAGAGGGCACCGGAGCCATCGGAGACCCGTGGTCCATCGGTGGAAAAGCAGCAATGAGCACTTCCAACCTGGATAGCAGCGGTGCCATCGCTGCTGGAATCGGGTCGGTGCTTCGTTCCACAATCGGTACCGGTGTCGGTGCCAGAGGAACCTGGAGTCGTTGCATCGCCTTGTCTATGGCCTCCTGAACCATCCGGTCCAGTTCTTCTCGGAGACCTGAAGCAAGCAGCCCCGGCTCCAGAACAGAAGAAGGAGGCAGAGGCATAGCCGGAGGGACCACCGTTGAAGGCGGAGTCGCGGCTCCCGATCCCCTGTCGGGTGAGGGTTGCCTTGGTGACCCAGTCGCCGAAAAGATCAGTGCCTTTTCTGGAAGGGGCTTTTTCGATGGTGGCTCGGACGATGGCGAGGTCGATAACTTCACTCCCTCGATGGTCCGAGGTTTACGATGTCGATGGCGATGTTTCTCTCTGTGATCCCCTCGGTCCTGAGGGAGAGTAGAAGGTGTCGAAGGCCGAGATGTCGTCGATGCCGGACGGTCACCGGCCGTTGGTCGATACTGGCGTGAAGTTGACGGTGCCGGTTCAGACGACGTCGATGCAACGGTTGGAGTCAGGGTTTGAGCACAGAAGAGAAGTTCCATCTTCTCCATTCTGGCCTTGCGACCTTTTGGTGTCATTAAGGCACATTTGGTGCACGTTAGGACATCGTGCTCTTGTCCAAGACACATTACACAGACTTTATAAGGGTCTGTGATAGACATGGTGCGAGTACAGTCCGGACACTGACGGAACCCCGATGCCATGGCCATAGAAAAAATTGGGCCGCAGTATGGTCGACGGCCAATAGGCCGTGAGGACCAAACGCGACGGTAATAGACGGAAAACGGGTAAAAACTTACCGAGTACCGCGGCTTGAAAAAAGTTAGAGGAGGGACCCCTGTGGGGCAAATAAACTTTTAGTAATTCTGTGTGGAAAATTCCTGTCAGGAATCTCTGCAGAGCTCCTTTATCGCGAGGCTACTGTTGTGCGAAAAAAGAAGACTGAAGGGGGACCCCTGCTGGTTGCAAGGTTGGTGCCATGCTGGGCATGTCCAGTGGGGGCCAGTCAAAGTTCTGGAAACTTTGACAGAAGTTTTCCGTGATTGGGTTCCATCTGGTGATGTCACCCATATGTGAGGACTACCATCCTGCTTGTCCTGTGAGAATACAATTTAATCTCAGTCCACAAGAAAGGATATTTTGAAATTGTTTCACAGGATTGTTGTTCTAATGATGTTTCGTAATCTCTGTTCTACTTCTGCTATATCCTGTATTCTCTCTGTCCCTACAAAGGACTCTGCTTTGCCATCCAGGCTTCCTCAGGGGAAAATGTTGTTCATAACTATTCTTACGTTATTACCATGGACTGTATTTAGTGAAGAGGACTCAATCTCTTATTATTGATTCTACTAGAGAGATTAAATTTTGTACAAAATATTGGTATTGATGCCTGATTCTGGTAATTTTTGTATAAAAGATTTTTCAAACCAATCTTTTTAAGCAAACATTTGTCTAACCTTTATATGTCGCTTTGTCAAGTCAGTGTCTCAAGACTTCAGCTGTTAATTAACAGCTTGCTAAATGCAGCACAATCATCTGTGAATTTCCACTATCTGAAAACAAAAATGTATATCTATTTGTTAGTTCTGAAACCTCTGCTTGATTGAACTCTAATTTATGAGAACCGTTAAATGTTTAAAGTACAAGACAATAAACTATGCCTTTCACTTATTTGTAGCCGCAATGTTGCATTAACTCCTCAATGTATGAAATAGACTGTTCTTCATCTGTTACCAAAGCTAAACCTAGCTTGGATGCATGGCTACAGTTTGAACAAGGCGTTATAGAGCTGTTACCTTCTTAATGTGTTGGAAACATTTTCAAGTCTCTTTGCTGGAACTGTATTTGGAGCAGACTTCAATGCCTCTTTACAGTACAGACACTGGGGCCGATGCAATATGGTGTGCTGAGCCGAGCGCACACTTAACGTGCAGTCGGACGCAGTTAGAATAGGCGCTAATCAATCCCCTAATGCAATAAGGGGATTAGCGCCTATTTCAAAGCATGTCTAACATGAAGTGAACGCAATATATATATATTTTTTTATTTATAAAATTTATTAATCGCCTAACACTGTTAGGCCTAGGCGATATACAAAATAAACACACATAATAAAAGCATAACAAACAAAGGTACATATACAGACAATACAGTTTCATAGAAACTAAATAACAAAATAATAGTGAAACAACAATACATATTGTCTAAAAAAAGACAAATAAAGTCTCATCAAATCTTCATGACCAAAGGCCTTGACTTATTCAAGTATTTGCTTTAACAATTGTATGTACGATTGAACAAAAATTCCTTGAAAGATGTTTTGAATTTCTTAGCATCTTCAATAGATCGAAGATCAAACGGGATCATATTCTAGTGATTCGGTGCCGCTATGGAGAAAGCTGTTTCCCTTGTACTATATAAATGGGCTAATCTCACTGAGGGCACCTCAAGTAAATTTAATTGAGAGGACCTAAGAGTTCTGGCTGACATCAGAAGGTAGAGCACGGAGTTTAAAAACTATCATGCCTATCTTAAAAGATATGCACGTGAATGAGGCTATTAGGCATTCACTCCTGATGCAAAAAGAAAAATGTGCATCTCCGATGCACATTTAACTGTCATCTATTAACGCCTGCCAGGAGCAGACATTAATAGATGTGTGCATCAAAAAAAGAATAAAAAGAAAAAAAGAAAAGAAAAAAAATTGACCATCGGGCCCATCACAAAAACAGGCGCCTAGTTTAACGGTTTTCGTTATCAACGCCATTAAACGCAACCCAACTTACCGAAAGTTAAACTTTCCTCCTTCCAGAGGAAAGCAGCAGCGCTCCAGAACTCCTCCCGGCTGCAGATATCGGGTTCCTGAGAGTGAAGTGAGGGTGGAGGGAAACTCAACTGATAAGGGACGCCAAAATCCTCAGTAGCTGCTATTTAACCACCGCTCCCTCAGTCTACCCACACGTAAAGAAGCAACCAAAGATCTCTCACCACTCCTCACTCACGAAAACTGTTGTCACTCTCCGAAGACAGTTAGCCTTGCCTCAGCCTGTGTACTACGACTGGCAAAAGGGGCGGGCTCCTAGCAAGGCTACCCCTCCCCCCGACTTGGATTGGGCGACATTCAACAGGCTCGGTTCTGGGTAGCTAAAATGAAATATAACTTAGGTTTCCAGCGACCTAGTCATGAAAACCCACACCGGGTTTTTCGTGGCTGTCTGCCGCTAAGGAAAACAGATGCTGATAAAAACCAATGCCGAGTTTATCGGCATCGGTTTTCCTTAGTGGCGGACAGCCACAAAAACTGACACCGATAAACCCGGTTTTGTCGGTTTCCCTTACAGCAGTAAGGGAAACCGACACGGATAATCTCGGCAATGGCTTTTAGCGACTAAAACCAAGGCCGGGTTTATTGGCGTCGGTTTCTCTTACTGCCGTACGGCGGTCACGAAAACCGTTTGGGTTCGCGTTAGCAAGGATGCACTAGGGTCGCAAGCAACCCTAGCGCATCCTTGCTAACGCGCCCCCTAATTTAAATATTGCATGGCGCCCCCCTTTTCTACACGACTTTATTGCATCGGCCTCACTGTGATGTTAGTGTCAAATAGGGCTCTTAGCTGTTTGTATCTGGTGGTCATTTGTATAGAACTTTACTGACCCCTGTAGAGAGCTTCACACAGGGCTCCTCAAGATCAATTTATATAAAGTTTTCTTGACCCCGTAGATAGCCACAACCAAAATTCCTGAAGAGTACTGCCTTCCATCGTACATTTATAATTATGCTGATTTGGTTTTCCTATGTTCTAAGAATCTTTTCTTGTCTGTAGGCAAGAAGATTTCCCCAGTCATCTAAACTGTTTCAATGTGGTGATAATGACCCAGCTAATGAGTTAGCACTTTAAGTGTAATGGTGATTAATGTGGACTTTGTTGTACCTAAGGGTTACTGAAAAGAGCAGACTTATTAAAAAAAAAAAATGCCTATCATTCAATGGCTTTATTCAAACCTTTAGGGTAAACTGTGTCCCATTGGTAGATAAATCTTTGTTCACTTCTTTGTAACTGAAGGGAGATATTGCTCCCTCTTGTCAAATTGAGTTGCTGTATGACAAAAGACTTTAAATCTTGGAGAAAATTATTGTACTCATGATTGAAATATCGGGGGCTTCCATTTTCCTGGTATGGATGCAACTTGCATGTTGGATTAGTCTGATTTTTATAGCTCTTTTAATGTAGTCAATGTAAATTTTATTGCAGGGGCATACTATTGCATAGATTACTTGTTCTGAGTTGCATGTATAATGTCCATAAAGGTAATGTGTTCTGGTGCTATTGGGTAAAGCAAATTGTTGGATCTGCATTGTGTGACTGCACTTAACACATTTGCTGCATGTGAACAGACCCCTAGGTGTCAAGTGGGATGTGGATCTGTCTCTGTATGTTTTTATAAGCATACTCCGTAGATTCCGGGCTCTTAGATTCGCAAAAATAGTGGTCTCCTGAAAAGGAGCATGGTCAGATATTATGTTCCGTGAATGAATGCATGAGCAATTCAAATGTACGGTTGTAGATCAAATTAAGAATTCCAAACGTGGGGGTGATCTACCCTCGCAACTGAATTACATTGAACAAAAATGGATATTCAATTTGGCATCGTACAGCCCCTTGGGTATGAATGACTCTGTAGAATGGCTCACGTTAATTTGACGTCACTCTTTGTAGCACTTCATTGGTAATTCCTGGCAAGAACGGTGATTGGCTACATCAACATCCCATGATATGGTTTAAATAGGGCTTGGGAAAAACAAGATGGAGGATCACATTGAGGAAATGCTATAGCGGGTTTAAACGAGCAACATTTTAAGAATTGGACAAGAAGACTTGTGGAGTGTATGTAAGGTTGTTTTTTTCTGAATTATTTTGCTAACGAATGAAAAATGTGCTAACCAGTCTTTTTCCATCGTAGTAATAAAACAGACACATCGAGAGCCCCTGACGAAGCAGCCGACGAAACACGAGCCGTGTCGGGCAGCTCATTGTGCAGCACTCCCGCAGCGTCCATCGCTCAGCTTCCACTTCAAATGATAAGTGCTATTTTTGCGATTTATAGCATGAAAGCACATAACAAAAGTTAAAAGTCATGAATAATGCTTGTTAATCCAAATGGAAAAGAAGAAAAAACTTGCAAAAAAACAAGAGGGTTAGAGACCAATGATTATAAATTTCAAAGCGTGGCAAATATGAAATGCCAATGAAATTTCCCTTAGGGGATTGTTATTCAGTAAGAAAGTGAGAGTACATAAACACAGTGCTCTCTGAATGTATATATGAGGTCTCTTCCCTCTAACAAAATAAGACAAAAAAAAGAAAAAATAGTTTCCATTTATGATGTTATTGTGAATATACTATTTTATAGCTACATCATATAAGCAGTTTAAATTGATATAAATTAACAAATGTATCACAGTCAACGTCAATCTTTCAGTCTTAATCGGAAGATCATACAGTGACTCGAGGCAAAAAGCTGAGAAGAGTGATGGCTCATAAACATTAACCATTTTCTTCTGTCCCTGACAAGAAGGCCTTGATGTTTCGCCCTCAACGGCTTCATCAGGGGGAGAATGATAATGGTTATTATGCTGATGTAAAAAAAATACACATACTGAAATAATACTACATCATACATCAATTGTGAGACAGAAAAAATAAGTCTTGTAATGGAGGAGATGTGCTCCCCATCCTTGCATGGAAGCATCTGTGGTGAGGACTAGGGTGTGGGTTGGGTCTCAAAGAGGAGCTCCTACAGTTAGAGCTTCCGGATCTAACCACCAGCAAATGTCCTTCCTCATGGAGCCTGACTATGGTAGAAACTGGTTAAAGAAAGTGAATCCATTGTGCCTTCAGTCCTCATTGGAGGTGCATGTGTAGGCAAGTGCAAGATTCTACATGGATGGCTTCCGCCATGTGACCCAATAATACAAAGACTTGGCAGACAGTGATGTTTGATTTGAGGAGTAAATCTGTACACAGATGTTGCATCTGCTTGATCCTCTCCTGGGGAAGGAAGGCACGAGATTGGACAGAGTCTACTCTGGCCCCTATGAACTGTAGAATCTGAGTCGGTTTGAGTACCAATTACTCGTAATTGATGAGAAATCCTAGAGACTCCAACCATGAGATTGTCATTTCTAGATGCTGACATAGTTTCCTCCGACCAAATATCCCTATCAGCCAATCATCCAGATAAGGAAACAGGTGGATAAGGAAACAGGTGGATCCCCTGACGCCTTAGGTGAGGCACTGCCATAATCAGACATCTGGTGAACACTCTGGGAGCAGAGGATAGACCAAAAGGTAGAACTTTGTATTGGCAGTGCCTGGAATTCACCTGGAAGCACAGAAACTGCCAACACAAGGGGTGTATTGGAATATGGGTGTAGGCATCTTTGAGATCCAACAAACACTTCCAATCATTCCGTTGTATGAACGGTAGGAGTAACTTGAGGGATGTCATCTTGAACTTCTCCTTCTGAAGTTATTTGTTTAGGGATCATAAGTCCAGAATAGGTCGGAAACCCCTTAAGTGCCTCGGAATGAGGAAGTATTAGGAATAGTATCCTGCATTGACTTGGGGCTTAGGTACCAATTGGATGGCCTAATGCTGAAGTAAGATTTGGATCTCTTGTTCCAGAAGAGGTAATGGAGAAGCATCCTTTAACAGGCCAGCATAATGAGGAAGGGATGGATAGGAGAGGAAATTCAGATTATAACCCTTGTGGATGATTCAAATGTCCCACTGATCTGAAGTGATGCAGCTCCATTCTGAGAAAAATGTTTGTACTCTTCCCCTTACAGGAAGGTGAGGCTGTGTCTGGATTTTCTTCAAAAGATGGTGAAGGCTTCTGAAGAGACGGCTGGGAGGGTTTCTGTTGTTTCCTGTCTCTTCGGTGTCCTCTAGGTTGAGCTGGTTGAGATTAAGTACGTGGTTGTTGATATGGTTGGAACTGTTGAGATCTATAGTGTAGGGAATTCTTGTATGGTTTACGCTATTAATAATAAGGTTTGCGGTGCTGTTGATAAAAATGTCTCGCTGTCACTTGAGAATCTGAAGCTCCTACAGGGATTGAACTGCTACGTTTTGTTCTTTTAACTGTGCCACAGTATCTTTGAACTTGTCAAACAAATTATCTCCCATGCAGGGTATATATTGGCTAGCTTTTCATGGACGTCCTCCTGATGGAGCTAGAACGGAGCCAGGTTATATGTCAAGCAGCGATAGCAGTGGCAGAAGTCCTAGGAGATGTCTCAAAGGACTCATACACCGCTCTGAGTAAATGGCTAATCCTTCCTGCATGTTATAAAATGGTTGAGGAGTAAGTTGTTGGCCCATTTCTGTATGTAGAAAGGGCTTTAATAACTGCAGGGACTCGCACAAGTAACTATATAAAATTGGTGGTGTTGAATTCGGGAAGTCAACATTGCACTCTGGAACATCTTTCTGGTATATTCATCCAGAAGTCTGTGCTCCTTTGGTGGAGGAGTGAACGCATGGAGCCTAGATTTCTTCACCCGCTTCATTGCCGACTCAACTACCACTGACGCATGAGGGAGTTGGACGACTCCATAAGTAGCAGACTTCTGTAATCAATTTTAAATCTAGTTTCCTAGCAACAGGTGGAATTGAATGAGGGGACACTCATCTTGGATAGTACCAAGTCCAATAATTTATGAGACAGCAGAGCTAATGGTTGGCCGGTACATCCAGGATTTTTAGGACGACAAATACCTCTTCCTGAGAGTCAAGCAATTTGCAGACTTCCACTCCCAATACGTTCCTGAGCTTCTCCATGAATTGTGAGTAAGAAAGATCCTCTGGAGGAGAGGAGTGATCTGGTGGCTCTTCCAGGGGATCATATGGAATACCAGTTGAGCTGTCAGGGGAACAGTCCTGTGGAGAGTCTTGAGGCATTGACTGAGGTGACTGTTGCTCACTACCTTGCTGATTTTCTGGAGTTGGTGATGGTAGTGCCACCGGAGAGGGAGGAGTACAGGCTAAAACCCCATCTCCGTCTGAACCTGGGAGATGAGGAGGAGAGACCTCTGGGTGTAAGGAAGAAAACAGGTTTTTTACGATGGTAGATATCTGATCCATGGCCTCTTGTGAGTGACTGGCCTGTAGATCTGTAGGAGACTTTGGATGTTGTAGTCTCACCTGAGGAGAACGGGAACTTGTTCGAGGGTGTACCCCTGTGGCTAGAATGTCTGAGGAGGGTTGAATCTCCCAGGATACCTGTTCTCGTGTAGGAGGACTATGTCTCAGTGATAGTCCCTCCTGAAGGATGAACCGTTGAAGGTGTGAGCAGAAGGATAATCCTGAATATTCTGAATGGTTTTCCTGAGAGGAGGCTAACCTTGGGCTGATAGAAACAGCTTTTGGAGGAGATACCCAAGGGGGCTGCAACAATATATCTAGTATGGGATCCATACTGTGCCCAGGACAAGATGGGGATCTGATTTTATGCCCCTATGGGCTCTGAACCCGTCTGGGATCGCTTTTCTCAAGCATGACATTGGAATTGCATGAGCTCTTTCCTTTTAACAATGCATGCGTTGATGAATCTTTCCGATGCAAAGAGGCACCGTGCGTCAGGTGGTATGAATGCGTCAATACGTGATGCGGTGCGCCTGTGCGCCATGTGTCGCAGGGTGCAGTGCAATTTGCATCAAAAGTGCTCACATCAGCTTTTGCTCTGAGGTCTGCGCTGGTGAGCTGTGCATTGCATTTTTTATCAGATGCTTTCTTAGACACTTGCGTGGACATATCCTGGTGTTTGAAGGTGGACGACTCACTTTGTCCTTGCGCTGGGTCTTTCAGTAGCACAGACAGCGCATGTGCATCAGGACCATGTGCAGAATGATCTGCAGGTCCAGATTTGGGCTTTTTTGGTGCCGCCTCGACTTCAGGCCCTGTCCTAGCCAGATGTTTCTTTTTGGATCCACCAATGAGGATCTTCTGGCCACGTTGTCGGGGAATGGATTTTAGTCCTGGGGACAATTGGACGGAGCGCCCCGGGGTGGGCGCATAACTCCCTGAGGTCGATGGGGTCCTTTCCCAGTCCCGGAGGCTGGCAATATTTGCTGCTTTCTGCCTCTGAGCCCTGGAAGACGTATGGCCGCAGTCTCTACACGACTCCTGGTCAAGGTCCCGGCCGAGGCGGATATAACAGTAATTATGACTATCAGTGATGGACATATGTCCACACTGACAATATTTAAACCCAGGCTTCTTTGAGGACATATTAGCACTGAAAAGTGCTGTTTTGGGGATCACTAGCACGAAGAGGAAGAAAAGAAATTCTGGAGCGAGAGATGGAGAAATACGTCCGTGCCTGAGCGGGGAGAAAAACAAACTGAAGAGACTGATGCCGCACAGGTGCAGCAGAACAAAAACTATCTTGGAGAAGGAAATGTCCACAAGAGCGCGTAGTCTGTGACATCACTCAAATAGCATGGCTAATTCAGTCTGCTTATCAACAGAAAAAAAATTAATCACCCACACATATAAGAAACAATGTGCAACTTCTGCCTAGTTCTTACACTCATCCCTTATTTTCAGGTCTGCCCAGAGGGGTAAGACCTGAGAGTAGATATTTAACTCCATTACTCCCAGACCAGATTCTTTAGTAACAACAGTGCATGGGTCCTCACATCAACAATCACTATTTCAATACCATTCTTTCTAATGTGGGGAAAGGGTGAATTTAACTTCTTTATTATTTATTTATTTAGTTCTTTTCTTTATCGACATTCATAACGCATGTTACATCACATCGGTTCACATCGGATAAGGGAAAATTAACGTTAACTGTAGCTAAGGAGCTACTGATATAGTTGAGAGAAGAGATGAGTTACAATGAACGAGGGTTGCTGAAACTTGGAGGATGGAAGCGAGTAGAGAGAAGGAGCAAATGAGTAGTCAATATATATCGAATGCTAGCAGTAAGGAACCGAATAATGAACTTTGTCATAATAACCATAACAATATACATATATTTAAATGAATATAAAAAAAAAAATTATATATGTATATACATACATATCAAATATATACAATATAGAATAGTAAATGAGACATTACAGATAATAAGGTTAAGGGAAGGCTTGTTTGAACAGCCAGGTCTTAAGTTTTTTTTCTAAATGTTAATGGGCGTTCCTGGCGTAGGTCTGGAGGCATGGCATTCCACAGAGATGGCCCAGCTGTGGAGAAGGCACGTTCCCTGGTGGAGGCGTGGAGAGTGGATTTGTTGGGGGGGGGGGGGGGGGGGGCATGAAGGATTCCTTTATAGGCTGCTCTAACTGGTCTTTCTGAGGTATGGAATCGTATTGTGGATAATGGTGAGAGACTTATGAAGGATTCTGAAATTTATAGGGAGCCAGTGGAGATCCTTAAGGATGGGCGTGATGTGATCTCCTCGGCTGGAGTTAGGATTCTGGCGGCGGCATTCTGGAGCATCTGTAGGGGTTTTGTGGTAGTTGCGGGGAGGCCAAGAAGGAGGGAGTTGCAGTAGTCTATTTTTGAGAAGAGGGTAGCTTGGAGGACCGAAAGTCATGGAAATGGAGGAAGGGTCTAAGTCTTTTCAGAATTTGTAGTTTGTAGAAGCAGTCTTTAGTAATGTTGTTAACAAATTTTTTTAGGTTCAGTTGGTGGTCCAGTATAACACCGAGGTCTCTTGCTTGGGTCGTTGTGGCGGTTGAGGGGCCAGGGAGGTAAAGGTTATTGTGATCTGGGGAGATGATGAAGAGTTCAGTCTTGGTCTTGTTGAGGACGAGGTTGAGACTGGTGAGGAGGAGGTTGATGGAGTGAAGGCAGCTGTCCCAGAACTTGAGGGTTTTGGGGAGGGATTCTGTTATGGGAATCAGTTTCTGCACATCATCGGCGTATATGAAATGAGTAAGCTTTAGTTTTGCAAGGAACTGGCAGAGGGGCAAGAAAGCAAATGTTGCTTACCTGATGTAACAGGTGTTCTCACAGGACAGCAGGATGTTAGTCCTCACAAATGGGTGACATCGAGGATGGAGCCTAACCACGGAAAACTTCTGTCAAAGTTTCTGGAACTTTGACTGGCCCCTACTGGGCATGCCCAGCACGGCACCAACCCTGCAGCCAGCAGGGGTCCCCCTTCAGTCTTGTTTCAAAGCTACAGGCAGTGCCGAAAAATAAATAAGAAAAACAAACCCAACACCGCGGGGCGGCGGGCAGGTTTCGTGAGGACTAACATCCTGCTGTCCTGTGAGAACACCTGTTACATCAGGTAAGCAACATTTGCTTTCTCACAGGACAAGCAGGATGGTTGTCCTCACAAATGGGTGAATACCGAGCTGAGGATGTCCGAACGTGCACCAAAAGTACCCAACGGCGTGCAACAGGCACAACAACTGGGGTGAAATTTGGTAGAGGACATCCGCACCCCACTGGGTAGGCGGAAGGGTGTTGGTACGTCATGTTGGAAAAAGGTTATGCAAGACAGATTGGCCGAAGATGGAATCCTGTCTTCCAGCTTTGTCCAAACAGTAGTGGGCTGCAAATGTATGGAGAGAACTCCAGGTAGCAGCCCTGCAGATGTCAGGAAGCGGCACTGATCGAAGGTGTGCTACTGAAGTCGCCATGGCCCTCACAGAGTGTGCCTTAACACGGTCTTGAAAGGGAATGCCAGCTTGCTGATAGCAGAAAGAGATGCAGTCCGCCAACCAGGAGGAAAGAGCCTGCTTACCCACAGGTTGCCCTAACTTGTTAGGATGGAAAGAGACGAATAATTGAGTGCTCTTCCTGTGGGCAACTGTACGGTCTAGATAGAAAGCTAGAGCTCGTTTGCAGTCGAGGGTATGTAGAGTCTGTTCCCTGGAGTTGGAGTGGGGCCTGGGAAAGAAAATAGGTAGTATGATGGATTGATTAATATGAAACTCCGAAACTACCTTAGGTAAGAATTTAGGGTGAGTGCGGAGTACTGCCCGGTCCTGCAGGAGTTTAGTGTAAGGCGGATAGGTAACTATGGCCTGTATCTCACTAACCCTGCGAGCTGAAGTGGTAGCCAAAAGAAAAATCCCTTTCCAAGTGAGATATTTAAGGTCACAGGAGTGAAGAGGTTCGAAGGGTGGTTTCATAAGGCGACCAAGAACCAGATTAAGGTCCCAAGATGGGGCCGGAGGACGTAAAGGTGGCTTCAAATGGAGCAAGCCTTTAAGAAAGCGTGTTCCAAGGGGTTGTACTGAATAGGGACACCCCCGATACCTTTATGGAAGGCGGCTACCGCACTGACATGCATTCTAATGGAAGAGGTCTTTAGACCTGATTCTGACAAATGCCAAAGATAGTCCAAAAATTTAGGAATTGGACAGGAAAGGGGATCAAGGGACTGAGAAGTGCACCATGATGTGTACCTTTTCCATTTATAGGAGTAAGATTTTCTTGTGGAAGGCTTTCGTGAAGCGATGAGGACACGAGAAACTGAATCCGATAGGTTAAGTAGTTGAAGGACTAACCTTTCAACATCCATGCCGTCAGGGACAAGGCTTAGAGATTAGGTTGGAGGAGGCATCCGTCATTTTGAGTGATCCGATGCAGGTCCTTTCCCAAGGGAATGTGTCTGCGGATGGAGAGATCCTGGAGTATGGGAAACCACACATGGCGTGGCCAGTGAGGTGCTATCAGGATCATGGTTCCCTTGTCCTGACGTAGCTTCACAAGAGTCTTCGACAGAAGAGGAAGTGGAGGGAATGCATAAAGCAGACCGGTTGTCCACGGGAGGGAGAATGCATCCCTGGGCCGAGAGTGCTGAGTCCGAATGAGAGAGCAGTAATTGGCCACTTTGTGGTTCTGAGGGGACGCAAAGAGGTCTATGTGGGGATAACCCCATTTCTGGAAAAGAGAGTTCGCTACCAAGGGATTGAGTGACCACTCGTGTGGTTGGAAGACACGGCTCAGCCGGTCTGCCAAGACATTTTCTACCCCCGGCAAATAGGTGGCCCTGAGGTACATGGAACGGGAGAGGGCTTCTGCCCAAATCTGCAGTTTCCTGACAGAGAAGGAAGGAGCCTGTGCCTCCCTGCTTGTTGATGTACCACATGGCCACCTGGTTGTCTGTCTGAATCAAGATTATGTGATTTGATAGGCAATCTTGAAAGGCCCGGAGAGCGTATCAGATTGCTCGAAGCTCCAGAAAATTTATCTGGTGTTTGGCTTCCTCTAGAGACCAGAATCCTTGGGTCTGTAAATTGTTTACATGGGCTCCCCAGCCGACATTGGAAGCGTCGGTGGTGAGAATTATTTGAGGATCTGGTATGAAAGGGCAAGCCTTGGAGGAGGTTGGATTGATTTGTCCACCAGGCAAGAGACAGACGGAGTGCATTGGTGATGTGAACAATGGTCGACAGAGGCTGAGTGGCTTGGATCCATTGTGATTTCAGAGTCCATTGCATGACTCTCATGGCCAGACGGGCCATTGGAGTCACAAACTGAGGAGGCCATGTGTCCCAGCAAAATGAGGAATTGGCGAGCTGTTGCTGTGGGTTGAGACTGCAACTGGCAAGCTAGGGACACAAGGGTTTGAACCCGTTGATGAGGAAGGAAGGCTTTTGCCTGTAAGGTGTCCAAGTCTGCTCCAATGAAGGATAAGGTTTGAGATGGGAGTAAGTAGGATTTCTCGTAGTTGACAAGAAAACCTAGAGAAATTAGAGTTCAAATTGTCAGGGTCAGGGAAGACCAAGCGATTTGCTGGGTTGTGGCCCTGATCAACCAATCGTCCAAGTAGGGGTAGACATGGACGCCTTCCTTCCTGAGGAACGCTGCAACCACTACGAGACATTTGGTGAAAACTCGCGGTGCGGATGCTAGACCAAATGGGAGCACTCGGTATTGATAGTGGTTTTGGCCTACTAGAAAACGGAGGTATTTGCGATGAGACTGAGTTATCGCATTGTGGGTATAAGCGTCTTTGAGGTCTAGAGAGCAGAGCCAGTCCTCTCTTTGCAGCAGAGGGAGAAGCGAGCCCAGGGTTACCATCTTGAACTTTTCTCTGTGAAGGTACTTGTTGAGGGCCCATAGGTCCAGGATTGGTCGAAGTCCTCCTGACTTTTTTGGGATCAGAAAGTACCTGGAATAGAACCCTAGTCCTTGTTGCGAGAGAGGAACGGGTTCTATAGCGTTGGACTGGAGGAGAAGGGAAACTTCCTGCTCTAGAAGAACAGAGTGGTCGGTAAGTCTCCACGCTTGCAGAGGTGGAGAGTCCGCAGGAAGAGTTAGAAAGTTTAGATGGTAACCCTGTGCAATTATCACTAGCACCCATTGATCTGTGGTGATGTGATGCCAGTTTTCTGTAAAGTGGCTTAGTCGACCTCCTACTGGTATGTTTGGTAGAGGGATTAGGCATCTGCTCTCTAAGTGAAAGTCAAAACCCCGATGCAGGGCCTGGTTGCGGAGCTGTTGTGGGCTTTTGCTTTCGAGGTTGGCGAGGCTGAGGCTTTTGATACGGCCTCGTTGACCTGGACTTGGTGTGTGGGGGATAATACTTCCGTGGACGGAAGAATGACTTTTTAGGTTCCCTCTTAAATGGTTATTTAGAAGGGAAGTCAGAAGGAATCGATGAGAGCTGTTTAAGGGTCTCGTGATGATCCTTTAATTCAGCAACTATTTGGTGAATTTGCTCACCAAACAAATTATCCCCTAAACAGGGCAGGTCGGAGAGCCTGTCCTGAACCTCCGGGCGAAGGTCAGAAGACTTAAGCCAAGCCCAGCGTCTTGCTGAGATGGCTGTAGCAGACAGTCTAGTGGAAGCATCGAAGATGTCATAAGATGTTCTTATCTCATGCTTTCCAGCTTCAAATCCTTTAAGTACGAGGGTTTGAAGGTGTAGTTGGAATTGTTCTGGTAGGGTATCTGAAAATTCTTGTAGCTGCTTAAAAATGACCCTGTTGTATTGGGTCATATACAGCTGATAAGAAGCTATCCTGGAAATGAGCATGGCCCCTTGGTATACTTTTCTGCCTATACTATCTAGGAACTTGTTCTCCTTAGTAGGAGGTATGGATGAGTATGGCTTTATTCTTTTAGCTTTCTTTTGAGCTGACTCTACCACAGAGTGGTGGTCTAGCTGAGGTTTTTGAAAGCCAGATGCTGACTGTACAAGGTAAGTAGAGTCAGCTTTTTTGTTTACTGGAGCAACAGATCCAGGAGTTTCCCAATTCTTTTTTAGAAGGTCCAGAAAAACCTGATGAATTGGAATGGAAGTGATGACTTTTGGGGCATCCAAAAATTGGAGTAACTCCATCATTTGGTGTCTGTCATCTTGCTCAGACTGAAGCTGAAAAGGGACCAATTCCGACATTTCCTTCACAAAATTGGTGAAAGAGAGGTCCTCGGGGGGAGAACGCTTTCTGCTTTCAGCAGGAGAGGGTGGTGAAGGTAAATCATCGGTATCTGTGGAAGTATCATCACCCCAGGTGTCATAAGGGTCAGGTTGCTGACCTGTAGGACCGCGAGGGGGTTGGATACCTGAAGGTCCCGGTTGAGGCTCCGAGAAACCCGAAGGAATCACCGGGGGCATCGAAAAAACCCTTGGAGGCATCGGTGCCGGCATCGAAGGCATCGATGGAGCCGATGTGCATATCGCCCCGGAGGAATGTATCGGTGGCGAGGGACGACACGGCATCTATGGAACCACTCCCGAAGGAGGAATTCGATACGGTGTTTCTGCACCAGATGAAGTTGGCATCGGGGAGCGCACCGGTGCTGTCGGTGACCCGGGTATTACCGGTGGAAGGGCGGTCATGAGCGCTTCCATCCGGGCGAGCAGCGGTGCTGGAATCGGGTCGATGACTGGTTCCACTCTCGGTGGCGGAGGCGGTGCCGAAGGAGTCTGGAACCGTTGCATCGCTTTGTCGATGGCCTCCTGGACCAGCCGGTCCAGTTCTTCCCGGAGACCTGAGGTAACAATACCCGGCTCCGGGGAAGAGGGAGGCTGAGGCTGAGCCAGAGAGACCACCGTCACCGGTGGAATCGCGGCTCCCAAACCCTGATGGGGTGAGGGTTGCCTCAATGTCTCAGAAACAGAAGTGGACGGTGCCGCTTCTGATCGAGACTTCTTTGGTGGAGGCTCGGATGGTACCGAGGTCGATGACTTCGATTCCTCGACGGTCCGAGACTTGCGATGTCGATGACGATGCTTTTCCCTCCAATCCCCACGATCCTCGGGGGAAAGGACGGGAGTCGATGGTCGTGGAGTCGTTGATGGCAGACGGTCACCGGGAGGTTGCCGACGATGGAAGGACTTCGACGGTGCCGGTTCCGAGGACGTCGATGCGATGGACGGCGGAGTGTGAGCATGGAACAGGAGTCCCATCTTCTCCATTCTGGCTTTGCGACCTTTTGGTGTCATAAGAGCACATTTGGTGCAAGTCAGGACATCATGCTCACTCCCCAAACATAATACACAGACTCTATGAGGGTCTGTGATAGACATGGTGCGCGTACAATCTGGGCACCGACGGAACCCCCGACGCCATGGCCATTGACCAAAAATTTAGCCGCGGGACGGTCGACGGCCAGCAGGCCGCGAGGGCCGAACTCGACTGTAACCGGCGAAAAACGGCAAAAAAAAACTTACCGAAGTACCACAGGCTAAATTTAGATAGAGGGGGGACCCCTGTGGGGCAAATTTTACTTCGAAGAAGTTCAAGAAGAAATTCCTGTCAGGAATGTGGTAAGAGCTCTTTAACCACGTGGCAACTGCTGCGCGGAAAAAAGAAGAGTGAAGGGGGACCCCTGCTGGCTGCAGGGTTGGTGTCATGCTGGGCATGCCCAGTAGGGGCCAGTCAAAGTTCCAGAAACTTTGACAGAAGTTTTCTGTGGTTGGGCTCCATCCTCGATGTCACCCATTTGTGAGGACAACCATCGTGCTTGTCCTGTGAGAAAAAGATGTTAAAGAGAGTAGGGGAGAGGGAAGAGTGTTGGTGGAAGTGAGGAGGGCTAGGAGGTTTGAGATTTTTTTCTGGAGAAAGGTTGCGAGTTCGTTGGATTCTGTTTGGGCTTGGTTGTCAGGGATGGCGGGGGGGGGGGGGGAGGATTTAGTAAGTTCTGAGACGTATGAGAACAGTGCCTTCGCGTCAAATTGAAAGTTGTGGATTTTGCGAGCATAGAAATTTCTTTTTGCTCGGAGTATGTTAGTCCTGTAGCTGTGTAAGGAGGATTTGTAAGCGGTCAGCGAGTTGGGGGAGGGGTCAGTACGCCATTTGTGTTTTGTGTCTAAGCTCTTGTTTTAGTTTCCTAAGTTCAGGCGAGAACCATGGTTTTTTGTTCTTAAGGGCGGAGTTTATTACTTTCGTTGTTAGGGGGCATATGTTGTTGGCTACAGAGTTTGTGATGTTGAACCAGGAGGAGAAGGCTGAGTCTACGTTAGAAAAGTCTAAGTTGAGCAGTTCCTTGGAGAGGTGGGAACTGAGGTCATCCATGGTGAGGGGTTTTCTAAGATGGAGTGTGGTCTTGGGGAGGGGGCGGGTCAGGTTTTCCTTAACCATGAGGTTTGTGATCATCGAATGGTCGGACCAGGGGACTGGGGTGCAAGTGGGAGGAGTAGTGTGTGAGAGGCAGGAGTTTATGAAGATGAGATCTAAGGTGTGGCCTGCTTTATGGGTGGGACTGTTAATGATTTGCTTAAAACCCATGGCCTGGAAGGATGCCAGTATGGCTTCGGAGTTGGGAGATGGCGGTGTCGCGTCGACATAGAGGTTGAAGTCCCCCATGATAATGGATGGGGAGTCAATGTTAATGTATTTGGCGATGAATTCTATGAGGGGGAGGCATCAGTGTCTAGTAGCCCTGGGGGGGGGGGGGGGGGGAGTAGATTAGACAGATTTGTAATTGATTGGATTTGAAGAAGCCGATTTCTAGTTTAGAGGTGGTCTTTGCAGTCTGGGGAATTAGTCTTAGATCTTTTTTGGCGGCTAGTAGTAGGCCACCGCCTCTTTATTTTTGTCTGGGTAGTGAGAATATATCGTACAGGTGTAATGGTAGTTGGTTAATCAAAGCTATGTTGGTGTGTTTAAGCCAGGTTTCTGTTATAGCACAGACGTCTGGCTTAGAGTCTAGTAGAAAGTCGTTGAGGATGTGTGATTTTTTTGTAAGGGATTGAGCATTGAAGAGCTTTAGAGTGAAGATTGTGAGTCTGAGGAGTTGTGTTAGAAGGGAGGGTCATGATGGGTATGAGGGATCTCGTTAGGTGGGTTTGGGTGGGGGTGGATTTTTTTTCAGGTTGCGGTAGAGATGCTTGATTATGGGGATGGGGAAGGTTTGCTTCTTTGTTCTAGTGTAGTGGGAATGGAGAGATGGAGGGAGGGTGAGGAGGGGGGGCGCAGGTTTAGTGAGGCAATGGGAGACGGGGGGTAGAAAAGGGCGGTTGATGTGGCGCCCTTCAGTGGCGGCACGAAGGGGCAGGCCCCTTTGTCGCGCTCCTTAGGCGTGCGACGCAGGCGCTCTGTCGCCTCTTTTAAGGGTCCAGTCCTGTCGTGTCCCACGTCTGTACAAAATCCTTAACCTCGTGTGAAAAGAGCTAACTGTGCAAAACTACTATATTAAGAACAGCTACTGGAAGATAAATCAAACATGTCATATATGTGACAACATGGACCTGCAATTTTAATTTAGCAGGAAGTTAAGTTTAAATTTGTATCCAGAATAGAGAAACCAGCCTGGCTATCTAAATGAGCAGAGTATACAAATGAGGTATTCTTAAAGTATTTAATTATTTTAATGTATATGAAAAATTTCTTAAAGCATCAGAAATAAAAAATAAACCATAAAAGGAAGGGGAAAACAAAGGTAAGTTTCATACAAACACTACTGATCCAAAATACACAGACAGTAGTTTTAAAAAAGTAATCATTGCCAATACCATTGACAACACACTCAAAATTCTTTTATAAATACTTAGAAGAAAAATTATTGAAAAATTAATATGCTGCACAAGTCCATCACCAAATATAAAGCAATACTGTTGGCACTCAATTAATTGTCATGAATCAAAAAGTTAAATAAATCAAAAACAGTCCCATCTTTAATGATGTAAACTTTGCAGTTCAGCAAAGTTTAAAGATTATCCATCATGCAGTCCCAAGTTTATAATTCCCAAAGAGATTTAGAAGACATCATATTTAGCTCTCTCCTAGACATGAATAAGATAGGAAAAAAGATTATTTCACTCACTGCATTTGCTGGAAAAGCTCTGAGCATCACTGCGGTGAACCCTTTATACAGAGATGCCACGCCTTCTTCTCGAATTAGTTCTCGCAAAACATCTCTAAATCCATTGGGATATTTTCCTGCAGGAGCTGATGGGGCAGAACAAGAGGCAGCTGTAAAAAGTTCTTTCAAAACATTTTAATGATACAACATGAATAAGAGAAACTTTAAAATGTGAAACAATTTAGATCAGTTTATTTTAGATTGGCCATGGTCAATCCAATCGTGTTTCTTACAAAAGAACTCCCTAGTCTTTTAATAATTTGGTTAAACAAAACACTTAGTTATAAACTGAAATTTGCAATATGCACAATTACTTTGTCTTACATTCTACCACTTAAGCCTAGGGCTTTTTTTTTTTTTTTTTAGCACTTGTTTCCTAAAAAAATACATACATACATTTTATTTACTTTATCTGTGTACATATCTCCTGAATCATTCAACCTACAGCAACCAAATTTTCAGAACAGGTATATCTACATAAAAGCTAGAAAACAAAAAAAAAACCACACACACAAAAAAAGGTTTTCCATAAAACTAATGAACCTAACCCAAAATTGAAAAAAATTACCTTTTCACCATTAAAAATATGGATCTAGTTTTAGCAAAAAAAAACAAACCCAAGAGCACTTACACAAATTGTTCTGCAGTTTTTTTCTTTACTTTTTGGAAAATAAAAAGGGTTTCCCCATTACAGGCCTATGGAAAACTTTTTTGCAAACAGGACCATTAATGTTTTTGCTCCTGAAGAAACGCCACCTGTATACAACATAAAGAAGATTAATATCTGCTTTACTCACCAGTCTGAAACCGGGATTTTAGTACATCAGGAGGAATTGCAACAGCCCAGTTAAAGATTCCAGCTATTCCACCAGCGAAAAGAATTCTGGGAACACTAAGGTCATTGACACTGTTGACAAAAGTGTGAAAATGTAATAAGGGCAAACAAGACTCAACACATAAAATAAGTAACATGGCTAAAAAAAGGGGCGGGAACTTGGAGGCTCAGAAGTAATGCTGCAGAGGACCTGATTCAGTTCCCCTAGATTGGCTGGGGATGCTATGGAGTCAAAACTCATGTTCCCAGTGGGAGGGAGTATTTGTCATTGTGCAATGGTGACACTTAATGGTTAGATTTAGGGCACCATGATTGCAGGGTTCCAACAGGCGACCAAGTACATGGTCCTTGCCGGATGGTGCAATAATTGGACTAAGATAAGTTGTGAGGAAATATAAAATACAGGAAAAAAATCCCCAAGTAGCTGCAAATGAAGGCTCATGGCATCAGACTGCATTCTGAATGAGCTGAAAGTCCAGAGGAGCAGAGGGGAAACGGCTAGATCAAAAAATAAAAAAAGACCCAGGATTGAAAGCCTATTAAATTATTGAACTACATGATGCAATCCTAAACTATTGAGAAAAATAATATATCCATTTTTTCCAAATACTTTAAAATTTCTAATCTTACTTACTTTTGCCCCTTTGGAGTAAGAACATTTTTCAACCATTCGTATGTCATGAAGTACATCCCGCTGGCTGGAACATCTGAAATGATACAACTGAGATTTGAGGATGATAAATTGAGGAGACTGTAAAATTAGGTAATTTTTTTAACTCTATATAATTTCAAACAAGCAAATAAAGCTTTACAGAAAATAGAGTATAACAGCAAGATACATTCAATCAATACTTTTAAAGACAATTTTTAAGCTGTGATCCCATAGTAAAATCACAAAAAAAGGAGGTAGAGGACTCATTGAAACAACCTCAATTAAGAAAAACAGAGAAAAGAAAAAGGCTGTATACATTAATTTTCTGCATTTACCAGCAATCCCTTAAGGCTCAGGGTCTAAAATCAAACAATACCTTCAGTTGAGAAGAATTATAAAAGGAATAACTATTTCCCTCTAATTTAATTAAGCATGTAGAAGATAACTAAGGTTAGATTCATCCCCCAGTCCTAATACAGAATCTTTTAATTGAAGAAAAGCTTTTCTCATATTCTGGGCAGATCTAGAAACATCAGGAAATATCACAATTTTGTGACCCATGTTACAAAAAAAAAAAAATCTCATTAGCAAGTTTTTTTCCCACTTCAGAGGAACAAGAGATTAACAAAGTAGCTGGCTCACTGATTACATCTTCAAATAGCAATTAATTTGAAAAAATATATTCCTTCTCTATTATGTTTCATTTTTAATTCTTGCCCAACTATACCTTTGCTAAGATCTCCATTTGGAAATTCAACTAGGGCAAACTGTTTGTTATTGAAACCAAATAAGGAAAGAAAACATTTAGTGGTAGATTTTCAAAACAGTGCACGTATGTTATAAAATTCGATGGCCACACGCTGGGGCTGAATTTTGCATGAATACACGTGGTGACGCAAAAGAGCCTCCCCCAGTTCCCTCCCAGTCCGCTTCAATTAAGGAGCGGACTGGGAGGGAACTTCCCTACCCCCCTACCTAACCTTCCTTCCCCTCTCCACCCCGACCCCTAATGCCTACCTAGCTACCCCAAATTAAAAATTTTTTTTTTTTTTTTTTTTTAACTTACTGCTCATCAGGAGCAGAAGCAAATGCTGCACGCTGGTCAGCTGCCGGAGCGCACTTCCCCAGGACAGCGTACAATGACGTTGACCAGACTCGCCCCGACCCCTTGAAGAGGCCTGGCACTTGTGCGTGGCCAGGCCCTTTTGAAAACGCGCGCACAAGGCCCAGCCCTGCGCAGCCATTTTAAAATTCGGCTGTTAAGATTCTAGAATACATAAGGATTCACATCCCAGTCCCAAAAATATATGTAGAAAATGTTTGGGATTTTAAAAAATGGAGGACAGAAACAACCAACCAGCCCGCTGACAAGCAAATCCAAGTGACAGTGTATAGGTAAGTACCAGAGTATGAAGGTAGATAAAGCCCATCTAGTTTGCCCAATTTCTTTGTTAGTGTAATAGAATAGATCCCAGTTGATCTCCAGCTTTCCCTTCATTTCTTCGCAACTAGGGATCTTCTATGCTTGCATTTCGTTATTGTTTTTGTCCCCACCACCTCCACTGAAAGGCGATTCCATGCATTTGCCACCCTTTCCGTGAAGAACTACTGTCTGAAGTTGATGGTTTGAAGGAAATACCTTGCACTGCTTCTGTAACAAGTACACTTTTTAATATATTCCAACTCATGCTGGAATTTGCAGAAAGTTATCTAGAGTAACTTCCATGGAGCAGAGGGAAAGATGAATCCATATTATTTCCCAGTGTTACAGAATGTTTACCTCTCATGAGCGTGAGCACTGTTCCTTTGTAAATTCCTCGAATGCCTGCCTCTTGATATAACTGTTTCGCACAGTCAACTGGACCGGCATATGTGGTTTTGCCTGAGGTAGCCTGGATCTGGAGAATGAGTAGATGGTTTAAATCAGCTCTAAAAGTACAAAAATCTGCTTCTGAAGTTGACCTGTAGAGCCCATGGAGTGAGGCAGAGGCTTTCTTCTCTATTCTGAGCTGGATTCAGGAGCTTAAGTTCAGGGGAATTGTCAGCAATTCAGTAAATAATCTACTAAATGGAGTCACATGAACCCAGTCTCAAAAACATTTTGCCATAAACCCTGAACAGGACAAATTCTTTTCACAACAGAGTCCATAGCGATTTTTGCCCATTTTTCACATGGTGCTCTCTTTCTTCTTCTTTGTTGATGCCAATCAAATCTATGCCTACCTTGCAAAGTAAATCAGATGTCTCTACTATATAATCTTCAACTTTCTCTTCCATGAATCTATCTTAACGAATATACAGTAGTGTATTAAGTCTATATGACAGGCCAACACTGATGGCTCCAAAAACCTGCTAAATGCATGCCTTTCTAGTAATATATTTGTTGAAATCCTGTCTCCACCACTACTGATCTACCAGGGGCTCAGCAGCAGTTCATATTTCTATGTACATCAAATTTCTTAGAGTAATTTTACTCAATTATTTTCCAAAATTTCCAGCCTTTAAGATTTAATTTAGGCTCCAAATCACATTCAACAGACAAAACAAACAATACAAAGACAACTTAGAAAGCTTCCATTCCCCCCCCCCCCCCAAATAGTGTCAAAGTCAACAAAAACACCAGCATTTTGAAAACATTTATTTAAAATATTTATTACCCACCCCTCAAATAAGTTCAGGCATGGGTACATTAAAAACATACATATTTTGAATTTGGCATATTTTTTCTTACAACTCCTCTGGAAAGAGTCTGCAGCAATGAATTGATACCCACATAAGGTTCATTGCTTACCTACAGATCAACTGTCACAGTGGCCTATGTAAAGATGTTCTCCCATTTTGTGTCTATGGGAAAAATGCTTAGTATATCTGCTCACAGAGAGCGTGTTTATCCCACTGATCTTCCCCAAATTGTGACAGATTAAGCTATCCTATATACCCATTGTCCAAGAATCTGTTACACACTAGGATGCTCTCCCAGCTAATGTCCATCAATTATACCAAATAAAACTGTTAGAAACCCAATCCAACACTGCCCACACCTCATGCCTCATTTCATGTGAAGGTGTTGGCAAAAGGAAAGAAATGTCCAGATCTATTAATTCTTTTCTATTCTTATCATGACTAATACATGTTTGCATTTTACCATATCAGAATACCCAATCTTGATAAAATCCAGTGTTTAAAGAATGGGTTTAAGATAAGTAGTGAAGAGACAAATAAGTATTGTGTTTCTGTTTTCAGCTGCTTGCTATTTGTTAATTCACACCAATTACAGCACAGAACAAAGACCATATATCTTACATTACTTTCTTTTTAAATGTTAAAAATATTAAAATATTACAGTCTACTGCATTACTCTTACATTAAGACCTACATACCTGTAGAAGGCACTTAATTCGCTCTCCAGGAGCCATGATCACAGTTGTGAAAACACCTGATAACATGCCTGCAGCAAACAGTTGAGGATATCTGCATATAAATATTTTAACAGACAAATTACTCACTGGATATCCCAAATCATAGAGGGGGGGGGATAATGGATCTAGATACATTCTGTTGAACATGCCAGTAGATAGGCTTAATAAATATGCTCAGCGCTTTTGTTTACAGGCCAATATAGCTGCCCGATGCGGATTAGCTAAGACATGGTAACAGCCTACTATCCCATCGCTCCTGGTGGTAATTCATCGCTTGTATAATCATTTCCGCCTAGCTTATCTCACAGCACTGAAACAGGACAGACTGTCCTCCTTTCAATTGACATGGAAACCATTCATAGTATGGCTAGACAATTAGAACCTAACGGTTGAATAGAAAGGTGAATACCTCTCCCTAATCCTTGCTTTGTAGTAATCTTTTCTTGCTTGTGAATAGGCGGATATATATTATATTATTTTACATATAGCCTGATTAGCCAGAACAGAGTGGATAGCTCTATAGGTTTGATTCTTAAGTTGGGTAAGTCCATATATTGGGTTTTTATATGTTGTTTTATAAGCCGATTAATTTGTACTTATACTGGTCCGTGTTAACTATGCAGCATTTGCTAACTACTGCAGAGAGATGGGGGGGTGTTTAAAATTGACCTTATAAGTTTTTGACCACATTTGTATGTTCTGTTATTTGTGCATTTTGGAATATTTGTTATTCCTTCTAATGGTCAATAAAAACTCTCAATTTTAAAAAATATATTTTAAAAAGTCCATTGATTAATGCACTATACATGACACAGAAGACCAGGTGACTTGGAAGCATACATATTATCCAGTGGTTTAATAATTTTATGCTTTATTATTAATGCTGTTTCCAGCCCATATATTATATTAATGACAAAACAGAGAAATATTCGTCCAAAATGTCATGGCAGTATAAACTGCTAGATTTGTGACTAGAAAGCTATATACATACAGCTTTAATATCTCACTGTGTTCAGAAGATTCTTTTCAAATGCTTAGCCAGTGGTAATTTTCTTTACAAAAAAAAAAAAAAAAAAGGTACCAGGTGGGGAGGGCTAACTAATCTCCAACTTCCAATCCAGCTGCAATAAGAAAAAGGAAGCAAGTTCAAAAAGCTTCCAGGGCACTGATCTGGCAGAAAATTACCACTCTACTTAACTAAATTAAGTACCACTCTACTTAACTAAATTAAGTACCACTCTACTTAACTAAATTAAGTACCACTCTACTTAACTAAATTAAGTACCACTCTACTTAACTAAAACTTGACAGGAAAACTTGACAGGAAAACTACTTAACAGGAAAACTTGCTCCCCAGAAGACCTCAATAATCACCTATCACCTCAACTCCACCAACTGGACCTTACAGATCCGAACTCAGCACTTCGATCATGGAACACAATCACCGAAACTATAGCTAACAAGCTATGCCCTTCAACTACAAAAAAACCACACCAGAATTCCTCCAAAAGACAGCCCTGGTTCTCCTCAGAACTAAGAAAGCTCAAACTCCAAACTAAGACAAAATGAGGCTAAATGGCGCAAAAACCCAGGAACCAACACCCTTTCAATCTACAAATCATCTCTGCACCAATACAAATCAAGCACCCTAAGATCCAAGAGGGACTATTACGCCTCGAAGATACACGACCTGGTATTCGATGCCAAAGCCCTCTTCAGCTATGTAGCCAACCTCACACAATTAAACCAACCAGAGATTCCACATGACCAAGCTCAATCGAAAGAATTAGCTCTATTCTTCAGCAACAAAATCAACACTCTTCTATCTCAGCTCCCCACTAACCATACTGTTCCACTAACCACTCTTCAACCCTCAATCAACTACACTCAGTTAGAAGAACTTGACACAACTTCATCCATGGAGATCCAAGGAATTCTAAGGAAAATGAAACCTTCCTCCCACCCTTCAGATCACATCCCAGCTAAACTACTACTATCAATTCCAGATTCTATCGCCAAAACCCTGGCAGATATCATAAATTGCTCCCTCACTCAAGGACTCTACCCGGACAACCTCAAACTAGCCTCACTCAAACCCCTTCTCAAAAAACCAAATCTGGACCCAAACGATCCTAACAACTTTAGACCTATAGCCAACCTCCCCTTCATAGCCAAGATAATGGAAAAATTGGTAAACTCCCGACTCTCAAACTACCTTGAAGACAATAACCTACTATTCCCATCACAATACGGATTCCGTAAAACCTTAAGCACGGAAGCCCTTCTCATCTCTATGACAGACCACATCATCCTAGGCTTAGACAAAGGACAATCCTTCCTTCTGATCCTACTCGACCTTTCGTCTGCATTTGACACGGTCAATCACTCTCTTCTCATCAACCAACTAACAGCCATAGGTATCTCGGGCACCGCCCTATCTTGGTTTAGAACCTTCCTCAGCAACAGAGGATATAAGGTTAAGATTCATAATAAAGAATCCTCTCTTCACCCTGCGTCAGTAGGAGTCCCTCAGGGCTCATCCCTGTCTCCTACCTTGTTTAACATTTATCTGTTACCTTTATGTAAACTTCTCACTGACCTCAATCTCAAACACTTCCTCTACGCTGACGATATTCAGGTCCTGATCCCCATCAAGGAGTCACTCGCAAAAAACACTGTCTCACTGGGAAACCTGCCTCCAAAATATCAAACAGCTTCTCACAAGTCTCAACCTTATACTAAATTCTTCAAAAACGGAACTTCTACTCATCACACCAGAAAACAGCTCCCTCACACCCACTCATCCAGCCTTACCAAATACTACACAAGTGAGAGACCTAGGAGTTCTAATTGACAATCACCTAAACCTGAAAGCGAACATCAACAAAACCACCAGAGACTGCTTTTATAAGCTCCAAGTGCTGAAAAGAATACGGCCTCTCTTCCACACACATGACTTCAGAACGATTCTACAATCAATCATTTTCGCAAAGCTGGACTATTGTAACACAATCATGCTTGGTCTCCCTTCTTCACACACCAAACCATTGCAAATGGTCCAAAATGCCTCCGCCCGTATACTCACTAACACCAGGAGAAGAGAACACATAACCCCTATCCTGATGGGCCTCCACTGGCTGCCTATCCACTTCAGAATAATCTACAAGACCATTCTCACCATTTTCAAAAAACATCCATCAATTAGCCCCAATCGATCTCCATATCCCCCTCCGATTACACTACTCAACAAGACCGACAAGAGATGCTTACAAAGGATCTCTTCAAGTACCTCCAGCCAAAACTACCAGACACATCACGCTTAGAGATCGGGCCTTCTCCACAGCTGGTCCAACTTTATGGAACGCCATTCCCCCGGATCTTAGAATGGAACCCAGCATCTCAACATTCAAGAAAAGACTCAAGACGTGGCTGTTCACGCAGGCCTTTCCTAACTCCAACATTACTTAACTTCCTCCAATCAACATTCTTCGCTAGTAATAGCATTAATAGCCACCTCTTATAATGTTATTATATATATATATATAATTATCTGATCTTCATTTTCCTTCTTACTCCTAGTTATTGATTCCCTGTTACATGTAACTGCTTTTCTGCACCATTGTTCAAATTGTAAAGTTTATTGCACCCCTGTTTCTTGTGAACCAGCATGATGGGACTACCGTCTTGAATGTTGGTATATAAAAAAACTTAAATAAATAAATATAAATAAATAAACTATTGATTGGCTGTCATACTAAACTACAAAATAATTAAGAATAAAATCAGACTTGTCACTTTTCTCCTACCTAAAGACCTCTTCACTTTTTAAGTCTGACTGCCAGCAAACATTTTACCTTGTTTCATGTTTTAAAAAGTCAATTCTTAAATTCTGGAAGCATAGCTATCAGTGTTAATCACTAACTGACAAGAATTTCAGTCAGCAAAATTTGGGCCATATATACTAAAGGATTTTACCCATTTTATGTCTATGAGGAAAATGTTGAGTACATGTGGCTCTTAAGTATCTGATAAGAACAGGAAAAAGCAATACTGATACAATTTAATTCTAATGTCATCTTGGTTAGGACTGTTCAGCTTGGAGAAGAGACGGCTGAAGGGGGATATGATAGAGGTGTTTAAAATCTTGAGAGGTCTAGAACGGGTAAATGTGAATCGGATATTTACTCTTTCGGATAATAGAAAGACTAGGGGGCACTCCATGAAGCTGGCATGTGGCACATTTAAAACTAATCAGAGAAAGTTCTTTTTCACTCAACGCACAATTAAACTCTGGAATTTGTTGCCAGAGAATGTGGTTAGTGCAGTTAGTATAGCTGTGTTTAAAAAAGGATTGGATAAGTTCTTGGAGGAGAAGTCCATTACCTGCTATTAATTAAGCTGACTTAGAAAATAGCCACTGCTATTACTAGCAACGGTAACATGGAATAGACTTAGTTTTTGGGTACTAGCCAGGTTCTTATGGCCTGGATTGGCCACTGTTGGAAACAGGATGTTGGGCTTGATGGTCTGACCCAGTATGGCATGTTCTTATGGTTTGTTCCATATAGTCAAGCTCTTGAAAAAATGTGTATATAGTTGTAGGCTGTCTTCCATTACAAACAACACAAAGTCTGATAACCCAAGGGAAAGGTACAGTATTGGAGGTGAAATTCTTCTAAGCACACAGGAAGAGCGGGATCTGGGAATAATTGTATCTGATCATCTTAATGTGGCCAAACAGGTGGATAAAGAGACTGTAAAAACCAGAAAGATGCTTGGCTGCAAAGGGAGAGGAATGGTCAGCAAAAAAATAGAGGCGATATTGCCCTTGTATAGATCCCTGGTGAGATCACACTTGGAATACTGTGTACAATTCTGGAGACCGCACCTTAAAAAGGATATAAACAAGATGGAATCAGTCCAGAGGGTGGCTACTAAAATGGTCAGTGGGTTTCATTCTAAAGCATAAGGGGATAGACAAAGATCTAAACATATACATCCTGGAGGAAAGGTGAGATAGGGGAGATATATGAGATATTTAAATATTTCAAAGTTACTATTCACAGGATGTGAGCTTCTTTCAACGGAAAGGAGGCTTTAGAATGAAGGGTCACGCAATGAGGTTGAAAGGGGGTAGGCTCAGAAGTACTCCTACGAAATGTTTCTTTTTAGAGAGGTTGGTGGATGCATGGAACAGCCTCCTACTGGTGGTGGTGAAGATAAAAACAGTATCTGAATTCAATAAAGCATGGGATAAATTTAGGGGATCTCTAAAGAAGTGATGGGAATTATAATACTAAATTAATTGGACAGATGGACAGACTAGATGAGCCATACAGTTTTTTTCTGCAGTCATATTTCTATGTTTCTATGATAAGCTTTATTACTCTACACATCATATACTACTTTTTCCGCAGATAAGCAGGCTGAATTAGCCATGCTTTCTGGGAGCGTCCCCTGACGGCTCGCAGTGGGAACTTCTCCTAGCAGTAGTAAAGCTTTGCTGCTGCAAGCCTGCACGGTGTCTTTCCGCGCGGTCAACATTCTCCTCTCAGTTTTCGCCTTTCCCACGCAGCAATCAGGCGTGGGTTCTTCTCCTCTTTCTTACCACTCTCTTTTATTACTGTGAAGCCCCAACAGTCCTTTTCAGTGCTAACATGGCTCCAAAAGCCCCAGATTTTAAATTTTGCCAATGCAGCAAAATTATATCCATACAGACCGACACAACTATTGTTACCTTTGCCTTGGGCTTGACCACAACATGGTGACCTGTCGGGACTGTGGAAGAATGTCCCCCAGGGATGGGGACCATGCTGCATCAGGGTCTTATGCCTGCAGAGATGGGCCCACTCTTCTCTGGGCAGGGAACCAAAACGGGCCAAAGGAGTAAAAAGTGCCTCCTCCAAAATAAAGAACTCTGAGGGCAGAGGTAAGTCCGTGAAACATCCACACAAACGGCCCCAAAATGAACTAATTACTGACTCGGCCTGGACCCCGGATGCGTCGGCGGCACCGCATGGACAACCACAGCGGCACGGATGGGGCACTTCAGACTCAACACGGGAATTGGAGTGCCGTGCATTGGCCAACGCACATCTCCATTTAACGCACCAGAAGCAGAGCTCTGATCCCTCTGTGCTCCCGACGCCAGCATCTGCGTTGATGCACCCAACGCACCACGGAGCGTCAGGTGGACCACTGATGCATTCCACTGCCAGACAAAAGAAAGCAAAGGACAAGGCACCCCACCTTGAACACCATTCATCAAAACCCAAAGAACAATCGTCTAGAGATTCTGCCACAAGAAGTCCCTGGCGCATGGACCCCCCGATGCTCCCACTCCTATCAAATATGGATTATTCTGGGGAGTCAGAAGGGGAAGTACCCCATCACTCACACCGCTCCTTTTCATCTACCCTGGTTAGGATGGTGACCAAAGGCGAAGGACAGAGAAAATCTTCCACATCTAGGCAGTCCTCGCACAGGCGGTTCTCAGATGCCTCCCCACCCCCGAAGAAGAGGAAGATAACTAAACACTCCTCGAAGATGTTTCAGTCACAAATCACAGGACTACTTCAAAACTCCTTTGATTCTGTTGTCCTTTCTCAACATCGATCCCCTTCAAACCTTTCTGGAGAGGGTTCGGGTCATTCAACCCCTCCTTCTCTTCCTCACTTTGACGGTGAAGAACTGGATAGTGAGCCTGTCCACCAGAGATTATATATGACAGGGAGCTGCATTGCTCCTCTCCATCATTGCCGAGCTCTTCCATGGGAATTCCCTCTGCCCCCCCCCCCCCCCCAGGGACCCGCCAGAATCAACGTCACCACCAGAAGATCTTTCCTACTCCAGATTTGTTGTGAAGGTGGGCTCTGCTTTAATTCTGGAGACCAAGAAAGTACCTGATCCACGCACGAAGGTGCAGCTGAACCTACAGCTTTACCCCCCCATTCAGTCTTGGATGCCATCATGAATAAAGCCTGGGAGACTCCTCTCTGCCCATCACATCCTGGAAGACAGAACTAAAGTTCCGAATACGGAAATCTCCCCACTACACCGCAGTGCAACTACCACCGCTTCAGTTGTAGTGGAGTCTGCTATGAAAAAAGCCAGGAAAAAGAGACTCTACTCTAATGCCCCATTGGGCAAAGACAATTGGTACCTGGATGATTTTGGCAAGAAGGTGTTCCAGGGTTCTATGTTAAATGCCAAGGTACAGCACACCAGTTCTATAATCACTCAATATCTATACGAGTGCCTCCAGCAACTGAAGTTGGAGGAGGATTAGCCTCCAGAATCTAGTCATCGTAAACAAACTGTAATTGATTTAGAAGAGGGTCTATGACACTTTTTACGCACCATCTATGAAGGATTTGATCTTTTGGCTTGAACCTCCGCCGTCGCTATAGCAGCCCAGCACATAGCGTAGTTGCAATCCGCGAAATGCAATCCGCAAGTGCAATCCGCGAAGATGTCTATGACAAACTTGCTGATCTTCCCTGCAAGGGGGATAACTTATTCAGCGACAAGCTTCGTGAAACAGTCTCACAAATTAAGGAACAGTGTGGCAGTGCTATCGCTCACATTACCTCCAGACCAGCCAACTCCAAAGTGCTAGTATTCCACCTAAAGGAAACCTTTCTATCCCCGACATTCTTACAGACCATACCCGCTGTACCATCCTCCCTCTTACATTACACAGAGGGCTCAACCTCTGCAGGCGCAGCAACGGGGCCAGGTCAGAGCACAACACACCCCCAAACCAACTCCAACCGCTGCCCCCAAAAAACAATCATCTTTTTGATTCAACCACGGCCACAGCTACCAGAAGCAGTAGGCGGATGCCTTACTTCATTTGCGTCAGCATGGGGTCAAATTGCATATGACCGTTGGGTTCTCATATTCATCCAGAATGGATACAGTCTAAATTTCAGAACACCCACCACATTACTACACCTGCCCGCCCCCCTGTACGGGACAGCGATACTCTCCCCCTCTTAAAAGAGGTCAAATTCCTCCTAGGACAGAGAGCAATTCAAATCGTTCCCCGTTCTCAACGGTCTCAAGGATTCTAGTCCCAATACTTCTTCATTCCCAAGAAAAGTGGAGGGCTGCGACCCATTCTGGATCTCAGAGCTCTCAACAAGGTCTTGGTACGGGAAAAATTCAAAATGACTTCTTTCAAGAACATTTTGCCCTACCTGCAACCCAAAGACTAGATGTGTTCATTGAACCTCAAAGATGCTTGTGCTCACATCCCCATGCACCCCTCATCCTGGAGCTACCTGTGCTTCCAAATTCGTAGACAGCATTATCAATATCAGGTTCTACCTTTCAGCCTATCAGCAGCACCCAGGGTCATCACCAAATGTCTGGCGGTAGCTGTGGCCCACCTTCGAAAGGAGGGCTTAAAAATCTTCCCCTACCTCAATGACTGGCTTCTAGTAGCCCCGAGCCCGGAACTGATTCTTACTCATCAAATTCTAGTTCTATATTGTCTGGAAAGCCTGGGTTTCCTGGTAAACTACAAGAAGTCTCACCTCAACCCTTCTCAGACATTACAATTTATTGGCGCGCTCATCAACACAACTCTGCAAAGCCTTCCTCCTGAAGGACAGAATCTCCACATTTCAAGCCCTAGCCAGAAATCTGAGATGTTCAGCACAGCCCACTGCACACCAGTGCAGTGGGCTGTTGGATCACATGGCAGCAGCCACATGTGTGATACCACATGCCCACCTCCTCATGCGTAGCCTCCAATGGGGCTTGAAGTCCCAGTGGTTCCAGTGTTTTCACCCATTGTCATGCCCCCTTTCGGCACCCACCACATCAGATCATCCTGACTACAGACGCATCCACAAAAGAATGGGGGGCCCACGTACTGCATCTGAAGACAGGGGCTATGGTCACCTGCGGAAAGGAGGTTTCAAATCAATCTTCTAGAACTACGAGCCATTCGCTACACCATCCACACCTCATGGCTTCTTGCAGACAAATCAGTCATGGTATACACAGACAACTGGGTAGCTATGTATTACCTAAACAGAGAAGACGGGTCCGGTTCCAGGGCTTTGTGCAGAGAATCCGTACCACTACTGGAATGGGCACTAGCACATTCGATACAGCTTCAAGCCACTTATCTCCCCGGCATACGGAACTCAGAGGCCAACAGGCTCAGCCAACTGTTTCATCCCCACAAGTGGAAGCTGAACAAGGATGTAGCTTCTGACATCTTTCCTCGGTGGGGGATGCCTCTAGTGGATCTATATGCCACAGAATGCAATGCAAAAGTACCACAGTTCTGCTCCCTCTATCCAAGTGACAGAAGACTCACCCAAGATGCCTTCCTGATAATTTGGTTGGAAAGTCTCTTCTATGCATTCCCTCCAATTCCCCTGCTAGGACGAGACAAGTTATACAGAAATGCATTTCTGACAACTCTGATCTCATCCACATTGTCCCAGCGTGGCCCAAACAGCTGTGGTATGTCTACCTGGTTCACCTGTCCATACAACCGCCAATTTCCCTTTGCAACAGAGTCAGCCTCCTAACTCGGGAAGGAGAGACACTGATACATCCTATGCAAGAATCCCTTCACCTGATGATGTGGAGATTGAAAGGGAGGTATTAGACTACCTTCCCACTGCTCATGAAATTCAAGATATCCTCATCTCAGCAAGGAAACCTTCCTCGAGGAAACATTATGCTGGTGCATAACGGCATCCATGGACCCCTTCCTCTCCTCGCCAGAGCAGTTACTTAAATACCTCCACTTACTTTTTCAGTCTAGACTGGCTATCTCATCCATCAGGGTACACCTCAGTACCATAGAGGTGTACTGTTCATCCATTCACGGCATTTCCATCTCCATGCATCCCTTAATATCTTGCTTCATGAGGGGTGCCCTACAACAGCTCAGGCCCCCTATTACGCCACCCACCAATCTTTGGGACTTGAATGTAGCCTTCAAAGAATTAATGCTTTCCCCCTTTGAACCTATAGGGACGGCCACATTGAAGTTTCTCACATGGAAGGCATTGCTCCTCATAGCCATCACGTCAGTTCGATGGGTGGGCGAATTGCAAGTACTAGTACACTACTCCCCCTTTCTGCAATTCTACCACGACAAGGTAACACTACGGATGCATCCATCCTTTGTTCCCAAGGTTGTTTCAGTTTTCCATTTCAACCAGACGATCACATTACCATCCTTTTTTCCAAAGCCACATACCTCGGAACGGGAAGCATTATTGTACATGCTGGATTGTAAAAGCTCTGGCTTACTACAAACAGAAAACGTATGTACCTAACAGGCCTTCACAGCTTTTCCTCTCCTACAGCCCGAATGCCCCAGGGCTTCTGGTGACTAAATGCACATTGGCTAGTTGGTGACCCAGTACATCCACTTCTGTTACAAGAGTCGTTCAGAAGCTTTGTCCTCAAAGGTGAATGCTCACCAGCTGAGAGCTTTGGCTACTTCCTTAGTAAACCTGCGACAGGTTCCTCTTCAAGACATTTGCAAGGCAGCGACCTGGTCGTCTTTACACACTTTCACCTCCCACTACTGCCTCCAACAGTATGCTAGATCAGATGCCCTAATGGGACAAGAAGTACTACATCAAGCCCACTAACACATAGTACTGTCCACCAACCTAAAGGATTTCGCCACATAGAAAGAAAGAAAGAAAACAAAACAAAACAGAGTAACAAAGAAAGGAGGAATAGCTTCCATGACTACGCTACCCACTAATCTGTGCTCCAAAACCTTGAGCTGGGAACGCCCAGAAAGCATGGCTAAATCTGCCTGCTTTTATATTTAGAACACAATAGAAGAATACAGCATGTCATGTTATTTTCACAAACCAACAAAAGAAACAAATTAATACAATTTTTACATTAAAATCTTTACTATCTATCCTAGATCTTTACAATTAGAAGAAGCTGAACACATCAGTAATATAGGTGGTATTCATTTACAAATGTAACACAAGAAGGGCTAAAACAGGAAGCGGAACTTACGTCAATATCTCATCAGGGGTCTTCTGCTGAAGTCTTTTTCCTAAACCAAATCCAAAGAAACATACTGCAAACATAGGAGTCACTCCAACGATAGGGGCTGCCATGCCTTTGTACAAACCTTTAATGCCCTGAAACACACAGATTCCTTCATTCACTGAATCCAGAAAGTACAGTAATGTACTCAAAAAAAACTTTTGTCTTTGATATTAAGGGACAATAAGTGAAATGTCTATAAAATATCTCACTGCTCCCTTCATTGTGTTTTTGAAATCTTAAATAGCATACCTCTTTGAGAAGCGTCTGTCTGAAACAGTCAAAAGTGCCTGAGTAGAGTGGAAGTTGCCCTGGACCAGGCTTTGGTTGTGTTTGTATTCGGACCTGTAAAAAAATATTTAAAATTAATCATCAATTAGGGCATATAATTACAGGACATTTTAGCAGGCACAGAGTGGATTTATCAAAGTTTTGCTCAGTGAAAAAAACTGCACTTCTCCCTGCTGAAAGAGCAAAATACATTCATTGATAAACTTAGTGGCCGTTCTGTCCCAGTGCAAACCTATACTCGGGTTAAATTCAACAATGTATTTGCTACAAACATGCCCATTATACTGTCTCCATGGCTGTCCTTAAGAGTGGACAAATTAGAGCAATTGTGGTCACTTTGCCCCCATCACTTCCTGTTCTTGAACACCAGTGGAGATCTCAGATATAGTGGCAGACAGCCCTGAGAAGGGTTCCCCTTCTCCATCACTTCTCTGACCTATTCCAGCAGATTTGTCCTGGGCTTCACAGTCCTGGGGCAGGTGGCTCAATAGTATAAACACTACCATACAGAGCTACCTGGATTTGATTACTGACTCAAGGTGAAATTTGAGCTTACCAGCTAATTTCCTCTCTTTTGAGTCTTGCCAGAGCAGTCTAGACATATGGGGATGCTCCTCCTATCAGCAAATAGAAGCAGAGGACCCAATCTTGAGCTGATGCCATCCTCTATATAGTCTGCTGCTGTCGATGAAGACATCAGTAGATTCTTGCCAAGCCAGTGGCTCCGCTTTCTGCCTACTCTTTCTGCACCACTTGCAATATTTTCTTATGCTTTCTTAAGCCTTCTGTGCCACCTAATGTATCTATGTTTTGTTTTGTTTTTTGTTTGTTTTTTTTAAAGAATAGTAGCATGGCTTGCCATTCTTCCTTCTCTGTACTGAATTCCACCCTCCAGATATCAAATCCTCCCCCTCGCCCAAAAAAAAAAACAAAAAACAAGTTATTTCCAATACTTGCTGTTTGGATCACTGGCAAATTTAACTTTTTTTTTTCTTCAACTTATGGATGGGTTCTGCAATAGTCTGGCAAAATTCAAGGAAAATAAATTAGTACACTCAAATTTTACCTTGTTATCTAGCCAAACCAGTCTAGTTCAGACATGTGGGATGTACCCAAGTCGTGTCTATGTGGGGCCGAGACAAAAAACGCTTTCTGGCCAGGATGAAGCCTATGCCCTGCACCCTGGTACAGTTTACCCTCAAGCTTTGCAGGATTTGCTTTCCTCTCATTATATATGCTGAGGCAATTGCTTCTTTCATCCAGTGGGCAACAGATGCCTTAGATGCCACTTGTCCCTTCAAGGGACCCCCATAAAGTGCAAAAAGTATATATGATTTTTGAAAAGGGATTTGTGACTTTCAGATACTGCAGTAGTACCTGCCAAACGCCCAAAAGATGTAGCATCTTTTTAAGTCCTTTACGCTCTGCCACGTTGAAGGTGGGAGAAAACCTGATTTACTTAGAAACTCGATATTACTTTTGGTAAAAAGGTTGGTATCGGGAGAATCATCACCATTCCCTTTGATATTACTAAGTATGCATCCCAGCAGGACAGGGCTTGAAGCCTCTGATATTCTCTTAGCTGAACATATGGCCACTAGGAGCACTGGGTTCAGAGTGAGATCTTTTAATGAACTTTTCTTCAGAGGTTCAAATGGGGTTGATTCCAAAGCCTTGAGTACCAAGTTCAAGTCCCATGCTGGGACCAGCAGATGAAATGGAGGGCAGATAAGTTTCACTTCACTGAAGAACCTAACTATATCTGAGTGCAAAGCTATTGAGCTCCCTTTCATCTATCCCCTACAGCAGGACAGGGCTGAAGCATAGGCATCACTACAGGGTGGCAAGTGCCACCCCAAAAAAAAATGGTATGCCATCCTTTTGCCACCCGAGGTTAAGATAGAGTTATCTCTAAGGTGCGCGTGTGCGCAGTGACAGTACATACTTCTTCATGCTGCTGCACTCACCCTATCTGAGCCCATGTACCACCCAGAAGCAGATCTGACATGCCATCCGCGGCTGAAGAAAGAAAAGGGAGAGGCTAGGCCTAGGTATGAAAGAGTGAGTGCCTTTTTGCATGCCTGTGAGTGTGAGGGAGCCTGCCTATGCATGAGTGAGGGAGAGAGAATGAGAGAACGTGCTAGTGTGTAGGAAAGAGTGAGAGGATACATTTTGTGCATCCACCCCCTCCCCCACTAATCCAGGACAATCTTAGGGTGACTGGAAATCAAAAGTTCCTAGGTATAAAGAGAGGAGGATTTATTTTATCCCTATTAGTTTTAATTTTTGGATGTTATTTGAAATGTCTGATGTTTTAAAATATTTACTTGGTCTTTTGTAAATTTAAAAAAAAAAAAAAATTAATATGATTTTTTTGGATGTTATTCTAATCATCAAATGTTTTGAAATATTTATGCTTTTTATTTGTTTGGCTGTTTTTTATTTCTAGATTTTGTTTGTTTTATTATGAATGGCAATGTTTGTTTTTCCATTGTTGTACTGCATACTGTTGTACTGGCTTGTTGCCGTTTCCAGTTCAGTTTTTGGCTGCACCTTTCTATTTATACTTTATGGTCTATTTATTCTATTTGGTGAGGGTATGTCTCTGTTCTGCATGTGTGTCTGAGGCGAGATATTCTGCTAGTGTGTAATTTCTGTGCAAGGATCTTGTTCTATTTTTCCAATAGGTATGTTGGTGTTTCAAGGTCTGGTGTAATATTTCCAGTGCTACCTCTTCAAAAGTAGAATTATTACTATTTGAGTCCTTGGAGTTAGTGTTGTTACAGTATGAAAGGTCTCTTGTATAGGTTCTAAGTTTCTTTTTGTTAAAGTGTTGTGTTATTTCACAAAATGGCAGTGAAAGTGCCTATGCTGCTGTTAAGTGACAATAAAATTTGAAAAGTATTTTTTTTTTTGTATGGTAAATTGTAAGGGTCAACATCCTAGGTCCGCTGCATGGGTCCTTTATGTGAATGCAGATTGTGTTATAGACTTGGATATATATTGCATATATATATTGAAATTTTCCCATAGACTTTAGACTTCACTTTACTATAAGAACATGCCATACTGGGTCAGACCAAGAGTCCATCAAGCCCAGCATCCTGTCTCCAACAGTGGCCAACCCAGGCCATAAGAACCTGGCAAGTACCCAAAAACTAAGTTTATCCCATGTTACTGTTGCTAGTAATAGCAGTGGCTATTTTCTAAGTCAACTTAATTAATAGCAGGTAATGGACTTCTCCTCCAAGAACTCATCCAATCCTTTTTTAAACCCAGCAACACTAACTACACTAACCACATCCCCTGGCAAAAAATTCCAGAGTTTAATTGTACGTTGAGTGAAAAAGAACTTTCTCCGATTACTTTTAAATGTGCCACATGCTAACTTCATGGAGTGTCCCTAGTCCTTCTATTATCTGAAAGAGTAAATAACAGATTCACATTTACCAGTTCTACACCTCTCATGATTTTAAACACCTCTATGATATCCAGGGGCGGATTGAGGGAAAAAAGTGGCCCGGGGGATTTTTCTCCATACTGGCCCATGGGTACCCAATTACATATACAATATAATTTACATATATATGTACACACCCCTATATTTCGGCATGGTCCTCCTGTATCAACACAGTACTATTTGCCAAAACTCAAAGAACAACCTCCCCACCTATGAAAAAGAATACCATAAATATTACACCAGAATCTAAAATATCAACACACCTCCTATCAGGAAAACAGAACAGGCCAAGCTACTACAGATCCCTACATGCTAAAAGAATGCTTCATCTCAGTCTTTGCATGCAGAACACAAACTCTCACCAAATACAGAATAAAGCCACATAAAGTATAAATAGAAATGCGCAGACAAAAACTAAACTGTAAAATGTATCACACCAGACTCTATACAGTGCAACAATGGAAAAACAAAAATGTCACCATTCTTCATGAAACAATCAATAAAATCAAGATATATAAATCATGAATCATAATTATAAAATCATACTAATAAAATAATTTTCAAACAGCTGATGAATAGAATATTCAATAATTAAAGACTCAAGCAAATTTTGAAACCTTTACCAAATACCAATAATTAAAATGGTAGTCAGTCAAGAAAAATGAACTTAAAAAGCCACCTTTACTTACCCTCTCCAGCAGTTCTCCTACTTCTTTCCCTTGCAGGCCACACCAGAAGCAGCAGAAGCTGCTGAAGCTGTCCTCATGGTCCTCTTCCTTAGGGACCACAACCAGTCTCTTCTCTCTCTCTCACACACATACACACACCAGTCACACCCTCAAGACCAGTTTCTGTGTCTCACACACCAATCATCTCCCCAACCAGTATCTCTCTCTCACACACATACCACCAGTCATCTCCCTGATCAGTCTCACACATACACACGTCACCTCTCTGGCCAGTCTCTCTCAATCACACAATGCTCTCGCTCCCCTTACTTACACACAGGATTTCACTCTCTCACACTCACACACAAACACACACACAAGCACCATTCCTTTCTCACACACACACAGAAGCACCATTCCTTTCACACATACACACACACACAGAAGCACTCTGCCGATCTAAAGCCCCCAGCTGAACAGTTGGTCTCCGCCGGCGGCTAGCAGCACCGGTGTTCACTTCTTTGGCCCCTGCCGGCGCCCATCTTCATTTTTTCGCCCCCGCCGGCCACGATTTTTATTTCTTCGGCCCCCGCCGCTTGGTCTCTGGCGGGGGCTGGCTGGGCGGCGTCCATCTTCATTTTTTCGGCCCTCGCGGGCTTGGTCTCCGGCGAGGGCTGTCTGGGAGGCATCGGCCCATCTTCGTTTCTTCAGCCTCCGCCGGCCACAATTTTTATTTCTTCGGCCCCCACCGCTTGGTCTCCAGTGGGGGCTGGCTAGGTGGCGCCGACCCATCTTCTTTTCTTCGGCCTCCACCGGCCTCGATTTTAATTTTTCCGGCGGGGGCTGGCTGGGTACAGCTACCACCTGTCTGCTTCGGGGGGGGGGGGGTGTACTATACTATTATTTCTTCAATGGGCCTGCGAGGCTGCAGTCGCCAATTCGCCACCTACCTTGAATTGATGGAGGTCACTGGGCTGAGTGCAGGCTGCAACAGAGCAGGAATCACAATGCTGGTAAACTGGAAAGGGATGCTACACTCTGTGGATCATACAGACCTAGTTCACGCATAAATTTAGATCTAAAAATTCTGGCAAAAAGTTTAGCTAAAAGATTGGGAGGAGATGCATTCATCCGGACCAAATGAGGTTTATATTGGGAAGACTGGCCTCCAAAAATGTGCGGAGGGTAATAAATTTAATGTGGTGAGCCCAGCACAACATCCCCTTGACTTTGCTAACAGTGGACGCAGAAAAAGCATTCAATATAATCTATTACAAGTACTTATTTGCAGTGCTGGACAAAATGGGATTAGAAGGGAACTTTTCCAGATGGATCCCAGTGCTTGTATAAAGGTAAATGGGGTATTTTCAAAGGTATTTCAGGAAGAGAGGAGTATGAGACAGGGCTGCCAGCTTTCCCCCTTATTATTTGTGCTTTATTTGGAACCTTTAGCAGCTAGAATTCACAGTGTAGGTGAGGTTCAGGGGATACTGGTGGGAGATCAGGAATACAAGATGTCTATGTTTGCGGGTGATGTGCTCTTTACAGTTATACACCTGGAGGAATCATTACCATTTTTGATGGCAGAGTTGGTAAAGTTTAGTGGAGTCTCAGCTTATAAATTAAATGCGGAAAAATCAGAACTATTGAATGATTCTTTTTCAGAGGAGTGAATGGGAATCATTAAAAAGACGTTTCCTTGTTAAACAGCAAAGTCAGAACTGAAATATTTAGGGGTAAAAAACAGGTCCTACTCTAGAGGGCTTAACTTGAATTACGACTCTGTGGGAAAAAAAAAAAAAGTAATCTTCAGAGGTGAGATAGGGAAGATCTGTCCTGGTTGGGTAGAATAGCTGCTATAAAAATGAATATTCTACCTAGGCTTAGCTATATTTTTCAAACTCTTCCAGTATTCATATCAGAAGCTTGCTTTGCTCTTTGGTAAGGAAAATAATTTAATTTCATATGGAAAAGGAGACTGCCGAGGATGAGCAGTAAAGTGATGTATTTGCCTAAAAATAGGGGGGATTGTGAGTTCCTTGTTTAATGAGATCCTATGTTGCAGCTCAAATTAAAATAATTTTGAAATGGCACGGGGGAGTAGGAGAAAAAAGGTGGATAGAACTCAAACAAACAATCTATGCTAAATGGCATACCACCTGATGTCTTAGTCTGATGTTGTGTCTAATCATAGCGCTAACACTAAATATTTGGGACAGGTGGAAGGTATGTTTAGTGGGGGATAGGAATTACTTTCATAGAACATCTTTCTATTTTAACAAACAATTTCTCCCAGGGTGGATGTTTTCTACTTCAAAGAATTGAAAGGAGAAGGGGTGCAGTAGGTTAAGACAAATGTGGGACAGTAAACAGGTGTTAGATTTCTCTACAATAACAGTTTTCAGCCTCTCGCAGGCAGATCATTATTTCTATCTTGCATCATTTTACGAAGCAAGGAGAGGTGTTAGAGGCATTGAGGAGAGGGAAATCCATGTTTGAAGGCTTTTGTGATAAGACAAAATGGGTGACTAGAGGGATATCTAGAATTTATGGATTGAATAGGGATCTTAAAAGTAAGTCAGCACATATACCTGCATGGGAAAAGGATTTGAATTAATCTTTTGGGGAAAACACTTGGGATCTGTATTTTATGTAACTTCCTTTCATGCTTCAGATTGTTTTACTGTAAACCGATGTGATGTGCAAACGAATGTCGGTATATAAAAGCGTTAAATAAATAAATAAATAAATAAATACTAAAAGGAGTTCTCTTTCTGCTTCAATTGTGGAAAACAACTATAATGTTAATCGGCGACCCGATTAACGGCACAATTACACCAGGTGTCGCGTGCCGGGTGTGCTCCCCTTCATGCTAACCTTTGTGCTCCTTCTAATATAATTATGTTTATGTTAATAATTTAACTTTTATTAATGTTATTTAGCTTTTTGCTTTGTTTAAAATTATTTCATTATTGATGTTTAAATGTATTAGACTAAGGAATTTTACTTCCTGCTCATTCTGTTTCATTGTAAACCGGTTTGATATGCATTTTATGCAGGAAAATCGGTATAAAAAAACTTAAAATAAAATAAATAAATAAATAAATTTCAATTGTATTTGACACCTGTCAAGCTATATTCCTTTTATCCCACTCTGAGTATTAAGTGTTAGAAAGATTGTGAGTTATTGGGAATCTTCTTTCATATGTGGTGGGAATGCCCAAAAATTGCTCATATGTGGGACAAAGTTATTAGTTTGATTATCCAAATAACAGGAAAATCGATTCCAAGGGACACATATTTCTTTTGAATATACCAGTCAAGGAAGAGAGTGATATTGTTTTGTATCTCTCTCAACAAGTGACCCTGGCAGCTAGGGGAGAACATATTTTTGGAGAAAATATGAAACTCTTTCCCTACAAGGAATCATCCGAAGATTAGATAAAATGTATTATATTAGTAAACTGACTGCTATCAAGAGGAAACAATCTGCTAAGTGTGAGAAACTGGCAGAAGTTTGTGAAGTGAAAATCTGATGATTATGGGGTTTGTTTGGTTTTGGTTTTTTTTAGTAAATATGGGTTGATTAGAATGTGGATAAGGAGGGGGGAAGTGACATCACCAACCGAGATGGCAACTTAAACTTAGAGCTCCCGACCCCACTCAGACCATCCATCAACATTGCAGAGCTTCCTACACTCAAATTTTGATTCTGTAGCATTGTATAACATCCCGATTGCTTCCTATGGCAGCTAAGCACAAACATTTTGACTTTCACTGCTTTTCCTACACGAGAAACGACAAGACAATCATGGAAGTGAGTGGCGATGAAGGCCAAGATGGCACCAATCAGCAAGGCCCGGAGGATGAACAATTGCATACTGACGACCTGAACGCTCCGGATTCTGATGTTCCCACCAGAGCGGAATTTAGAGAATGGTTCACAAACCTCCGTAAAGATATTAAGTCCTATCGACAAGAGATGCTTGAACATATGGAGGAGATTCGTGAGGAAATGGCCTCGATGGGACACAGAATAGACAATCTGGACTGCCGCCTGGATTCCCAGATGGAGGTGTCTAATAATGTAAGGGCAATCTCCTTAGACCTGCAGGAAGACAACCAGAACCTGAAAGCCAAACTAGCTGATCTGAAAAAATCTCATGCAATGAAGTATCTTGCGCTTTAGGGGGTTCACAGAATCACCAGATAAAGAGGATTATAATACCCTAATAATTCGATTCTGCAAACATCTTCTCTCCTCCACCCAAACTGAAGAGACCTCAGAATTACCGGACATTGTATCAGACAGATTACATAAAGCTCTCCATGCCGCCATGGCGAATCACAGCTGCAATATTATTGTTTGCTTCCATAGCTTCACAATGAAAGAGAAAGTTGCACAGGCAGCCAAACAACAGGCCACTTAGCAATGGATCAGGAGATGCTTTTTCTCTGACTTGTTTCAAGCAACCATACAAAATTGACAGGAGCTAAAAGAAGTTACATCCTTTTTGAGAAAAGTCAACATCAGATACTGATGGCTACATCCATTTGGTTTGTCTCTTAACTTAGATGGAACCACGCATAAAATACATACACCAGCTGATGCCCTTGCTATTTTGGCCTCACGTGGCTTCTCGACTACAGTGACGATTGCCAAACCCACTCCATCCAGAGCCTCGCCACCAACATGGCAGCGCATGGGTAAGCTCAACAGCCACCTTCGTTGCCACTCTGGAGCCTCATCAGCTGCTAAGGGCACAATCTGACTGTTTGTTTCTTGTGGACTGCTAAGTGATGAAGCCAGTCTAGTTTCAGTAGATGGAACTTTCAGCCAGCTGCCTCTATTGTTTTAAGCACCTTAATTTCTAACTAGCCGACAAAATAGCTTATGCTTATTCTTATTATCAGTTTCTGTTTTCTATCATGCTATCCAGAGGTCTGGGCGCGGGCGGGCTCCATCCCGATGTTGATGATCACCTCCCCTACTTTGGCCGTAGCGTGGGCCTGCAAAGGGGTGATGAAGCCAAGTTGATTGTGCTGGGGATTTTATCTGGAGGGATTAGCTGCCTTCAATGTGGTTTTTCTTGCTTCTAATTTTTGTTACACAGGTTTTTGGTTTTTTTTTGCTTTTATGTGCATGGGCATATCAGGTGATTCACCATGTTTCTATGTGCCTCCTGATTCTTGCGGGCCAATTAAGTACGAGAGTGGATTCCATATTCCATGGGGATGTTTTGAGATTTAAGGGGATCTCTATATGTGTAAAACAGAAGAATTATTTTGTCAATCTTCTAACATCCAGCTGCTACAATGCCACCCTTTCATATTACATCAATTAATGTTAAGGGTTTAGATTCCCCATACAAATGAAAACTTATGCTCCAGGAGATGGACACTACTTGAGCTGATATCCTATTCTTACAGGAGACACAATTGACTTGCAGATATGAATATTTAATCCAATCTCCCAGATTCGCACAATGGTTTTTCGCCCCAGCCTGCAAACTGATGAAATATACTGGAGTCTGTATATTATTCTCCAAAAATTTTATCTGTGAATGCACCCACAAGGTGGAGGATCCCCAAGGTGGATTTTTATTACTCCATATCTTAGTGAACAGCGTAACCTATACCATGGTTAACAGATATGCCCCTAATAAAGAATAAGCCGTCTTTTTCCAGAATCTCTACCAACTGATACACCACCACCATAAAGGGCAGTTATTAATAGGTGGCGATTTTAACACAATTTTATCTCCTAACCTTGATACATCAAAAGGTACTTCATCTTTAGCTAAACTTCATGTAACTAAATTGAAGGTCATTATGGAGGACTTCCAACTATTAGACCTATGGCGTCACCGCTTCCCAGCTTCTCGCATGTATACCTTCTACTCAGCGGCCCAAGATTCTTATTCAAGAATCAACTATTTTCTAGTTGATAAATCCTTATTAGCCAATGTGTTGGGTGCAGAAATAGGTTTAATTTCATGGTCAGATCATGCCCCTATCTCTATAGATATTATTTTCGACTACTATGACCGGGGGAAAAAATGTTGGCATCTCAATGACTCATTGTTGTAAGACTGAGATTTTAATAATAATATTTTATTTATTTATTTGTTCATTTTTATATACCGACCTTCCTCAGAAGATATAAGCAAGTTTGCTTACCGTAAACGGTGTTTCCGTAGATAGCAGGATGAATTAGCCATGCTGTCATGGGAACTGTCCATCAGGGCCCAGGAGGCGGAGCTTAAGAAGCAGAGTGTAGAGTTTCGACACTCTGCGGCTGCGCGTGTGTTCCCGCGCGGGAAGAATCAGTTCTCCTCAGTCTGTGATTAAGCTTGTTGTAGTTAATGTAGTACGACTACCAGGGAGGTGGGAGGGTCAGCATGGCTAATTCATCCTGCTATCTACGGAAACACCGTTTACGGTAAGCAAACTTGCTTTTTCCCGTCGATAGCAGGGCTGAATTAGCCATGCTGTCATGGGAGTCCCAAGCTCCCGATCACGCTGTTGTTTGTTGGTAGCGTGATTATAGGCGTGTGGTAGTCGGTTATTATTTAGGCAACGCATGCAGAATCGCCTGACCCAGTGTGGCATCTGTTGCCGACTGCTTGTCTATGCAGTAATGAGAAGTGAAGGTATGAAGAGAAGACCAAGTGGCCGCTTTACAAATGTCCACTGGGTTGACGTTCTTAAGATGAGCTATAGATGTGGCCATAGCCCGAACTTGATGCGCTCGCGGAAGCGTCTGAAGTGGGGATTTTCCCTTGTTGTGACAATACTGTATGCATTGAACGATCCAGCTTGAAATTGTTCTCTTGGCCACGGGTAGTCCCGGGGCTCTTGGGTTGAATGAAACAAATAATTGGGAGACTCTGCTCGTAGCATGAGTCCGTCGTTTATAGTAAGCCAATGCTCTCTTACAGTCCAATGTGTGTAGCAAGCGTTCTCTATCGTTTGCATGAGGCTTTGGAAAAAAGATGGGTAGTTCTATAGATTGATTGAGATGGAATGCCGAAATTACTTTTGGAAGGAAGGTAGGGTGCGTTCGTAGAATCACCTTGTGATGATGGAATTGAAGATATGGTTCGAAATGTACGAGCGCTTGTAATTCACTTACTCTACGTGCCGATGTTATTGCTACTAACAATACTACCTTCCAGGTAAGATATTTAATATGTGCAGATTCCATCGGTTCGAATGGTGGAAGCATTAGCTGCTCCAGAACGATATTAAGGTTCCATGGAACTGGTGGTTTTGCTGTCGGCGGCCGAAGGTGCAATAATCCCTTGATGAATCTGGATAACAAAGGGTGTACAGCAATGGAATGGTTATCTACTGGTCGGTGATAAGCTGCAATTGCACTTAGGTGCACCCTGATGGAGGAGGTTGCTAACCCGTCATCATATAGGGCACGCAGATAGTCAAGTAGAAGAATTGGTGAGCAGTCTATGGGTGGAATCCCTTTTTGAATACACCAGTTGGAGTATCGTCTCCATTTGAAGGAATAATTGCGTCTAGTGGATGGTTTCCGTGATGCAATAAGCACTACTTGTGCCACCGATGATATGCCTTGTGCTGTCAATAATGTCCGCTCAATCTCCATGCCGTCAGGTGAAGCGAGGAGTGGAGAGGGTGAATTAGCATTCCTCCGTTCTGCTGGAGAAGGTCTGCCCGGTCTGGAAGACGTATCGGGTCGGTTATTGACAGTCGCAAGAGATAGCTGTACCATGGTTGTCTCGGCCAGGCTGGGGCCACTAGGATTAGCTGACTGTTGTCCAAAATGCATTTCTGCAGCGTCTTGGTTATTAGTGGAATCGGTGGAAAGGCATATAGAAGATCTGCTGTCCACGGAAGTAGGAATGCATCCTGGGCGAGGCGTGATGAGCTGGGACGAATGGAGCAGAACTGCGGTAGTTGGGCGTTCTCTTCCGTTGCGAAAAGATCTATCGTCGGGGTCCCCCAGCATTGAAAGATCTGTTGAGCCACGTCTGGATTGAGCGACCATTCGTGGGGATGGAAAATGCGGCTCAATCTGTCTGCTCTGTCGTTCGCTAATCCTGGCAGATAGGTTGCTTGAAGATGGATTGAATGCCGGAGTGCATGGTGAAAGATTTGAAGAGTTTCCTTGCAAAGGGTCCATGAACCGGACCCGCCTTGCTTGTTTATATAAAACATTGCCACCTGGTTGTCGGTGTAAATCATTACTCTTCGTCCTCTTAACTATTGTTGAAAGGTTCTCAGTGCATTGCGTATTGCTCTGAGCTCTAGTAGATTGATTTGGAGACATTGTTCCGATGGCATCCATAGACCCTGAGTTTCCAAGAGGTCCAAATGTGCTCCCCATCCCGTCCGAGATGCATCCGTTGTGAGGACTGCATTGTGTGGCGGGGGATTGAACAGGGCTCCCTTTGTCAAGGTGTGGTCTAGGAGCCACCATTCTATGTCTTTCTTCATTTGCATCGTGAGTGTGACTTGGTTCTGCAATGGTTGTGTGTGTTGTTTCCACTGCCTTTTCAGACCCCATTGAAGCCGTCTCATGTGTAGTTTCGTGTTTGGTACCATAAAGTTTGCTGCTGCCATGTGTCCCAAGACTATTAGTATCTGTCGAGCTGACGGGTGTCTTGTTGTCTTCAGTGATTGAAGAAGACACCGAATTGTTATCTGTCTGTCCTGTGGAAGGAAAGCTCTTGTGCGAAGAGTGTCTAGGCGAGCTCCAATGAAGTGGAGTATCTGAGTAGGTTGTAAGTTGGATTTGGGGTAATTTATAAGTAATCCCAAAGTTTGAAGGCAGTTGATTGCAATCTTGAGATGATGCATTAGCAATGTCGGGTCCGACGCTACCAGTAACCAATCGTCCAGGTAGGGAAAGACTGTCAGACCCTGTAGTCTGAGGTGGGCCACCACCACTATCATACACTTGGTGAAAACTCAGGGTGCTGCCGAAAGACCAAAAGGAAGCACCTTGTATTGGTAGTGCTGGTTGTTGTGTAAAAAACAGAGGTACCGCCAAGAGGATCTGTGGATTGGAATGTGTGTGTATGCCTCCTTGAGGTCTATGGAGCACATCCAGTCCTTGGGTTGCAATAGTGGAAGAATGGATTTCAACGAAACCATTTTGAACTTTTCTCGAACTATCCATTTGTTCAATTCCCTGAGATCCAAGATAGGGCGGTTGCCTCCCAATTTCTTTGGAATTAGGAAATAGGGGGAGTAAAACCCTTTGTTCCATTCCTGTGGGGGAACATATCTGATCGCCCTTTGCTGGTAGAGGTGCGCTATCTCCTGAGTGAGCTGAGGTTGAGATGTTTGAGAACCTCGCTGCGCTAGATGCGGAACTGGGGGATTGTTGATGAACTGAAGCTGATAGCCATTCTTCACTATTTCGAGTACCCACTGATCCGTTGTTATCAATTCCCAGGCAGGAAAGCGGGCTGTGATTCTGCCTGGGGGTGCTGTTGAGGGAGGTGGTGGTGGCCTGATGCTTAAAAAGATTGCGAAGGCTTAACCGCAGGTGCTGCCTGTTGTTGCGGTTGTTGTCTTTGTGCCCTCGGTTTACCCCTCCGCTGTTGCTGATGAGGAGTTTGTGTTTGTTGCCTTTGGTATGTTGGGTAAGGCTGTGTTCTGAAAGGTTGATAATTCCTATAAGGTCGTCGAGAGAAAGATTGGCGACGAGACGTTGGATAGTACTTCCTGGAAGGAGTTGGCGTGGTTATAGATTGGACCGCCAGCGCTTGTTCTTTCAATTTGCTTACGGTATCATGGAAACGGTCCCCAAACAAATTGTCTCCCATGCAGGGAAGATTGGCTAGTCGATCATGCAAATCATCTCGAATCGAACTAGCTTTCAACCACGCCAGTCTGCGCGCTGCTATTGCAGTAGCTGATGCTCTTGAGGAATTCTCGAACCCTTCATAGATTGCTCTCAGCAAATGTCGGGAGCATTCTTCCATGTCCAGAATAGGGGAAGGAACTTCGGTTCCAGCGGTGAGAAACATCCCTTTTGTCGCCTGAACACACTCATACATGTACTGGACCATGTAGAATTGATGGTGACAAATGCGTGAAGTTAGCATCGCATTTTGATAAACTCGTTTGGCGAAATCATCCAAGCATTTATTGTCTTTACCCGGTGGGTTAGAGGCGTGTGTTTTTGTCTTCTTGGCTCTTTGTAAAGCTGACTCTACGACTAAAGAGTCGTGTGGCAATTGGGTATTGGAGTACTCTGACGTTTTCTGTAACTTAAACTTTACGTCCGTCTTCCTGGAGACTGCTGAAATCCCGAAGGGCGTCTCCCACGATTTCTGCAGTACCTTGTGCAGCATACTATGGGGGGGCAAAGATGTAGGCTCCCCTGGTGTGTCAAATATTTTTAACAAGCCTAAGGTCTCTTCTCTGGGTTCCGGCAGCTTTTGCACTTCCACCTTCAAAATGGAGCCCATCTTTTCAACGAATTTGGGGTAGGAAAGATCTTCCGGGGGAGAATATGGCTCCGCTGGTTTTTCAGGTGGGTCCGAAGGGTATCCAGTAGATGAGGAAGGAGAGGAGTGCGATGATAAAGACACATCCTGTGAGATCTGAGAGTGAACCGGGGACGGCGGCTGTGTTTGCACTGGCTCAGATCTTGGTAACGGATCAACCGGCCCTTCTAGTGCGGAATCTGCCGGTTTTGATGGGGCAGAGGTATCTTCTGGTGGTAAGACAAAAGAGGTTTGCAGTGTCTCAAAAAATCCCGCTAGGGAATGCGAGAGATCCCAGAATGCCTTTTGGGTATGTTGCGGCATTTTGTGTCGCTTGTGAGGAGATAGTGGAAGTTCCGGTCCTGAGTGGTCTGTCCGAGGAGATGATTTAGAACGTCTTCTCTCGGTATCAGTGAAACTTCTACGAGAGGAGTGTCTAGTCGAAGACCTAGAAGGTGTACGAGAGGAGGACGATGAAGTTATTTGAATAGGTCGTCTCTCTAACGGTGTCAACAGTCCTCTAGATTTTGAGGAAGAGGATTGTAGGGAACTACTTCTGGTATGATCCGAAGAGTAATGTCGCCTGTGCCGCTTGGTATGTGCGGAAGATGATGAGGAGGACCTATGGCGCGAGACTTTTGTCTGGGAAGTCTCGCTACCTGCAGCATCATCCTTTCTCGAACGAGAAGGTCTGGCTGGAGTGCGATTGCTATCGCCCGAGGATTTTTGGGAATGTCGTGATTTTTCCCGTCTTTTGTAGGGCTTTGTTCCCGACGCCGGTTTCGGCGCCGATTGCGCGTGTACTATCGGCTCCGGATTTGTATGTCCCTGCTCCGATATCGGCTCCGACGGCGCCGGTTTAGTCGGCGCCGGTTTACTTGGCCCTTGTCTCGGCTCCAACGGCTCCGGTTTCCTCGGCTCCGGTTTCCTCAGCTCCGACGGCGCCGATTTTCTCGGCCCCGGATGCGGATCCGAGTGCGCCGGCTTGCCCGATCCCGGGTTCGGCTCCGACGGCGCCGGCTGTTTATGGCTCCGTGTTTGCTCCAACGGTGCCGGTTCGTGATCCCTCGGCGCCGGTTGTAGCGTTGTATGTGCCGGCCTCGATGAACTCGGTTTCTTAGAGGGGAGTCTTCCCGCCTGCTCCGGCCCAGTATGGCCCGTCGAGCTGTGGCGTTTTTCGGCTCCACGACGATTTTTGGAAGTGGAATGCCCAAGAAAACCAGATCCCTGGTTATCCTCCCTCCTTCGCTTACCTCCGGTCCCGGAGGTTTGTTGATCTAATGAAGATGATCTTCTCTTTTGAGGAGGCGTCCGTACTCCCGTACCGGGGGAGGAGCAGATGGTCGACGGTCGATTAGTTAATTTTAGCTCCATCATCCGGTAGGCCCGATGACGCCTTGCTCTCGGGGACATCTGTCGACAAAATTTACAAATATCTTGATCGTGGTCCGGTCCCAAGCAGCGGTAGCAGCGATCATGGCCGTCTGTGACGGACATGATCTTACCGCAGGGACAAGGTTTGAAACCAGACTGTTTTTTAGACATTTTTTAAAAAGTTGTGAGGAGAAAAAAGCTCCGCTGCGCTCCTGCGCGCGGAAAAAAACAGACTGAGGAGAACTGATTCTTCCCGCGCGGGAACACACGCGCAGCCGCAGAGTGTCGAAACTCTACACTCTGCTTCTTAAGCTCCGCCTCCTGGGCCCTGATGGACAGTTCCCATGACAGCATGGCTAATTCAGCCCTGCTATCGACGGGAAACAAGTCGATTAACAATACGACAAATGCATCTCAGTGCAGTACAATCACCCTCATTAAAATCATGGCAAAAGAAACTTCTTAGATTTATTTGGAAGCGGCTACCCCCCAGGGTGGCCCGCTCAGTTCTATATCAGTCTAAACTAAATGGAGGTCAAGGTATTCCTAACCTGGTATGGTATTATGACGCAGCCCAGCTACGACCCATTGTAGAATGGCACAATTCCGTAGTCATCAAGCAATAGGTGCAGACAGAGCAGTATTGGGTGCCTGACATGCCTTTACCTGCCACTCTTTGGCAACCTCACCACACGTGGTGACACCCGACAGAATGGGCTCCTATCACACAACACACCTTAACTGTTTGGGGTACTTGGAAAAATAAGCTGGTGGGGAACTCCCATTATTTTCAATCCTCATACCTATTCTATAACTCCCACTTCACTCCTTGCTTGCCCACCAGCACATTCAAAAATTGGAAAGCTAAGGGGATCACTCATATAGAGCATATTTATACCAACGATAGTATTTTGCCATTTAATGCTTTCCACACCAAATATGGTCTTCCCCCGTCTGAATTTCTCCACTACATGCAACTTAGACATTTTATTTTGGACATTCAGGGGAGATCCTTACTTTCCAGGGAGAGATCCACATTTGAAGGTTATTGTATGCATGCTAATCTAATGAAGGGGATGATCTCTAAATTGTATGTGATATTGAACGTTTCTCTGAGGAACAGTCCCACCCATATAAGAAACTGGGAACAAGATCTAGGCCACTCCCTCCCTGAAGAGGACTAGCTTCTTATTTTTTAATCAATTAAGTCATCCTCTATCTCTTCAACCTTAAAAGAAAACAGTTACAAGCTACCAAACAGATGGTATTCTACTTCAACTAGATTTCATAGATTTAGCTCCAAAACAAGTGATCTGTGCTGGCGGGGCTGTTCCTCCCGAGGTACATTTATTCACATGTGGTGGGATTGCCCCATAATATGAACATTATGGCAGCAGGCAGAAGGAACTATATCTCAAATCTTGCAGAAAATAATTCAGTTATCGAAGGAACTGGCACTTCTCAGTCTTCCAGCAGCACAGGAAGTTGCAACCATCCAAGTATTGGATGAAACATGCACTATGAGCAAAATCACCGCATTTAAACACCATAGACTTAACAGGTTTAATGCTACCTGGGATTCATACTTGAGTTGGAGACATAACAAACCATCCTACTTTTCACCATAGTATCACCTTTATTAAGCTCAACATAATATTAGTGAACATTCTGCGCTTGCCCATGTTGCATTATAGTTCTTTTTCTTTATGTTTTTCTTTTTGTTCTCTCTTTTCTATTAATGTGTTAAATTCGCTCTGGTTTTAGGCAGCAGGGGAAGGGGAAAGGGGGGAATCTATATGACTGAAATGTTATTTCATGTCGTCATATATATTTGTGTACCACATCGCTTCTTATGTGGCTGTACCTTTTGATTCTTGACGGCAATAAAAATGACTAATTAATAAAAAATAAAAAAAAGAATGTGGATAAGGAAATAGTGGGGATATTGATATATGGCTAATTCCACTGATACTTTGGGAGGGGGGGCTATAAGGGGAGGATTTGGGATTTAGGTTGTTGGAAGAGAATGATGGGGGAAAAGAAAGGTTGTCAAAATGGTATCGATTTGATTACTCATTTGTTTTTCTTGTAGAGCTCTATCATTTTTTGTGCAGATTGTCTTACGATTGTATGATTATTCAACTTTGGAAGTGATATGTTAATAAAAATGTTCAATTTCAGATAAATACAGTCAAAACACAAAATTCATAAAATCATAATTAAACAAACATAACATGCCAGTAGCTTATGTTGAAAAAGCCTCACAGAACAAAACTATATCTTCTTTCTAAAAGCCTTAAAATCCTGCATATACTTTAGCTCCTCAGGAACTATCCTCTCTAGAGCACCCAACCTACCAGGGGCCATGGAGGAAACACGTACAGAAGAACCTCTTTTGGTCAAGGTTGCAGTAGTGCATCCACTCCCATGTAGTCTGTCTCCCTTCTGTGGCCAAAAATCTTTTCTGCCTTGGTTTTCGCCTGGGTCTCCATCAAGTCCTACTGTGGGATCTACTGTGGGTTTACTGAGTAAACACTTCCTTGGCCAGCTCCCATTCTCCTAGGCATAAGATCTGCCATCTTAGGAAGCTTGACCTTTGCTGCAGTGTGTACTGCTGACAGCACTTTGAGGTGAGATGCCGCCAATACAGTAGTACTTCCACCTCTCTTGCTACTTGGGAGACTCCCAATGCCCCTCTGCCTGTTGATGTTGGCTACTGCCGTGACATTGTCTGACAAAAATCAGACTACCTTTTCTTTTATTTTGGGCAGAAATCCGTTCAGGGCTAATCTGATGGCTTTGGTTTTTAGCCAGTTTATTGCCCAACTTGGTCTATGGTAGACCATAGTCCCTGTGCTACTTGTCCCTTGCAATGTGCTTCCAGCCCTTCAGACTTGTGTTCCTGATCCAATTTGAGGGTTCAAGACAGAGACCCTACTGAATATCAGTTTTGGTCAGTCGTCTTTCCAAGCTCCGCCTCACCTGCTCAGGTAGCACAAGTGACTGCTTAAAGTCCTGACTCTGGGGAGACCACTGCCTCACAGTAGGGCTCCTTGTAAGGGGCGCATGTTGACTCTCATCCATGGCACCAAATCTATTGCAGCTGCCATCGAGCCCAATACCTGCAGCCACACTCAGATTATAGGCACCTTGGTGATCATCAATTCCCTCATTTGGCCCTGCAATTTGGTAATCCTTTTGGATGTCATGTATACCATCCCCACTTTTGTGTCAAAGCAAGTTCCTAAACAGACCCGAGAATGTGAGGATTGGAGTTGATTCATGGGTCAGTTCATTACCCAGCCCAACTTTTCTGTTATATGCAGTACTCTGAGCATGTCCTGTTGACGGTCTTGCCACAATCGCCTAGGTATGGGTGCATCAGAATGCACTAATGACCGGAAGGGGGACAATATGTAAATCTACAGCTCTAACACTAAACTTTCAAAAGAGAAACTTTGATAAAATGTATATTACTATGGTGTTCTATTACCAAAGTCTTTAACATAAGAAATGTCTTCCCGACATAGATCAAATTACATGGGTACAGAATGACAGATTAGATTACTTGATTGACCTGTTATAGATTTAATCCAATATTTTCTAAAAGTCTTCAAATGTACAAATTCCAAGGTGGTCAATGAAAGAGTACACACCCTGTATGCACCACATGGTTGATGTAACCCACTAATTTGATCAAACCCATTGTTCTGCATTGGTAAAAAAAATGTCAAGACTAACTTGTTATGTTCGGTAGCCGCAAGCTAATCCCGCGAACCACTACCCTCACCTCTCAGCCGTGCCCTCGCTGCCTCCAGACACAGATAGCGTCGCACTCCAGCCCGACCAGCCATACCACTGCAGTTGCTGTCGGCACGCACCTGAATGCTATCAGCCTTGAGCACCGTGCCTCATCATTATTTAAAGGGACTGTGGTGAGAAACACCCCTCCCCTCCCCCCACCCACCTCCCCTGTTGATGTCAGTCTAGGCCCTATTTAAGGGCAATGCTGCCCAATTCGTCTCAGTAACAGGTCTGTCTACTTATAGTAGTATGAGTTGCTTCAGCATCTTTGGTTCTTCAGTTTGCCTTCAGTTCCAGTTTGTCTTTATTCTCATGTCCTGTGGTTCTAGTCTTCATTCTTCAGTTCCAGCAACATTGACTTCAGTCCTTCTTTGTCTCCTTGTCTACCCGAATATCTTTCTCCTTGCCTTCCTGACCTGCCTATCCGTTCAGACAGATACTCAGTATTGACCTCAGCCTGCCTCCTGGATATTCCAAACGCCGCCTGCCACTGACCCTGTCCTGCTTCCAGAATCACCTGTATTTCACCTACTCCAATGGACCTCCAAACCATCCGCAGAGGCCCCCACCTTAAGACCTTTCAGCCCTGGCACTCAAAGGCTCAACCAGAGGAGAACGTGGGCTGGTACAGGAGAAACTCCAGTTGGGCCTCTGCCTTGTCCAGCTCCACTAGCCGACGGCAGGGACCAGGACCTGCAGGGCTCCTCCCTGCAGGTTGCACCAACTCCACCTTGGCCCAAGGGTCCATGACTTCATCATAAATTCATCCCACAAATTCCTACCACGTGTATATGCAAAAAGAGGAGGCTTAGAAAATACACCAAGTTCACACAGCACTGGCCAATGAGATTTAATTATACTGACCATATTATGAGTTAGTCTAATGTATATATTACCAGACACTCCGCTATCAGAAAGGACCGCAGGCTTCTTTTTCAACAACCAATCATGATTGCAAAAATGTGCCCTTTTACAGGCGCGTTTAATAACTTTACATGGATAACCTCTTTCTAGAAAGGACATCTGCATAAGCGCCGCCTGTTTAATCTGAAGAGGAACAAACCTGACGCAGCCAAAAGAATTGGCTGACCAGTGTCCCCTCTTTCATATTGCGTGGATGGCATCTGTCAAACTGCAAAAGCAAAATATAATCTATTGTTTTCCTATGCAAAGTGGGTGATGACCGCATTTATCCACATACCCAAAAGCGCCATGTGGCTAGTATATACCACGTAGGAGAAATGTATATTGGGATCACAAGAATTTAAATACTTGATAAATCTTGAAAAGATTCCTCAGTTCCTAGCCACAAAAAGACTGTCAATATAACAAAGCCACAGCATAACCCTCAACTAAACACATGGATACAAAAATCTATCCTCAAAAGCTGAAATCTAAAGACAAGCAATGCCGGGGGCCAACATGACCCCCCATTGCTGTTCCCTTAATCTGTTGAAAAAAATCCTCTTGAAAAACACATTTTTTGTGAGAGCAAGTGATGTCAAATCTACTGGAAAACCAGTAGGAACCCGTATATGTTCAGACAGTTTGTCTTCCTAATACAGCGATGCTCCTCCCTGATAGGAACATGGAAGCATGCTTCTGCCAGATCCAATGATGTTAGAAACTCTCCTTGTCTTACTGCTAGGATGATTGACTTCAGAGTCTGCATACTGAACCGGGCTACTTTCAGGGACCTGTTCAAAATGTTCCTTCTTTTTTTGAGACTATGAAGTACATGGAATATTTCCCTTTGCCTCTTTGTGCCTAAATTGCAATCCTCCTAAGAGGATACCTGCAAGGTGAAGAGACAAATGTGTCTGAAACTGGGGCCTTTAATTCTAGGACATAACCTTGCCAAATAATCTCAAGGGCCCATTGGGCCTTTGTTATTTGGGTAGAACTGGCACAGGAGAGGAATGGACTCCCAGATTGTCACAAAATGGCTGCATCCTATTCTGTTGCTTTGCTCCTGGGCGTTGAAAGACCTCCCAGGCTTATACTGCTTGGTGTTTATATATCAGCTTCATGGGAAATTTCTCTCTGAAGCTCTTCTGAATCTATCCTTTGGAAGCCTTTGGGGCTTTGATTCCTTCAATTCCTTTACCAGTTTCTCTAGTTCCTCCCAAAAAACAGTAGCCCTTTGAATGCTTAGTTTGGCCTTGGATACTGTTGTGTTAGGAGTTGCCAATCTGCTAGGGAGTTAGCAATCTGTTGTTATTTAGGAGAGTTGTGGGTTGATCCTTGGACCAGTGGCAGATGACCACGCCCCCAGGGGAAGATCCCGAGAGGGACAACCGGTCAGGCTCAGAGTTAGGAGACACACACTAGTTCTTTTATTAGACAATATACTGAACCACCAGAGGTGGCAGTAGTGAGCTGGAATGCCTGGCTGGGCTGCAGTCCCTCAGATACTGGAACAGCGATCGATGGAGGCTGAGCTGTAGAGAAACTGAAATATAGTGAGTAGGCAGGGTATGCAGAGTTCATGTACCAAACCTGATGGAACACACAATGTCTCATAGAAGCCCAGGAGCTGGAATGTATAGGCCCTCGAGGAGCGAGTACATGGTTCCAGGGAAAGCTCTGAAAGAGCGATGGTAACTCACTGATGTAGTTGGCAGTGATGACTTCCAGGCAGAAGAGAATACGGAGCAAGACTGGGAACGAGGGCCCTCGAGGAGAGAGTACCGGTTCCAGACTGTCACCTGAAAAACAAAGGAGAGAGCGAGGCCCCCCAAGGAGCGGGTACCCCTGGTAAGTCCGAGGAGGCAGAGTAGCTTAGGTAGAGAAACCCAACCCCTGCTAACTCAATCTGTTAGCAAATTCTAAGACCTTATATATCTGTCGCGGGTGACATCATCTCAGGGGGACGCCCCTGAGGTTCACGCCATCGCCAGTACTTCAGTCGGGGCCGCACCACGCGTGCACCTCTAGGCCCTCCAGGAACATGGTGCGTTGCAGCTTCTAGCCAGTCCGGGGACGCCGGAGGACTTCGGCAGAAGGACGCCGCGGCAGCCAATCTTCCCGCAGGCGAAGAGGGAGGCACCAACGAGGTAAGGAGGGCGGAGAGAGGGCATCGGGAACCGACGGACACAACAGATACAGAGTCTGCCAACCAGTTTCTAAGTTATAACAACCAGCCAGCAGTTACCCCTGTCACCAGCTGTTTAGCTGCCATTTTAATTAAACTGTATAAAATATCTGCCAGGAAAGCTGTTCCTGACTTCAAGCAGACTATTTCTCCACTATGGGCTTGACATTTTCTGACTCTGGCTGGGACTATTGAATCCAGTGAGTCATAGCCCAGGCCATGTAGTTGCCACAAGCCACTGCCTGTAACAGGCTTGCTAACTCACTTTTTGATCCTGGGGTCCTTTAATACTGACCCCCTAACTAGAATGGTATTGCCTTTTATCGCCACTCCTTGGGCATCCACTCTGGGCATTTCATGGTCCTAAAGGTTACATCTGGCACCTCTCTTTCCATGGTAATCATATCTCAAATGGCAGCATGCAGTGGAAAGGCTTTTGTGGGCTTCTTCATTCCTGGCAAGATTGGGTCCCTCCTGAACTTTGATTCCTTTGCCTGGATCTCAATCAACCTTAAGGACTGTGTCATCTTGTCATTAAGGGCTGCCAGTTCTTTCCTGAACAATCTTACTGCTGCATCCTCTCCTCTTTCTTCAGAATATTTTTGGTCATCCTCCTCTAATTGCTCACTCTATTCATTGAGGGGTGCCAGTGACTTTGTGGGCAAGGAATCTCTTCCCTGTGTCAAGTGAGACTTCTTTGGGAGAGAGTCCTGGTCCCCTGGGCTCTCAAAAGGTGGATACTCCCACTTTTCACCTGGGTTCCACAGGGCCTCCAAGTCTGTTTGTCCCTTTATCTCACAACAGGCCTCATGCATCAATCTTATAAATTCTGGTGAGAATTAATGTATCACTTCTTTAAAGGACACAATTCCACTTTCTCCCAGGGCTCCTTCAGGCATCCTGAGCCCCCACTGCTCCTTCTGGCGACAGCTGCACCTGATTTAAGGCCGACATTGCGCTGTCTTTATACTTGCTCCAACACATCGCCCTTTTTCTCATCTGTGTCTCCCTTACCTCTTTCCAGGGGTGATTATGTATATATTTAAAATATTATATAACTCACCTACTTACAATAAAAATTCATAATTTCAAAAACATAGAACAAAAATTAATCATTACAAACATAAAATGAAAAAAAAAAACTCAATAGCCAGCAAGTATCATACTATCATATAGTTCCTTAGTGAAAAATATGTTCAAGTTCCGATCCATTAATATCCTACAGTATCCCTGAACTCGCTAATGGCATGACTGAATAAATATAAACAGTGACCCTTCCTGCATTTCCTGTATTAGGAGCTGGATATTTATGAGTATATTTTGAGAAATTTCTTATCCATAAACTTGCTTATACAAGTGGGCTTTTAATACCTTATGGAATCTCACAATTGAAGTCTCTGTTTTAATTTCATTTGGTAACTCATTCCAGAAACAAAATATTCGTTCTCTAGACTATGCCAGCCATGCCTACTTAACTGATGGAACAGACAAGAGATGTTGGAAAGACAACCAAGTAAAGTTTCAAAGCTGCATTAAAGTAGCCTGGGGCAAGGCCATTAATAGCTTAAAAAACTAACAGCAAAATTTTAAATTTGATACGATATCTAATAGGCAGACAGTCAATTAAGCTAGTATAGAGGAAATGCGTTCTCTATTTGTACCAGTCACAACCTTCGCTGCAGCATTTTTTATTAGCTGTAATACTTTTAAGGAGAAATCTGGCAGGCAGCCGTCGCTCTCTCCTCTCTGTCTGCTCTGCAGGCATGCTTTCCCCATCACATGTTAGACAAAAGGTGCCTACCATGCTGTATAGTCAGCATGCTCTGCAGTGTGCACACTTTCTTCCTCTCTCAGCTATCCAGTACCGGAAGGGGGAGGAGCAGGTGGCTGGAGAAGCAAATGGACCAAGTCGCTACCCCGGTTACCCCATGCCTTCTGTTAAGGATAGTAACTGCCGTTCTGTGCAGGTTACTACCCTTAACAGAAGGCATGGGGATAACCTGCATGGAGCAATAGTTACAACTGTAAAAACTTGTTGGGCAGACTGGATGGACCATTTGGTCTTTTGCTGCTGTCATTACTATGTTACTATTTCTACCTGCTCTTTATTTTTTTTTCCCCCCAAGTCTGCTGACTTAAATGGCAGGAGCTGGAGAGGTACTTTTTTCTTATTTCTTTTTAAGCAAGTTCCATGCTCAGCTGTTTGGAGAGGTCCTGGTTCTCCTGGTTCTAGATTTTCCAGCAGAGTAGGAAGATCAGTCAGCCTGTCATTTATCTCCCTTGGACTTGGTCCTGACTCACCTTGGGGAAATGAACCTGATTAGACTGTTGCCCCAGAAACCTATCCTGGATCTTTGTTTCCTTCCTGTAATACAGTACCCGACGACATCCATCATCTGCTGGAGGCAGAGAACTACTGATGTCTTCCTCTGCAGTGCCAGACTGTATAAAGCAGCGCTTCTCAACAGGTGTGTCGCATCTCCTGGTGTCCCACTGCCCCGTTGTACTTTCCTTCTCCCTTTTTCCAGCCCCCGTGGGCCAATTGGAAGCCTCGTTTCTTCCTATCCCCACTGCCCAATGGGAAGCCTCCTTCATTCTGCCTGCCCCTGCGCAGACCAATCGGAAGCCTCCTCCCCTCTACCTGCCAGTGGGAGTAGGAAGAAGGGAGGAAGCCTTTGATTTGCCGGTGAAGCAGGCATCACATAGCCCAGGGGTGGGGTGGGTGGAATGGCAGTGTCGAACCCCAACGAAGCAAGACTGCCATGGGAGCCCATCCCGGTGGCAGCGAAGAGGAAAACCCGACCCTGACCACAAGAGCCCATCCCGGTGGCGGCGAAGAGGAAAACCCGACCCCGACCAAGCAAAGCCGCCACGGGAGCCCATCCTTGTGGCGGCGAAGAGGAAATCCGACCCCGACCGAGGCCGCCACGGGAGCCCATCCCCGTGGCGGTGAAGAAAGAAGGCCCGCCAGACTAAAGCCACGGCGGAACTGGAGCCCATCCCTGCAGTGAAGGAAGAAGTTTTTGGTGAGAGCTTGTGTGTCTGAGGGTGTGAATGGTTGCCTGGGTGAGAGCTTGTGTGTCTATGGGTGTGAATGGGTGCATGGGTGAGAGCTAGTGGGTGTGAATGGATGCTTGGGTGAGAGCTTGTGTGTGTGGGTGTGAATGGAAGCCTGGGTGAGAGCTAGTGGGTGTGAATCGGTGCGAGAGCATTTGAGTGTGATTGAGAGCTTGTATATAAGAGTGTGATTGAGAGAGAGACTGGTCAGGAAGATGACTGGTGTGAGAGACCCCGAGAATGGTTATGGGCACTAAGAAAGAGGACTGTGAGGACAGAGCTTCAGCATTCCTTGCTGCTTCTGGTGAGTGCTATTGGCCTGGAAGGGGAAGGAGTAGGAGAGTTGCTGAAGAGGGTAAGTAAAGGTGGCTTTTTAAATTTATTTTTCTTGATTGACTGCCATTTTAATTATTGGGTATTATGCGATGTCTGCTGTTTTGAAATATTTTATTGATATTTGGACATGTTTTAATAATTTTTATGAGTTTTTAATTGTTGGATATTCTGTTCAGCAGCTGTTTTGTAACATTTTAAACAGCTTGGCTTATTCTGTTTTCCCAATAGGAAATGTATTAGTATTTAGGGCCTGGTTTAATAGTTGTATTTCTTAGATAGGGTTGTTACTGTTTGAGTGTGTTCCATAATACAAGAGTAACTTTGTGCAGGTTAGTTTGTGTGTATTATTGCAAATCCTGAGAGTCTGTTAGGTGCTATATTTCTCTTTCCATTTCTCCAGGTTCGCACTGCATGCAGAGTGGCTTTTTTGGTTTTCCATCCCGGTTTGTCTCCATATTTATAATTTGTGGTTTTCCTGTACTTGGTGAAGGTCAGTTCTGGGTGGGTGACCGAGGTGAGGTATTTTACTAGCGTGTAGGGCATTTGTATCAATCTTATTTGTTGTGTTTTACCAATAGGATATGCATTAGTGGTAAATTATTTATTTATAATCTTTTCTATACCGATATTCGTAGCGACATCATATCGGTTTACAGTATAACAGCAGGTGGAAATTACATTGAACAGGTAGGAGGGGCTATATGGGATACATAGTAACAGTAAAGATTAGCAAGGAAATGACAGGAAAACCAGTCAAAGACAACAACTACTTAATAGTGATAAGGCATATAAATAATTATAGGAATAAGTATGGTTATAGTTCTAGCAAAAAATTGTAACAGAAATATGTACAGAGTTCAACAAAGAGCTGGCATGTTAAGTAGATAGGGGAGGCAAAGCTGGAATTATTGGGGGAATGCTTGTTTGAATAGCCAGGCTATTGTGCCTGGTAGTAAAGGGAGTTTGTTTTGCTTTTACTGAGATGTCATCAGAACCAGAATATCTTTTTTGTATGGCGTGTTGTCCAGGGTAATGCCCTAGATCTACTCTGCACTCATTGGTGGGGGTTGAGGGGATTCCTGTGGATGCAGAGTGCATGTTTACATTTAGCCCTGTGATGGTCACATGTTCAGTGTGTCACACATGTGAGAACCATCTGTCCAGGACAAAAAAAGGTTGAGAACCACTGATATAAAAGGAAGACATCAGCTCAAAACTGGGTCCTCTGCTTCCATTTGCTGGTAGGAGGAACATTCTCCTGTATCTGGACTTGTCTGGCTGAACAACAAGGAAGTCTTCCATAGCTTGGAGTTGGCCAGGGATATTACAGAGGCAGTGTTCACAGCCACTAAGGGAGGGATTTATAGTCATTTCACAACAGAAACACTTGGTGGCCTGATTTACAGCCCATGAGTGCAGGGCCCTGGAAGAAGCCTGGTGGATGGCCTCTAGGCCAAGGATTGTCGCTGAAATGATTGGACTAAAATAATAAATTGGGTAGAGATATAAAATAGGAGAAAAATTATCCTCAGATTGTAGAAAATGACTCAAGGTACCAGTTCCCACTCCTGGTTCCAACTAAATTGGAAGCCAAAAAAGGAGAAAGCAGGGCTAAGGTCAGTTTTTTGTGGGATGTTCTATCAACCAAATTTTCAGGACACGTCAGGGAGTCAAACCTGGATCCATGAATTCCACAAAGATTCACATGCAACTGTCATCCCCAACAACTTTTTTATTTTGATTCATTCTGTATTCGATACACACCAAATTTTTATAAGGTGTCCACAGGTATCATGACATACTTCTGAAAGGGATCCATGTATTCCACAGACACACAATCAATTATACCACTCAATAATATTTTTGTTTTCCATCCGATTCATAACAAATTTTCAGGACACAAGGATTCTGAAAGGGGAATTTGTTCTGAATTCTCTTATTGCATGAATACATGCATTGAATTATGCCACTTTTTCACTTGGTACCCAATCCACACCAGATTTTCTAGAAATGCATGTGGGGGCCCATGGGGGATCATGAAGGAAAATTGTTTCGGGGAGCCATGCATTCTATGAATTTGCATGTGCAATTAAACCACCTAATAACTTGGGGGTTTTCCAAACTCATCCACATCAAATTTCCAGGACATCTGGGAGTACACAAGGGGGAGGCTATCCATGTATTCCACAAATATATACCCAAAATCATATCACCTAATCATTTTTGGCTTTGTATCCCATTCACACTAAATTTTCAGGACATATCAGGGTGGCCAAGATAAGTCGGACATGGGTAATTTCCCACAGTCACATAGGTGCATGTACAGGTGTATATGCCCAATCTGTGGGGAACCATATTTTACATATTACCTTCCAAGCCACAAGGGAAATTTTGTGATACAATAGTATCTCCATGAAAGAAGAATACTTAAGCATCATGTGGACTACTGAATGGCAAATGCAATGAAGAACCTACTTTCTGAATCCTGCCCCCCTCCCCCACAAAAAAAAAAAAAAAAAAAAAGGTTTGGCTGTTCACAGCTCCTCAAAAAAAAAAAAAAATGCATAACATTTACTCATATTGTATTTACTTGTAACAATGATTTAAGCATACTACATCTAAGAACGATGCACTGTATTTATTTGGAATGAACTTTTGATATTCCGCCTTTACTAAAGTTGGTTTCATGGCAGATTACACTCAGTTACATGTGCAAGGGCGAGTATTCCGCAGACAGGGCCCACACGTGCGCCAGCTTTATAGGAGACCTTTCACCTAGAATTCACCATTCCCGGCTCCAAGTCTCCTGTGTGTGGCTCTGGAGGACTCTGCACCTCTCCAGGTCCGGTTACAAAGTACAATGAACGAAGACCCCGGAGCAGCAGCAGCCATGAAGGGAAGCAGGGAGAGGAGAACTAGGAGGCTCCTGCAGCTACGGGAGTGGGTGAAAGGGTAAGGGGACGGAAGAAGCGGGCGTGGGTTCCAGCCTTCCCACCTTGATGGTGTCCAGGGGGTGGCCGGCGAAGACCAGGCAGATCCCACCGAAGCCTCCCGCGAAGAAGTTCTTCACAGGACTGATAGGATGCGGCTGTTTCGACATTTTTCCGACTTCGGGGAGAAGGGATGATTCTGGCAAATAGGCAATAATAATATAAAATGAAATAAAATAAACCAAAAGCAAAAAGGAGAAAACAACCGGCTGACAGGAATAAAACTTCTGTGTCCCAGCTCACCGAGCCTCCGGCTTCCCCTCAGCCTTTTCCCGCCCCTCCGCAGCTGACGACCTTTCCTCCACTTCCGCGCCAATCTTTTTTTTTTTTTTACTTAACAAACTTTATTTACAAAAGACAATTTAAATAGAAGTGAGAAAGGACCAGGGCAGGTGCAATGGGATTAGACGCCCTAGGCACCTGCTTGGGAGGGTGAACGAGTGTGTGGGGGGGCCACCCATGTGCGAGGAGGGGGGGTGGGAGGAACCAGTGTGTGGGGGTGTTCTTATTTTCACTTTGAAGAAGCTACAGAGTTCAGTGGCTGAGACTGTGAGTTTAAAAATGTACTTTTAACGCATAATGTCTGGAACAATCTGTGTAATGTCATGTAACCCACAAAAATCTGATGGAAAGTTTAGGGAGTTAAATACTATTGCAAGCCCACCAAATCCTAGACTAGACCAAAGTCCATCGAGCCCAGCATTCTGGCTCTGACAAGTGTCCAGTCTAGGTCACAGGTACTAGTCAGATCCCCAATAGTTGATCTACCATATATCTTGTATATTACTCCAGTGGGTAAGAATTGCCTTTCCTGAGTCTATTTGATTAATAACTGTTTGATCATGGACTTTATTTTAAGTGTTTTCTGTGTATAAATACCTTCTAATAAAAGTAGCTTTAATCTCATGTGTTTTGGCCTTGTTTTTTGGGAAATAGTACTTGTTCTTTCATGATTACCTGGCAACCCTGCAGCCCCAACTCCAGGGGCGGGGACCACATGCCGCCGCTGTCAATCCAAATTTATATAAAATATCCCCCCCCCCCCCCCCCCCGCGCCAAGACTCATGAAAACACCTGGTGGTCCGGGGGAGGCCTGGGAGCGATCAGCTGCCACTAACCAAGATGGTGCCGGTGGCTTTTAGCCCTTACCATGTGACAGGGGCTACTGGTGCCATTAGCTGGCCTGTGTCACATGGTAGGGGCAATGGATGACCGGGGGGTGGAGGGGAAGGCAGGGTGAGGCAGGGGCTGGGCAGAATTTTGAAGTGGCCACCTCGCCCTGCCTCATTGGCTTGCGAGCAGCAGCGGCACCCTCTAATAGTCGGCGCCATAGCCTAGACCTAGCTTGCCTAGTGCTTCCGCCGGCCCTGCAAAGGACGAAAGTTCAGATCGAACAGGCAACAAAGATGAGTACTGGGCCATGAGTTCATCAGGTCTAATGCTGCTGGCTTCCTGAGCACTAAAACTGTTCAGGCTCAAAGAAGTAAGGAATGCTGTTAAGTGGGTTCAATCACCCATTTTGAACCAAAAGAAAGCACAGGGTAACACAATTGGGCAATAAAAAGCTGGATCAGAAGCAGCGTATGGAGTCAGACTAGGGAGAAAATGGGAGTTTAATGAGGTATTTTGGATCTATCCTGCTCCAGATCCGTTAAACAAAGCACGTCGCCACTTAAAAGGAGACTCAGAAGGCTGGCGGGGCCTCAATACCTGTAGAGCACTCGGCCGTAGATAGGAGCACAGCCATCACCCAGGCTTTAAGGACCACAGTGATGCTTAGGCTTCAAACACCACCTACAACTGACTCACCAAGCACAGAAAGGAGAACAACACCTACCAGCCCAATTTCATCCTATGAAAGTGTAGTTAAGAACATGCCATACTGGGTCAGACCAAGGGTCCATCAAGCCCAGCATCCTGTTTCCAACAGTGGAAGAAGCAGTCTCACATTTCTCACAGTTATACTGGGTTCACTTTAACAACATAAGAAATGTCTTGCTAGACTAGACCAAAGTCCATCAAGTCCAGCATTCTGGCTCTGTCAGTGTCCAGTCTAGGTCACAGGTACTTGTCAGATCCCCAATAGTTGATCTATATCTTGTATATTATTCCAGTGGGTAAGAATTGGCTTTCCTGAATCTATTTGATTAATAACTGTTTGTTTATGGACTTTCCTTCAGGAACTTATTCTATCCTCTTTTGAACTCCTCTGTTAATTGCTTCAATCATGTCCCCCGCAGCAGATTCCATAGCCTGATTGAGCACAGAGTGAAAAAATATTTCCTACAATTTGTTTTATACCAGCCAGGCCGCTGATAGTATTAACAAACGGATTATGGAAGCAAATTCTTACTGTTGTAAACAGTATGGGTTTGATATCCAGGTTGGGTGAAGGAAATGTACAATCTGGTACGAGGAGTTAAGGTAGTGGGTTCAGTAAGCAATAGTGATCATAAATCAATCAAATTTGACATAGGCACTCGGGCGGATTCCCGATGATGACCAGCCCGGGGATTCGCCGCCCAGGAGATACCTTGTGGTCTGCCGAGCGCGGCTCTGTCACAGCCGCGCTCGGCAGACCACGTGACTAGAGCGACTGGCCCACCTGGGGATGCCCGATCCCCCGACAAGGCAATCTGCCCCTGTAGGCACTGGAGGGAGGGCATTAAGTAAAAGAACTATAGTAAAAAGGAAGTCTATGCTATAATGAAGAAATTAGAAACAAATTAAAAGGAACAATGGCAAGGGTTAAAAGTTTGCATGAGGAAAGAGGCGGGACAAGATGGCGGCGTAACCAGACACGTATTAGTTGAGCTCCGTTTGTCTTTCAAAAATTTCCTTACCATGCCGGCAAAAAGAAAAGGCAAACTTCGAATCTTTCCTTCAGACTCGGAAGTAATGGCCACTCAACGTTTAATAACTTCATACGTACCTGGAAGGACTATCGAACTGGGAGATGAAGGCTCCGCTGTAGCGTTTGGTGAGGAAGCACTGACTCTACCTGGAGAAGTTTCCCTCTCTCCCCCGGATCCGCGTAAGCCCGGAATAACTCCACTCCCCGAGAGCCCTCTGGCAGGCGAGTCGCAGGGCCATGACGCGGCAGATGCGTCCCTTTCAGGAGGAGGTCAGAGGGCAGAAGACACCAGCACTCCGGAGCAAGTCTCATCGGGCTCTGGGATAGCACGAGCCGATGAGCTGACGGCGGTGGCCCCGGCGTCCACTCCGATATCGGAGAGGGTAATGGAGGAAACCGGAGGAGTGCTGAACACCTTTGGAAGGGAAGTTTCGCTGGCGGGACTATCTCCAGTGCAGGGAACGGGTGAGTCAATTTCAAGACCCCGTTTTCAGATGCCTGGGAGGCCGGACAAAATAACTTTGGAGGCGATTTGGGACATCATGGCAGCTTTGGTAAAATCAATAGGGGATTTCCAAGATAATTTAGATGGAATGGAACAAAAATTGGTGGTCTGTGACTCACAGATTAAAGATATGAAGCCAAGATTGGAAAAAGTTGAAATTGAAGTAGGAAAAATTCAAGACTGTAATTTAAAGATCATAAAAGACCTAAATGTAATTTCCAGGAGAGTAGAACTTATGGAGAATTACTCGAGACATTTGAATTTAAGGCTCTTAAATTTCCCGAAAATGGTAGGGGAATTACCCTATGTCACGCTTAAGAATTATTTTAAAGAGGTCTTAAAATTCAAGGAAGATGAAATGCCGTCTGTTAATAAAATATATTTTCTGCCTATATCTACTAAAAATAAAGAAAAACAGCAAATCGATACAGAAAAAGGCAATTTGACAAAGTTCCTGGAAGATTCTGCCTCGGAGTATTATGAATGTGCTACATTGTTAGTATCATTTATAATAGAGAAAGATATAACGGAAATTATGAAGAGATATTTAAAAAATATTGATCTCCAATTTAGGGGAACTAAGATACGTGTATTTCCAGATTTCGCTCCCGTCACTCAAGATAAGAGACGGGCTTTTCTTACCATGAGATCCCAAGTAATTGCTCTTCGCTTCTCATATGTACTAAAATATCCCTGCAAATGTGTTATAAGATCATCAAAAGATTGTTACATTTTTATTTATCCTGAGCAATTGAAATCCTTCTTGAATGCAAGACAGGTGATAGGTATCCCCGGATCAAAGCCCTAAACTAGGATCCAAAATATAAAGTATGATGGTCACTTATTTACGTTAAGGCCTATTACTGCAAATGTTTAATTGGACAAGTAACTTCCTATATTCTGTCCCCCTGAAGTGGATTTCTAAATAAGGGGAATGCTTTATATTGTATAGGATAAGATATAATATGCGGTTGCTAGATTTATTTTCTTTTGATTTGGATGTATAAATGCATTCCTATTTTCTCTGTAAGTGAGTTGTTTGACTTCCTCTGTAATTAAAAATGATTAAAAATAAAATTAAAAAAAAAAAAAGTTTGCATGAAGCATGACAGTTTAAAAATGCCATTTCCTAGCACCCAGACAGATGGATTCAGGACCAGTGGGTTGTGCACCTCTACCAGCAGATGGAGACAGAGCAAACTGATGTCACAATATATATACTCCTGCAGTGACATCAGCCTGCCAGTGGGGATTGCTTCAAATTTTAGAGAATTCATAAGAGATTTGATTTGCCCTGCTCTCCTGCAGTGATACAAAAAATAGTCCTCCCCCAGTGAGAATTCCTGAGGTGATTTCTGTGGTCCCGCAGATGAATGCCTTGGTCCGGTAGCTGGTTTCCTCAGCTGGCGCAGTTCATCCAGATACGGCCTGTTTCATGACAGGAGTGAAACATCTTCGTTCTCCCTTGCAAGTTACCAGTACCCTTATGGACTTTTAATCTGGTTTTGGATTTCTTGGTGGGCCCTACATTTTGACCAATGCGTAGCCTTTCATCGTGGTTACTGACCTTGAAAATGGTATTTCTGCTGGCGATATGTTCTGCGTGTCGAATTTCTGAGCTGCAGGCTTTGTCTTGCCAGGAGCCATTCCTTTGGGTGACTCCAGGGGTGATGCAGCTGCATACTGTTACTACTTTTTTGCCCAAAGTGGTCTCAGATTTTTACTTGAGTCAATCCATTTCCCTGCCATCTCTTGATAGGGAAAGAGATGCAGAGGAATATTGCCTGTTGCGTTGCTTGGATGTCAAGAGACATGTTGTGAGGTATTTGGAGGTTTCTAAATCTTTCCAAAAGATGGATCGCCTGTTTATCCTTCATGGTGGAGGTAAACAGGGTGAGTCGGCTTCGAGGACTACAATAGCTCGCTGGATTAAGGAAGTAATCATGGCTGCTTATGTGGCTGTGGAAAAGCTGTTGTTTACTCAGGTTAGGGCTCATTCCACTAGGGCTCTGGCAGTGTCATGGGTGGAGGTTAGATTGTGTCTCCCATCAATATTTTCCTAGCTGCGACGTGGTACTCCTTCCACACCTTTTCCAGGTATTAATGTATGGATGTGCAGGCCCGGGAGGATGCAGCCTTTGCACATGTGGTTTTGACTGAACTGCGGGCAGCCTCCCACCCTATTCGGGAGTAGCTTGGGTACAGCCCTCTAGTCCTGAATCCATCTGTCTGGGTGCTAGAAAATGAGAAATTACTACTTATCTGATAATTTCCTTTTCCTTAATCCAAACAGATGGATTCAGCTTCCTGCTCTTGGCTGCCGAATGATTGTGTTTTGGTCCTCCTGAGTGGCCACATGTTCCAGAGGCTATTGGTAAATGTTAATCCAATCCCTAGATTAGTGTTCATACATTCTTTGCGTGAGTTCAGTGTTTCCTGTTGGTTGAGTACTGAAATGGTTATCTGTTATTAATAAAGTTTTTGCTAGTCTGTCCACAGTTGACTTTTGAAGTGAATACTGGCAGGCTGATGTCACTGTGACGTCAGTTTGCTCTGCCTCCATCTGCTGGTAGAGGTGCATAACCCACTGGCACTGAATCCATCTGTTTGGATTAAGGAAAAGGAAATTATCAGGTAAGTAGTAATGTCTCATTTTGGAAACCCAGATAAAATGTATTCCATGTATTAATAAGTTTGAAGGAAGACTAAACAACTGCCAGTGTGGCTTATTGGTAAGGTAAAGAAGGCATTTAAAGCTAAAAGGGCATCATTCAAAAAATGGAAAGCAGACCCAAATGATGAAAAAAGGCAGGGCTTAATTTGTGGGGAGGACTTCCAGCTATGATGCGTGCCTGATTGGATGTCGGGGGACAGAGCTCCGGTGTGCCACCCTTAAACATCTGTGTCTTTTACACTCAAATGCCCATAGTTAACCACTACTCAAGTTAATTGATTGGTAAGGTATTGTGCTGGGAGAGCTATTGCCTGGTGAAGAGTTTTTTTCTAAGTGGGTATAAGCACAAGAGTGTTGCATTTTGGCCGAGATAAAAAGCAGGTGGAGACAAAGGTAGCGGCGAATGGGGGCGCTGACAAAACACTGGCTCTTCTTTCCACGGAAGCTTTACAACAAATCGCCCAAAGCGTATTGTCGGCACTAGATAAGCATTAATAAAAATTCAGGTGGCTATGGAGGACATAAAGGATGGTGTGGAAGGGCAATCAAAATGCCTGGATAATGCTGAATAGCACATCTCCCAACAAGACGATCAACTTATTGAAGCTGAGAGGCTTATCAGCGAACTGAGGGTGAAAAATTCCATGCTGATGGACCGAATAGAAGACAGGAAAACCGCCGGAGCCGTCGTAACAAAATTAAAAGTGTTGGTTAGTCTGAATTCCTAAGGGTGGAAGAGCTCTACAACATCATGGAGCAGTGGCTTCCTGAGTGCCTGAGCCTCTCTTTTTCTAACTATCCTCTGTGTTATAAGTGTGTGCACAGACTTGATCCTCCTCGTGACAAGAATGGCAAACCGCGGCCAGTGATGGCATATATCCTAAACTGGTCACATAAAACAAATATCTTTTGAGTGATTCACCAGAAAGAAACCGTGGAATATTAAGGTAACAAAATTCTTCTCTTTAATGACTTTTCCACCCACGTGGCCACACAACATAGGGAGATGTCCAGTGTTATGATCTGGAGAGTGGACCCCTGTTCCGAAGTAGAATCAGCACTGCCAAGAAGGGAGTAAACCCTTGTCGGTCTCTACTGTCGGAAGGCAAGGCCTGTTGGAGAGATAAAGCTGAAGACTTCACCCTGGAAGCTCGTGACCCCCCCAGGAGGAGCCCGTAGGGGCACGGCCGCTGGGACTTAGGAGACTCCCTGAAGAATGAAGATGGTCTGGATGCAGGCGCTTCCTGCAGGTCGTGGTTTCCAGACGGCTGGCGCCTCCAGCAGGTCGTAAGAGGTCGGGGAGTATGTTTGAAGAATAGTTCCAGTCCAATCCAAGGGTCGAAGTCCGGAGAGAGGTCGGCAGCCGGTCCAGGAGCAGACGGGAGAATGGTCCGAAGCCAATCCAGGAGCAAGAGGGAGAAGAGTCCAGAGCCAGTCCACGTCGAAGCCAGAGAAGTCACCACCGCCAGTCCAAAGGTCAGGAGCCACAGAATCAATCCAACGGGGAGAAGAGCAGAAGCGGGACGAGAAGCGGATCCAGAACACCAAACAGGAAACCAGGAACTGAGCCTCAATACCAAGGCAAGGTCTGAGAGGCAGACCTTGCCTTAAATACTAGAAAAGGCGGAAGCAGCTTCAGAAGGGAGCCACGACATTTCCTGTCGTGGCCCCTTTAAATCTGTTCTTCAGCCGCGCGCGCAGCTCTAAGCAGTCAGGAAGGGGGCGGAGTCATCTTAGCCCCGCTGGGCTCCGCGGCTGACCCGGGCAGCGGCCGAAGCCGTGAGGAGAATGTCGGAGGAGGCTCCCTGCTCCAGCAGGAGCCTCCAGGTTCCCCCGATGTCAAGGGTGAGTTACTGGTCCCGACCGCGGTGCACCACGGCCGGCGGCCATGACGGTCGGCCCCGGTTGCGGTTTGCCGCGGCCAGCGGCCATAACATCCAGGCCCTGCTCAGAGCTGCACCGAAGAGATGTCCGATTTCTTGCTAATTTTCCCGGCTCGACTGCATATTTATTTATTATTTATTTATTTTTATATACCGATATTCATAGGGCATTATACCAGTTCACATAATTTAATGTGCAAGATGAGAATAAGGTGCTATATTTTTCTACGAAAAGTGAAACCACAGATTTTCTCATCTTTACCTGCGGAAGATGGCAGATGTTAAAACTTCTTGTGGGTTGCTGGTGCAATATGTGGACTGAAAGCATGGCAGCCATATTTTTGCATGCATGCTGGTGAAATTTTTGCCATAACGATTTAATGGGCCTATAGTTTATTTTATGGCCTATTCTTTCTTTATTCTTACAATGTCATGCACAACTCAGATTTTCAAAATATCTTTTCGATGCAGATCCTACTGGAGATAGAGTGATCGTGTAAATACCAGAAGATACACCTGGCTGTTGTGTTCGGTGGCCCGCAGGTCCGTTCTGCAAACTGCCACTCTCACTTCTGCCCGCAGAGCTCTTCAGTAACCCGGCCCTGGCCTTCTCCTCTCGACATGGCAGTAGGCCACGTCACGGCCTGACAGCACACTGTGCAGCACTCTCAGCAGGACGCCACTGTACCTGGCCTTGCTCACTTTAGGGTACATGTGTGCCAACTACTGGTAATTTAAAGGGCCAGTGGCAGGAATCTGGCTGAGGCGCTCTGATAACATCATAGCCTGCTCAGTATTTAAGGCCCTCCTGAACATCCCTTCAATGCCTCGGCAATAGGTAGGCTCCGTTGGAGAAGTGCTTTGCCTCTGCGTTCCTAGTTCCTGATTCCACTGTGTGTCTTTCCTGAATTCCTGTGTCCTGTTCTTGGTTCCTTGGCAGTCTGGAGAGTCTCCTGAATTCTTGTCTTCATGGTTAGTCTTTCCTTTGTCTGTCTTCAGCGTCTCATCTTGCTCCTGTGGTGGTCCTCCTCTTCATTCCTCGCCTCTTCGGATTGGACTTCTGGCTTTGACTTCAGTCTGGCTTCTAGCTTCAACTTGAAATGGACTTGGCTTGACCTTGGATTGAACCTTGACGCAGCCTGGACCTGACCCTGTTTGATTGCCGCCCGTCCTGACTGCTGCTTGTCCTGACTCTGCTTCCTTCTCCATGCTGGCCTGCAATGACTTCATCTCAATGGATCTTCACCTCCACAGACACCCACACCTAAGACCATCCAGCCCTGGCACCCAAGGGCTCAACCTAAGGGGAACGTGGGCTGGTATTGGCGAAGCTCCAGCTGGGCCTCTGCTTCAGCCAGCTCTGCCTGCTGACGGGTGAGGACCTGCAGTGCTCCTCACTGCGGGTTGCGCCAACTCCCCATCGACCTAAGGGTCCACCTCCGCAACATTTGGCATTGTATTACAACAAGATTTGCAGTTTTTCATCTGACTTTCTGGGATTAAAAATGTTTCACAAATCTTTTTTCTTTTTCTACTATCTTTAAACATGTTTTTGTGTGTTTATCAAGGAGACACATACTCTTTCATCATTTGAATGTGACTATACTGTCATACATTATTATATGCTATCAAGTTTATTTGTGTCTGTTAGGCTCTTGGATGTACAAATTGTTACAAGGGGTGGGAGCTTTATCGAGTAAATAAGAGAGGCGCTAGAGGACACACCCTTACAGAGTATAAGAAAGGGTGCTAAGGGTTGTGGTTCCTTGGAGCATAAGAAGTGGGTGGATTCTCAGCTGTTTGGGGAGGGGGGGTTTTGTGGAGTTGTGAATTTGAATGTATCTGCGATTATGTATGTGAGAGTGATTGGGAATGTCAGAGGTGTGGAAGAGGTAGTTGTGGGATATTGTGGGTGTTGTGTCTCTTACGAATGGGTGCATGTGATTGTTACCATGGCTGTCTATGCTTGGAGTACTCAGCTGAGAGGTCTTCCAGGTTTTTGAGGAGGTTCAGTATTCACTGGGGAATATTTTCAATACTGGAATATGGGGAAGGTAATTGTGTTAGTTAATGTTGATGGAATCCACTCACCACTGAAAGGAAGTAAGCTCTTAACTATGTTTAAGTGACTAAATTCTCGCGTTGTATTTCTCCAGGAGACGCACTTAAATTACACAGAACACAGTAAATTAAAAAAAGATTGAGTGGAGCAATGTTTTTTTTCTTCATTGCACCAATAAGGGGTGGCCTTATTGGTGCATAAACAATTGCCATTTCAAGTAGAACTGTTGCAGTTCTGGCTGCGAGCATCGCAGCCAGGCCCTTACCTCCGGGTCCTGGGACCTGCTCCCGCTTCCAGGGGCCTGGTTTGCGGCCTGGTTGGCGGTGTCTCCGCTGGGGCTGTGCCGCTGCAAGCCCTTCCATGGATGCCTGGCTCCTAGGCGCACATGTGCGCCACTTGGGCGCTTTTCTAGGCCGTTTCCCGCCAGTGGTGACTCCACCCAACTTCTGACATCAGACGCCGCAGCCTTGATAAGCCGGCCGCGGCTATCCAGTCTTTGCCTTGCAATGGGTTAGCTTCCCGGTTTCCTGTTGCGCTGTGCCCCGGAGTCACCCGCTTCGCTTCGTCACTTCGTTCCTGCTACAGTACCTGCCTGGTTTCTGCCTGCTTGCTACAGTACCTGCTGGTTCGTGTCTGCCTGCTTGCTACAGTACCTGCTGGTTCCTGCTTGCTTGCTACTCCACTCACAAAGCAGGTCATACACCAGACCTGATTTTCACCAACCAATACCTCTGCGACCCTACAATTTCTATTAAACCCATTCCTTGGTCTGATCACTACCTAATCAAATGCTGTACACAAATCAATACCAATAAAATGACTAGAACGAATACACCAACGTCTTTCAAATACAGACCCCCCTTCAATCTCAACTCACTTAAACAAGAATTGGGAAAACAACTTATTAATCTTGACCTATTGGTCTGTGGTAATGTTGAGCCAGATGGTTATGAAATGGTGAACTCGACCTCCTACTGGTAAAAGTGGATTTGGATTTGTGGAACGGCTGCTGTTCTCTGGATAGGTTTCAAAATCCAAAGGCTTGGGCTGTTTGTGGTGGTGGCTGAGGCCTGGATGTCTTGGGCTGTCGAGGATGTGTTCTATGAGACGGCCTAGTTGGCCTCGCACGAGATGCAGGTGGGTAGTATCTGCGTGGGTGATAAAATTGCTTCCTATGGTCCCTTCTAGTAGATCTTCTTGCAGAAGAAGGGGCCTCAGGAGTTATCGTTGATAACTGCTGCGGGTCTCATTGTGCTCTTTTAATTGAGCCGTTGCGTCTTGTATCTTATCGCTGAATAGGTTTCAACGGTGCATGGCAAATCAGCAAGTTTGTCTTGGACTTCAGGTCTCAGATCAGAGGCTTCTAGCCAGGCCCACCTCCTGGCGCTGATTCCTGTCGCTGACATGCGAGAAGCTGTTTCAAAGGAGTCGTAAGCAGCACGAACCTCATATTTCCCAGCCTCAAGGACCTTTTGTAGTATGGCGTTGAGATTATCTTGCTGCTGTTGGGGAAGAGAGTCAGCTATTCCCTGAACCTGCTTCCAAAGATTTCTTTGATACTGTGTCATATAAAGTTGGTATGCAGCTTTGCGTGACACTAGCAAAGAACCTTGAAACATCTTGCCACCCAAGATATCAAGGAATTTTTGGTCCTTGCCAGGAGGTGATGAAGAGTGTGGTCGCAGTCTTCTGGCCTTCTTTTGTGCAGACTCAACTAATACCGACTGATGGGGCAGTTGTGGTTTTTGGAATCCAGGAATATGTTGGCCCAGATAAGTTGCATCTGTCCTCTTATTCACTGGCTGAACAGCACAAGGATGCTCCCAGAGGCGATGATGTAGGTCTACTAGCACTTCGTGTACTGGGATAGCCATCACTTCTTTCAGTGCATCCACAAATTGGAGACCCTCTAATGTTTTGTGGCATGTGTCCTCCTCTGTAATGAGTTCAAAGGGAATTGTGTATGACATTTCCCTAACAAAATTGGCAAAGGAGAGATCATCTGGGGAGATTTTCTCCTTTCTTCTGGAGGAGATGGTTCTGATAAGATATCCTCCATGGATGTGTCGGTGTCAACATCTTCCCATGTGTCAGAAAAGGTCTCTTGTCGAGATCCTGAAGGAGGGAAGAAGATTGGTACGGTAGGACGGGTTGGCACCGATGGATCTTTCAATGGCCTTGATGGAAGATTTGGTGGCACCGATGTGGGTTTCGGCAGCACCGGAGGAATCGATGGAAAACGAGGGCCTCTCGGTCCCAAGAGCCCTGATGGACCAGGCATCAGTTCAGGCATTGGTGACAGAGGACTGGAATCCGTGCCTTCGTCGTCTGAGGACCCCGGAATGGGAATCGGGGCTTTCAGAGTATTATTATTTGTGATAATTGTGGGTGGGGATCCTTGGGCCAGTGGCAGATGACCACGCCCTCGGGGGAAGATCCCGAGAGGGACCCCGGTCAGGCTCAGAGTTGGGAGACAGGCACACAGTTGTTTTAGAGAACCACCAGGGGTGGCAGTAGTGAGCTGGAAGAGCCCAACTGGGCTGTAGTCCCTCAGGCACTGGAACAGCGATCCCAGGATGACTGAGCTGTAGAGAAACTGAGATAGTGAGTAGGCAGAATATGCAGAGTTTAGGAACAGAACCTTGATGGTAACACTCACACAATAGTCTCTTGGAACAGCCCAGGAGCTGGAATGAAGTAGGCCCTCGAGGAGCGAGTACCTGGTTCCAGGGAAAGCTCTGAGAGAGGGATGGTAACTCACTGGTGTTGTAGGCAGCAGTGACTTCCTGGCAGAAGTTATATGCAGTAGCAGGTCCAGGAATGTGGGCCCTCGAGGAGTGAGTACTGGTTCCAGACTGTGACCTGAAAAGCAAGAGAGAGAGTGAGGCCCCCAAGGAGCGGGTACCCCTAGTAAAGTCCGAGAAGGCAGAGTAGCAAGGTATGCAGAGAGTGAATCCCATCCACAGCGATACCTGGAGGCAGCTAGGTAGGAAACCCTTTGCTAACTCGATTAGCTAGCAAAACAAGAGACCTTAAATATCTGGCAATGATGATGTCATCTCAGGGGGATGCCCCTGAGGTTCACGCCACAGCTGGTACTTGAGTCGGGGCCTCGCCGCACATGTGCCCTTAGGCCTCAGGAGAACATGGCGGAAGGCAGTGTCTAGCCGGTCTGGGGCGCCGGAGGTCGGCAAAATGACGCCGCAGCAGCCAAACTTCCATCAACCAAAGAGGGAGTAACCAAAGAGGTAAGGTGGGCGGAGTGGAGACATCGGGCAGTGACTGTCGCAACACAGAGGCTTTGCAGGTTGCTTTTGCATCGGTGGCTTGGGTTGTGTTAGAAGGGCATTGATGAGTGTATCCAGCCTGGTTAGCAAAAGTGCAAATATCGAAGGCTCCGGTGTCGGTGCCGGTATGGGGGCCGGCATTGATGGCTGTAGGTCTCAGAGAGCATCAAGCACTGCCTGGTGGATGAAACCGTCCAGTTCCTCCCTGAAAGCTGGTGTAGATATCGCAACTACAGGGGGTGGCAGGCTAGGCGCTACTGGCACCTCCACAGGGACTTGTGGGGGCTCAGTACCTGGCACAGATATCGGTGGGGACTTCATTGCCCAACTCCTCTAACACCGCTGGAATAAGTGGGCTCTGCTCCTCCTTATGGATTAAACTGACGACCTTAGGGTCATCACCCTCGAGGGATGTACCCTGCAAGAGGGACAGATCTAGATACAGTGGACCAACCCCAGGCCTGGACTCCTGGGAATCTGCTCCCTGGGCCCCTTCAGTATCAGAGGCGAATGAGGAACAATCCGTAGAAGGCGGGCGTTGCAGCAGTCAAGAGCTGCTGGACCCTAGGGGGTCCTGGATTTTTTGGCAGACCACCCTGGGGCCTCCCTGGATGCACCCTGACGTGCAGCCTTCCTGGCCTTAAAGCCTTATGGAGCAGGAGCACAAACTCAGAAGAAAATTAAAACGAATCCGCTATCTCCCCCAGAGGCCTGGGGCTCCGGAGACAACAGGGGAGGGAGATCCGATCTCCCCTCCGTGGCCCACACTGCCCCAAGTCATGGGAGACACTGCCCGTATCGCCTGCAGAGCTTCCCAACTGCCCGTCCCCCTGGGGAGGCAACAGGAGCAAAGACCGGTGCGGGAAAGACGCGACCGCGCATCCCCGCAGGAAGAACAGGTGGTATCCACAAGCGAGACCGGGACAACCCCCCCCCCCCCCCCGGTCGAGCGCCACAGGGGAGAGAAGAAAATAAAAGTTCCGATGTTGGCTGCCAGATGACGGGATCGAAGAAAGGCGAAAACGTACTGCCCCCAAAGGAAAGAAACAAATCTTTCACTGTAGATGCTGTATTTTTTTTTTTCAAACTTAACAAACAAAAGACAAAAAGGGAACGTTCCTTAAAAAAGCAGCAGTAGACTCCTGAAGAGGCGACAGGCTGTGAAGATCCCAAAGGGCAAGTGATCTGGGACCCCCGGGTATCAGCCCTGTCCAGCCAGGGATCCGAGCAACACAGGGTTCCCGACCCCCTGTTCTCAAGCCTCACACACCAGAAGGGATAACCCCCACCAAGGTCTAACAACCTTCTGGGAAGCGAAGGTAGAAGCCTATGCGCCCTTTCTGATTTTTTTTTTTGGTTAGACTGCAAGATTTGTACCTCCACCATCTGCTGGAGTCAGAGAAATACTGAGGGGCTGCAGGAGGCACCTAGTCTTAAGTGTCAGTAAATCTTTCTCTGACTCCATCTGCTGGAGGGGAGGCAAAACCCAGGAGTCTGGACTGATTTGGATATGTACAGGGAACTTATAATAGAGAGATAATCCTAATTTGTTTTAATTATTGGGTTTTATCTAATGTCTGCTGTTTTGAATTATTTTATTGGTCTAGAAAATGTTTATATGAGTTTTTAATTATTAGATGCTATTCATCAGCTGATTAAAAATACTTGTTCTTTTTATTAGTATGGCTTTACTATTATGATTGATGTTTTATATTTCATGATTTTACTGTTTAATGTTTCCCGTGATGTTTCTGGTTTTCCATTGTTGTACTATAGACAGGATGTGGCTTCTGGTTTCCAGTTCAGTTTTTTCATGCATTTTTCTATTTAATGTATTATGGTGCTTTTATTCTGTATTAGGTTAGAGTATGTTTATGCTCTACATGTGTGACTGAGGAGAGGTATTCTGCTAGTGTAAGGATCTCCAGTAGCCTGGCTTGTTCTGTTTTCTTAATAGGAGGTGAATTGGTATTTAGGGCCTGGTGTAATATTTGCAGTGCTGGCAATTTGTACTGTTTTGGCATGGGATGTTTACTATATTAGAACATAAAGCTTGCTATACTGGGCCATCAAGCCCAGTATTCTGTTTCCAACAGTGGACAAACCAGGTCACAAGTGCCTGCAGGATCCCAAAGGGTAAACAGATTCAAAGCTGCTTATCCCCAGAATAAACAGTGGATTTCTGCAACTCTCCCTTAATTGTTAATGGACTTTTACTCCAGAAACTTGTCCAAACCTTTTTTTAATCGCAGCTATACTAATAGCTTTCACCACATCTTCTGGCAACAAATTCCAGAGCTTAGTTATGCGTTGAGTAAAACATTTTATTAGTTTTAAGTGTATCACCCAGTAGCTTCATTGTGTGTTCCTGGTCTTTGTACTTTTTGAAAGAGTAAACAATTAATGTTTACTCATTCCATTCCACTCATTTTATAGAGTCCAAGCTGGAGTCCTAACCTCTTTAGCCTTTCTTCATAGGGGAATTGTTCTACCCCCTTTATAATCTTGGTCACCTTCTCTGTACCTTTTCTAATTCTGCTGTATCTTTCTTGAGATGTGGTGACCAGAACTGAACACAATACCCATTGCTCCTACCATGTGACAGGGGCCGACCAATGGCAGCAGACAGCCCAAGAGCAGGAGATCGCTCCTGGGACCCCTGCTGGACCACCAGGGACTTTTGGCAAGTCTTGGGGGAGGGGGTTGTAGTTAATTATTTATATTCTCTCTATAAGACGCTACAGGCATTTCCCCCCCCCACTTTTGGGGGAAAAAAGTGCATCTTATGGAGCGAAAAATACAGTAATTTTGTGTCATCGGCGAATCTGATTACTTCACTTGCTCCCATTTCCATGTCATTTATAAATATATTAAAAAGCACTGGTCCCAGAACAGATCCCTGGGGAACACCACTATTCACCGTTTTCCATTGGGAAAATTTACCATTTAGCCCTGAACTGTTTTCTATCTTTTAACCAGTTGGCAATCCACAATATGAAACTGCTACCTATCCCATGACTTTCTAATTTCCTAAACAGTCTCTAATGAGGGACTTTGTCAAATGCTTTCTGGAAATCCAGACACACTATATCAACTGGCTCACCTTTATCCATGTTTATTTATGCCTTCAATATATTGTAATTGTTTACTTGTTTTTTTTGGGGGGCCAAGCCACCTAGCATGCATTACAATATGCCTAATATGAGTTCCAAGGGTCTTTTTGCAGTCTTCTGATTTGGGTGCATGTAAATACAATATACATGTGATATTTTTGCCTCAGAAGACTATACTTTGAATGTTGTTCTTCATGTAAAATCTATTATAAATACATAATATTTTAGTTGTGTTATGAGGAGGATGCAATGGGCAGGATACACATAAGGTCTTAAGGTTTGCCTAGGGCACCAAACCTTGTATCAGCCCTGGACCCGACCTGAGGCCTCCTTGGGATTCCCCACGTTCAAAATGGTGCTGGTCTCCAGATCAGCCAACATGATTTTCTTGTACGGCTATACAGCAAAATGGCAAAGACTGGCCCTGAGACCAGTGCTATTTTGTTGTCACTATGGTGCTGGTCTCATAGTCAACTGGTACCATTTTTAAGGGATGGCACTGGGCTAGGAGTTCAGTGGGCATCACTCCTGCCCCTTTTTCTATGCAGGACCCCCTACAATGGGTAAGTGGGAGCCAGGTTGGTTCCTGACCCTGGCACATTTTTCAGTGGTGGGGGTTGGGGCAAGGTCTAGCCCATACAGATGCACCACCAACTTAGTCAGTCACCTTATGCCACTAAAGTGGGGCCTAAATACAAAAGCAGACAAGAACAAGTGCAAGGGTACCAGACTACGATCAGTGGCCACAGCTAGAAAAACTAACTCCAAGGTGAGACAGGGAACTGTGGAAATGCAGAGTCATGAGAATCTTCAAGGCATAAGCCTATGCAGCTCAGACTGTGGCCCACTGAAGGCCCCTGCAGGCAGGAAGACCATACTGCAGCTTAGGTTCTCACAGCTACACAATGTTGTTAGTTACCCTTTTCTCTGTATCCTCTACAAATAAATGTGACATATTCTTTAGTTTTATGGTGTAACATGCTGCCGACTATGGGCTGCTGCTCTGTGGTGGGTGACTTGTATTTCTTGGTCCTAGACCGGACATCCTGAGATCTGCTGCCAATGCCTGGTATGGCTTCTGGCATTCTGAGCATCCATAGTATCCAGCTGCTCTGAGTAGGCCTTGCAGTAACTCATCAATTTTATAGACACTGCAGACCCGCCTCCTAGTGGCATGAGATGATGTCATTACCATTCTGCAACATAAAGGAAGGCCCAGACCTCTGGGCTGGTGCCTGAGCAACAAGTCCCCTTTCTGTGTTCCTGCACTACTAATTGTTCCAGTTGATGTTTCCTGGTTTTAACCCTGCCTGACCTTGACTCTGCTCCTGTTTGCCACCTGCCGTGACTCGTGCCTGACCTCCACCTCTGCATGAACTATACCCTGCCTCGTCCTTGCTGCTCAACATCATTTACACCTCGTGATTTGGTACATCCCCTTGGCCTGTCAATCAGATTCCTCAAGGTTCATCTCCCCCCTCCCCAGCTTGTGACATAATTGAGCAAGGAAAGGTTTTGAGATACATGGAGGATGTCATGTTCATTCATCTCCACTTAATATGCAAAAATTACAGAAATGTTTCCTTATTGTCTATATATTCCCAGGAAAAAAAAGCTCTCATTTACTCAAACCTATTTTTAAATATCTTTATTGTTTTTTAATAATTTTTTTAAGTGGATCATTATCTATGGAAACCGAAACCTGTAAGCAAATAGTTCACCATCTAGGTCCATATAAATGTTTTAATCAAAGTCCCAAGAGTTTTGCTTTTTAAAGGTGCAACTGTCTCAAAAATGCTGTGCAAAGTATATCAACAAATCCACTTTCAATATATCTATCTATTTAGCTGAAACAAGAATAAAGGTCCACTTAGCTGAGAGAGAATGGAGATCTGACCCAGAGCAGCACTTCACTGAGAAGCTACATCAGGGAATTTTTCAGTGACAGCTTAAAGTGGCTTGGAAGGCATTTCTCATGCCTCTTCAAACAAGGCAAAAAGAATTTTTTTCAAGGTGGCTATGTGTATAAGCTACCCCTGCATTACTGTCTTTAGACAGTCCCATAACAGAACTGATGTGACCTCTTCAGTGTCACTGAAGTGCAAGTACTGTACAATGCATTGTTCTACCTGTTTGCAATCAATCTGGTCAGAATATAAAATATCATTAACTCTCCAAAAATGCCTGCCACTGTCATTTCTAAACAACTGGAGGTACCTACCCACACTGGAGCATGGTTAGGCCAAGTTAAAGAGCTTATCCTAGTACCCACAACCTCTGCTACCAAAGTCTTATCGAGCAGGTAAAAAAAAAATATATATCCTAGAGTAGGAGTTGTGAAATTTAGAATAGAAAAAATAATCCCGAGTAGAGGGGTATAATCAACCTCCATAATCAACCATTCTCCAATTATCCGTGAGTTTCTTCAGTTGGACACCATGTGACCTAGTTTTAGCCCCTGCCCTTGAAGTGGAGTCCAGAGGGTTTCCTGGTGACATTATAGATACTACCCATTATAACACTCCACTAATACTTCACATAGCCCGGAAAAATTCCTCCTGCTTAGTATTGGGGCTATATAGATTAACTAGCAGACAAGTGACCGCATTAACCGCCATTAGAACTATAACAAACCTTCCCACCTCATCTTTACGTACCACTGTTAAGTTAGCCTTAAAATCTTTAGCAATCAAAATTCCTACCTCCCTCATACTTATTACGGATGAAACCACAGGCTAAAAACGCAATTTGGAACTCCCGAGAGTTCAAGATCCTCTCATTTCTCTTTCGCAGACGAGTCTCTTGCACAAACAATACTTGTGTTTTCAGCAACTTAGCTTACTTAAATAGCATTTGTCTCTTAAAAGGGGGAATTTAGCTCCTTGGCATTGATTGAGAGAATCCTGCACCCCACATCCAAATAACAAAGGAAGATGACTTCAACATTCCTCCACTATTGCAATGCCCCGGCTCAATTCCTCTCCATGTCCACGCAACCGCCTCCCACCTATATCCTTTTCCCTTCCCTCCAACTATGATCTGCAAAAAGACGGTTGTCTTCCATTGTTCTCTTTACTAAGTACAATCTTCCAGGCAACAGCTGAGTTAGGAGGCTTCAGCAGGCTAAAGTGAAGTTCAGCAGCTTCGAGTTTCATTCAGAACCGAGACAAGGGGAGAATTCAGCAGCAACTCCAGGTTCAGGGGTGAAAGCAGAAAGCTTTATTTTCTGAAAAGCTGCAAGCAACACAGTAGAAGTATAAGCAGACACAGCTTACTGGAAAAAATCTGCCTTTATGCATCTGCATGCACCGTTCTCTTCCTTCCGTGTTCTGCAGCAATTGCCCTCTGCACCGTAACCTCTGATTGGCTGCTGCCCATGAGTCATCATTCTGAGACTGCTGGCTAGGCTATTGGAGGCAAAGAAAAAAAAAATCCCGATAGCAACATAAAGAGCTGCTTTCACTCAGCTGCCCAGTCACCCAGCACCAAACTAGCCCACGCTGAAGAACGGGACAAACAAATAGCTCAACTGGGGGTAAAATAGTCCAGTCTGGCAACGCTGACCACGTGGAAAGTGAAAAAGAGCGACGACCGTAAAGCGTCGCACTGTCGCGAAGCCAACCCCTTACCTCCCAGTAAGAGGTGGGCCCCGCCCCGTCTCGCCGTCATGGTCAGTCTGCAGTCGCGCTTTGGTTGGGTCTTTTAGGTAGGGGAGGGAGGACTTTTCTGAGGGGTGGCACCACTGGATCCTCGGGGCGTGCATTGGCGCGAGGTTGCGTGCGAGTAGTGGTAGAGCGAGCCGGGGGAGGAGGGGCCTAGTAACACCGTCTGTCCCACTGGGCTCTTCGGTAGCTTGGGGGGGTTCTCGGGTAGTGGCCAAGTTGGGGGCCACCGACAGCGTTGACGGCGTTTCTGTGGCAGCGGCTCCTGAGCTGGAAGGGGGCAGCGGCGACGGACGGTGAGTTCCGGGTAGATTGCCGTTCGCTCCGGCTGGTGATTGCAGCGCGGGTTGAGCTGGGAGAGGAAGGCCGCTTTCCTTTGTGTTCGGCCCCGCAGCAAGCCGGGGGTTAGTATTACAGTACAGAGGGCAGATAACCTGTCTTCCCGCAGAATAAAACAGCAGAGACAGCAAAGCAGATCGCCTTTCGCGCCTTGCTTCTGTAGAAGGGATAAATATGAGGGGGCGAATAATAGTGCTCTCTGTCCATCCATTGAGCTCTTGGATACTGTAACTGTTCTTGCAGGGATGCCTTGTTCGTCACTGTATCCCTCTCCTGACCAATTACTTTAACGCTGTTTTTGTATTATTTTTCAACACATAATTGAAAATCGCATTTTATGTTTTTTTTCCTCACCTATTAATCGTGCCAGACCTATGGCAAATTTTGGGTAGAGCTCTCTTTCTATGACTGATGCTGCCAAGATTTACAGTCATCTTCTGTTTTTGCTCTGGCAATTTAAAGAACTGTTGGGTTTACCATTATTTTATTCAACTAAATATCCGTAAATGTAAAAAAAAACCAAACCAAAAAACCCTTATTTTTACACTTGAAACCTGCATTTTTTTTCCTTACTCTACAATATGTCTTAGTTGTGAAAATGTGAAGGTTTTAGGATCCTCTTTTTAAAAATGTTGTATCGCTCTATGGTGAGACCGCATCTTGAATTCTGTGTACAATTCTGGTCGCCGCATCTCAAAAAAGATATAGTTGCAATGGAGAAGGTACAAAGAAGGGCAACCAAAATGATAAAGGGGATTGAACAGCTCCCCTATGAGGAAAGGCTGAAGAGCTTAGGGCTGATCAGCTTGGAGAAGAGAAGCCTGAGGAGGATATGATAGAGTAGACGTGAATCAGTTATTTACACTTTTGAATAATATTCCATGAAGTTGGCAAGTAGCACATTTAAGACTAATCTGAGAAAATTCTTTTTCACTCAATGCACAATAAAGCTCTGGAATTTGTTGCCAGAGGATGTGGTTAGTGCAGTTAGTGTAGCTGGGTTCAAAAAAGGTTTGGATAAGTTCTTGGAGGAGAAGTCCATTAATGGCTATTAATCAAGTTTACTTAGGGAATAGCCACTGCTATAAATTGCATCAGTAGCATGGGATCTTCTTAGTGTTTGGGTAATTGCTAGGTTCTTGTGGCCTGGTTTTGGCCTCTGTTGGAAACAGGATGCTGGGCTTGATGGACCCTTGGTCTGACCTAGCATGGCAATTTCTTATGTTCTTACTTTTTGTTAGTCTGATTTCTGAAGAGACGGAAATGTTTTCTTTGTGTAGCCTTGGACAGGTATTACTGTATTCAGGTTGTTATAGAAACAGACCATGGTGGCAGATATGGACCATAAAAGGTCCATATAGTCTGTCCAGTTTCCTTTTCTGTTGTAGTAGAGTAACCCCACTTGATCTTTGGCTTTACTGTTGCCTACTCACAACTAAAATTTTTCTGTACTTGTCCTATGCTTTTTTGAATTCTATTTACTATTTTGCTTCCACCAACCTTTCTGTGAAGAGATGTTTCTTAATGCTGCTACTGCATTCTATTCCCTTTGAACCTTGTATCATGAGCTTGTTCTAGAACTTCTTTTCCACTGGAAAACTTTGCTCTTGTGCATTATTTATACTTTTGAGGTGTTTGAATATCTCTGTAATATTCCCCTTTCTGATTATGGCTCCCTATCTTTGTAGATTCAGCTAAGAAACCTAGAAACATCACAGCAGAAAAAGACCATATCTCCCATCTAGTCTGCCCATCCATCTTAAGTGTGTTTGTTGTTAAAATCAGACTTAGCAAATAAGGTCCACTATTTGCTTCATATGTAATAGTTATATAAATTGTTAAATTATTTATGGCTAGTCAGAGAAGAGCTGATGTCCTTGAGTGTTCCAAGTAGGTCTGGTTTCCAGGTTAACCATATGAATATTCCTGAGACTTAGTTGGATAAAATACATGCAATTTGTGATTTTATTTTCATAGTTTGATTACACTGACAACCAAAATTTTAGTTATGTTTTCTATAAGGTATCTGGTCTTTTAAAATCACATACTTGTTTGTCTTGTCTGTCCCTCTTTAATAACTTAAACCATTGAGGATTGTTAGGGACCATCTTTTTCAATTTTATTTTTCATGGGAATTTTATCAGTGTTTATTATAACAGAAGCAAAAATTATATTTAGCCATAAAAATGATTAGTTATTTTTCCACTGAGTTTCTCCTGTTTTGTTCTTGTTATAACTTCATGATAAATTCATGGGAGAAAAAATTAAGAACTGAAATTGAAGGTCCTTAAGTATTGTGTATAGTTCTGATTGCCTCATCTCAAAACAGATGTAGTATACCTACAGGAGATAAACAGAAGGGCAATAAAGATGATAAAGGGGATGAAATGGTCCCCCTATGAAAAGAGGCTGTACAGATTAGGATTCTTCAGCTTGGAAAAGAGAGATCTGAGAGGAGACATGATAGGGATTTATAAAATCATATGTGGTAGAACAGATAAAGAATAGTTATTTATCCTTTCATGGCTTTCTCCCACCTGGTCTGGGTACAGCAATTGTACATCTCACTTTTTTGGACTTGTTTGGCATGGACAATAAGGAAAGTAAATTATTTCCTTTTCTGTAGTCCTGCCAGACCATTCCAGAACCCAGTCAAGCAAACTGCAGCAATCAAGGGCGCTCAGTCTGACAGCAGCTGGCCTAATTCTGAGCTTGGTGTAGGGATTCTTATTTCTGGGTTAATAACCATGGAGTGAAGATTTTTGTTTGTATTAGGTTTTGGATGTGATGGTGATTTGGACACCAAAGTGAACAATTGCCTTCAGTTGTCTTAGCTTTGACATAGGAAACGGAGGAGCTGAAGGCAGCACCAGACCTTTATAGAGGTAGTGAAGTCAGGTTTGAGCTTTTTTTTTCTGTTTCCATCTGCTGGCAGAAGGGCATAACCCACTTGTCTGTACTGGTCGGGCAAACTAAAGGAAAGGAAATTAACAGGTAACTTTAAATTTTACCATTCTCTGTTTTTCCATCTGTTCAGCAGTCAGTCTTAAGAGAAATAAGTTTGGCATTCTAAGGATGATTTATTATGCAGCACAGCATAAAACCAGTGGTTAGACACAACCATGAAGACTTAATTGGTCACTGTTTTTCATCATTAACTGGTGGTGTGATCATCTAGAACCATTCAGGGTGACTTCTGATATCTAACTGGTACCAATGCCATATGTCATTAGCCTTGTGTGCACAAGAGAATACTGGCGTCCTACTGGTTCTGATAAGTTTGAGGACCAACCAAAATTATTGTAGCACATATTCTTTCTTCAGATAAGGCCTTCAAAAGGTATCCCAGCCTATTAAGTCTTATATTTTGATTCTGTGTTGTGTAGATATGCACCATAACTTATGTAATCATTATGAGTACATGATTAAAATCAGATTGTTTTTTATTCATTAGCTGAAATTGATTTTGCAGGAATCAACTAGTACTTGTTTTATGTCCTGCAACTCATTTAGGGTAAAAGTAACTTTTATTTTATAACTTTCAATTTTATCACCTTATAACCTAGGTGCTTCTTAATGAATTATTTTAAGTGTATGCTTGTCAAAACTATTTTTGTAAAGGGCTATTAGCATATAGTTCTAAAGAGACTTATTATAAATAGGATCCTAAAAATTAACACACAACATTTAAATGTTTAACAAGTAACTAAGTTGTTTTTAATGGTTTTCCTGTACCAATTTATATCCCTGGTAAGATTCATATACATGAAGCATGTATCACACATTTATTCCTGACTCTCACAGAGACACAGACACACGAAAGGTTGCAGCTACTCAAAGCAAAAATAAAAGTTAAGGGACTCTTGTCATCTTTATTTTATCACAGCCTTCTGGCAGAAACTGGAACATTTGACTATCCTTTGATTAAACAAAAAAGCAGAACAACTTCCTTGTCTGTTATCGGTGGTCACTGGTATGCTTTGGGCATTCTGTGAAGCTCAAAACATTCAACTACAGAAAAAACTAATATCCTACCATAACACTAAAGTTTTATTGCAACTAAAATTATTTTTATTACATTATTTTACAATGTAAGACATTGGTGTAAGGTGGAATCTTCTGAGTCAATCATAGAATCACAAAAATTCCTATTTTATGAATATATTCCTCAAAATGGCAATCACTTGGGACAATCGCCACTGAGGAACTTATTCATGAGTGAAATTAAGGTATGTGTTTCTTGAAGTGCAGGACCTAATTACATAAACAGTATGCATTCATTTTTAAATTACTTATGTCTTTTGAGACACACATTCACAAACCTGTTGTCATAAAAATGTATTATAGAGTCAAACTGTGGGCCGGATTTGCTAAGAGTTTTCTCCCATTTTGTGTCTATGGGAATTGCTTAATACATAGAGCCCAATGAATTGAGCAGTAATAACAAGTAATGGAGGTATATTCCCATTGCATGTACTTTTATGTGGAAACTGTGTTCATTGGTTCCGTAGTAGTCCATGGGCTATTTAGAGCTTTTGTTGTGTGTACCACGGGCTAATTCATATTGATGATAGCTTCCCAAACTTGAATGTGCACTAACCCACTGCTGTGCACACTTGCCCTTCATGTTTTCTTGATTGCAAAGAAACACCCAGTGCGAAGGACATGAAAGACAGCTGCCCTAGTAGTTTTGTCCTATCATGTTTGACTAACCAACCTTCAAGTTCTTCAAAACTCAGCTGCCAGTATGTTGTCAGGAACATGTAGGTTTGAACATATATCTGTCCTCGCTCTTCACTGATTGTCAGAGCAGTGGAGAGTAAAATATAAGATATTTATTCTGATATACAAGTTGCTGAACAGCTTAGGTCGCTATTACAGATTTACATTCCATCTCACACGTTGAGTAAAGGCCTATTGGAGATGCCCTCTCTGCCTTGTACACTCCGGGAGACCATGCTTTTTCAGTAGCAGGCCCAGCTCTCTTGCATATTCTTCCAGTGCAACTTTGCACAGTCTCATGTGCACAAACATTTAGAAAAGCCTTAAAACCAGGCTTTTTAAACAGACCTTCAATATATGATGATCTTGTCATCACCAGCTGTCTGACTTATTTTGCTTTTATGTTCACGGTGACCCTATTTATTTAATTACTGACTTTTGTGGCTCTTGCTCTTTTTTATTTTGTTCACTGCTGTGACAATTCTTGAACACTGGGTTATTTTTGTAAATGAATAATTAAGCCTCCCCACCTCTTCTGTGTCAATCTGTTTGCTAGTTTCTGAGATGAAACAGTATCACAGGCACACATGCAGGATGCACACTATCTCTGTATTGGGCGTTTCTTTTTACTTTGTCAACAAATGACTAAATACAGCTGTATATGTTGCTATGTGCTGCAATGTCACAGTCTTGGATAGTCTCTTTGATTTGGGAGCAGATTGCCCACAGGGGTTGGTTGTATATCTATAACTGATGATTGCTAGCATTTACCAAAGGACTTATGTATAAAAATGATTTAATTTGTTTTTTTGTCATATGACTTTTGCTCATTTCACCTAAAGGGGCACACACTAAGTTTTCTCTGCTATCCCTGATTCAGTGCCATTGTACACTAGACTAATCTGAGTACAGATCATAAGATACTTTTCTATTCTGGGCAACCATTTTATGTTTTTATACCTCTGTTGCATGACCTGAAACATCACGGTCTGTGGGGGAGCATTCAAGGACAGGGGATTGCAGATTGTTTTCCATGGGTTCTGGACTAGCTCAGGGATTTATACGTTAATTTGAGAGGACCTGGGCTCTTAAATAATAATTGAAGTTACTGGTCAGTTTAAAGTAGTATCTAATAAATATGCTCCAATGTTTTACAGGAATGTAAAGCCTTATAAATAATTTCAGAATTCTGCTACTCATAAACGATGTAGTACCAAGTTGTCACCATAATACAGGCAGTAATTTTCATAAATGCTCTTTTGTGGAGGATAGACTTGGCCAAAGTGTAAAAGTCAGAATGGTTGATAGAGTTCTGCCAATTAGTTCAGAGCTTCCTCTGCTCCTGAATTGTTGCCTTGCTTCTGGGCAGACATAAGGGAGAAAGTACAGGACTGCTTCTACGGCCAAGTCCTAAAAAACTAAGGAAGCATGTTTGGGGGGGGGGGGGGGGTGTAACTTGCTGGTGTGGCAGTTACTGTCCTTAACCAATAAGCTTTGATACTTTTGATGCAACTCCAACATTGTTCTCTGCTTCAATAGCAGGGGAAATGGGGAATTGGATTTAGACAGCAACCAACGAGGGCCTCAACGCTTACGGTCTGGGGAAATAAGCATGGGGGTAACCAGCACAGAGCTGCAGTTACTACCCTTAACAGAAGGCATGGGATTACTACCCTTAACCAAACGTTTTGATGCAAGTGCAACATCGCTCTGTTTCGAAGGAGGGGGGGTGGGGGTGGAAGGAAAGAGGGATTTGGATTCAGAGACAACCAAAACAGGCCATGACCTTTTACGGTCTGGGGTACTGATGCGCAGACATTAAGGAAAAAACACAGGACTAGATCTATGGCCAAGTCCATAAGTAAAGCATGTGAAGCAAAACTTACTGATGCATGGGGGTAACCTGCATGGCATGGAGGATACCATCATGGGAAGCTTGCTGGGCAGACTGGAAGGACTATTTGTCCTTTTCTGCCATTATTTTTGTTTCTGTTAATTATCTGCTTAGCACTCCATCCGTGCTTAGCAGATACCAGAATGGCATATCCTAATTCTCACTGGACATGGTTGATGCCTAAGCATGGATTCCTATGTTTTCAGGCAATCAAGCTGTTGCTTGACCTCCTAGGAGCCTGATTTGTAGAGATTTTTTCCCCATAAACACAGAACGGGGGGAAAAGTGGCAGTAAATCAGACCCTTTTTCTGTGTAAGGGTATTAAGTTGCTTGTATTTATTAATACATAGTTAGGGATCTTCAGTTTCAGTTTTTATTTTATTTTTCTAGGGAATTTTAATGTTATAACAAAAAATCAGTGGCAAAATAATTTTTCTCCTGTTTGTTATAACAGTCATTTTGCCACTTTTATTTTTTGTTATAATATTGAAATTCCAAGGAAGAATAAATAAAAACTGAACATGAAGGTCCCTATACAAGTTTTATGAATGGTACAAATATTACCAACCATGTTGATTTTTGTTTGCTTTTCTTTCTTCAGAGAACTGAAATGGCAGATGAACTCTAAACAGCGGTAACATTTTGTGGGGGAAAAAGTCATCTGTTGCTTTTCTGGTCAGCCGTTTGGTTGGACAGAAAGATGTCTGTGGACATGAACAGCCAGGGCTCTGACAGCCTAGAAGAGGACTATGACCCTAATTGTGAGGATGAGGAAGAGGACGAGGATCCTGGTGATATAGAGGATTATTATGTGGGGGTTGCAAATGATGTGGAACAGCAAGGAGCAGATGCCTTTGATCCCGAAGAATATCAGTTCACCTGCCTAACCTACAAAGAGTCGGAAAGTGCATTGAATGAACATATGGCCAGTTTGGCCTCAATGTTAAAGGTGAGCAAATGTTGCCTAACTGTCAGGCCGATACAGTAAGGACGCGGTAGAAAAAGTGTGGCAGTGCCGGGCGCCCGCGCGTTTGCCGCGCGCACAGTTCGGATCACATACCGCTCAATACAGTATTTAAATAGCATGCAGATGCAAGCTGCGTCCAAGAAGCGTCCATGAAGCACAATCCATTTTACTGTATAGAGCGCTATACAGCGCCTATACAGAATCCTGGGTGCGCTGGTACCTGTCATTTCAAATGTCATTTGAAATGACAGGTACCAGGAAGTGGATCCCAACTTAAAGCAAAAGAAAAGGATCAGAGAAGTATCAGCCGGCCTAAACTCTTGCCTGCCCAACCTAAAATCCAACACACCGGGAAAGCCACGCTTCAGGATTGGGCAAACTTTCCCCCAGCCCCTCGCTCACCTGCCCTGGCCGCGTCCATGGGTGCCGGTCTCCGGAGCAGCCCCAGTCCTCTCTCCCCTCCTCCCGGGGGCAGCCGGCGGCGAGAGCGGCTTCAGCAGTCCGGGGCGGATCGGGCGCTCCTCATGCGAGGCGCGGCTTCCAGCAGCCCTCGCCGGTGATGGTGAATGAGTGCACGCCGTGACCTTGGACGTCCAGCCAAGTGCCCGATCCGCCCCGGGCTGCTGAAGCCGCTCTCGCCGCCGGCTGCCCCCGGGAGGAGGGGAGAGAGGACTGGGGCTGCTCCGGAGATCGGCACCCATGGACGCGGCCAGGGCAGGTGAACGAGGGCTGAGAGAAAGTTTGCCCGATCCTGAAGCGTGGCTTTCCCGGTGCGTTGGATTTTAGGTTGGGCAGGCAAGAGTTTAGTTATGGAGGATTAGAGGTTATGCTTGGAAACAACAGGTCCTTCCTTCCTGCTCTGGAGCTGTCGGCGCCCGCACGGGAGATCGGCACCCATGGAAGCGACTAGGGCAGGTGAGCGGGGGCTGGGGGAAAGTTTGCCCGATCCTGGCTCCTCTAAAGGTTTTATCCCGGGAGGTGAGGGGGTCATTTGCCCGTGAAATTTCGTCTCTCTGACCTGACGCTCCACACTAACGCAGGGGTAAGGGTAGGCGGTAAATTAGCAGGTTAAACACGCGGCAAAACTGCAGGTTAAAAAGGCAATAATCGGGGCGCACATTACTGTATGGGAGGGAATAGCTAATCTGATCGTTTACATACCATATACATGCCGCGGGCGGAAAGGGTTACCCGTTGATTTAAAGAAGCGGTAAGGATGGATTAAAAGGGATAGTGAATCACGGTTTGGACTAACACGGCCAAATTGTGAGTAGAAAGCGGGTTAGAAGCAGGGTAACCGCGACCGCGCTTTACTGTATAGGCCTGTGTGTGTGTAATCTGGATTTACATAATGTATTTAATCCAAACAGTCTTAATATACTTTAGTCATATTTTTTCAGCGATATAAAAACAGCAAGCTTAGGTGAATTTTATGGTAGCTTATTTTTTGTGTACTAAGACACTACATGACTTAACAGGAAGAATAAGACAAAAGTACATAATTACTGTTTATTCACACTTGTCTAAACTACGATACAAGAACGTAAAGCATCTTACCCAGTTAGTGAAATAGATATGAGACTTGAACCATGTATAGTCTAGTTCTACTCAATAGACCAAACTAACTCTTCTCTTATTCATCTTCAGTGTGAAGTATGCATGAGCAATCAAATAAGTTTTGTGGTGTTGATGAGCTTGAAAGAAATGCAAGAAGAATATTTAGAAACATTTTTAAGTGTATCACCACTAAGCAGATCTAAATGATCTTGTATGTTGGTGGTTATTGGCATTAGTGACATTTTATTGGATCCGCTATAATTTTTTTCACAATTTCCCTTTTTCCTCCCTGTTATGAAAGGAAGTTACAGGTTTAATGAGAGAGATGAGAAACAGATGGGAGAGTTTGCCCTTTAAAAAAAACAAAAAAAAAACTTTGCAGATTGGATTGACAGGGGTGCAAGTGAGGTGCTATTCCAGAAGTACTTTAGAAGTAAAGATAGTATGGACATTTCATGGTTGTGTTCTTGCATGCATAAGAGTGAGAATAAAGAACATATGTATAAATTAGAGACACAATGTATGCAAATCTATTTCATATCCGTTGTGGCAGTCCTGAAAACTTGACTGGATAGTAAGCCTCTAGGAGAGGATTGGGAAATATTGCTCAAATGGGTCCTTTGGGGCCCATCCCAGCCAGTTGGATTTTCAGGCTATCTCTAATGAATATACATGAGATGAATTTGCATGCACTACCTCCTATGTATGCAAATATTTTTCAGGCATGTTCATTACCAATATCCTGAAAACCTGGCTGGGTGGGGGGGCCCAGGACCCCTGCTGTAAGTTATGATTGTGGACTAGGCTGGAAAAATCCTGGGAGCAAGGTCACCCAAGTTTCTAAAATCTGGCACCTAGTATATAAAAAGCAAAAGGATAAAAATACAGGAAAAGAAGCAAAAATACTGTATAAAGTAAACTTAAAAAAACAGCAATCAAAATGAGAAAAAAAGCCAAGCAAACCAGCAAGAAAAGTAAGAGAACACTTCCCTGGTTCCTAAAAATCTTTGACTGGCCTAAGCTTTTTCTGAATATATTTCCACCCTTGATGATGAATCTTTTGGGAAAGATGTAAAGCAGAGGGCATTTGTTTGACTTCTTCCTTCAGATTAAGTTAGTTTTGTTGTAAAATTGAAAATTGTTGATCAGATTAACCAAACAAACTTCTGATCTTAGCATAATGCTGTAACTTACCTCTTACAAATGTCTACTATCAGTTTTCATCTGCAGCGCTTCTGCTGGTAACTAGATTATTTATGCCAGATAGGCCATGCTGAGTACCTCTTCTTTTTCTGATTTTTCGAGGAATATGCATTAGGTAGATATGTATGCTGTGGAGACAGTAAATGCAAATTTATCTCATGCATATTAATTGTTGATATTTTGAAAACCAGCTTGAGGATATTCCAGGACCAGCTTGATACCGCTGCTATTCTTTATGAAGTGTTAATAGCTCAGGGTCCTAAAAGACCAGTCCTGATGACATTTACCATAATAAACGTTTTTTGTAATCTTGTATGCTGCTGTTGTATCCTGCAGCTTACAATACGTATTCATTGTGGATGTCCTGAAAACCAGACTGGCTGGGGGTACTCCAGGACTGGCTTGAGAGAAACTTGTTTAAGGCTCGATTTTTTTTTTATTAGAGGTAATTTTGATCAGTAGTAATTTTATTCATTCATTTTTTCACATAGCAGTGGTGTAACTACATTGTGCTTTCACAAATGCATTGGGGTAACCTGCATGGAGTGGCCGTTATCACCCTAAACACATGTGGTATGATTGCACTGAGCATTGATTTTGTCACAAGCAGTTAAAAAATGTCAGGGTTTGAAATGGTCTGCTAGCTGAAGAGGTGGAGGCAGTTATTTTGGTGGATTTTAGGCATGCTCTGGACAGTGGTGGGAGAGAGGGTTGAAGATTGGGGGTGGGGGGGGGGGGGGGGAGTTGGTGTTGGGCTGCGTATTGGATTGTGATCTACGTTGGATGAATCTACTAAACAGACTGGGTGGACCATTTTGGTCTTTATCTTCTATCATTTACTCTGATGTTATGCTTTCAAATATTCTGTTTGACATATTGCTGGATACGCTGGCCCAGATTTATGTATAAATCATTTGGTAGGGTGACAACAGTTTCATAGCAGTTGTATTTAAGATTATCTTGTTATTTTTAGGGAAAGTAAGGAATAATTTTATATGGTGTAACTTGGGTATAAGGGATCAGATTGTTATGAATAAATTATTATTTTAAGCATTGAAATCTTATTCTAGTTATTTGGTCTCATTTTTGCATAGTTCTAGAGAAAGTATCTAAAGAATATTAGTAATGTTCTGCAGTTGTAATATGCACCAATGTGGCAGAGATATGTCATCATACTAATACTTTACTGTTTGCTATTCGACACAGTACAGCATGATGTCCATGCTAAATTCAAAGCAAGTAAAGAAATACTGTAGCAGTAAGAAGTAGATGAATCATTCACAAATGGATGAGAGATGTCTTGAAAATAAGGTGCCTATAAATTGTTTATCTGAGCTGCTGCCCATCCTTTTAAGAGCTTTTTTTTGCCCTTTTTTGTCTTAGAGAGTATTAAATCACTTTTTTAGTTCTAAACATCCCCTACTGCAAAGAGCATTGCAAGTGTGATTTAACAGGTATCTGATTTTCTTCCCCCCCCCCCCCCCCATCTTCCCAGTAGGATTTTCCCAGATGGTCCAGTTCCTTATTGCTGGCTAGTGGCTCCAGCAGAAGCTTCCTGCAATTCTGACCCTTTGAGAGTCTATTTCCCTAACAGGGGCTATTTCAAGCAGTGGGGGGAAGGGGAAAGGAAATTCAAGGCATCTAAAATTTAGAACCCAGGGCAGTTTTTTCTTGCTGGACCCCATCTATGAGGAGCAGCTAGTGGGGTAAGAGGCTGGAAGGAGGAAAGATGAAGGGGAGGGGAAGAGGCTGTAGTTTGAGGGACAGTAAAGGAAGAAGCTGGAGGGAAAAGAAAAAGCAAAACCAAAAAGCAATCTCCTCCTCTCGCTTCTAAATAAACAAAAAGAAAAGCTCAAAGATGAAAACAAAAATTGAAAAAAGTGCAAAAATATACATTTTTTTTGACTCCTAAAAATTTTGGCCAGTCCCTAAGTTTGAAATAATTTTTCCCCGCCCCATTTACCCTCATAGCAGGCAATCATCCTCTCTCTCACCAGTGTCCAAGCATATTTTCTCCACATTCTAACCATTCCCAACCTAATAGCCCAAACCCCTATCTGAGATCATCAACTGCGCCCTCACCATGGGTAATGTCCCGATCACCTTAAAGCAAGCTATTGTCAAACCCATCCTTAAGAAACCCAATCCTGACCCATCAGAACTCTCCAACTTTCATCCAATCTCAAACCTTCCTTTTCTTGCTAAAATCACATAAAAAGTAGTCAACCTCCGTCTCTCCGAATACCTGGATAAACACAAAATTCTATCCCTTTCCAATTTGGCTTCCATAAATTTTTCAGCACAGAAACTCTCCTAATTTCTCTCACAGACACTGTATGCAAAGGTATGGACAATGGGCATTCCTACCTCCTAGTAATGCTCAATATCTCATCTGCATTCGATACCATCAGCCACAAAATTCTACTAAACCAACTCATGGACATCGGCATAACAGGAATTGCATTCCACTGGTTTGAATCATACCTTGAAAATAGACACTACAAGGTTAAACTCGGTAATAGTGAATCTGATCCTATCAACTTAACCCGAGGTGTACCCCAGGGCTCCTCGCTATCTTCTACCCTTTTCAACATCTGTATGTTACCCCTTTGCTGACTCCTGTCGGACCTAGGCCTCACCTATTTCATATATGCGGACGATGTCCAAATCCCTATCGCTGACTCCCTGGCCAAATCTTTAAAGATTTGGGACAACTGCATAAACTCAATCAATCGCCTCCTCACTAAACTTAATCTCGTGCTCAATACCACCAAAACAGAACTCCTCATCATTTTTCACAATCCAACTACCATCACCCCCACACTCTCCAACACCACGCCCCCCCCCATTACACCCTTCTCACAAGATGTACGTAATCTAGGCGTTGCCTTCGACAGCCAATTAAACCTAAAAAATTCATAAAATCCACCATGAAGGATTGCTACTTCAAACTTCATGTCCTAAAGAAAGTAAGACCTCTCCTACATTTCAATGACTTTTTTTTGCACTGTCCTCCAGACCATAATTTTCTCCAAAATTGACTATCGTAATTCCCTCCTCCTAGGCCTCTCCGCCTCGACCATCAAACCCTTGCAGTTGCTACAGAATGCCACAGCTAGAATCCTCACCAACACATGCAGGAAGAGCACATTACACCTATACTAAGAGACCTCCATTGGCTCCCTATCTCCTTCAGAATTATCTACAAGAGCCTCTCCCTTCTACGCAAAACTTTACACAACCAGAACATCCAATGGCTAAACTACTCTCTCCACTTTCATACCTCCAATAGACCCACCAGATCTGCCTACTTAGGGAACCCTTCACATACCCTCTCCTAAACTCACACACCTGTCCTCCACGAGGAATCTAGCATTATCAATAGCAGGTCCCTCAAACTGGAACACAATGCCTCCTGACCTCCGCATGGAACCTTGTACCCAGAAATTAAAAAAAATACTTAAAACATGGCTATTCAAACAAGCTGTCACCTAACACCCCTTCCATCCATTGCCTCCTCCTTCCTTACACCTCGCATACCTCACCCCTATTCTCTCGATCCTTCTCCCTTTCCCCACCCTCCCTCCTCTACATTATTGTTTCCCCCCTACCTTTCCCTAGCCCCTCTTTCCCTTTATCCTCTTATCTATAAACCTCTCTGAGTTCTCCAATTGTTAATTGTTGTTTTCCTCTTTTGAATCCCCCATTTCCCTCCTGTTTAATTTATTATGTTTACATCACTTTTGATTATTTATTAATATGTTTATAGTTTGTACCATTTCTTAATTTTACCTTGTTACCAAATGTTCTATGTAAACGTTATTTGTTTTAATCACCCTGTTCCATGTCAACCGATACGATGTGCAAACGGTTATCAGTATGTAAAAGCCTTTAAATAAATCCTATCAGCCCCCACAGAAAAATGTAGCAAATGTGCAATGCTACTTTCAAACTACAGGATTAGACTAGTTCTGTATAACATATTTTAATCACAATATGATCTAAACATGCTTATTTATACCAAGACAGAGACTAGGCTGCAGCCAGCCTTTCGTTGTATGCATGAGTTAATCACAGGTTTTCAGTCCTGGATCACTTGAGCAAACTGTCTCTTTGGGAAATGTTTGAAGTTCCTCACACTGGCTGTTGAGTAATCTTGTGCATTCTTTGTAACTGTTCTTCAGTAAACTGTAGCTGTATTTGAACTTTAAGGATCTCTTAACATTGAGTTCCCATATAACAGTTTTGAAAGAGGAGGTTAAAATATTATTCTGAGAATGAGCCATGATGCAATAGGCAGATGAACCCATTGTCCAAGTTCTGGGATGTTTCATCCAGTCTTTATTCTGCTAGTTCCATATTTCTTTCCCTGTTGACCCTTGCAAGAATTACACTTCAAATCTATCTTTTTTTTTTTTTTCCAATTAACTTGAAATTTCTCATTTGGTACACAGCATTAAACCTTTGGTATATCACATGCAGTTTAAGGAAATAATGAATTAGAATAGGGTCGGGAATCATGCTTTGTCATCCATCTAGGCACTTTTTGTTATGGGTTAGAATTGCTTGCAGTCTTTGCTTAGTAACACTTGTGATATTTATTATCTCTGGGCATCTGTCCTTCTGATGTGAGTCTAATCTTGTGAGCTGACATCTGGTATGTCTCTGTGCTGTTGGCCAACTGGCAGGGTGCTGATTTGCAAATAGTTAGACCATCTTTCGTCTGGCTGGAAAAGTCTTAATAGCAAGATTCGGGCATATGATGAAGCACCTCCTACATTTGGTGGTGGTTATGGACAGGGCATTCATCCTGCACTTCTGCATAAGAGTTGAAACTAGTTATCTTTAACTCCTTGGTTGTTCTGGCTCTCATCTTGGATATAATCCTATATATCCTCTTGTTAGAGGGGTGCCTCATGGCATTTTCTGTAAAATTTAGGAGGGGGAAGCCAACTGCATTTTATTTAAAAATATTCTATAGATACCTCTGAGTCAAGAAGAGATGTTTACCATATATAATTGTGAGTACAAAAAAATAAAAAGATTCACAAAAGAAAATATATTTTTTGAAGTTCCAAACATAACAATGTGTGTTGTAAGACAGAGAGAGAGGCTAAATGGCCAACAGTTTTGTCTGCCTGATAAAATAATATGGAATTGCTGAGTTGGCATTTCTAGTTTGTGACTAGATCTGCCTCATTGGTACTTTTCTGTCAAGCAGACTGTATTAGCCATTACATATGGGTGACATCATTTAGAGGGCCAGAACAGACTAGTCTCTCCAAGCTAGTTGAGCTTTGACTCTATTGAGCATGTGCAGGAGTTCCTGCCCGGGCATTGCCTCATGAGTCTCCTCTTGTCATTTTTTTTGTCAGAGCTCGGGCATGGACAAGTACTCAGTATTCTCATAATTTTTCTCTAAACTTTTTAAAATTTGATATTTTTACCTCAGTATGTCCTTTAAAGTTGCCTTGCTACCTCTGCAGCACGAACAGCACTTTTCAATGCTACTTTAAAAAAAAAAAAAGGGGGGGGTATGGAATTTTTTTACACAGGCCTTTCTCCTCGACATGTTGAGCCAAAAAAAAAGCCGAGCAGTGAGCAGTTTTCAAAATTGCATCTGTGTCAACATAATGTCCCTCACTGACGGCCATGAGCTGTGCTATTGGTACCTTGGGCCAGAACATGACCAGGCAAATTGCTATGCCTGTGAACATATTTCCAAAGTTCCATGATTGTTTGAAATGAAGAGCTGTGTAAATCTCTTTGGGGTCACAGCAGGTCCCTTTTCCTGCAGTGCAGCATCATCTGCTTCACAGGCAAAATAGTTGAGCAGGAGCTCCTCAGACTCCCTCTATCAGCTCAGGCTGAAGCCACGGGGTTGAGTAATAACAGCCACCCTTCAATGAAGAAGAAGCAGCATCAATCATTGGAGCCTGATTTGAAGAAACGCAAGCACTCCAAGCGCTCCAGTGTAGTCGAAACTGCCAACATTAGCACCGTCCATGCAGGGTGCATGAGCACAACTGATACACAAAGCATTGAAGCACTCTACACACTAGCATACCCTGTGCATAAAGCATAAAAGCACTCTATGCACTGGTGTGCTCAGTGTATGGCGCAGTGATGTGCTCTGCACCGAAGTTCGCAGTATTTAGACCACACTTCATCGATGCATCTGGAAGCGTTCATGCACCAGCCGCATGGTACATCCAGTCCTCTGATGCATAATTCCAGATACAGTCTATGCTTGTATTAAGGCAGCATTCTTGTTCTGCACCAGCTTCCTCGACATGACTTTCTAAAGAACCATAGAACTAATTGAAGCTGTGTTCTTCCAAAGAATCTAAGCATTCCATTTCATAAAAGCCATTGAGACATCAGGTCTACTACCTGGCTCATCAGGCTGCTATACTAAAGATATTATGCAGCCTATCCTAAATCTGTGGTGAAGAATGTCATGTTACCACTGCTTCCTCGAATAACGAGATCCCCCACTCCAAGGATGCTTTTGGATGATCATTTGGAGACACCAGATCCAGTATGCTTCATAGTTCCGCTTGCCTCCAAAAGATCACCTGTTCAGATGCAGAAACTTATACTAGTCTCTGAAGAGGATGTTTCACGATCCATGCCAGGTTAGTGAATGAATCAGTCACATCACCAGATTGCAGGTTTGGTGAGAAATTTCCTTGTCTCTCTCACTAGGAAGATGGCAGGAATGATCCAACCTCCCCTTTTTACTATTACTGCAGTGCTTCCTCAGACTGGCATCCCAGTCTCGCCCATTGGCCTGAATACATCATCAGAACCTGTAATTCAGGGTCGTTTATCACTGCACTCTAGCAGTGTGTGGAAAGATTATTTAAGGAGTTATTTAATGTGAAGAACTTTGTAAGCGATTAGAATTTAGTGGAACAAAGAATCACTAATGTAATTGCGTGACATAAGATCTATAAGTTCCAAGAATAAATATGCCATTTTTCTTGGTTTACTTGTAACAAGAAACAAGTCATGAGATCAGATATATTAACGAACAGTTACTCATGAGGCTAACTGTGAAGAAATCAGGGAAAATAGATCTGCAGCAACCTAACCACACCTAACTGTTGCTGATATGATTAGCAGCCAGTTGAGGCCTCAACAAATGACAAGAACAGAAGGGAGTAGTCCAGAGAACAAACTGGGACATAGGTCAAAACAATTGGCATGAAAGACCAAAGTCAAGACAGGTTAGATCAGAAAAAAGAACAGCTCAGAAGAAAAGCTTGTTGGATATTAGTGTTTGATGACCTGTTTCTGATTTCCAGTGCTGTTTCCAATTTTTCCAAGATATTTAAGACTCACACTGGAAGCTATGAGGGGAAATATCTTTGTATATATTATTAATGTAAAATCTAATCTTGTTTGCTTTCATTGCTTTTTCTTAGAATTATAAGTAAAACTTTTACACTTATTTATGTGTTGTATATTCTATAACACATTCAGCCTACCCACTACACACTGGAGTTCAGATGGTCAGAGGCGATTGACCAGGTGTGATAGCTCGAGTGGTGAATGCATGATGACAACCAGAAGAAACATCAAGTAGACTTTGACTGTGACTTCAGTGCACTGTATTTGCAGTAGATTTAACTCAAATCGGCATAAGAACATAAGAAAATGCCATACTGGGTCAGACCAAGGGTCCATCAAGCCCAGCATCCTGTTTCCAACAGTGGCCAATCCAGGCCATAAGAACCTGGCAAGTACCCAAAAACTAAGTCTATTCCATGTTACCATTGCTAATGGCAGTGGCTATTCTCTAAGTGAACTTAATAGCAGGTAATGGACTTCTCCTCCAAGAACTTATCCAATCCTTTTTTAAACACAGCTATACTAACTGCACTAACCACATCCTCTGGCAACAAATTCCAGAGTTTAATTGTGTGTTGAGTAAAAAGAACTTTCCCCGATTAGTTTTAAATGTGCCCCATGCTAACTTCATGGAGTGCCCCCTAGTCTTTCTACTATCCGAAAGAGTAAGTAACTGATTCACATCTACCCGTTCTAGACCTCTCATGATTTTAAACACCTCTATCATATCTCCCCTCAGTCGTCTCTTCTCCAAGCTGAAAAGTCCTAACCTCTTTAGCCTTTCCTCATAGGGGAGTTGTTCCATTCCCCTTATCATTTTGGTAGCCCTTTTCTGTACCTTCTCCATCGCAATTATATCTTTTTTGAGATGCGGCGACCAGAATTGTACACAGTATTCAAAGTGCGGTCTCACCATGGAGCGATACAGAGGCATTAAGACATTTTCCGTTTTATTCACCATTCCCTTTCTAATAATTCCCAACATTCTGTTTGCTTTTTTGACTGCCGCAGCACACTGTACCGACGATTTCAATGTGTTATCCACTATGACACCTAGATCTTTCTTGGGTTGTAGCACCTAATATGGAACCCAACATTGTGTAATTATAGCATGGGTTATTTTTCCCTATATGCATCACCTTGCACTTATCCACATTAAATTTCATCTGCCATTTGGATGCCCAATTTTCCAGTCTCACAAGGTCTTCCTGCAATTTATCACAATCTGCTTGTGATTTAACTACTCTGAACAATTTTGTGTCATCTGCAAATTTGATTATCTCACTCGTAATATTTCTTTCCAGATCATTTATAAATATATTGAAAAGTAAGGGTCCCAATACAGATCCCTGAGGCACTCCACTGTCCGCTCCCTTCCACTGAGAAAATTGCCCATTTAATCCTACTCTCTGTTTCCTGTCTTTTAGCCAGTTTGCAATCCACGAAAGGACATCGCCACCTATCCCATGACTTTTTACTTTTCATAGAAGCCTCTCATGAGGAACTTTGTCAAACGCCTTCTGAAAATCCAAGTATACTATATCTACCGGTTCACCTTTATCCACATGTTTATTAACTCCTTCAAAAAAGTGAAGCAGATTTGTGAGGCAAGAATTGCCCTGGGTAAAGCCATGCTGACTTTGTTCCATTAAACCATGTCTCTCAATATGTTCTGTGATTTTGATGTTGAGAACACTTTCCACTATTTTTCCTGGCACTGAAGTCAGGCTAACCAGTCTGTAGTTTCCCGGATTGCCCCTGGAGCCCTTTTTAAATATTGGGGTTACATTTGCTATCCTCCAGTCTTCAGGTACAATGGATGATTTTTAAGGGTGCCCATGCGAAGCGCACGATGGAGGGAGTGATAGACCTTAGCATAAAGAAAAAAGTCATTGGGAAAATTATTATAGAGACGTCCCAGATCCTCCCTGGACAGTAGTGCCCCCTGCACCTGTACGTGTTCTATGCGTACAATGCCTGCTGTGCGCCATTCAAGCACCTCTTTCGAGAAGGCCATACGAGGCAATAGGGAGTTAGTAAAAAGGTGTGTAAGGAGCATATAGGCCTCCTTTCCAAGCAGGATTGGTTTCCGTTGTAACCACACCTGGACCGTGGTCCGCAGAGCTGTAGGAAAATATAAAAATGGGTCCCAAGTGTCTCGGGGCTGCCATGGTATGGCAGATAAGGGCATACCCCCTATCATAGCTTGTTCCAAAAAAGCCCATTGAGGTATCTCCTGTGTTCTATGCAGAGCTACTAAAGTCCTCAGCTGAGCTGCACTATAGTACCAGTTGAGGTTGGGGACGCTCAATCCTCCTCCTCTGTTTTTAGGTAAGTATAAGGTAGTGCGCTCTACTCTTGGTGGTCGCTTGCGCCAGATAAACCCAAAGATGATTTGTTGCCAATGATTAAGGACATCGGACTTTATAGAAATAGGAATGGTGGTGAAAAAGTAGAGAAAACGGGGCAAGACATTCATTTTTACAATAGCAATTCGACCCATCCACGAGTGGGTGTGACAACTCCACTGATCCAGATCCCTTTTTACTTTCTGAACAAGCGAGGTATAATTTAGTTGATACAGTAAGTCAGATCTAGGCCCAATACGCACTCCTAAATATTTTAACGCTCCTTTGGCCCACTTGAAAAGAAATTGACCCCGGAGGCGAGTCACGTCCTCTGGTAACGTGAGATTGAGTATCTCTGATTTTTCATAGTTTATCTTAAGCCCTGAGACCGCAGTGAAATGAGTGAGCTCCTGCATAATACCCGGGAGGGAGGTAAACGGATCGGTGAGAGTGAGCATCACGTCGTCCACAAATAGCGAGATTTTGAAGTGGTGACCACCCGCACATACTCATTTAACAGAGCTGGCAAGCCTGACTCTAGTAGTAAAGGGTTCCAAAAATAATGCAAAAAGTAATGGGGAGAGCGGGCACCCCTGTCTCGTGCCTCGACCTATATCAAAAGGTTTCCCATACGTCCCATTTACCTTGACCCGAGCCTGTGGGTGATCATAAAGTTTCTCAATCCAGTTGATAAAGTTGCCTCCAAAACTCATACGGGAGAGGGTGCTCAGCAAAAAGGGCCAGTGAACAAGATCAAATGCCTTTTCGGCGTCCAATGAGAGGAGTATGGCGGGCACTTGAGAGTGATGAACATAATCAACAATGTCAATAATCCTCCTGACATTATCAGCAGCAAGTCTGCCAGGTACAAAGCCAACCTGATCGGAATGGACAAGCTTGGGCAAGACCCCGTTAAGTCGAGCCGCCAGCACCCTCGCCAGTAATTTTAAATCCATATTTATCAGGGAAATGGGGCGATAGGACCCACATTGTGCAAGGTCACAACCTGGTTTGGCTATGACCGATATTCCTGCAGTATTACTGTCCTGGGCTATAAGTCCCCCCTGACATAAGGAGTTAAACATATTGGTGAGAGGTTCAGCAAGGACAGACGCAAAATTACGATAATAAGAGCCAGTGAACCCATCAAGTCCCGGGGCCTTGCCTAGCTTCAGACCCTTAATTGCCTCTAAGACTTCTGAAATTTCTATAGGCCTATCCAAGAATGCCTGTTGTTCAGAAGTGAGGGTGGACAAGAGTATGGCGTCCAAATATAAAGAAATATCTTCCTCCCCAATACCCTGGTTACCCTTATAGAGCTGGGCATAAAAGGCTGAGAGAGAGTCACGAATCTCCTCAGATGTTGTAATCAGAGAGCCCTGCGAGTTGCAAATCTTTGCCACAAGGGTTTGAGCCCGAGCAGCTTTAAGCTTCTGAGCCAAATATCTCCCGGCTTTATTGCCGCCCTCAAGGAATTGTTGTTTCAACATGAGGAGATGGTGACTAATGGCAGTATCCTCAAGAGATCTCAAAGCATCTTTTGCCCTGAGAAGTTTATTATAAGTAATGTTGGAGCCATCGGTTATATGTTGTTGAGTTAGTTTAGTAATCTCCAACTTAAGAGAAGAACGTTCCTTCTCCCGCTCCTTATTGCAGTGCGCTGCCCTAGCAATAAACCACCCTCTAATCACTGCTTTAGAGCAATCCCACACCGTGGTAGAACTAATCTCATCCTGGGTATTATTACAGAAATACTCTTGGAGATGGGCAGTAGTGGAATGCAGAAATTCCTTGTCTTTTAACAAACTATCATTAAGACGCCACGGTTCGAACCCCCTGTCTCTATCTCCTAAGCAAACAGTAATCCATACAGGACCATGATCGGACCACGTAATGGGTTCTATACCAGCCTTGGAAACAGCATTTTGCAAATGTGAGGAAACAAATAGTCAATGTGGGAGTATGTACCATGCGGAGGGGAGAAAAAAGTATAGGATCTGGAGTGTGGATATCGTTGCCTCCATATATCCACTAAACTCCATCTATCTAGGAAGGATCGCCATTCCTTCCGCATCCCAGGTGGTGCCACGGCCCGTGAGGAGCTGTCTAGAGATGGGTCACATACCGCATTAAAGTCACATCCCAACACCAGGTCTCCCTCCCCATAAGTTAAAAGCAACTGATCTATTTCATGGAGAAAGGTAACTTGTGAGGTATTAGGGAAATAAACATTCAATAGGGTAATTGTGCAGGATCCCACCCGTAGCTTAAGGAAGAGATATCTGCCATAGGAATCAAGATGTTGATCTAATACCTCATGCGTCAGGGAATTGGAGACAAGAATTCCCACTCCGGCATAGCGTGAGGATTTTGTACTGGCAGCCCAGTAAGACTGAGAGTAGGATGGAAAAACCAGTAGCCTTTCGTGGTGCTTACGCACATGCGTTTCCTGAACATAGACAATGGCGGCCCCCTGACTCTGCATTTCCCTCTTTAACAGAAGGCGTTTTCTCGGAGTATTGATGGCCTTTACATTAAGAGAGACAATTTTATGCGCCATAGTATGTTAAAATAAAAAGCTTCCCCTCAATTTCCAGCCATATCCAGCTAGGCAGAGGAGATAGTCACATACCAAGACAAGAAGAGAAGATTGTTACCATTAACACCATCAGTAAAATAACAAAGAAACCAGTTGTCTTCCCCATTAGTCCAATTGTGTGTCACCCAAACCCGGTGGGATACCACACTCCTGTGGGGTGCTATCATCAGATCTCAGGCAGTCTTCCGCCTCCCTCCCCTCCCCGCAAGCCCAAAATGAACATAGCACTAAATAATGCTAAACCAAACCCAGTTAATCAACCCGAACTATCATGAAATGAAGCAGTAAAGCGAAAAGCAGCTAACAGAGGGCACACACAAGACTTTTTTCTTCCTTCCCTCTGGAGGCGTTGGGTTTTTCCTCTGCCAGGCTTAGGGGGAAAATAAATCCCACAAATGACACCATATGTGGTAGCTTGAGCAATGAATGGCTTGATAACAGCTAGAGGAAATACCAGGTAGACTCTGGCTGTGACTTCAGTGCACATTATTTACAGTGGATTTAACTCAAATCAACAGCATGTCTTCACTTCTGAAGTTACAACAAAACAATATAGCTCACCTTATTTCAGGCATGCACAAACCTTTAATTAGGGGAGGTCCTTGCAATTGGTAGCTCCCTCTGCTTCCCGGGGCCTCCTCAAGCTCTCTCTGCCCTGCTAAAATAACCCCTGGCTAAAGGGAACTTCCCTGGACCAGAATCCCTTGCAGTGTTGATCCTTAAGAAGAACCAGGCCAGCTACCTGTGATCGGTCTTTTAAGGTGGTTTGAGGGAGTTTCTTATGGACTCCCTTACACCAGGTTGTATCTCCTTGGGCCAGTCAGAAGAACCTCCTGGCTCACCCTCTTTGCAATTAGTGTCCTGGATTAGTGCATGCCTGCCAGTAAGTTCCGAAAAAAAACTACAGGTATATCTTCTGACCTACTTCTGAATCCCCCTGACAACGCCTTGCCCCTGGAGGCTCTGTGGGAAAAGATAGGATCGACACTTGGCAACCATGTCCATAAAGACAAAGACCCCTGCTTGGAATTACTTGGTCTACTTCAAATTCTAGACACCCCATCAGAGCCAGCAACCCTCCCAGTTCACAATATCCTTAACATATTGCAAATCAGAGTGTCGGAAATTCCCATTTCGGGCATTCCCACAGCAAGGAAATGTGACCTTAAATACAGAGTTCAGAAGTCTCTGGGATTTGGTGTCATCCAATTACCACACCAGTCTGTAGTGGTTGAATCTGCTATGTAAAAAGCAAAAAAGACCAAAATCCACTCAAATTTACCTTCCAGGGAAAGATCATAGATTACATGGCAATTTTGGCAAGAGAGTCTTTCAAAGTTCCATGTTTTCCGCTCGCATCACTATCCTCTAATTTTAGATGGTGCAGTACATTCACAACTGCATCTAGAAGTTAAAGCCTTTTCTAGAGCCTATGGAAGTTGATAATTATTATCCTCAACTAATTTTGGGTGCAGAAGAAGGTATCCGTCACCTTCCCAGATCTGTGTATGAGTTATTGAACTCTTTTTGATGTACCTCCTCAGCCTCAATTGGGGCTCAATATATAGGGCATAGTTTTAAGCAAGCAGCATACATGACTATGTCTACGAGAAGTTAGCTGACCTATTTTATTTCAATGACAATCTTTTTGGTGAGAAGCTCAAAGAAATGGTCACTGATTAAAGATCAGAATATAGCAGTGCAATCTCTCTCGTTGACTCCTTTACTTCAAGATGATACTCCTTCATAGCTCCAGTGTGGCCCACACGGATATGGTTTGTATATCTAGTTGAACTCTCCAGCAGTCCTCCCATACATCTGGGGACAAATCCTACATTGTTAACTCAAGTTGAAGAAATGTTTTATCATCCCAACCTCACAGCTCTCAAACTAATGGCTTGGATGTTGAGCACTTGATAATCATGGATCACGAACTACTCAGAGAAATAATAGACATACTACTAGTCTCGTCCAGATAGACATCAACCAGAAGAAATTATGTCTTCAAATGGAATAGATATTCCAAGTGATGCCAACAGAACACTTTGCAATCATTAGAACATAAGAAGTAGCCATACTGGGTCAGACCGAAGGTCCGTCAAGCCCAGCCTTTTGTTCCCAACAGTGGCCAATCCAGGTTATAAACTCCTGGCAAGTGCTCAAACATTAAATAGATTCCATGTTACTAATGCCAGTAATAGCAATGGCTATTCCCTAGGTCAGTGGTTTTCAACCTTTTTTTGGCCAGGACACACCTGACAAATGGTTCTCACATGCGTGACACACTGAACATGTGACCATCACGGGGCTAAATGTAAACATGCACTCTGCATCCTCAGGAATCCCTCAACCCCTACCAATGAGTGCAGAGCAGATCTAGGGCATAACCCATACAACTCACCATACAAAAAAGATATTCTGGTTCTGATGACATCTCAGTAAAAGCAAAACAAACTCCCTTTACTACCAGGAACCAATAGCCTTCCTTATGAAAAGACAGTAATATACCACTAATGCATATCCTATTGAGAAAACACATCAAATAAGATTGATACCAATGCCTACATGCTAGTAAAATACCTCACCTCGGTCACACACCCAGAACTGACCTTCACCAAGTACAGAAAACCCACAAATTATAAATATGGAGACAGAAACTGGAATGGAAAACCAAAAAAGCCACTCTGCATGCAGTGTGAACCTGGAGAAATGGAAAGAGAAATATAGCACCTAACAGACTCAGGATTTGCAATAATGCACACAAACTAACCCGCACAAAGTTACACCTGTATTACGGAACACACACAAACAGTAACAACCCTATCTAAGAAATACAACTATTAAACTAGGCCCTAAACACTAAAACATTTCATATTGAGAAAACAGAATAAGCCAAGCTGCTACAGAGCCCGACACAGAAATCATTGTAAAGTTATACCAAAAATGTTACAAAATAGCTGCTGAATAGAATAATATTCAATTAAATACTCATAAAAATTATTAAAACATGTCCAAATATCAATAAAATATTTCAAAACAGCAGACATAGCATAGTACCCAATAATTAAAATGGCAGTCAATCAAGAAAAATAAATTTAAAAAGCTACCTTTACTTACCCTCTCCAGCAACTCTCCTACTCCTTTCCCTTCCAGGCCAATAGCACTCACCAGAAGCAGCAAGGGCTGCTGAAGCTCTGTCCTCAATCTTCTTCCTTAGCACCCACAACCAGTCACTCACAACACACACACCCCCAATTAGACCCCACGACCAGTCTCGGTCTCTTTCACACCAGTCATCTTCCTGACCAGTCTCTCTCTCTCACACAGAAACACATCACCACCCTGACCAGTCTCGCTCTCTCAATCACACTCATGTTCTCTTATATACAAGCTCTCAATCACACACAAACGCTCTCACACCCATTCACACCAGCTCTTACCCAGGCTTCCATTCACATCCCTACACACAAGCTCTCACCCAAGCACCCATTCACACCCACAAGCTCTCACCCAGGCTTCCATTCACACCTACAGACACAAGCTTTCACCCAGTCTTCCATTCACACCCACAAGCTCTCACTCAAGCATCCATTCACACCAGCTCTCATCCAGGCTTCCATTCACACCCCCATACACGAGCTCTCACCCATTCACACCCACACACAAAGCTCTCACCCAGGCATCCATGCACACCCTCAGACACAAGCTCTCACCCAGGCATCCATGCACACCCTCAGACACAAGCTCTCACCCAGGCATCCATGCACACCCTCAGACATAAGCTCTCACCCAGGCATCCATTCACACCCTCAGACATAAGCTCTCACCCAGGCATCCATTCACACCCTCAGACACAAGCTCTCACCCAGGCATTCATTCACACCCTCAGACACAAGCTCTCACCCAGGCATCCATTCACACCCTCAGACACAAGCTCTCACCCAGGCATCCATTCACACCCTCAGACACAAGCTCTCACCCAGGCATTCATTCACACCCTCAGACACAAGCTCTCACCCAGGCATCCATTCACACCCTCAGACACAAGCTCTCACCCAGGCATCCATTCACACACAGACACACCAGCTCTCACCAAAAATAAGTTCTTCCTTCACTGCAGGGATGGGGTCCAGTTCTGCCGCGGCTTTAATCCGGCGGGCCTTCTTTTTTCGGCGCCACAGGGATGGGTGCCTCAGTCGGAGGTCGGGTTTCCTCTTCGCCGCTGGGGGTCAGGTTTTCCTCTTCACCGCTACGGGGATGAGCTCCCGTAGCGGCCTTGCACCATCGGAGTTGGGTTTTCCTCTTCACCGCTACGGGGATGGGCTCCCGTAGCGGCCTTGCACCGTCGGAGTTGGGTTTTCCTCTTCACCGCTATGGGGATGGGCTCCCGTAGCGGCCTTGCACCGTCGGAGTCGGGTTTTCCTCTTCACTGCTACGGGGATGGGCTCCCGTAGCGGCCTTGCACAGTCGGGGTCGGGTTTTCTCGTCACCGCTACGGGGATGGGCTCCCGTAGCGGCCTTGCACCGTCTGGGTTCTACACTGCTATTCCTGCCTCACCGGCCAATCAAAGGCTTCCTCCCTTCTTCCTACTCCCACTGGCAGGTAGAAGGGAGGAGGCTTCTGATTGGCCTGCGCGGGGGAAGGCAGAAAGAAGGAGGCTTCCCATTGGGCAGTGGGGGTAGGAAGAAAGGAGGCTTTCAATTGGCCCTCGGGGGCTGGAAAAAGGGAGAAGGAAAGTACACCGGGGCAGTGGGACACGGGTCGGTGGTGGATGGTGGCTAGGCCCAGAAGGAGCAAGTCTTGCTCCCTTTACAGCAACACGTGACCCTTATCCAACCTTTTTTAAACCCAGTTACAGTAACTGCCCTAACCTCATCCTCTGGCAATTAATTCCAGAGCTTAATAGTGCATTGATTGTAAAATAATTTTATTCAATTTGTTTTAAATGTGCTACTTGCTAACTTCATGGAGTCATCCCCCCCCCCCCCCCAGGCTTTCTATTATCTGAAAGAGTAAATAGCCAGTTCACATTTACCCATTCTAGTCTTCTCATGATTTTATAGACCTCTATCATATCCTCCTTCAGCCATCACTTACCAAAGCTCTAACCTCTTTAGCCTTTCTTCATAGGGGAGCTGTTCCATCTCCTTTATCATTTTGGTTGCCCTTCTCTGCACTCTCTAGTGCAGCTATATCCTTTTTGAGATGCGGTGACCAGAATTGCACACGGTACTCAAGGTGTGGTCTCGCCATGGAACGATACAGAGGCATTATGACATCCTCCATTTTATTCACCATTCCCTTCCTAATAATTCCTAACATTATCTGCTTTTTTGACCGCTGCAGCACACTGAGCCGATGATTTCAATGTACTGTGATGCCTAGATTTTTTTTTCTGGATGTCAATTCCTAATATGTAACCTAGCATCGTGTAAATACAGCATGGTTATTTTTCCCTGTATGTGTCACCTTGCACTTGTCCACATTAAATTTCATCTGCCATTTTGGACACCCAATCTTTCAGTCTTGCAAGTACCTCCTGCAATTTATCACAGTCCACAAGTGATTTAACTAATAATTTTGTGTCATCTGCAAATTTGATAACCTCATTTGTCGTATCCCTTTTCAGATCATTTATAAATATATAGAAAAACACTGGTCCAAGTACAGATCCCTGAGGCACTCCACTGTTTACCTTTTTCCACTGAGAAAATTGACCATTTAATTCTACTCTCTGTTTCCTGTCTTTTAACCAGTTTGTAATCCATGAAAGGGTTTTGCCTCCTATCCCATGACTTTAGGTTTTCTTGGAAGCCTCTCTTGACGGACTTTGTCAAATGCCTTCTGAAAATCCAAATACACAACATCTATTGTTTCACCTTTATCCATATGTCTAACTCCTTAAAAAAAAAAAGTAGCAGATTTGTGAGGCAAGACTCCCTTTGGGTAAATCCATGCTGTTCCATTAAACCATGTCTTTCTATATGTTCTGTGATTTTGTTCTTAGAATAGTTTCCACTATTTTTCCTGGCACTGAAGGTCAAGTTCACCGGTCTATAGTTTCCCCAATCACCCCGGAGTCCTTTCTAATTATCGGGATTATGTTGGCCACCCTCTAGTCTTCAGGTACAATGGTTGATTTTATTGATAGGTTATGAATTTTTAATAAGATTTGAAATTTCATTTTTGAGGAGTGTTTTTTTTTTTTTTCAGAATCTTGGCGTATATACCTTTTGGTCCAGGTGATTTTGCTACTCTTTAATTTGTCAATCTGACCTACTACATCTTCCAAGTTCACTGTGATTTGGGTCCATTCATGTGAATCATCCTTGAAAACCCTCTCCAGAACTGGTATCTCCCCAACATCCTTTTTAGTAAACATGGAAGCAAAGAATTCATTTAGTGTTTCCACAATGGTCTTATCTTCCTTAAGAGCCCCTTTAACCCCTTGATCATCTAACTGTCCTACCGACTCCCTCGCAAGTTTCCTGCTTTGGATATATTTTTAAAAGTTTTAATGAAATTTTTGCCTCTACAGCCAACTTCATTTCAAATTCTCTCTTAACCTGTTTTATCAGTGTTTTACATTTAACTTGACAATGCTTATTCTTTTTTTCTGTTTTCTTCAGATGGATCCTCTTTTCAATTTTTGAAGGATGGTTTTTTGTTTTTTTTGCTAAAATATTTTTTTTCGCCTCACCTTTTAACCATACTGGTAATCGTTTGGCCTTTCTTCTACCTTTTTTAATGCGTGGAATACATCTGGATGGTGTTTCTAAACAATGGTAACCTTTGTAGCTGCACCTTTCAGGTTTTTTTTTCTATTTTCCTCATTTTATCAAAGTTTCCCTTTTGAAAGTTTAGTGTTAGTGTTGTAAATTTACATATTGTCCCCCTTCCAGTTATTAGTTCAAATTAGATCATGTTATGATCACTATTGCCATGTGGCCCCACAACTGTGTTCTTTCTCATACCAAATCCAGCATTCGACTAAGAAAAAAACATTTGCTTCATGAAGCAATCATTTATTCCCTCCAGGAACTTTACCTCTCTAGTATGTCCTGATGTTACATTTACCTAGCCAATACTGGGATAATTGAAATCTTCCATTATTACTACACTGCCAAATTGATTAGTTTTCCTGATTTCTCTTAGCATTTCATCATCCATCTCATCATTTTGGCCAATGGACGGTGGTATACTCCTGTCGCTATATTCTTACCCAACACACAAGATTTCTATCCATAGAGATTCTACTGTGCATTTAGTCTCTTGTATGATCTTTATCCTGTTGGACTCTATGCTCTCCCTCATGTGAATCTAAGCATTTGCTAAAGTACTTACTCTGCCTTTCTGATTCAGATTATTCTACATATTCTTTAGTATTTTATTTATTTATTTGTCGAGTTTTATATACTGTCATTCGGTATCGCCATCACAATGGTTTACAAGATTCAATCGGTATAAGATGTATTACATATGCGAAGCATGGATATAACTGTTTACAAGCTTCGTTCGTTATCAGACGGGTTACATACGACCGGTGTAGGGCGAGTTTACATATGAGAAGCATGATCATAGAGGTTTACAACATTCGATCGGTATAGGATGGGTTACATAAGCGGTGTATGTATTATAACAGAGTCAATCGTATGTATGGTTTGTTGATAGAATATCTACATCAGGAGGAGGCTATATTCAGGGGTATAGACATAGTTGGGTAACAGAGCGATATCTTGTTTGTGTTGCAGATTGTTCATGTCAGGTAGTCTTGTTGGTTGTTTGGATGATGTGGATTTGCTTGGGTTCAATTAAGAGGTCTGTTGTGATTTGGTTGTTATGTCTCTTGAATGTCATTGTAGGCTTTGTAGAACAGCCATGTTTTTAGATCCTTATTGAATGTTTTTAGGTTGGGTTGCATTCTTAATTCTTTCGGAAGGGTGTTCCAGAATTTGGGTTTGGCGATGGAGATAGCCCTTTCCCTGATTGTGCTCAGTTGTGCATCTCTGATGGGGGGGGGGACGGGACGGGGGGGGACTGTCAGAAGGTCTGTGTTTGATCGTAGGTTTTGTTGCGTATTATGGGGGGTCAGGTTTAAACCTGCCTGGTCTGTTTGTTCATTATGTAATAGTTTGTGTTCGATGGTCAGAGTTTTGTGTTCTATTTGGGATTTTATTGGTAGCCAGTGTAGCGATATAAGTATAGGGGTTATATGATCATTCTTTTTTTGTGCCAGTAAGGATTCTGGCAGCTGAGTTTTGTAGGATCTGGAGTGGTTTGATGTTGGTAGATGGTAGTTCAAGGAGTAGCGAGTTGCAGTAGTGGATGGTTGAGAATATGAGTATTTGTAGTACTGTTCTGAAGTTGTAGGTGGTTAAGAAAGGTTTTAGGTGTCTTAGAGTTAGTAGTTTGTGGTATCCTTCTTTGATTTTGGTTGTTATGTGGTTCCTGTAGGATAGTTCCTTGTCTATTATGACTCCTTGGTTTCTGGTGTGGGTAACTGGGGATATTGGGTTCATTTGATTTCCAAGTATGAATGGAAGTGGTGGTGAGGGATTGGGTTTTCGATCCATGAGAATTATTTCGGTTTTGTCGATGTTGATTATGAGTTTCATACGTGTTAGTAGTTTGAATCTAGTAGAGTGGCTGTTTCTTTGTAGGTTTCTTCAAGAGAGTTTTGAATAGGAATTAGTAATTGTCATCCGCATAGAGGAAATGGGTGATTCCAAGATTGTTTAGTAGATGGCATATAGGAAGTAGGTATGTGTTAAATAGAGTGCGGACAGGGCAGAGCCTTGGGGAACTCCAGTAGGTGTGCATCTCAGCTCCATAACAGCATACTATATTCTGGAGAGTGGTAAGCCAATCTCCACTCAAGTTAATTAATTAAATTATTTAAAGTGTCTTATTTTCTACAACTTCATATTATGTTCAGTGCAGAGTATATCATAAAAAACATACATAATCATTAGACACTTATCACTGCAAATTCATAATCTTGAAAACATAAAAAGCTAGACTGTTACATAAGCTTGATTAAAATAAAATGCTTTTACCTGTTCCCTGAATTTTCTTATCTCCCCTCATGTAATCCAAGAGACAGAGCATTCTACAACACTGAAGCAAAATAGGAAAAAGCACTGAAGTGCATGGCCTAAAGTCTATAAACCCGTAAAGAGGGAACAGCTAATAACTGTGCCTTAGCAGAATGAAGATTGTATTGTGGATTGTATTTTAATATTTTACCAACTAATGAACAAAGAATCTCCTATACAGTAACTTATTGTACTGTTACTTTAAACTTGATCCTCATTTCAATGGGAAGCCAATTCCAGACAGCATGCGAGCTGTGGAATGTTGAATCAACTTCAAGGCTCTTAAATGCTTTCCTGGCAATCCTGGGGGTGATGACAATCTATTTAAAAGCATTTATTACTCACCCCTCCACTGTTCAAGGTGGGGTACAAAGAAATAATCATAAAAAGTAGATAAAAAAATACAATTATCTGCATCTAACATAACCCCCCCCCCCCACACACACACACACACACAAGTGCCATGGACCAAATAATACAAACTAGGGGGAAGGGCTAGAGGGAAGATAAGCGCTCAATCACTTAAAGGCTGGGAGGGAGAGCAGAGGACATCAGTACTGGAAAGCTTCACAGAAAAGGTGTATATTTAGTGATCTTTTAAACAATTTAGAGTCCTGTGTGAGTCTCAATCAAACAGGGAGGGAGTTCCAGAGGGATAGGACCATGAATGGAAAATGAACACTTGTACGTGGAGACTAGACAAGCATCTCTTTGGCGGGTGGGAGGAAACATCAAGAAGAAACTGACTGGAAGAATGCAGAACCCATGCAGGGGTGTGAATATGTAGAATAAAGCTAATCCAGGGGGAACTAAGGTTATAAAGCAAGTTATGTATGGAAATAGCAATTTTGTATGTAATTCGTGAAGAAATAGGTAGCCATGGAGTTATTATAGAATGGAGAGCAGCAGAGTTCTGAATTATTTGAAGTGCATGGAGAGAATTTTTATGGAGCCCAGCGTAGAGGGAATTACAATAATCAGTAGATGGGATAAGAAAAGCTTGAAGTATGGTACAAAAGTTTTCAGATTGTAAAATGGGTTTTAAGTGCCTAAGCATTCTCAATTTGAAAAACATTTAAGTGGCTTTTGTAAACGCAATCTAAAAAATGAAGATTTGACCACTTCTTTTATCTGATTTCTCAAAGATAAACTCCCAAATCACGAGTCATCTCTAGTGATTTGGATTCCATAATATTCTAAAGTGTATTTGCTGTATGCCTGTCTGCTAACCCTTAATAGAGTAGTTTTCAAAACAATAGGTATTAACATATTTAAATTCATGAAGGGACTATGGCATGACAAATCTCTGGTGCAGAAACCACCAGTTTCATGGGACTTGAATGTTGTCCTTTCTCACCTCATGAAGCCTCCTTTTTGAACCATTAGATCAGCTTTATTTAAATTCTTGACATGGAAAGTGCTGTTCCTGGTAGCAGTTAAATCAGCTAGAAGAGTTTGTGAACTCCAAGCTCTCGTTCAGTATCCACCATACATTTTTCTTCCACAACAGGGTGGTCCTCCATACTCGCTTGAAGTTTCTGCCGAGGTCATCGTTGCTTTTCATATCAGTCAATCCAAGATCTCATGTCCTTTCTTATAAAACTTTTTATACCTTGGCTTATTATAAGAAACATACTCACCCACATCGTCAATGTTCTCAGTTGTTCATGTCATATGACCCTAACAGACTAGGTGTGCCAGCCGCCAAGCATACATTGTACAACTGGATAGCAGAGATAAGGGGAAGAAATCTATCGAGTTTATTGGGGGAAAGCTTTGAAAAAAAGCCATGTTTTAAGGTTTTTTCTAAAGGTGGATGTGGAGGATTCAGTCTTTAGTGGTGGTGGAAGTGAGTTCCATAGAGTAGGACCAATTATAGAGGGGGCTCGATTTATAGTAGCTGTTTTGAGCATTTTTTTGCTGTAGGGAATAGAGAGTAAACCAGTGTCTGTAGAACGAAGATTTCTAGTAGAAATACAATGATAAAGTGGTTTTTGTAACCAAGATGAGTCATCATCGTACAATGCTTTATGAATAAGCATAAGTATCTTATATTGTGATCTAAAAGCGATGGGAAGCCAATGTAATTGGTGCAAAATTGGAGAGATGTGTTCAAATTTTCTGCAATTTGATAGGGATCTAGCGGCAGCATTTTGAAGCAGTTGAAGTGGCTTAATTGTGGAAGCAGGCAATCCTGTTAAGATGGAGTTGCAATAGTCTAATTTTGCAAAAATTAAGGCTTGTAGTACTGTTCTAAAGTCAGGAGGATGTAGTAACGGTTTCAATTTTCTTAGAACTTGAAGTTTATAGAAACCTTCTTTAATTAGATTTTTGATGTGGGCTTTGAAATTAAGTTCTTTATCTAAGGTAATTCCAAGGTCCTTAACTGACGTGGATAATCTATAATTTGAGAGTGCTGATGGATCTATAGGTGGAGGCGTTAACGTTTTGGAGAGAAGAAGAAACTCTGTTTTTGTTATGATTGAGTGAAAGTGCCATTTGAGATAAGATAATATTGATATCATAGAGATATAGTTCCCATTGTGACAATGTACTGTGGATGTTGTCTTTGATGGGTAACAAAATTTGGACATCATCCGCATAAAGGAAATATGAGAGTCCTAATTTATTTAGATAGTGACATAATGGAAGCATGTAAATGTTGAAAAGGGTGGGAGAAAGGGATGAACCTTGAGGGATGCCTAGTGGGAGAGGAGAGAGATCCGAAGTATTGTTATTGTATGATACTTTGAAGGAGCTATATATATATATATGAGAGAGAGAGAATGAATACCGTTGTGATGGGACTTTCCAAACTATAGAAACATAGAAATGACGGCAGAAGAAGACCAAACGGCCCATCCAGTCTGCCCAGCAAGCCCCACACATTTTTTCTCTCATACTTATCTGTTTCTCTTAGCTCTTGGTTCTATTTCCCTTCCACCCCCACCATTAACGTAGAGAGCAGTGATGGAGCTGCATCCAAGTGAAATATGTAGCTTGATTAGTTAGGGGTAGTAGGGGTAGTAACCACCGCAATAAGCAAGCTACACCCATGCTTATTTGTTTTACCCAGACTATGTTATACAGCTCTTATTGGTTGTTTTTCTTCTCCCCTGCCGTTGAAGCAGGGAGCTATGCTGGATATGTGTGAAGTATCAGTTTTTCTTCTCTCCTGCCGTTGAAGCAGAGAGCTATGCTGGATATGTGTGAAGTATCAGTTTTTCTTCTCCCCTGCCATTGAAGCAGAGAGCTATGCTGGAAATGCGTGATGTATCAGTCTTCTCCCATGCCGTTGAAGCAGAGAGCCATGCTGGATATGCATCGAAAGTGAAGTATCAGGCACATTTGGTTTGGGGTAGTAACCGCCGTAACAAGCCAGCTACTCCCCGCTTTGTGAGTGTGAATCCTTTTTTCTTCTCCCCTGCCATTGAAGCTATGCTGGATATGCGTGAAGCATCAGTTTTTTTTTTTTCCCCTGCTGTTGAAGCAGAGAGCTATGCTGGAAATGCTTGATGTATCAGCCTTTCTCCCATGCTGTTGAAGCAGAGAGCCATGCTGGATATGCATCGAAAGTGAAGTATCAGGCACATTTGGTTTGGGGTAGTAACCGCTGTAACAAGCCAGCTACTCCCCGCTTTGTGAGTGCGAATCCTTTTTTTCTTCTCCCCTGCCGTTGAAGCTATGCTGGATATGCGTGAAGCATCAGTTTTTTTTTTCCCCTGCCGTTGAAGAGAGAGCTCTGCTGGATGTGTGAAGTATACTATGGTATATAAAATCTATAAATAAATACATAAATTGATTTTTGCTAACCCCATCAGAAAAGCTTGTCTTTGTGATTTATATATTTATTTATTTTATTTAAATACTTTTGATATACCGATACTCAAGACTAGCGTCTTATCGTACCGGTTTACATTGAAACTCGGGGTAACCAATTAACTAGGAAGATAAAGTTACAGTGAACAGGGGGTTTACAGTGTGGGAAAGAAGAGATCAAAGGCATATGGTTAACATAATTAGTTAAAAACGTAACTAAGAGTAGTATAACAAAGATTAACGTGACTAAGAGTAATATAACAGAGATTAACATAGGATCTTAGACAATGGTTTAGTTTTTAGGTCAATAAAACAGCAGGCACCAATGAGGGAGGAAGGGAGGCGGATTTGTGGAAATGGAATGGATAGCTGTGCTGTTAGTAGTGTCCATTAAGGGAAGGCTTGTGTGAAAAGCCACGTTTTTAGTTTCTTTCTGAATGAGAACGGGCATTGTTCTTGTCGCAGTTCCGGGGGAAGAAGATTCCAATGGTATGGACCGGCCGTGGATAGTGCTCGTTTCTGGATGGAAGTGTGACTCATGGATTTGTTAGGGGGGGCTTGGAGCGATCCTTTATAAGCCGATCTGATCGGTCTTGTGGAAACATGAAATTCGAGAGGTATTTTGAGTTGTAGAGTAGATCGGTGATGTATGTTTTTGTGGATGATGGATAAGGTCTTGAATATTATTCTGTGGTTGATAGGTAGCCAATGAAGATTTTTTAGGATTGGTGTGATGTGGTCCTTGCGCCGGGAGTTTGTAAGGATGCGTGCTGCGGAATTTTGAAGCATCTGTAGTGGTTTCGTTGAGGTGGCTGGAAGGCCAAGGAGGAGCGCATTACAGTAGTCTATCTTTGAAAACAGTATGGCTTGGAGTACTGATCTGTAGTCTTGAAAGTGAAGGAGAGGTTTTATTTGTTTCAGGACGTGTAGCTTGTGGAAGCATTCCTTGGTGGTTGTGTTAATGAATTTTTTGAGATTCATTCTGTTGTCAAGCATGGCTCCTAGATTTCTCACGTGGTTTACGAATGGTGGGAGATGGAGAGTAATTACGGGGGTTGTTGTCTTTTGGAGAGATGAATAGAAGTTCTGTTTTTGAGGTGTTAAGTACTAGATTGAGACTTGAGAGTAGATTATTGATGGAGCTGAGGCAGTTGTTCCAGAAGTGCAGGGAGCTAGAGGTGGGGTCTGTGACAGGGATTAAGATCTGTACATCATCTGCATATACAAAATGTGTTAGGTTTAGGCTCTCTAGATGCTGGCATAAAGGTAACAGATAAATATTGAACAGTGTGGGAGATAGCGAGGATCCTTGGGGGACGCCATGGTTGGAGTGGATGGGATGGGATTCTTTATCATTTATTCTCACCTTGTATTACCTATTATTGAGGAAGGATTCGAACCATTTTAGTGCCCGGCCTGTGATTCCGATTTCCATTAGGCGGTTGATAAGAATCGCATGGTTTACCGTGTCGAATGCTGCTGAGATGTCGAGAAGGGCCAGAAGGTAGGATTGTCCTTTGTCTAGGCCCATTAAGATGTTGTCAGTTAAAGATAGTAGGAGCGTTTCCGTGTTTAGGTGTTTACGGAAACCGTATTGTGATGGGAAGAGAATATTGTAGGAATCCAAGTAGTCTGTGAGTTGGTTATTGATTAGTTTTTCCATAAGTTTGGAGATAAATGGAAGATTTGCTATGGGGCGAAAATTTGCTGGGTTGGTTGGATCCAGATTAGGTTTCTTTAGTAAAGGTTTTAGAGAGGCGGTTTTGAGTGATTCTGGAACGTATCCTTGTGCAGGGAACAATTTATGATGTCTGCCAGTGGTTTGGATATGGTATTTGGGATTGTAAGCAGGAGTTTGGTGGGTATTTGATCAGAAGGATGTGACGATGGCTTCATTTTATTGATTAAAGATTCAATTTCCAGGGAAGATGCGGGTTCAAATGATTCTAGAAGCGGTTTGTGTGTGGAATGTGATGGTTTGTAGATAGGTGGAGGATGGGTGTTTAAGTTATTTAGTGGTGCCAGTAGGTTGTGAATTTTCTTCTCGAAGAATAGAGCCAGTTCAGTGGATTTGTTTTGGGCTGCTTCTTCTGGGATGGTTAAGAGGGACTGGTTTAGTGAGGGCTGATACATAGGAAAATAGTGTTTTTGGATCGTACATGAAGCTGTGTATTCTCTTGGCATAGAAATCTCTCTTTGTGCGTAATATGGTGGTTCTATAGATACTCATAGCGGTTTTATAATTGGCTAGAAGGGAAGGTGATGGATCTTTGCGCCAACGTTGTTCTTTGTGTCGTAGGTCTTGTTTGAGATTTTTCAGTGTTGTAGAGAACCAGGGTTTCTTATTTGAAATTGCTGGGTTGATTTCTTTGGAAGTCAACGGGCAGATTTTGTTAGCTACTGAGTGAGTGATGTTAAGCCATGATGTTATAGCAGTGTCGGCGTTGGTGAGATCCAGGTAGGGTAGGTCCTTGGCCAGATTTGAGTTAAGGTCATCCAATGAACATGGTTTTCTGAACCATATTGTTGATTTGGGAAGGCAGGGAGTCTGTTTTCTCTTTATTGATAGTTCTGTAGTGATCAATGAGTGATTTGACCAGGGGATGGGGGTACAGGTGGGGGGGGGGTGTGGTACGTTATGGGTTCATTTATGAAGATGAGGTCCAGGGTGTGGCCAGCTTTATGGGTGGGTTTATTTATAATTTGTTTAAAACCCAAGGCTTGGAAAGAGAAAAGGAGGGCTTCTCAGTTGGGGGTAGGAGATGGAGAGTCCACATGAATGTTGAAATCCCCTAAGATGATGGCAGGGACGTCTGTGTTAATGTGTTTGGAGACAATTTCGATGAGCGGGGAGGGGTCAGACTCTAGGAGCCCAGGGGGGGGGCATAAATTAGACAGATTTGTAGGGTGTTCGATTTGAATAGCCCAATTTCAAGTTTAGTCGTTGAGATCACTGGTTGATGGGATATTCTCAACTCTTTTTTTGCAGCTAGCAGTATTCCTCCTCCTTTTTTTTTTTTTTGTCTGGGTAAGGAGAATATGTCGTATACTTGTAATGGCAATTGGTTAATTAAGGCAGTGTCTGTGTTTTGTAACCATGTTTCAGTGATAGCGCAGATAGCAGGTTGAGAGTCCAAGAGGTAGTCATTAAGGATATGTGATTTTTTTGTGAGGGATTGGGAGTTGAGATGCGTTAGGGTAATAAGAGAGAGGCCCAGGAATTGAGTAAGGGGTGACGTCATGATAGGGATCAAAGATCTCTTTGAGCGTTGATGGTTGAGGATCGGTGGTTTATCTCTGCTAAGGAAATGGTGAGAGATAATGGGGATGGGGAACGCTTGAATCATAGTGTGTGAGTGAGGGAGCAAAGCAGGAAGCTTCTGGATGAGGTCAAATAGAGTTCTAGAAACTGCTTGGTGAGGACAATGTTGTTAGAAGAGGTCAGGATGATCTGTGGTGTGGTTTTGTTGGAGTAGGTGCTGGAGTGGCTGGATGCCTGCTGGATTGGCTGGGTGGGTGCTGGGGTGGCAGGATGCACGCTAGAATGGCTGGGAGAGTGCTTGAATGCAGGCTGGGGTGCCTGGATGAGTGCTGGGGTGGTTGGATGAGTGGCTGGATGCACGCTGGGATGTCTGGATGAATGCTGGAGTGGCTGGATGCAGGCTGGGGTGCCTGGAAGAATGCTGGAGTGGCTGGATGCATGCTGGGGTACCTGGAAGAATGCTGGAGTGGCTGGATGCACGCTGGGGAGCCTGGAAGAATGCTGGAGTGGCTGGATGCAGGCTGGGGTGCCTGGAAGAATGCTGGAGTGGCTGGATGCAGGCTGGGGTGCCTGGAAGAATGCTGGAGTGGCTGGATGCAGGCTGGGGTGCCTGGAAGAATGCTGGAGTGGCTGGATGCAGGCTGGGGTGCCTGGATGAATGCTGGATGCAGGCTGGGGTGCCTGGAAGAATGCTGGAGTGGCTGGGTGCAGGCTGGGGTGCCTGGAAGAATGCTGGAGTGGCTGGAAGCACGCTGGGGTGTGAGGCTGGATGCCTGGATGAATGTATGTTGAGGGATGGCAGGAGATGAAATACTATCCCAGGCATACATATGCCTGGGATAGTATTTTTATTGAAATTCACGCAAACATATATTTTGTGTTATTTTAGATATCCTCCCAAAGCACGCTAGTTTCTCACAGGACAAGCAGGATGGTTGTCCTCACAAATGGGTGACATCGAGGATGGAGCCCAACCACGGAAAACTTCTGTCAAAGTTTCAGGAACTTTGACTGGCCCCTACTGGGCATGCCCAGCACGGCACTAACCCTGCAGCCAGCAGGGGTCTCCCTTCAGTCTTCTTTTTTCCGCGTAGCAGTTGCCACGCGGTTAAGGAGCTCTTACCACATTCCTGACAGGAATCTCTTCAACTACTTTCTTGAAGAAAAAATTGCCCCTCAGGGGTCTCCCTTCTTCAATTTTTCCTCCGCGGTACTTCGGTAAGTTTTTTGCCGTTGTTTTTGTCGACTACCGTCGAGTTTCACCCTCGAGGCCTGTTGGCAGTCGACCGTCCTGCGGCTAAATTTTTGGCCTATGGCCATGGCGTCAGGGTTCTGTCGGTGCCCGGGACTGTACGCGTACTATGTCCATCACAGACCCACATAGAGTCTGTGTTTTGTGTTTAGGGAGTGAGCATGATGTCTTAACTTGCACCAAATGTGCCCTAATGACACCAAAAGGTCGCAAGGCCAGAATGGAGAAGATGGGACTCCTTTTCCATGCTCACACTCCGACGCCATCGATTGCATCGACGTCATCTGAACCGGCACCGTCGAAGTCTCATCGTCATCGACAGCCTCCCGGTGACCGTCCGCCCTCGACGTCTTCACGGCCATCGACTCCTGTCCCTTCCCCCGAAGATCGAGGGGATCGGAAAGAGAAACATCGCCATCGACGTCATAAGTCTCGGACCGTCGAGGAATCGAAGTCATCGACCTCGGTACTGTTCGAGCCGCCTTCGAAGAAGTCTCGACCAGAAGTGGCACCGTCCACTCCTGTCTCGCAGACACCGAGGCAACCCTCACCCCTCCGGGGTTTGGGAGCCGCGATTCCACCGGTGACGGTGGTCCCTCTGGCTCAGCTTCCGCCTCCCTCTCCTGTAGAGCCGGTTCTTGTCACCCCAGGTCTCCGGGCAGAACTGGACCGGCTGGTCCAGGAGGCCATCGACAAGGCGATGCTCCAGTTCCAGACTTCTCCGGCACCGACCCCCGGCACCGAGAGTGGAACCGGCCACCAACCCGATTCCAGCAGCACTGGCACCGCTGCTTGCTCGGATGGAAGCGCTTACAAGGGTCCTTCCACCGATAATGCCAGGGTCACCGATCTCATCAGGTGGAGAAACACCGTTCCGGATTCCCCCTTCGGGGGTAGTTCCATCGGTGCCTTGTCGTCCCTCGCCACCGATACTCTCCTCGGGGGCGATACGCACATCAGCTCCACCGAAAATTTCGATGTCGGTGCCGAATCCTTCGATGCAGACACCGATTCCTTCGGTGCAGACACCGGTACCGATGCCGGCACCGATTCCATTGAGAACATTCTCGATGCCCCCGGTAATTCCTTCGAATTTCTCGGAGCCTCAACCGGGGCCTTCAGGTACACAGCCCCCTCATGGTCCTATAGGTCAGCATCCTGATCCTTATGACACCTGGGGTGAAGATACCTCTACTGACACCGATGATTTACCTTCACCACCCTCTCCTGTGGAGAGTAGAAAGCGTTCCCCTCCTGAGGACCTCTCTTTCATAAATTTTGTGAAGGAAATGTCGGAGTTGGTCCCTTTTCAGCTTCAATCTGAACAAGATGACAGGCACCAGATGATGGAGTTGCTCCAATTCTTGGATGCCCCCAAAGTCATCACCTCTATTCCAATTCATCAGGTTTTTCTGGACCTTTTAAAAAAGAATTGGGAATCCCCTGGATCTGTTGCTCCAGTAAATAAAAAAGCTGACTCTACCTATCTCGTACAGTCAGCACCTGGCTTTCAGAAACCACAATTAGACCATCACTCTGTTGTGGTAGAATCAGCTCAAAAGAAAGCTAAACGAATAAAGCCACATTCTTCCATACCTCCTACTAAGGAAAGTAAATTCCTAGATAGTATAGGTAGGAAAGTATACCAAGGAGCTATGCTGATTTCCAGAATAGCTTCTTATCAATTATATATGACCCAATACAATAGGGTCATCTTGAAACAAATGCAGGAGTACTCAGATGCCTTGCCAGAGCAGTTCCAGCCTCAGCTTCAATCCCTACTAAATAAAGGGTTTGAAGCTGGGAAGCATGAAATAAGAACTGCTTATGACATCTTTGATACTTCCACTAGACTTTCTGCTACTGCCATCTCTGCCAGACGCTGGGCTTGGCTTAAGTCTTCTGACCTTCGCCCGGAAGTTCAGGACAGGCTCTCTGATTTGCCCTGTCTAGGGGATAATTTATTTGGTGAGCAAATTCAGCAAATAGTTGCTGAACTAAAAGATCATCATGAGACACTTAAACAGCTCTCATCTATTCCTTCTGACTTGCCTTCTAAACAACCATTTAAGAAGGACTCCAAAAAGTCATTCTTCCGTCCACGGAAGTATTATCCCCCACTAGCCAAGTCTAAGCCTGCGAGGCCTTATCATAGAGCTCAGCCTCGCCAGTCTCGAAAACAAAAGCCCGCAGCAGCTCCACAACCTGGCCCTGCATCGGGTTTTTGACTTTCAATTAGAGAGCAGATGCCACATCCCTCTTCCAACCATACCAGTAGGAGGTCAGTTAGGTCATTTTCTACAAAAATGGCACCATTTCACCACAGATCAATGGGTGATAGCGATAATTGCACAGGGTTACCACCTCAACTTCCTGTCTCTCCCTTCGGACTCCCCACCCCGGCAGGCGTGGAGACTCACCGATCACTCTGTTCTTCTAGAGCAGGAAGTATCCCTTCTCCTCCAGTCAAACGCTATAAAACCCGTTCCTCTCTCACAACAAGGACTAGGGTTCTATTCCAGGTACTTTCTGATCCCAAAAAAGTCAGGAGGACTTCGGCCAATCCTGGACCTACGGGCCCTCAACAAGTACCTTTACAAAGAGAAGTTCAAGATGGTAACCTTGGGCTCGCTTCTCCCTCTGCTGCAAAGAGGGGACTGGCTCTGCTCTCTAGACCTAAAGGACGCCTACACTCACATTGCGATAACTCAATCTCATCGCAAATACCTCCGTTTTTTAGTAGGCCGAAATCACTACCAATACAGAGTGCTACCTTTCGGCCTGGCATCCGCACCACGGGTCTTCACCAAATGCCTCGTGGTGGTTGCAGCGTTCCTCAGGAAGGAAGGTGTCCACGTCTACCCCTACCTGGACGATTGGCTAATCAGGGCCCCAACCCAGCAAATCGCTCGGTCCTCCCTGACACTGACAATTCAAACTCTACTTTCTCTAGGGTTTCTTGTCAATTACGAGAAATCCTATTTAGTCCCATCTCAAACCTTATCCTTCATTGGGGCAGACTTGGACACCTTACAGGCCAAAGCCTTCCTTCCTCATCAACGAGTTCAAATTCTTGTGTCCCTAGCTTGCCAGTTGCAGTCTCAACGCACAGCAACAGCTCGCCAATTCCTCATTCTACTGGGACACATGGCCTCCTCAGTTTATGTAACTCCCATGGCCCATCTGGCCATGAGAGTCATGCAATGGACTCTGAGATTGCAATGGGCCCAAGCTGTTCAGCCTCTGTCCTCCATTGTTCGCATCACCAATGCACTCCGTCTGTCTCTTGCCTGGTGGACAAATCAATCCAACCTCCTACAGGGCTTGCCTTTTCTTCCACCAGACCCTCAGATAATCCTCACCACCGACGCTTCCAACATCGGTTGGGGAGCCCATGTAAACAATTTACAAACTCAAGGGTTCTGGTCACCAGAGGAAGCCAAACTCCAGATAAATTTCCTGGAACTGAGAGCAATCCGATATACTCTCAGGACCTTTCAAGATTGCCTATCGAACCACACAATCTTAATTCAGATGGACAACCAGGTGGCCATGTGGTACATAAACAAACAGGGAGGAACAGGCTCCTTCCTTCTGTGTCAGGAAGCTGCACAGATTTGGGCAGAAGCCCTCTCCCATCCATGTACCTCAGGGCCACCTACTTACCGGGAGTAGACAATGTATTGGCAGACCAGCTGAGCCGCGTCTTCCAACCACACGAGTGGTCACTCGACCCCTTGGTAGCGACCTCTCTGTTTCACAAATGGGGTTATCCCCATATAGACCTCTTTGCGTCCCCTCAGAACCACAAAGTGGACAATTATTGCTCTCTCATTCGGAGCCAGCACTCTCGGCCGAGGGATGCATTCTCCCTCACGTGGACAACTGGTCTGCTTTATGCATTCCCTCCACTTCCTCTTCTGTCGAAGACTCTCGTGAAGCTACGTCAGGACAGGGGAACTATGATCCTGATAGCACCGCACTGGCCACGCCAAGTGTGGTTTCCCATACTTCAGGATCTCTCCATCCGCAGGCACATTCCTCTGGGAAAGGACCCGCATCTGATCACTCAAAACGATGGATGCCTCCTCCATCCCAACCTCCAAGCCTTGTCCCTGACGGCATGGATGTTGAAAGGTTAGTCCTTCAACCATTTAACCTTTCGGATTCAGTTTCTCGTGTCCTGATCGCTTCACGAAAGCCTTCCACAAGAAAATCTTATTCTTACAAATGGAAAAGGTATACATCATGGTGCACTTCTCAGTCCCTTGATCCCCTTTCCTGTCCAATTTCTAAATTCTTGGACTATCTCTGGCATCTATCAGAATCAGGTCTAAAGACCTCTTCCATTAGAATGCATGTCAGTGCAGTAGCCGCCTTCCATAAAGGTATCGGGAGTGTCCCTATTTCAGTACAACCCCTTGTAATATGCTTTCTTAAAGGCTTGCTCCATTTGAAGCCACCTTTACACCCTCCGGCCCCTTCTTGGGACCTTAATCTGGTTCTTGGTCGCCTTATGAAACCTCCTTTCGAACCTCTTCACTCCTGTGACCTAAAATATCTCACATGGAAAGTGTTATTCCTTTTGGCTATCACTTCAGCTCGCAGGGTTAGTGAATTACAGGCCCTAGTTACCTATCCGCCTTACACTAAACTCCTGCAGGACCGGGCAGTACTCCGCACTCACCCTAAATTCTTACCTAAGGTAGTTTCGGAGTTTCATATTAATCAATCCATTATACTACCTATCTTTTTTCCCAGGCCCCACTCCAACTCTGGGGAACAGACTCTGCATACCCTTGACTGTAAACATGCTCTAGCTTTCTATCTAGACCGTATAGTTGCCCACAGGAAGAGCACTCAATTATTTGTCTCTTTCCATCCTAACAAGTTAGGGCAACCTGTGGGTAAGCAGGCTCTTTCCTCCTGGTTGGCGGACTGCATCTCATTCTGCTATCAGCAAGCTGGCATTCCTTTCCAAGACCGTGTCAAAGCACACTGTGAGGGCCATGGCGACTTCAGTAGCACACCTTCGATCGGTGCCACTTCCTGATATCTGCAAGGCTGCCACCTGGAGTTCCCTCCATACATTTAGAGCCCATTATTGCTTGGACAAAGCTGGAAGACAGGATTCCATCTTCAGCCAGTCTGTCTTGCGTAACCTTTTTCCAGCATGATGTACCAACACCTTTCCACCTCCCGGTAGGGTGCGGATGCTCTCTACCAAATTTCACCCCATTTGTTGTGCCTGTTGCATGCCGTTGGGTACATTTGGTGCTGGTTCGGACATCCTCAGCTCGGTACTCACCCATTTGTGAGGACAACCATCCTGCTTGTCCTGTGAGAAAGCAAATGTTGCTTACCTGATGTAACAGGTGTTCTCACAGGACAGCAGGATGTTAGTCCTCACGAAACCCGCCTGCCACCCCGCGGTGTTGGGTTAGTTTTTATTTTTCAGCACTGCCTGTAGCTTTGAAACAAGACTGAAGGGAGACCCCTGCTGGCTGCAGGGTTAGTGCCGTGCTGGGCATGCCCAGTAGGGGCCAGTCAAAGTTCCTGAAACTTTGACAGAAGTTTTCCGTGGTTGGGCTCCATCCTCGATGTCACCCATTTGTGAGGACTAACATCCTGCTGTCCTGTGAGAACACCTGTTACATCAGGTAAGCAACATTTGCTGTTCCTACACTATCCAGTTAAAAAGGGATAGATATCGGACCAACTTGGAGGATATCAACAATAGAGTCCTATATTGATCTTAAAACAATCAAAGTAGCCAGTCATAATAGGCACTTTCGGTATAGTCAAACTTTCTTTTGCCTTTTCAATAATCAGCCATTTTGTGTGTATTTTTTAGATTTTTTTTTTTTATATTGTAGATAAAAATGTACTTATTTTGATAACACTTTGGATCCGTGTTTTGAAACTTGCTTCAGGGGAAATATTTTCTGATTGAAAGTTGTCAATGAGCATTCTTAATAGGCATTCTCACATGGAAATATTTTACTGTAAAAACAGAATTAAAATTGATCAGCATGTTATTCAGGCAAAAATATCAATAACGGTGCCTTATGAGACATTATAATGAAATGAACATAGAAAACAGACTAGGAACCATTTGTATATTCTCCAAAAGCATTTTAAGTAAACCAGGGGTGTTACCTCCAAGACGCCAAGCCTTTGGCATGAAAATGTAAACTAGAAGCCAGCACAGGGCTTCCAAAATACTGTATTTATAATGTGATGTCAAAAATATTTTATGAACAAAAAAGAATTTAGATCAGAGTACCACTCAATTTCTGAATTGAGACCATGAGGAGCAACAGAATTTAAATTAAAAAATCCAAAATTGTTCACGTAAATTCAGTTTCTGTACCCTGCTCTTCCCTCTCAGTAAAATGTCAGTCTGTTCAAGGATGCCCCAATTAAGATCAGTAAACGAATGATTGTACACAATGGGATACAATAGGGGCTTGTATTTTTTTCCCATGTTGATAGAACTTTTATGCCCTGAGCCTGGTTTTTATACAGTGTTTTGTGTGTCCAATGTATAATTTTTGGCAGGGACACTGTATGAAATAGATATCAAAATTGGAAAGGCAACTAGTAGAGCCTAATAATTCGATTGACTTCCCAGAGCCAGGATGTGTCCAATGTGTGCCCATAATGCTTTGGGCACAAAAGGCACAACAGCCACAGACCGTATGTCCATGATATAAACTGCAATAAATGTGCTTCAGTAGATGACCATTTTCGTGACAAAGGCTTGGCGTCTTGGGAGTAAATTCCATTGTTTACTTAATGTTTTTGGAGAATATACAAATAGTTCCTAGTCTGTTTTCTATGTTCATTTCATTATAATTTCTAATAAGGTACTGTTATTGATATTTTTGCCTGAATAACATGCTGATCAATTTTAATTCTGTTTTTACAGTAAAATATTTCCATGTGAGAATGCCTATTAAGAATGCCCATTGACAGCTTTCAATCAGAAAATATTTCCCCTGATGCAGGTTTCGAAACACGGTTCCATGTCAGGGAAGTGTCAAGATAAGTACATTTTTATCTGCAATATAAAAAAAAAAATACACAAAATATCTGTTTGGCCGATGATTATTGAAAAGGCAAATGTACTGGAAGTGCCTATTATGGCTGGCCACTTTGATGGTTTTAAGATCGATTATAGGACTCTCTTGTTGATATCCTCCGAGTTGGTCCGATATCTATCCCTTTTTTGCTGGATAATGTAGGAATACTCGCAGAGATCTGAGAGGGTTAATTGCAGTTATAAATGAGAAATCACTGAAATTATACTGCAGAGATTGAACCCTTTATCATAACTTTTAGACGTCTCTGGTCATTGTGACATATTCATCCTAGCCCCCAAGAATGATCTAAGCTTAGATTATATGTTCTATATATGCTCCATAAAGATAGATTATTATAATTGTGAGGTTATGTAATAAGATATTCACCATTTTTCAGGAGAAATATGTTTGTAGTTTGTGAAGTAGTAAATCTCAGATAAAGTCAGTCTTGCTAGGAACTGCCTTTGTATCCATTGTATCTTATCTCCACACCTGCTGCATTTGAGTTTGGTCAGCCATTGCACTGGAAATAGTTTATACATCATCTGAATAAGAGAGATTCCAGGAGTGTTTGTTGACCTTGCAGAGGGATTTGGGAGACATTTTAACAGGGAATACAGTAAACTATATACAACACAGAGGTTCAGAGTATCCAGAAATCCAGTATTGTATCCCTTCATCGCCGCCCAGGAAAAGACCAACCATATTTGTGCTCAACCATACCTGTATGGTTGAGCATGTTGGTACAGTTGGTACAGTATTTTGCAGGAACTGTGTGCATAAAAATGGATCCTGTTTCTAGAGGTGAACTACAGAGTTTTCCTCCACTTTTTACACTGACCATGTATTAAATTAAACTTTTTTTTTTTAACACACAGTTTTTGTTCCTGTCTCATGATACTCTATCCATATTTAAAATGTGAACAGCTAATTGTTCAGTTCTTTCAAATGTTGCCATTTCAGCAAATTCTGGTGGTGCAAGAAGTTAATGTGAATCATTCCTCTCTCACACACATTTTTTGGCAAGAGAATAGCATTTGCCAAGCCATCTTTCCAGTAGATCTACTTGTGTCATTCATCATGATCCGTTTCCAGAAATGTTTTACAATGTGATGTGTTTCTGACATAAATTGAGAGGCGAGCTGGGTGTTCCTCACTTGAGGTGGTATTTTATTGCTGCTCAAACAAGTGCAATCATAGACTGGAATAAAAGAGGAGAACAGAAAAGTTGGGTAGTGACAGAACACGTTTTCTTGGGAAGTATGCCACTTTGGGCCCTTAACTGTCAGCCTCGTCCAACCTGGATAGCTAACACACAGGCCGATACAGTAAAGCGCGGCTGCGGTTGCGCGGTTTTTAACCCGCTTTGGACGCACGTTTTGAGCACGTAAGAATGAAGCACGATTCAGTATCTGCTTTTACGCGTCCTTAGCGCTAGCCGAAAAAGACGCGTATCCATTTCTGCCCGCCGCATGTATATGATATGTTAATGATTGGATTAGCTATTCCCCCGATACAGTAACGTGCGCCCAAATTATCGCGTTCTTAACCAGCTTATTTACTGCGTCTTTAACCTCTATATTTACCGCCTACCCTGGCGTTAGTGTGGTGTTCAGTCAGCTTCGGACCGGACAGCGTCATGGACAACATGCATATATTGGCTCTGGCGATCTTTTTCATTCGGTTGAGAAGCAGAATGAGAAATGCTCGGCAAGCGAATTCTACAAGGCAGATTGGAGAGGCCAACAGGGAAGTCCAGCAGCAAGGAGAACTAGCCAACCGGAGAACCCAGCAGCAAGACCGGAGGATGTATGTGTTCAATGGTACCATCCATCTCTGGGCGTCTGAGGCTCTGGGGGTCTAGCGAAGACATGGACGCCTCTACGGACACCGGAGAGATGGGAGCCGCACCAGGCCTTCCGGCGTCTGCTAGGCGTCCTGAGGCTATGGACGTTTGGAAGGCAGCGTTCCCGTCTTTTTCCGGGCGTCCATGCTCAGAGGCCTCAACCTTCACAGACGACTGGACGTCCTTAAGCGCCCGGACGTGGAAGGTTGGGGGTGGCTTCCGATCAAGGACGTCCGGATGCTCAGGGCAGCTGCCCCGGTGTCCATGTGGGGTCTGTAGAAAAGAACCATCCACTTACCTGCTGGAATGACATTTGAAATGACAGGTATGGTGCCAGCACACCCTGGATACTGTATAGGCGCTGTATACCACTCTATACAGTAAAATGGATTGCGAACGTCTACCGTTTCATAGGCGTGCTTTTGACGCTCCTTTGCCGCCGCTTGGAGTGCATCTAATTTGAATACTGAATCGAGCGGCTTGCGAACTAAAATGTGCGCGCGTCAAACGCGCAGGTGCCCAGCTCTGCCGCACTTTTTTTTTACGTATTGGTACTGTATCGGCCTGACAGACCTTCCCCCAATGACTAACACCACCCTCCGTATATGGAAGCAATGGCAGCATAAACTGGTGAGTAGAAGAAGGTACTTTTTATAGCTCTTTGTTGTTTCACAATAGCCATTTTGCCCCAGGGTGGGATTCATCTCTTTTTAAGGAATGGAAAACAAAAGGGATTATATTACTAGGGAATTGTGGGGCTCTGAGGGACTTCTAACTTTTGCAAACATTAAAGAAAAACACCAATTATTGGCTAAAGATGTTTTCATAGCTACAATTATGTCATTTCCTTCATCAGGAAAGAATAGAGGAAGATCTAGCCTTGATAAAAATCCCAATTTGAACATTGGTGTGAGCAGGCAGACAGGTTGAGAGGGGGAATCTCTAAGATATATAGCCTTCTCAATAAGGACCCCTGTAAGAAACCAGCCTTCCTACTGGCTTGGGAAAATGACTTAGGGAAAGAACTAGCAGATGAGACTTGGGATATGATTTTCCTTAATACTAAACATAGTTCTAAATCTGTGCTACTATCAGAAAACAGTTATAAAATTTATTTTATTTATTTAAGATTTTTATATACCGGCATTCATGATACAATCACATCATGCTGGTTTACATTTAAACAGGGGTGCACAATAAACAACAAACTAACCTGGTAGTGTAGAAGGAGGCAGTTACAAATAACAAGGAGGATAGAACTGGGAGAAGAGAAATAAAGGAGAGGATAACATTAGATAGAGTTATTTACAAGGAGAAGAGGCTGACCTGGCTGGGTAACGTATGTTGATGGTGTGACTGATTAATTGGTGTCCAGGAATGCTTGTTTAAACAGCCAGGTCTTAAGTCTTTTCCTGAATGTTGGGAGGCTGGGTTCCTGTCTGAGATCGGGGGGGATGGAGTTCCATAAAGGAGGGCCGGCTGTAGAAAAGGCCCGATCTCTTAAGGTAATATGTCTGGTGGTTTTGGCAGGAGGTACCTGGAGAAATCCTCTAAATACGTCTCTTGTCGGTCTTGAAGAGTTATATAATCGGAAAGGGACTTGTAGGTCAAGTGGGGTATGTTGATGGATGGTTTTGTATATAATGGAGAGAGACTTGTAGATAATTCTGAAGTGAATTGGCAACCAGTGTAGGTCTTTTAGGATTGGAGTGATGTCTCTTTTCCTGGAGTTTGTCAGTAATCGTAAGTAATCTTATTGAGAATGCATCTTACACCTGTCTGGTTGTTTAAAGCTCATATAACTAGTGGGGACCAGTGTTGGAGGGGATGCGGTCAAAAAGGCTCATTCTTTCATATGTGGAGGGAGTGTCCTATAATTGTAAGACTTTGGAGGGCAGTTTCCCTATTAATCCAGCAAGTGCTCCATTCATTTATCCCCTGAAAATGCCCTATTAAATGCACCCCTGGACTGCTCTAGACACAACTGGATATTGGTACATCAAATCATACTAGCCACTAGATGTGTCATAGCAGCTGCTTGGAAAGCACCCAGCACTCCACAGTTTAAATTGGTCATCTTAAACGGGCTGATACAGTAAAAGTCGCGAGAGAGCGGGCGAACGCACAGGCCAGTGTCCTGTGCGCGCGATACAGTAAATAAAAATATTTAAATTAGGGCCTGCGGCAAAAAGAGGCACTAGGGACACTAGCGGGTCCCTAGCGCCTCTTTTTGGACACGAGCGGCGGCTGTCAGCGGGTTTAACAGCCGACGCTCAATTTTGCCGGCATCGGTTCTCAAGCCCACTGACAGCCACGGGTTCGGAAACCGGACACCGGCAAAATTGAGCGTCCGGTTTTCAAGCCGTGGGCCGACTTCAATTATTTTTTATTTTTTTAACTTTTTTAAACTTTCCGAGGTGATAACATGCGGTCCCTCCCTCAGTAGAGTGCCTTCAGTTTAGTAGCCTTGACTGGCGTGGACCTAAATTCCAATTAGCGGTTGCAGGCCGAGAGAGTCTATGCAGTGAAGGCTTTAGCCCTGTCCCCCACATAGCTGGGACCTATTCCTGCTCTCAGCCTGGAAGGGCTGAGCTCAGGTAAGTAGCTTTTTTTTGTCCCCCCCCTCTTTCCCCCCCCCCCCCCCCCAGAGAAAGGAAGACAGCAGGAGAATGGCCTTGATCCCTCAGCATTCAACTGTCCTGCTCACGTCTCTGGGGAGCTCTGTGAGGGGAGAGTGCAGTTATGGCGGGTTGAGCAGCTGTTTGGCTAGTCCCAGCTCCCAGGCTTCTCCCATTTTGATGCGTGGTAGGCCACAGGGTAGCTTTGCATGCTTTTTTGCTGCAGGCCGTCGGTGCACACTTGCGCATCTGTGTGTGCATCCGGTTTGGGCATTCTTCCTTCTGGACGCACATCTTGTGCGTCCAGTTTAGGCATCAGTACTGGGCGTCCAGTTTGGGTGTCCAGTTGGATGGGTGGCCTAGGTGCATGGACTTAGATGCACATTTTTTGTGCATCCATTTTGGGCATGTTTACACACGTGGATAAGCTAGGTGCAAACCTTCATCAAGCTACATTCTGATAGCATTGCGCCCTTGGCGAAGAAACCTAAGCTCCTATCTATCTGTGCTGCATGCCACATCAGGGCCATTCAGCTGGAGCTTTCTTTAAATCTGTGTCAGCACTACCTGGATGCCCGGGAGATTTGCCGCCTCCTGATTTTGTCGACGATGCTCCATCTCCTCAGTCTGTGGGGAGTGGGACTGAGGGAGTGACAGCAGGGGTGTCCCCTCCCCTGATTGATCCACGGATCGCGTCCTTAGAGGTCCCTAGTTTGCAGGGCATCAGGTTCAGGCCTATGGGGCCTGGAATGGACCCGTCCTCCTTTTCCTGGGTGGGATTCTTCCAGGGATTGCAGGCATTTCTACAGGGCCAGTCTTCTGAAGCAGCAGAACCCTACTAAGGTAGTTCCGTGCACTCCAAGTGCACCTTCCCTTGTCTCCACAGTTAAGTGCCCTGGTACAGTGCAGTATGACTGAGCTCGAATGCAGTTGGATCAGGAGGCTCTCCTGGTGAGAAAGGGGTCATTCCCCCCAGATTTGGAGACACATAGAACTCTTCTTTGTTTATTTCAGAGAAATGAGTTGCTGAGTTTGATATCTCAGACCCTGAAGACCCTTGGAGTGGCTGGGCCTGACTCCTTGGGGACGCAGAAAAAGGATCCTGTTTTGGTCACCCTGCTCAAGGCTTCTTTTTTCATTCCCCTCTTGGATGCCATTCAAGGGTTGATTGATCTGGAATGGAGTGTGCCAGAAACGTCTTTTAAAAGGGGATGCATCTTGCCTAGTTTATACCTCTTGGATCCATATGCCAGGGAATAATTACATTTCCCTAGGGTGGATGCTTTAGTATGTTCTGTCACGAAACGTACCACTATCCCAGTAGAGGGGGGTGCAGCACTGAAGGATGCTCAGGATAGAAGGATTGAGGCAATCCTCAAGCAAGCCTTTGAGGCAGTGACAATGAACTTGCAAATTGCTTCTTTTGCGCCTTGGTAGCTCAGGCTATCTGGAGTCTTTGTCAAGAATCTGGTGGCAATGGGTCTGATCTTGGACCTATGATAGAACTTGGGGCCACCTACTTGGCTGATGCAGGCTGTGACTTGGTATGCACAGCCACCACGGAACTGCTTTAGTTATTGCAGCCAGGCAGCAGCTGTGGCTGCACAACTGGTCTACAGATACTATTTCAAAGTCCATTCTTACTAAGCTGCCCTTCAAAGGCTCGCTTTTTGTTTAGCAATGAATTGGAAAAAATGGCAAGTAAATGGGGAGAGACCCAGATCCCTTGTTTGCCAGAAGAAAAGTAACTTGTTGCCCGGTCTTTGCAGGCAACTGGCCAGTCTTGAGACAACTGGCATTTTCAACCTTATAGGGGAGGTTCTTTCCAGAGATCCCATCCCTTTCGCAGGTCTCAGTCCTTTCGCCCCTGAGCTCCTTGAAAGGATGTGGGCTCTGGAGATGGAGCTCCTTGGTCTTACCAATGAAGGTTTGCAGGCACACCTGGTGGTGCAGGAGGTAGGTGGTCCCTTATCCTGGTTTTATCACAGGAGGGTCCAGATTACTTCCGTTCAATGGGTTCTTGATGTGATTCAAAACGGTATGCACTAGAACTTTTTCGCATTCCTCCGGATGCCTTCACAGTCTTTCCATGCAACTCCCCTCAGAAGAAGGTAGAAGCGGAAGCAACATTACAGCAGCTGTTGGATCTGAAAGCAGTGATTCCCCTTCCCGAATTGCAGAAAAATACAAGCAGATATTCCATTTTTTTTTTTTTTTGTTGTGCCCAGGGAGGAAGGGTTGTTTCTGCCCATTCTGGATCTCAAGGGCATCGGTCAACATCTATGAGTCACGCATTTCAGGATGGAAACTGTGTGCTCTGTCATAAGGGCTATTCAAGCAGGGGAGTACCTCACGTCTCTGGATCTGATGGAGGCATATCTGCATATTCCCATCTGGGAGGAACATCAGCGGTTCCTCCGATTTTGCTATCCTTGATCGTCATTACCAGTTTCAGGCCTTGCCTTTCGGATTAGCCACAGTGCCCAGGACCTTTTCCAAGGTCATGGTGGTAGAAGTGGCCCTTCGCAAGGAGGGCATTCTAGTTCACCCCTATCTGGATGACTGGTTGATTCAAGCCAAGACATTGGAAGAGTTGACGTGCTTCCCACAGGGTGGTTTCCTTGCTACAGGAATTAGGCTGGGTGGTGAATCTGGCCAAGAACAATTTGCAGCCATCTCAGACCCTGCAGTATCTCTGGGTTCATTTCGGTACAAGGCAGGGCAGAGTGTTTCTGCCAGAATCTCTGCAAATTCACTTCAAATTCGCTGCAAATTCGATCCCTGCGGAACTCTGTTCGTCCGACCATGTGGTCTTATCTATAGGTCCTGGTGTTGATGGCTGCGCATTAGAAGTGGTTCCCTGGGCGGGCGCACATATGCACCCTCTTCGGCGCATCTTGCTCTCCCGATGGAGTCCGCAGATTGAGAACTAAAGGTTCTTGAATGGGCAAATCGAATGGGCAAATCTTTTCAGTGGTGAGGCTGCTCCTTCCATTAGAGGTGAGATCCCAATTGAACTGGTGGTTACAGGTGGACCATCTCAGGAAGGGAATTTCCCTGATGACGAGAGGTTGGTTGGTACTCATAACAGATGCAAGCCTCCGAGACTGGGGGGCTCACTGTAGGGAGTTGGTGATGCAAGGGCGCTGGAATGCAGCAGAATGGTAGTGGAACATCAACAGACTGGAGGCACAGGTGGTTCAGTTGGCATGCCTGCAGTTCGCCAAGCACCTAGAGATTTTGCGGTCCGGATAATGTCTGACAATGCGACAATAGTGGCTTACATCAATCATCAGGTGTTGGAGAAGATAGATGCACTCATGGTGTGGATGGAGCAGCATTTCTTAAGCATATCCGCCTCTCACATTGCCAGAAAGGACAATATTAGAGCAGATTTCCTCAGCAGGAGAACTTGGACCTGGGAGAATGGGAGCTGGTGGATGAGGCCTTTCTGCTCCTGGTGAACCGCTGGTGCCTATCTGATCTAGACCTGTTGACGACCTTCAACAACACAAAGGTTCCACAATTCTTTAGTCACAGGTGGGACCCAAAATCGATGGACATCAACGCTCTTCTTCTGTATGCATTTCTGCCCTGGCCTCTGATAGGTAGGCAGGTCCAGAATATTACAAGTCAAACCATCCTTTTAGTGGCTCCGGATTGGGCTCAAAGGCCGTGGTATGCTGATCTCCAGAGACTTCTGATCAGCAGTCCCCTCGGGCTACTGTCTCGCATAGATCTGTTACGTTAGGGGCCCATTCTGTATGAGGATCTGTCAATTCTGTCTTATGGTTTGGTCATTGAAAGGGCTCAGTTTAAGCAGGGTTTTTCGCCTGCGGTAATGTCCACTCTTCTTCGGGCCTGGAAATTTTCTACTTCTCTAGCCTGTGTTAGATTTTTTTTTTTTTTAAATTTTATATTTATGCACTTTTACAATAAGTCATAAAGGATTTCCAGGTTTACATGTCATTTATAACATTTGTTACTCTTTCTCTTTTTAAATACAAAAGTAATATTAAATATTTCCTGACTATCCCTAATTCTCCTTATAAATTTAAATAGGTAGGTATAGAAGACTCCACTTTTATTAGAACATAAGAACTAAAAACAAAAAAAAATATAGAAAAAGAAAAAAAGAAAGTAACCCTATTCTAAATTATCCTGAGCTGGCTGAGTTATTATGCTCCCAGTTCCCTGGTTATCCAAAAAAAATCTTAATTGTGATGGTTAAAAAAAAAAGATATTGTATATTATTCAGGTGTACAAAACACTTTCAAGGGTATCTGACAGACATTTTAAGCCCCCAACTGCTTAACCTCTTGAATCATATCTAGGAATTTTCTCCTTCAGATTTGAGTAACCCGGGTTAAATCCGGAAATACCCAGATCTTTTGCCCCAAATACAATTTATTTCTATTTCGAAAAAACAAATTTAATACTGAGTCTCTCTCTGTTGATGATACAAAAGTCACCAAAAGTGTCCCTCTGTATTCTTTGTTTCTCTTCTGTAGTTTCCAAAAATGCAGTTAGATTTAACTTCTGCTCCCGATACAGGCTCAGTTGTTATCCCTTGTTCTTTCATTGTTGAAGATGCAAAGTATATATTAGGTATTACTAGTATTATTTCCTTGGAAAATTGAAGAACTTCAATCAGGTATCTCTTGAACTGCTCTCGAGGAGAGATCAACTTTAGTTTAGGAAAATGTAGTACTCGTAAGTTATGATATTTGGCAGAATTTTCTAGATTTTCAATTTTCTTCGTAACATGTATGCCGGTGACATCCAACTAATCATACCCGTAACCAATGCAATTGAAAACGCATTGAAAACTTCAGCCAAATACCTCGACATCATAAGAACCATGCTAAACCACATGAAGCTATGTCTAAACATGGACAAAACAGACTGTATACCACTCGAAAAAAACCACTCTGAAATCAATGCGAATTACACCATACAAATTGACAACACACATCAAATTAAAGGACCAAGTAAAAGATCTTGGATTATGGTTAGACCCAGAACTTAACTTCAAAAACACATCTCATTGAAAATCAGAGAAGGCTTCCACAAGTTACTAATCCTCAAACACCTAAAACCTCTCCTTCACTACCCTGACTTCAGAACCACTCTCCAATCACACATATTCAACAGCTTAGACTATTGCAACTCCCTTCTGATAGGCCTACCCAAGTACACCATTCGGCCACTCCAACTGCTACAGAATGCAGCAGCTAGAATCTTAACCGGTCACAAAAGATCTGACCACATCACTCCAGTGCTAAAAAGCCTACACTGGCTACCAATAGAAAAGAGAATAGAATATAAAACCCTTACTGTCTTACACAGCACAATCCACAACAATGAAAACACAAGCCTAAATAACATCATCCAGAAACTTGTCTCCCAACGCAACACAAGAACAACAAACAAATTACATCTCGACATACCATCAATTTCAACTGCCAAACATACCATTGTAAGAAACGGAGCCATATCCATAGCCGGCCCTCACCTCTGGAACTCACTTCCAGAAAACCTGAGATTACAAAATAACACGAAAACATTTAAAAAAGATCTCAAAACATGGCTCTTCAGACAAGCCTTCAAAGACTGAATCGGCTAATCACCACATACAACAATTATCACCCATTCTGTTACAATCAATCGAACTTTATAAATATTTATTTAAACTATACCATTAGATATTTAATCCCTATAACGGACTGACAAACACATACCCACCAACGACTGTTCTAACCAGACGCTAGAAAAGCTGATAACATGAACACTTAAATAGCTGTTGTCTTACCCTAAGCCATATTATGTCCCCATCTATTATTTATCTTATGCTGTAATATAAGTTATACTGTTTTATGTAATGCAAAGCGCATAGATATACCAGTTTACTATCATGTTTTTTTTATCTTTTTACTAATGGCCTCTACAAATGTAATATGTTTCAAATGTAAACTGGAGTGAAGGCATCTAGCTAAACTTTGGTATATAAAAATGTATAAATAAATAAACATTCTCATTTTGGATTAACTTTGTTTGGGTTTCCTGAATATAGAGGTAGTCTTTTCTTCCAATCCTTTTATTTTTAACTCATGGTCGACCAACTTTGGCTCAATTACTTGAATTTTAGTCTGTGAATTATTAACAGCCTCAATTAAGGAGGCTATCATATTCTGAATTGTCGATAAGGCTTCCCAAAGTGTTCCCAGAGGGATTTCAGAAGGCTTAACCAGTTTTTTACTGGGAGAATCCCTCACTCCTCCTTCCTGACAAATTGCAATAATCCTACTGTATTCATTTGCAGTTTCCTCTCCCCCCCCCCCTCTAAGTTTCTAATGGAGGCGCTCATCCATCCTATTGCGCCTCTATTTATAACATCCTCTGATGAAAACTCGGCTCCAACTTCTGTGACCGGTTTAGTATCCAAAATTCTTTGGTGTGCTGACCAGTCCTGTATCTGGATATGGGTGTTTATTGGAGGAGAGGGGATCTCAGGAGCCCCAGGGCTTAGAGATGTATAAATGTCTGAGGAAGCCTAAGTGTGTTCCTCACCCATCTTCACAGCAGATGCTCCTGGGGTGGACACATGGGTTGGAGTGAAAAACCCTTCAATAATGGATTGAGAGGGCATGGACATGGTAGTTGCAGAAGAAGCTAATCGCACCCCCTGCCCTTTCGCTTCGTATGAGGTATGTAGTGTAAAGAATTAAATTACGTGATGAAGAGTTTGTCAAGCTCAACTTCCTTTATATTTCAGTTGGGGAAACTTTTATATACAGTGGAGGCAGGAGGAGAGCAAAATATCATGAAATATTAGTAACTTACTTTTAAGTGGAGGAGATCGTGGGAGTTAAACCTATTAGTCCTAAATTTCTAAAGAAAGCCACGCACTCCTTAGGCGCATGCGGCTTTGGTAGCGCACCGGCAGCAACTGCGCACCGTGAAAGCTCCGGTTTATAAAGGCCCTTCCTCGGACCCTCCCTGATTACGTCGGTCCCGGAAGTCAATTGGAGCAATGCCGTCGGGGCTAGGTAGGCTCCTTACCTCCAGATTTTGCTGTAGGTAAACAATTTCAAGGAAATGCAATACTCCCTTCTGAGTGAGGTACCTGATTGCCCAAGGTGGATATTGCTTTGATTTTGGAATTTTAACAAGACTGCTTGCTTATAGTTTTGGCCCTTAACACCTTGAAGGTTCAGGTTGCAGCTCTGGCTTGTTTATAGAGGAAGAGTCAATGGGGGGGGGGGGGAGGGGGGGTGCGTGCCTTTGCCTTCCCATCCGGATGTGTCCTGTTTTCTGCAGGGGGTTAAGCATCTTCGCCCCCCATTGTGGCTTCCAATGCCTCTATGGGACCTTAACTTGTTCCTCAAGTTTTTGGCAGGTCCGACCTTTCAACCGCTGCATACTCTTTTCCTTGAGGCTGCTTACCTTGAAGACCACATCAGGTCTTTGAGCTGCAGGCTGTTTCCTGCCGTGAGCCTCTTCTCCATATGACTCTGGGTGCGGTTCAACTTTGGACAGTGCCCTCCTTTTTGTGCAAAGTGGTTTCGGACTTTCATTTGAATTAGTCCATTTCTCTGCCTGCCTTGGACTAAGTCTGTTTGGAAGTCTGCCTGTTTGTGCTCCATGGTGGAGGTAGGCAGGAAGCACTGGTGAAACGGGTAACATTTGCCCGCTGGGTTAAGGAGTTCATTACGGCAACCTATGTGGCTGCTGAGGTTGCCTTACTGAAACAGATTAAACTGCATTCCACAAGGGCTCTGGGGTATTGTGGGCAGAACTTTGTTGTCGCCTGCTAAAATTTGCCGAGGGGCGACATGGTCATCGTTACACACCTTCTCAAGCATTACTGCTTGGATATTAGGGCTAGGGAGGACTCCATGTTTCATGGGCAGTATTGACTGGACCGCTGGCAGCCTCTGCCCTTTGCGAGATTAGCTTTGGTACATCCCACTCGGTGGGATTAACCTGCCCGAACGCCAAGGAAAGAGAAATTATTACTTACCTGATGATTTCCTTTCCTTTAGTAAGAGCAGGTCAATCCCAGACCCGTCCTCTGCTGCCGATGTTTGAATTGTGGTTAGCCTTTCTTCGGGCGAGCTATAAAGAGTATGATTCCTGCTAGTCATTGAAAACTGGTAAATGGCTTCTCTAGCCCTAAGTTTGTTAGATATGTTTCTTCTTTTGGCTGAGCTCAGCGTTTCTGTTGGTTGAGAAATATATATGGTTGCCTGTTGATGGTGTTGTGCAAATATAATCAGTTTTGTCCACAGTTTGGCTGATGTTGGGGTGGAACTATATAGCTGTGACATCAGCTTTTGCTCCATCTGCTGGCAGAGGTGCATAACCACTCGTTCCCTGGTCGTACCCAGATCAGTCCAGACACCTGGGTTTTGCCTCCGCACCAGCAGATGGAGACAGAGCAAGATTTGACTGGCTCAGCCACATATCACAGGGTGCCACCCACAGCCTCTCAGTCTTACTCTGTCTCCAGCAGATGGTGCAGGTGCAAAAGCCACAGCCTCTGGGATCCCCAGGGAAGAAAGTTTCTTGTGTGGTTGTTGTAAGTTAGTTTGTCAGGATTCTGAGTTGAAAAAAAAAAAAATAGAAGACAGTCCCTTGTCATGGGAGGCCTCCCAGGGGGGGTAGAAGGTTCTGAGGGGACCATCCCCCCCCCCCCCCCCCCCCCCGGTCGAGGCCGCTGCTAAGGGTCGAGGACCCGGCCTCTCTGGTTAGCAGCATCGGGGATGACACCGGGGAGCCCGGTTCACTCACCCCTACTGGAGCAGGAGTCCAGTACCAGGGACAGCAACGGCAAGTACAGAAAAAAAAAGTGTTTTATTTTGGGTTTCGACGCGCCGACTCTCCGCTATTTGGCTTGATTTCTTTCGCTGTACTTTTCGCTTTTAATTTCCAGGGGTCAGCCGTGTGTGTGTGTGTCTGTGTCTGTGTGTCTGTCTCGCGAGGGCCAGAATGCTGCGGGCAGTGCAGAGCCGTTCCCACTCAGTGCGGGGATGGTGGCCATTTTAAAATCTTTTCGGGAGACCACGCGGGCGGTTTTGAGGGTGGCCCAATGCCTCCCGCGCTTTCTCCACAGCAGCAGCCGTCCGGGGGCGCGCCCTTGGGGGGGCTGCCTCTCTTTTACCAGAGGATAGCCTAGAGGAGGCATCCTCTTCGTCAGACTCATCTTTTTCATCGGACTTTGTGCTTTTGCTGCAAAAAGTCCTGAAGCACAAAGTCCTGATAAAGAAGGCAGGAAAGAAGTTAGCTCCTGGGGGACTAGGGCTGCAGCCAAAGTCCCGGAGAGGCGGACTAGGGATAGGTCCTGGAGGGGCTTGGACACGCCAAAAGATAAGTGGCCATTACGTTCAGTCCCTCAGGACACGGACACGGAGTCCACGTCTCAGGATAAGACGGATCCGCTCACAAGACCCCTGGGGGGGGCCGACAAGGCGGATGGAGAGGTGCCGGCTCAGCCTGGTTACCAGCAAAGGAACCCCAGCGGTGGAAGGTGATGACCCAAAAGTGATTTGGCTCTTTAAAAAGGATGAATTGGCTCCGCTCATTCCGGCCATACTTCAGGAGCTTGGCTTGGAGGTTCCACCAGTGGAGTCCAGGCTAGGGGCCAAAATGGACCCGGATTTGTTGGGCCTCAATGGACCTGTTGCCTTTCCATTCCATTATTCGGCGACGGACATACTGTTCTGGGAATGGGACACTCCTGAATTGGGTCTGAAGGTGAGTAAGGCCATGGATAAACTATATCTGCTTCCAGAGGATGCGCTGGAGCTTCTCCGCCTCCCTAGAGTGGACGCAGCGGTGTCGGCTGTGACAAAGAGGTCAGCGATTCCAGTCATGGGGGCGACAGCCCTCAAGGACTTACAGGATAGGAAACTGGAGCTCCAACTTAAGAAGGTTTTTGAGGTCTCGGCTCTGGGAGTCCGCGCAGGGATATGTAGTAATTTTGCCCTGAGGTCGGGCCTGCGCTGGGCACAGCAGCTCCAGGCCAATGAGGATCTCTCAGAAGAAGAAGCTGTTCAGGCAAATCGATTGGAGGCTGTGATCGCTTACAGCGCGGATGCCTTGTATGACCTTTTGCGCACATCGGCCAGATCTGTGGTTTCCACGCACCGTCTACTTTTGCTTCGGAATTGGGTGGCGGATGGTTCTTCTAAGGCCCACCTTGGCTCCCTTCCGTTCAAGGGGAAGTTGTTGTTTGGCAAACAGTTGGATGATCTGATGCAATCTCACAGAGAAAACAAGGCTTTTAAGTTGCCTGAGGACAGGCCTAGGCCTCGGAGCTCTTTTTCCAATAGGACCCGGTTCCGGGGGAACAGGAAGTCTCGTCCAGCGAGGTCTTCAGGATCGTCGTACCATCCAAGCTCGTCGCGGCAGCCGTCGTGGCCTCAGTCCTTTCGTGGCAGACGATTGGGAAGCAAAGTGGTCCTCCATTGGGGCCAGGGGCTAAGACTTCCCAATGAAAATCTTTTGGTCCATTCCTCACGGCAGGTTCCTCTCCCGGTGCCAAGCGTGGGGGGCCAGGCTGTCGCTCTTTGTCGAGGAATGAACCAAGATAATGTCGGACCAGTGGGTCCTCACCGTGATAAGTCAAGGTTACGCTTTAGATTTTGTACAGATTCCTACAGACAAGTTTCTCGTCTCACCTTGCGAGTACCGAGAAAAGCGAAGGGCGGTGCAGGACACTCTACAGCGCCTAGAGGACTTGGGAGCAATCACCTCTGTGCCTCCCGGGCAACAACGCAAGGGTCGATACTCCATTTACTTCATAGTACCCAAGAAGGAGGGAACATTCAGACCAATATTGGACTTGAAGAGAGTCAACAGGTGTCTACGGATTCCGTGCTTCAAAATGGAGACTATTCGGTCGGCTGTCTCCTCAGTTCGGCCAGGCGAATTCCTGGCCTCTCTGGATCTCACGGAAGCGTATCTCCACATAGGCATTCTGCCATATTATCAGAGGTTTCTCAGGTTCTGCATTCTGGGCAGGCATTATCAATTCAGAGCTCTCCCTTTCAGCCTCGCCACCGCCCCTCGCATGTTCACCAAGGTAATGGTGGTGTTGGCAGCCCAACTCCGGAGAGAGGGGTTCCTGGTGCATCCCTACTTGGACGATTGGTTGATTCGGGCGAAGTCCGAGCTGCAGTGTCAGAAGGCGGTCACCAGGGTCCTACAGCTCTTGCATTCTCTCGGATGGGTGGTCAATCTTGCCAAAAGTCATTTGACCCCTACTCAGTCCTTGGAGTTTCTTCTTTTTTATATTGAACAGTTTTATTGATGCATAGAAAGACAAAATACAATGTTGGCAAGAAAAAACATATAGCAAAGAATACAATGCATCCCTGTGTTTTCAAAGTATACAACCCCTCCCCCCCAAAAAACATCATACATAGATTTCTACAATAAGTCAGAATTGAAAGACCCCCATACAACCACCAACTAGAGCTATGGAATGCCGAAATATCAGCTCAGATAAATTTAGATAGACTGCGAGCTAAGATGACTAAAAGAACATAAAAGCATGGCTCGGCCCATGATGAGAAGACTAGCCAGTCCAGGTAAAGGCGACAGCCTTCGATATCAGTGCATAGAAATAACGTGCAATGAGAGGGTAAGAAAACCACTAGTTCGAGGAATGAGAGGACTGTGAAGCCCTCCACTGTAAGTAGGGAGTCCAAATGCGTTGAAAGGATTTTACTCTTTTATGCTTTTCCGCCGTGAGCTTATTCAATGTACAAACATGATCGGTTCTGCTCTGAAATGCTGCCAGATTGGGTCCTGTTGTACTCTTCCACAGGCGCGCAATTTCCAGCCTGGCAGCTATGCACACCTGTACACTGAAAGCCAACGGCGCCGTAACTTCCCCCTCACCAAAGTCATTCAACAACGCTCCTTCCACTGAAAGGCAAATGGGATTAGTAAGCACATCAGAAATCCAACCTTCCACTTTCTGCCAGAGGGGTTTAATACAACCCCCCTCCCACCACATATGTAGAAACGTCCCCTCAACAGCGCACCCTCTCCAACAAAAACCATCATGCTTGGATGACATTTTCCGCAACCGAGCTGGCGTTACATACCATCGGTACATAAGCTTATAACCATTTTCTACTAGGGATGCGGATACTGAGGCTTTACTAATCTGAAGATATATGCGATCCCAATCAGATATGGGGATGTCCCGTTTAAGATCAGCTCTCCACGCCTTGGCATAGCTAGGACTGGGCAACAGTCTAGTATTCATTAGTTTATAAATTCTAGATAACAAGCCCCGCGTCCTGTGTGGAGTAGAGCAAAAGCCTTCGAATAAGGTCTTCCCTCTCAACAGGTCTGCCGGAATACCGCTAGTAGAACAAAAATGGACCAATTGCTTATATGCCAAGAATTCCGTACCCGGCATGCCTAGTGACTCTTGAAATGAAGCATAAGAAATGAATTTATCTCCACCCCATAAATGCTCCAATCTAGTGATAGATCTGTCTTTCCATGCCCGGAATGCTGAGGTCAAAACACCCGGCTGAAAATCCATATTATGATATAAACTGGTCAAGTGGTAATAAGTTTTAGTGCCCACTAGTTTAGCTTTCCAGGTAGACCACAAGGACAAGGTATGTCTCGTAGTGGGCAATAAATCCTGATGCTCCTTCCAGGTGTGACATGGCTGCCAGGGCATAGCTGCCAACTTCATCCCTGGCGCCCTATGTTGTTCAATCACTACCCAGTGTTTCTGATCCCGTTCTGCATGCCACTCTATAATAGGTCTAATTTGACCAGCAACATAGTACCACTGAAAATTTGGGACACTGAGTCCTCCTTCCAGTTTGGATTGATGGAGCACTTGTCGACTAACCCGTGGCGGGCGCCGTCTCCAAATAAAACTAAAAATTCGTCTCTGCCATAATTTCAATGCTGCAGTAGAAACAGCAACAGGTAAGGACTGAAATAAATATAACAATTTGGGGAGCACGTTCATTTTTACTGTAGCTATTCGTCCCAGCCACGAAATGGGTAACCTGTGCCAGGTGTCTAGATCAAAGAATATTTTCTTAATTAAAGGAGGATAATTACAACTAAAAAGGTCCTTCGGGTGACTAGTAAGGTAAATACCCAGATACTTGAGTTTGTGATTGGTCCAACGAAAGGGGTGGAGCGGTTTTAAAAATTGCACCACAGCTGGGGCACAGGTGACATTCAATATTTCGGATTTCTCCCAGTTGACTTTATAGCCCGAGGCCTCGCTAAAATGCCGTATTTCTTGTTCAATTGCTGACAACGAGACATGGGGATCCCTAATTGTGAATATGATGTCATCAGCAAATAAACAAAGTTTGCGGGGAGCACCGCCCGCCAGCAAGCCACGAATGGAGGGATTACTACGAATTTTAATAGCAAGGGGCTCTAAAAACATGGCAAAAAGAATGGGCGATAAAGGGCACCCCTGTCGCGTACCCCTGCCCACTTCAAAACTATCAGAATACCCCCCATTGATTTTAAGGCAGGCTTGTGGCTTATCATATAATTTATGCAACCATTTACAAAAGTACGGACCAAATCCCATTTGTCGCAAAACCTCAAACAAGAATGGCCAATGCACCATATCGAACGCTTTTTCTGCGTCCATGGATAGAAAAAGCGCATCGTCCTTGCGTTCATGGGCAATCCATAACAAATCGACCAATTTGCGGACATTGTCCCCGGCCATTCTACCCGGAATAAAGCCAGCCTGATCCTGATGGATAAGAGAGGTGATATAGTTGGTCAGGCGGCCAGCTAAAATTTTCGCAAAAATCTTGAGATCCAGGTTTATCAGTGAAATGGGACGATATGATCCACAACTTGTGGGGTCACGCCCTGGCTTAGGTAACACTGTTATTCCCGCCAAATTCGCCTGGAGACCCAGCGTGGCACCATGTCGAAGGGAATTATATACCTTTTGGAGATGGGCTACAATATATGGGCCGTACTGTTTATAAAATTGGGCCGTCAGGCCATCCGGTCCTGGGGACTTCCCCACCTTCATAGTATTTATGCTATCCAGAATCTCAGCTACCGTAATTTCTGCATCCAGAGCAGATTGAGCTTCAGGTGATAGACGGGGCAGCGATACGCCATCCAAGTACCCATCCACGTTAGCTTGTGTAATAGTAGTATTGGACGCATATAATTGGGAGTAAAACTCTAAAAATCTTTTTCGTATGGCCGTATTATTGGTAAGTATTTTATCGTTATCAGATTTAATCTTGGCTATATTATTTTGATATTGTACACGTTTCAACTGATTGGCCAACTTTTTTCCCGCTTTATTTCCCCCCTCAAAGTGTTCCTGTTTAGCCAAAAGCATGGAGTGAGTGATCCTCCTAGACTCCAACCGGGTGAGGTCCTCCCTGGTTCTCTCTAGTTTTAATAAAACCACCCTCGAACCCCCAGCCTGGTGTTGTTTAGAGAGACTCTTTATAGTGTCCCTTAGTTCTTGCGCTGCCTGAGAATCTCGTTTTTTGACATAGGTGCCTCTAGAAATTAGCAGACCTCGAAGGTAAGCCTTGAAGGCTTCCCAAACAATAGGTGCAGATACCTCCTCCCCGATATTATGCTGAAAAAAGCATTTGATATTATCAATAAGGGCCGTATTATAGTCCTCTTCCCGTAGTAAGGATTCGTTAAGGCGCCAGAAGCGCACCCCTGCATCATAGCCTTTAAGAGTGACGTCTATAACTGCCGCATCATGATCAGACCATACCACTGGAGCTATATCTGACGATAGTACATGATGCGATAGTCCTTTATCTGTGAACAGATAATCTATTCTGGAGTACGTGAGATGTGCAGCAGAGTAGTAGGTATACACTCGGGATGTGGGATAGTGCAACCGCCATATATCAATCAGTTGCCACATATCCATCAAATTTTGCAATTTAACTCTCTGCATACGGGAAGTCGATACAGAACCTTTAGAGGCATCTATTTTAGGTATTCTAACCACATTAAAATCACCCCCCATTAAGAGGTAGCCCCGACAGTGCAGCAAGAGAAGCGAGCTAAGCTGATCAAAGAAGAATCCCTGATCCTTATTTGGGGCATAAACGTTCATTAAGGTGTAATCCACCCCATCTATAGAAATTACCAGTATGAGGTAGCGTCCCATGGGGTCTCTAATACAACTGTGGCACTCAAAAACTACATTCCGGCTAAGCAATATGCCCACCCCCGCATACTTCGCATTCTTGGAGCTGGCAGCATAAAATTGGTGCGGATATGAGGGAGACTTCATTAAGGATTCATAACGCGCCCGCAGGTGCGTCTCCTGGACCAAGACAACATCAATCTTAAGGTAACCCAGCTCCCTGAAAAGGAGGCGCCTCTTTTATAAGAAGTATTGAGCCCCTTAACATTAAGAGAGGCTATACGTATATTAGTCATAGTAGCATATCAAGGCCACCCCCCCATTTGCTTGGAGCAGTCGGGCCCCAGCCCGCCTCTCAGGCCTCCATACCGGCATACCTTCATTAGTGGGAATTCCTCCCGCTTGCCATAATTGAGCTGGAAGTTGTGGTTGCTTAACCCTCCCATTACCCACCCTTTTCCCTCCCCTCTCCCCCAACCCTCCCCCCCTTTTAATTGATCTACAAACACCGTTTTGTAGATCCATTCTCCGGCTACTCATGGAGGAAGATTATAACTAACTGAGCTCCCCCCTTCCCAGTAACCATGAAAAAATATGGATAAACCCAGTGACAGTAACGTGAAACTTATGCTGAACATTTAAACCTTAGAAAAACCCCTATACTTCGTAGGCTAATAGATTCCCAAGCATGGAAAACGAGGCCTAAAACAGTGGCTTCAACACAATAACCAGTAAATAAAGTCTGGAGAGGTCGCTTCATGTATTCCCTGTAGCTTGTTTAGCAGTATCGGAATTCCTCTTCAATCTGCTATTCCTGGTGGTGGCTCGCTGCCAACGCGGATGTTGCCCAGGGATGTTAGCCCGTCGAGTGGAAGTGTCCGCCTGAGCTGTGGGCTGGAATCCTTTCTCCTTCAGGAGCAACGTCGCCTCCGCCACGGAGTGCAGCTGTGTTGTCTTCCCTTCACTGGTGAAAATAAGTCCAAAGGGATGCAACCAACGATATTTAATATTCGCGTTTCTGAGGAATTGCGTGATCTCCCTGAACTCAAAACGGCTCTGCAGCGTAGCTTGGGAGAGATCAGCAAAAACAGAAATTTCCTGATCCTCCCACATCCATTTCATCTGCTTGCGGGCTGCGTTAGCTATTTTTTCCTTTTGAGAGTAATTGTGAAAACACACAATGATGTCCCTTGGGGTATTAGCTCGCTGCGGACGCAACGCCCGGTGCGCACAGTCCAGCTTTAATCTCAGTCTCTGCCATCTGAATATCTGGATTGCCAATTTGAAGCAGATGAGTGCAAAAGCGGGCAATCAACAGCTCACAGTCAGCATTATTAGGAGTCTCCTGAAAGCCCCTGAAGCGCAGGTTTCCCCGCCGAGCCCTGTTCTCCAGGTCGACCATTTTAGCCCGCATGGTTGCTGTTTCTCCCTGCAACTCGGTGCACACATCTTGAAGATGTTTGGTAACCTCGGTTTGCTCATCCATGCGGCCCTCTTGCTCATTGACCCGGCGGCCCACCGCATTTAACTCCTCGCGGAAATCCTCCATCATTTCCCGGATTTCTTTTTTGTAGCTTTTTAAATCTGCTCTGATGCTGCAAAACCATTCTCGGAACTCCGATCGAGTAGGAGCTTCGTCAGATGAAATGTGAAACTCATCCTCTCCCTCTGCCAAGTCCGAGGGTGCGTCTGCAACCGCGCCCCGCGGTTGGGCCTCCGTCGCCGCTCCCCCGGCCTTCTGGTACGAGAAGCTCTGAAAGTCCACGGACTTTCGTTTTGCTGCCATCGCCGAGGCTAACTATAGAGAAACGCTGCGTTTTTTAAAAGATTTGCACTGGGTGTATCAACGAAAAAGTAGCTTTTACTGGGGAAGTGTGCGGGAGCTCACGAGTCAGGCAGCCAGCTTATTCGCTGACGTCACTTCCTCCCTCAGTCCTTGGAGTTTCTGGGAGCACTGTTCGACACAAGGCAGGGCAAAGTGTTTCTCACCAAGGAGAGAGTGGTCAAGCTACAGTGTCAAGTGAGGCGCTTATTGTCCCTACAGATGCTTCGAGTGAGGGATTATCTGCAGGTCTTGGGCTCCATGGTGTCCACGCTAGCTTTGGTGCCCTGGGCTTTCGCTCATGTACGTCCTTTGCAATTAGCATTGCTGTCCTGCTGGAAGCCGGTGTCAGAACAATTCCATCTGCCGCTTCCACTCACGGACCAGGCGAGAGCCAGTTGCTACTGGTGGCTGGTGTCGGATCATTTGATGTCTGGAGTGTCCCTGGTTATGCCCGACTGGACGGTGGTCACCACGGACGCCAGTCTCTCCGTATGGGGAGCAGTCTGTCTTGGACGTTCGGTGCAGGGGCAGTGGTCAAGGACACAATCTCAGTGGTACATCAATCGCTTGGAGACCAGGGCGGTGGCTCTGGCGCTGCAATCCTTCCTTCCGCTGATTCGGGGGAAGGCGGTCAGAGTATTGTCGGACAATGCAACTACCGTGGCGTACATCAATCGCCAGGGCGGGACAAGGAGTCAGCTAGTGGCGACGGAGGCGCGATGCTTGATGTGCTGGGCAGAGCAGAATCTCAACAACATTGCGGCGTCTCACATCGCCGGGGTAGACAATGTTCAGGTGGACTTCCTCAGTTGGCATCATCTAGATCCCGGAGAATGGGAGCTAGCGGAGGAAGCGTTTCAACTCGTCTGCGAAAGGTGGGGCACGCCTCACATGGACCTGATGGCCACTTTTCAGAACGCAAAAGCTCCGCGATTTTACAGCCGACTGAGAGAGAGAAGGACCAAAGGGGTCGATGCGCTAGTGCTTCCATGGCCCACAAACGTGTTACTGTACGTGTTCCCTCCCTGGCCCCTGATCGTCAAGGTGCTTCGACGCATAGAACTGCATCCGACGGACGTGATCCTGGTGGTGCCGGAATGGCCGCTGTGTCCGTGGTTCGCGGATCTCCTCCACTTGGCGGTCGAGATGCCCCTTCGCTTTTGGGAGTCCACGGCTCTCCTTCATCAAGGCCCCGTTTGTTTGGAGGCAGCGGATCACTTCTGTCTCGCGGCATGGCTTTTGAAAGGCAACGCTTGAAGAATAAAGGGTATTCTGATGCGGTGGTAGCCACGTTGTTAAGGTCTAGGAAATAGTCTACGTCATTAGCCTACGTTCGGGTCTGGAGGTGTTTGAGGATTGGTGTAGAGATCACAGTGTGGATCCTATGAGAGCTTCAGTGTCCAATGTCCTAGCCTTTCTTCAGGCTGGTCTCTCTAAAGGGCTTTCTTGTAGTACCCTTCAGGTCCAGGTGGCGGCGCTTGGTTGTCTTAGAGGTAAGGTACACGGGTGTCTTTGGCTGTACATCCAGATGTCACTCGTTTTCTTCGGGGGCTAAGCATTTACGTCCTCCATTGCGCCACCCTTGTCCGTCCTGGAACCTCAATTGGGTGCTTTCAGCCTTATGTTTGTCGCCTTTTGAGCCTATCAAGCGGGCGACGCTAAAGGATCTTACTCTAAAAGTGGTGTTCCTCATCGCGATTACTTCGGCTAGGCGAGTATCGGAATTGTAAGCTCTGTCGTGTAGGGAACCGTTCTTACAGATCTCGGATTCAGGGGTCTCTTTGCGGACGGTCCCTTCCTTTCTGCCTAAGGTGGTGTCGGCTTTTCACTTGAATCAGTCGATTGAGCTTCCCTCCTTTCCTGAAGGGGAGTGGGCGGATCCTAGATCCGCCCACTCCCCTGGATGTTCGCAGGATGTTCGCAGGGCCTTACTTCGGTATCTTGAGGTTACGAATCCCTTCCGCGTTTCTGACCATTTTTTTGTCTTGTGTACTGGTCCCAAGAGGGGAGGTGCGGCTTCCAAAACCACGATCGCTCACTGGCTTAAGGAGGCCATTGGTTCTGCATTCTTGCTTCGGGGGCAGCATGTCCCCGTGGGCCTTCGGGCTCATTTCTACACTGTCTCAGGCTGCTTCTTGGGCGGAATCTTCGCAAGTGTCGCCTCAGGAAATTTGTAGGGCGGCTACTTGGAAGTCGTTGCATACTTTTGCAAGACATTACCGCTTAGATGTTCAAGCCGCAGCTTCGGGTGGTTTTGGTGAGGGAGTACTCCAAGCGGGGCTCTCTGGTTCCCACCCTAGGTAAGTTGGCTCTGGTACATCCCAGTTGTCTGGACTGATCCGGGTACATACAGGGAAAGGAAAATTAGTTTCTTACCTGATAATTTTCGTTCCTGTAGTACCACGGATCAGTCCAGGGACCCGCCCGTGTCTGTGTATGTGTGTACTCTGAAGTAACGGAGAGTCCACTCATGGATTCATTTTCCTTGCTATTTGTTGTTTTATCATTCACTCCTTTGGTTCTGGGAGTTTTGTTCCAGTTGGGGGTTTGAACTTGGCCTTATTTGGGTTCAATATAGTTAGGTAGACTGGTTGTTTGTTCCATTCTGCTTTGACATTACGTAAGACTGAGAGGCTGTGGGTGGCACCCTGTTATATGTGGCTGAGCCAGTCAAATCTTACTCTGTCTCCATCTGCTGGTGCGGAGGCAAAACCCAGGTGTCTGGACTGATCCGTGGTACTAAAGGAACGAAAATTATCAAGTAAGAAACAAATTTTCCTTTGTTTTTGACCTGCCCTTATTAAAGAAAGAAATTCAGGTAAGTAGTAATTTCTCCATTAACCAAGTAGATTTAGGGAATAGCCAGTACTTATCACTGTGCAATAGCAGCCTGGGATTTGTTTATTTTTTGGAATATTGCCAGCCTGGCAATGTTCCATTCAAGGTGTGTGCACATGTTTTTTTGTGTGAGCACCAATTTTTTTAAACCAACAATTTTTGAGCACCAGTATTAGCGTTGCATTTCTGTATCTAGCACAAAGAAAAATTTGTAGTGACTATGTAAAACTTGTGAGCAATGCTCCGAAATGTATACGTTATTGCTCACACGCTTAGCTTAGAGAGAACTATGTTGCCAGATATCTGGAAACAGGAAACAGGATATTGGGCCTGATGGACCATCCGTCTAACCCAATATGTCTCTTATGATCAGACTAGTTCTATCCTTCTTGCTGAAGATGTCAGTTTCATGTGATCAGGTGGTTTCCTTGCCTGACTTCAGAAAAGCGAAATGTCAAGGCCAGAACAGAGAGCTCCGATTCCTAGATGTGCGAAGGGTTCTTTTGAGAATTTTGGAAGCCATGACAAACATTTTGTGTTTGTGGGGCCCCACAAAGGGGAAGCGGCTTCAAAGACAAAAGTCATTTGCTGGATTAAGGAAGCAATAATGGCAGCATACATATTAAGAAGAAAGCCGGTGCTGGAGGGTCTAAGGGCACACTCCACGAGGGCTCAGGCTGCATCCTGGGCAGAGCACAGTTTATTGGCACCAGCAGAAATCTGCAGGGTGGCTACATATGAGCATCCTTGCACTCATTTACAAAGCATTATAGATTAAACCTTCAAGCGAAGAAGTATACAACCTTTGCCATGGGAGTCCTGGAAGCAGCACTAGGTTACTCCCACCTGGGAAAGGTACTGCTTAAGTACACCCTACTTGTCTGGACTGAACTGGCAGGATGGTGAGGAAGGTGGAATTAGGTTCTTATCTGCTAATTTCCTTTCTTTGAGTGCCAACAGACCATCCATAGCCCACCCAGAGAATAGATTGATGGCTGAAAAAAGAGAAGAGGTATAGATACAAAATAGTTATACAACTTAGCCAGGGAGAGAACGGCAGAGATAATGCTCAGTCATTTACTGTTTTCTTTATTATTGAAATTATTTTGGATTCATGTCTTCTATTGAGTTCCAGGATAGCCTTCCTTATCAGCATGGGCAAGAGACTACTGACTGCCCTCTCTGTTGGCTATATAGGGAAGGATGTTGAATTAAAGCAGCTTGCCCTCTGATAGATTTTTAAAACACTTTTGCAGTGACAGTTTGGTTTGCAGACAGTTGAATTAAGTGGTTTGGACTGTCTGAGGCCTTTTGAGATGCTCTTGAGCTGAGCAGATTGCTTACATGTTTGTTACGGCAATAACGATGAAAGCTACTACTATCCAACAGTACAGTTGGTGAGAGAATATAACAGATGCAAATATGTTTTTTACATGCACAGAAATCTGGATGTGCAACTTCTTTTAGTCAGTGTCTTATTTCTCTTAAGCTTCAGTCTATGCATACAGAAATCAGAACCTCAGAGGGGAAGGTGGAAGTTTATCGTTAATGTTGGAATCTTATTGAGTAATCTTTCTAAATTTGGAACTGCAGTATCTAAGAAAAGCCGTTGTGTTGCATCCATAGAGATCTAGCTGTAGCCTGTTTTAAAGCGAGAAAGCTTTAGAATCTAGGTCTGTATGCAGTATCCAGTTGCTGAGTTAAAATGTTCCAAGTGATGACATCACAGTGCCAGATTTAAGTCTACTGAATTTTCAGACCTCATAAATTGTATATTTTCTTCTGCCATGGCACTGATATTGAACTAATTGGGGAACAGGACACTAGGAAGCTCCAAGTATTGGTCAAGTGAAATAAGCATAGGTGAGCAATTTGTGTTCCAGGTTTATGATTTCACCTGAATTTCCCAGCATTGACATGAACGTCTTGGAAGTTTGATTTTAAAATCAAATGTTCTGTGAAAAGCAGTTGGTAGAGATCTTTACCCATGTGCTAACTACATTAGTTTAATGTAACAAATAATTTTGTTGCCTTACCAAATAGGAAACAAAGGTCAATAAACTAAAAAAAATATATATATATATCAGGTGATACCTTTTTATTGGACTGAGTTAATACATTTCCCAAAAGCTAGTAAAGAAATGTGTGAAGTTAATCCAGTAAAAAGATATTGCTTTATTCTTATTGTTTCTTGATAGTTTATTTCCGTGCTAAACAGGAAGGGAAATGGTGTTAGCAACATTGACAAGAAAGAAAGGAATGGTGGAAGCATACCAAGTAGATTAATTCTTACCCCCTTCCCCCAGCATGTGCGTGGGTGCACACAGAGCCCTTGGCAGTAGGACTCTGTCTGAGGTCAGAGCATGCCAAACATAAGATATACTTAAAGGAATGGTTACAAATTATCATACATCTACCTCTGTAAATTGAAACGGTAAGTTTCTCACTAGAAACACTTCTGTATTTAGTGCATCCTCTCCCTATCCGTCACAGTCTGTTCCTAAGCCTTGATTTCCACCCGGAACTCAAACTTACATTATAATACACTTCCCAATCCCTTCCCCTTTATGGTTAGATTTTTGGGAGAAGTGGTGCGTAGAGCAGAGAACGAGCTGCTGAGGTTCATGAGTTTTATTCCTGTTTGCTGAGTAAATGCGAAATCTTTAGAACTTGTCATGATCTTTTTTGACTCATTTTAGTTTTGTGAACAGATAATAGCATTGTATTTCTTCTCGAGGATACTGTCCTACAAGTCAGGTGACAAAAATCGCAGCCTAACTATCTACCCCATTATTTATCCTGTTTGGATGAAGAGCACTTAATAAACACATTATCATTTGTATGTTTTATGTATTTTCAGTGAAACCTAGGACAGCTTTTTATTATTGAGAAAAGACCTAGAAGTTTATAGCCCTTAGACCTGTTCATATTGGATGGATATGCATTTTATTTGATCTTTGTCTTTTTCATTTCAGGTGTCTCATTCTATAGCTAAGCTTGTATTAGTTCACTTTCATTGGCAAGAGGCTGACATTTTGGAAAGGTAAGGATTCCCCCCCAATTCCCAGGAAGGTTGAGGCATGCGAAGGTTTTGCATGAAGTAAAGCATTTACTGATGGTTTGCACAATGTGTTTTATTAATGCCTATTATGAATATACTGAATGTTTTAACTACTTATGTTTGTTTTATTTTATGCATACCAACTTTGTAAACTGCCCTGATTGTAAACCAGAATGGCGGTACATAAATAAATAAATTAAAATACTGAGATGTTTGCCATGCATTGCTTTCCTTACAGATAAACTTTCTTCATGAACAAGCAGGATGAACAGTTCCACAAGCGAGTGATGTCATCGAATGGCACCATATATGGAGAATATCAGCTCATTGGCTTGGAAGGCTTTGCACACGTGAGGTAGGCACTGCACCAAGCAACCCTCGGTGAAGCCCCCTCACTTTTTTTTTTCCCACCCCTCTGCAGCTCTGGACAGCAGTGTTGTCAGCAGCAGCTCCTCTCTTTGTACATTTTACCTCAGGTTTTATCTTAGGGGTTTTCTTTTTTTCAGAATTTTCTTGTTTTCCTTTTTAGTTTTCTCTAATTTAAAAGAAAAAAATTTAAATTTCTAAATTCTTTTAATTTGACAGGAGGCGCCCCCCCCTTTTTTTTTTCTTTTTTTTTTTAAACTATGGCCAGGAAAAATGTTTCGGGTTTCTAAAGATGCTCAGACTGTGATTTAAAAAGCATATACAATGCATTTTGCTGCCTGAGAGTGGACCAAAGTACTCTAAGTTCTTCAGTGTGCTCACACAGGCCTCTCAGAACCATAAACGGCAAAGGTTCATTTATAAAAACTCTTTTCACACTATACTGAAACTGTTTTCATTAACCAGGTCAAATCACAAGCACTTAAGTGTACAGAGTAAAATAAAGCAGGACAACTGCTCTTTAACTACTTTCTATTACCTGCTTTCTTAGGTAAGAGAGTGAGAGCTGAAGAATGCACAGTGCTCCTAACTCTTACCTTATTTATCTTCTCAGTCAACCAAATGTGTTCACTGGCCCTGAGGATGAGGTCCATGAGGTTTACCCACCAAAAAAAAAAAGGTTCCACTGGATCATATGGAGCTCATATTAGAATCCAGAGGCTGCCCTCCTAAGAACACCAGAGAGGAGAATGTGCTGCTGTCTCCATAAAGCTTCAGTGTTGCAAGTGCCAAATACATCTAGCATGCCTGTCCAGTTCCTGTGTCCTCAAGACTTCTGTCACATTAGTGATACAGGAAGACTTATTATCCCATATCCAGTTACCAGGAGTACTCTATGAAAGAGACTTACTATATTTCAGGACTTTCTGGTTAAGTGCCTTTCTAAATTTCAGCCACTTGCTATGACTCCAGTTTTAAGTCAGGTAGGACATGTGGTAGGAAGACCCATTCCTTACTGCTCGTGTACACACACCAGCCTGGACTGATCTCCCCTGCATTTATCCAAAGATGTCTTGAGCATTTTCTGGTGGCCTTCAGAAGGAAGCAGAGCCTACAGTTTTAAAGCTAAGCATCCTCCAATACTGTAATATTCCTAAGGACACTGTGGCCTTGCTGGTCCACCAAATTCTTAAGGACTTACTATTTAAAAATTGGGATTTCTCCCTTATTTCCTAACTAGTATCGAAAAGGTTGGATGGAAAAAAATAAAGTCCAATCTATACCAGGGTTCAACAGTGTTCAGCTGCCTCGCCAGTAGTAATGATGAAAGCTGACTTAAAAAAGACAAAGTAAAGGAGAAACCATGTCTCAGCTCTTCCAAGCATGAATCAGCAGCTGCTGGATTCTTTTGCCAAGAAACAATTCCAGTCCTCCATGCTATCAGCATTTCTTTCTTTCTTTCAGCTCCTAATCATTCAATATTTACACATCCTTCTGGAGAAGTGATAGGAGAAACTCCAGAAGGTTTCTGAGTTTGTCTCAGATACAAAATGCTGCAATATCCTTATCCTAATCTGAGTGCAAGGACTGTGGGGAAAACACCTCATTTTAGCAACATATGATGATTTTGATACATTTAATAGGGCATAAGTGCTGTCCACAGGAGCATGCAGAATAGCCTGGCTCAGAACCTTAGGGCTCTATGAAGGTGTGCATGATCAATACACCCTGTAGTATAATACAAACCTTATGCATGTCCACGCAAGAACAGCAGCAGACTGTGACTTCATTTCAGCTCCCTTTCCAAAAGGGGTGGTAATATTACTAGTATAAGCATTACACAGCAGCTTTTTTATCAAAAGCAATACAGCAACAAAAAGCAATGTTGTGTCATCGCAAGCTAAAAACACCAGACAACACTCAGCTGGAAAAAAACGATGTCCCTACAGAGGCTGGAGCCAGTGGTTGACAAATTAATTGTCCAACAGAAGAGTGCTCATTCACACAGGCAGTTAAGTAGTTATATTCTGTATAAATGAATTTGGCTCAAGGAGAGATCAAGTGCACTATGTGGCATGGGATGTCTCTTTCATCCATTGCTGACAGGGTCTTCTATATGCTTATCCACCAATACTGGCAAAGCTGAAATAAGACTGGAAACATGGTCCTCATAACCCCAGCATGACCCAGGCATGTATGGCTTTTGTTATTTCTTCAGCTGTCCACAGCAGAGCCAATTTGGTTCAAGCTAACAATGACACTAGTCTCATCTCAGGGGGGATGTTCCTACATCCCAACATAGTTGCTACATATGGATGCTCTTTCAAACAAAACAATTAACTAAGGGTTCCTATGCCTCAAAAGTGGAAGAGGTTCACAATTTGGTGTACAGAGAAGAGGTTACCTGTTTTCTCTTGTACAGTCCAGTGTTTGCTGGACAATTTACTTATCAAATTCTGGGCTCAAAACAAATCTGGCATGAGATCATCTTTATGCCCTTGCAGCCTTCCATGACCAGGTGGCAGGGAAACCAGTTTCCAGTCATCCCTTAATTTCCCATTTTATGAAGGGCTTATTACATTTAAAGCTGCCATAACGTGGACATTTAATGTGGTCCTTTCATGTCTAATAGAACTGCTATTCAACCTAGTAGGCACGTCCTCAATAGAGCATTTGACCAAGAAAGTATTATCCGCATTGCAATAGTTCCAATGAGGAAGATTGTTGGGAAGGAATCTTATGTACAGAAGGAAGGTGACCAGTGTCTGGAGTTCACTAGAGTAGTCTTGCATACACATACAAAATATTTGCTGGATAGTCTCAGATTTTCATTTAAATCAGGAAATTGTTATGCCCACCTTCTTTCCTAAACCACATATGCTGCTGGAAGAGGCAGGGTGTTACATGCACTAGATTGTAAAAGACCTGTGTCCTGTTTGGATAGGACAAAGGAAAGCAGAACATCCACACAGCTACTTGTCTTTTATGACCCAAATAGACTGGGAAGGATTGTAAACAAACTGTATATTTATCTGTTATCAAAAAGAAGGCCTCTCGTTGAAGGGCCATGCACTAGGCAATGGCTCCTTCAACTGCGTACATTTGGTCAACTTCTATTCAAGAAATTTGTAAGGTAGCCAATTGGAATTCAGTGCACACTATTACATCCTACTGTTACCTAGAGGCTGACTCCTGTCAAGACAGTAGATTTGGTCAGTCAGGTCTCAAAAATATGTTTAAAAATATAGGTGGATTATTTCCATGCCTTGTGAAGGGTAGATGGAAGGGGACATCAAGACAACCCTTAGCTTGGGAGTCTGCACAGATGGAATTGTTCATCCTGCTTGTTCATGAAGAAAGTAAAATTGCTTATTTGTAACTGGTGTTCTCTGGACAGCAGGATTAACACTCCCACATAACCTCTCACCTCCCCATAATCACTTCTTTACTCTGCATGCCATTATTTTTGACATAGTGGGCTTCACTGAGAGCTGTTTGGCATAGCGCTTACTCGGTGTGCAAAACCTTCTAGGCTTGTAGCCAATGAGTTGACACTCTCCATATATGGTGCAGTACAATGATGTCACCCACATGTGGGACTGTTAATCCTGCAGTCCCCGGAGAACACCAGTTACAGGTAAGAAACTTGCTTTACTGAGTTTGGAATTACAGAAACTTGTTTGTTTGTCCGTGATTATAAGACTGGTTGGAGCAGTTTATCAGTAAAGGATTACAGTGCCTTTCTTAAGAATGTAAGTAGTGCCATCGTGGGTCAGACCAATGGTCCATTGAGCCCAGCATTCTCTCTCTGATTGCCAATCTGGGTTACTTGGTATCCAGCAGATCTAAATGGGTAGATCCTTTCCCTGTTACTCATTCTCACAAGTAAGAGGTGATGATCCCCATGTCTCCCTGACTAGTGTTAATGGACCTGTCTTCCAGAAACTTGTCCAAACTCCTTTTAAACTCAGCTGTATCATTAACCTTGACCACATCCTTGGACAACAACTTCTGCATCTTAATTATGTGTTGACTGAAAAAAAAAATTTTTCTCATCAATTTCTTTGGGTGACTAGAGTGTTAGATCAGGGGAGTGGAGAAGATGTAATGTACTTGAATTTCAACAAGGTCTTTTGACATGGTTCTGCATAGGTGACTTATAACAAACTAAACTCTGTGTGTATATCCATTAAAGTGATTGACTGGACTAGAAACTGATTGAGTGGGAGATGACAAAGAAAGGGTAGTGGTAAATAACTCACTGTGAGGAAAGAGTGGTTACCAATAGAGTGCACAGAGCTCACTCCTTGGTCCGTTTTTGTTCAATGTGTTCATAAATATTGCAGAAGGGCTTTCGAGTAAGAGTTAATCTGCAACAGGATAGATAACCTGGAAGGTGTGGAAGATGTTAAGAGAGAGCTAGTGGTGCTTGGTTTGGTGGTTAACATTTAATGCCAAAATTTTCATGGTCATGCTTTTAAATTGTAAATCATAAGGAAGCAAGATAGTCTAGGGGTGAAGTTCTTTTGTGCAAAAAAGATTGCGAGCAGGGGTGATAATGCGTGAACTTAAGAAGGTCCATATTCAAATGCATTTATCTGTTATCCTGCTAAATGACAGTTTGGGTACTTATCCAGCTAAGTTCTAGCTGGATAAGTTAAGGGCATTCCAGGGTCTAACTAGGAGGAATTGAATAACCAGATAAGTTATTCAGCTAAATCAGATATTCAGAGTTAGCCAGATAACTTATCCATCTAACTCTGGTTAGCCTGTAGACTTGTCCTAAAGTTTGTCCGGCTAATTTTTAGATATCTGGGCATATTCAGTGGTGTGAATCCTGTAAATACAAGAGGATAATGCAGTGTCCAAGCTTGTTCTGTCTTAGTCTCTCTGCTGAGAATGTCAACATGGCTACCAGTAGATACTAAATTTTCATGAAAGTGTGAATTTTAGACAATATAAACACGTCTTTTGTTCACATGCAATGCAAAACACTCAAATAGTGATTTTTAGTCACTACAGGCCAGAGCTAGACATGAACCCATGGCCTAGACATGTATTGTGCAGTTCTGGTCCCTTCATCTCAAAAAAGATATAACAGTATTAAAAATAGTACTGAGAAGGGTGACAAAAATGCTATCATGGATGTAAAGGTTCCTTTATGAAAAAGAATGAACACTTCAGCTTGGAGAAGAGATGACAGAGGATTATAAATTCATGAATTGTGTGGAATAAATTAATAGAGAACACGAATAGTAACAGGACACAAAAACCTAAAATATGATGGTATATAAAGACTATATAGCCCAGTTTGCCCATCCACCCCTCCTACTTAGCTATAAATTCTATTCTCTCCCTCAGAGATCCTCTGACCTTGTCCCACGCTTTCTTGAACTCCAACACTGGCCTGGTTTCGACTACCTCTACTAGGAGGCCGTTCCATGCATCCACTACCCTTCCTGTAGAGAGTATTTCCTTAGATTACTCCTGATTTTATCTCCTTTCACCCTCATCCTTTGACTCCTTATTCTAGAGCCTCATGTCCATTTTTTTTCTTAGAGGTATTTAAACATCTCTATCATATCTCCCCTTTTCCTCCCCCATGTGTACCTGTTTAGATCTTAAGTCTTTCCCCATATGCTTTTAATAGAGGAAGTTTGTGGTATCACTGCCTGTGTTTTTCTGTTTTGAGAAAAAGTGAAGAACTTCATTTTCCAGAACCATTCACAAACAGTACATAGACTAAAATAAAGGTAACTGTAAAGATTACATCCTTTGAGATGAGCATTCCCTTTGTAAGTGTGAGATGTGCAATAAGTCGCATTCATTAACTTTCATTTGCATTTTTAATTTTTACAATGAAAAGTTTGCTATTTCCTAGCAGGTAAATAGATGTATTCAGGACCCAGTGGGTCTATGCTCCCCTGCCAGCAGATGGAGACAGAGCAATCTGACATCACAATATATATATAACCCTGAAGTGACCCCAGCCTGCTAGTATTCTCCGTCTCCAGCAGATGGTGGATGTGCATCTCCCTATGGGGATTGCTTTGAGCTTTTTGAAAGAAATTAGAAATTCTGAATTCAAAGAGAGCTCTGCTCTTCTGCGGTGATACCTAAAGGTTCCTCCCCAAGTTGAGAATTCCTGAGGCAATTTTTGTGGTCCCTCAGAGGTGTTCCTTGGTCCGGTAGCTGAGTTTTACAGCATGGACTTAGCTGCTAGTTCAGCTGAAAGGCAGCGGGTGCAGGAGGCCGAGCATGGGGGTGACAGCAGATGCAGTCTCCCCCCGCAGCTGGAGACCGTCTCTGTACTCAACTGGTAGGAGCTGAGCTCAGGTAAGGTTTAAAAAAAAAAAAAAAGAGAAAAACTTGCTCCCACTTCCAGTGGTGGTTGCAGGAGGATCATCTGAGAAAAGGTGTTCCCTTGTCCTCTCTGGCCTGGTTGGTACTAACGACAGATGCAAGTCTCCATGGTTGGGGACTCGCTATCTGAAGTTAACAGCCCAGAGGTGCTGGAATGCCAAAGAGTCCCGCTGGAACATCAATCGCCTGGAGGCCCGGGTGATACAGCTAGCATACTTGCAGTTCAGCCACAGACTGCGGAATCAATCAGTTCTCGTGATGTATGACAAAGCGACGACGGCCTATATCAGTCACCAGGGAGGAACCAAGAGCCAGCAAGTGTCGCAGGAAATAGACCAGCTGATGGAATGGGTGGAAGGTCATCTGCAGATGATCTTGGCCCCTCACACTGCTGGAAAAGACAACATAAGAGCGGACTTTCTCAGCAGGGAGAGTCTGGACCCAGGAAAGTGGGTGTTGTCAGCCGAGGCATTTCAGCTGATTGTGGATCACTGGGGCCTTCCATTCCTAGACCTGCTGGCGACTTCTCGAAATGTGAAGGTTCCTCGCTTCTACAGTCGCAGGAGAGATCCGTGGTCCCTGGGAGCACACGCTGGCCGGAAGACAGATTGCTTTATGCCTTTCCTCAGTGGCCCTTGCTGGGCGGGTTAATTCGCAAGATCAAAGGCCACAGGGAGCTAGTATTCCTGGTGGCACCGGACTGGCCCAAGCATTTGTGGTTTGCAGATTTGTGATGACTCCTGGTGGAGGCCCCCCTTCGTCTTCTGCCACACATGGATTTGCTTCACAAGGATCAGATTTGATTTTGTCTTACGGTTTGGCCCTTGAGAGGACTCGCCTGTTAAAGCGTGGTTATTCCTCTGTGGTGATTAACATTTTACTCCACACTCGCAAATTCTCCACTCCCTTGGCTTATGTGCAGGTTTGGAGAGTTTTTGAGGCTTGGTGTGAGGAGCGAGGTGTTCTTCCTTGTTCAGTTAAGATCCCGCTCATTCTGGATTTTTTGCAGGATGGATTGAATAAAGGGCTTGGTTCTTAATTCCTTGAAGGTGCAGATTGTGGCTCTTGCCTGTTTCAGAGGCCTGGTAAATGGTGTTTCCTTGTTGTCTCATCCTGATGTGGCCTGTATTTTGAAGGGAGTGAAGCACCTTAGGCCTCCCTTGAGGTTACCGGTTCCATTGTGGAGTCTTAATTTGTGCTGGACTTCTTGTTGGGCCCTACGTTCTGACCACCACGTAGCCTTTCTTTATGGTTGTTGACTTTGAAGACTGTGTTCCTGGTGGCTATATGTTCTGTGCATTGGATTTCTGAGCTGCAAGCCTTGTCTTGCCTGGAGCCGTTCTTTCGGGTGACTCCGGAGGCAATACAGCTGCGAACTGTTCCATCCTTCTTGCCCAAGGTAGTCTAAGACTTTCATTTGAAACAGTCCATCTCCTTGCCCTCCCTGGATAAGATCAAGGATGCAGAGGAGTTTCACATTTTGTGCTCCTTGGATGTTAAGTGACTTATCGTGCGTGTGGTATCTATGGGTCACTGAGTCTTTTTGAAAGATGCCTGTTTGTTCTCCATGGCAAGAGTAAGCAGGGCGCTCTGGCTTTGCGGTTACCATAGCTCGTTGGATTAAGGAGGGTGGTCATTGCCGCTTATGTGGCTCCTGGAAAGCCGTTGCCTACTCAGGGCTCATTCCACTAGAGCTCAGGCAGTGTCATGGGCAGAGGTTAGTCTCTTGTCTCCTGTTGATGTCTGCCGTGCTACGACGTGGTCCTTCTTACACACCTTTTCCATGTTTTATCATCTGGATGTGCCAGCCTGGGGGGATGCAGCCTTTGCACATATGGTGTTGTCTGGACTGCGGGCAGCCTTCTACGCCGTTGGGGAGTAGCTTTGGTACATCCCACTGGTCCTGAGTCCATCTGTCTACACACTAGGAAATGGAGAAATTACTTACCTGATAATTTTGTTTTCCTTAGTGTAGACAGATGGACTCGGCTTCCCATCCTTGACTGCCATATGAGTGTGTCAGTAGTCCACCTGTGGGGCTCTGGGTCCCAAGGGATTACTGGTAAGTGTTCATCCAGTACCTAGCTTGAGGTACCTAGAATCTTATGTGAGTTCAGTGTTTATGGTTGGTTGAGTACAGTTCTGGTTATCTGTTTTTGATCAAGTTTTTTGCTAGTCTGTCCATAGGTGCTTTTGAAGAGAATACTGGCAGGCTGGGGTCACTGCAGGGTTATATATACTGTGATGTCAGCTTGTTCCCTCTCTATCTACTGGCATTGGAGCATAAACCCACTGGTTCTGAATCCATCTATCTACAGTAAGGAAAATTAAATTATCAGGTAAGTAATTTCTCCAGTGAATATAAGATAAGAAATGCCATGCTGGGGTTAGACCAAGGTCCATTGAGCCCAGCATCTTGTCTTGGATAGTAAGCAGTGGGCAGTCCAAATCACACGTATCTGGCAGATCCCAAAAGGTAGAGATATTTCTTGTTACTCACTCCCAGGAATAGCGATAGTTTTCTTTAGTCTACCTAGCTAATAATCTGTTATGGACTTTTCCTCCAGGAACTAGTCCCAACCTCTTTTAAATCCTGCTATGCTACTCACATTGACCATGTCCTCTGGCAACAGATTCCACTTCATGATTATGTGATGAGTGAAAAAGTACTTTCTATTTGTTTTCAATCTGCTTGTTAATTTCATGGAGTGACCCCTTGTTTTAGTGTTTTTTCATAGACTAAATTACTTTTCTTGATTTACTTGTTCCATCCCATTCATGATTTTAGAAAGGTCTATCATGTCCCCCTCTGTATCTATTTTCCAAGTTAAAGAGCCTTAACCTGTGTAGCCTTTCATCATAGGAGAGATGTTCCATCCCCTTTATCATTTTTGTTGCCCTCCTCTGCACTTTCTAGTTCCACTGTTTTTTTGGAGGTGGAATGACACACAAAATGCGAGGTGCGGTCACACCATAGATCAATATGCAAGCAATGGGATATTGTCTGTTTTATTCTCCATTTCTTTTCAGATCATTTTTAATATTCCATTTGTTTGGTTTTTGGGTTTTTTTTAACTGCTGCTGCACAGTGAACTGAGGATTTCAATGTATTGTCCACAAGGACTCCAAGGTCCTTTTCCTGGATAGTGACTCCCAATATGGAATCCAGCATCGGGTACCTGTAGTTGGAGTTATTTTTCCCTATGTGCATCACTTTACACTTTCTCACACTAAATTTCATCAGTCATTCAGATGGCCAATCTCCTAATCTCACAAGGTCCTTCTGCAATTTCTCACAATCCACTGCTGTTTTAACAACTTTGAATAAGTTTTTGTCATTTGCAAATTTGATTACCTCACTTGTTCCCTTTTCCAGATCATTTATGAATGTTAAACAGCAGAAGTCCCATGACAGATTCATGAGGTTCTCCATTAATGACCTTTCTTCATCTGAAAAACTGACCATTTAGTTCTGCCCTCTGTTTCCTATTTTTTAACCATTTACCAGTCCTCAATAGGACACTGCCTTCTATTCCATGACTTTTTAATTTCCTGAGGAGTCTCATAGGGGATTTTGTCAGATACTTTCTGAAAATCCAAATACACATCAACTGGCACAGCTTTATATATGTTTACACTTTCAAAAAATGTAAGAGATTTGTAAGGCAAGACCTCCCATTGCTAAAACCATGTTGATTTTTCCCCATTAAGCTTTGTTTATCTATATGGTCTATAATTGTGTTTTTTAGAAGAACTTCTACCATTTTCCCCAGCACAAATATCAGGCTTACTGGTCTATAGTGTCCTGGATCACTACGAAGCCCTGTTTATAAAAAAAATTGTATTATATTGGCCAGCCCCAGTCTTCAGGTATTGTGGCTGTTTTAAATGATATGTTACAGGTTATTAGCAACAGGTTTGAAATTTCATGTATGAGTTTGTTTCGGATTCTGGGGTGGGTGCCATATTGTCCTGGTGATTTGCTAATCTTTAGTTTGTCAATTTGCTCTATTACATCCTACATTATCACAAAGATTTGTTTTCCTTGCTCAGAATTATTGCCATCAAATAATTGTTTTGTATGTGTGTGTGTGTATTCCCATTAACCTAGACAATAAAGACAGAGGCAAAGAAAAAATGATATAGTTGCGATGGAGAAGGTACAGAGAAGGGCAACCAAAATGATAAAGGGGATGGAACAGCTCCCCTATGAAGAAAGGATGAAGAGGTTAGGGCTGTTCAGCTTGGAGAAGAGACGGCTGAGGGGGGATATGATAGAGGTCTTTAAGATCATGAGAGGTCTTGAACGAGTAGATGTGACTCGGTTATTTACACTTTCGAATAATAGAAGGACTAGGGGGCATTCCATGAAGTTAGCAAGTAGCACATTTAAGACTAATCGGAGAAAATTCTTTTTCATTCAACGCACATAAAGCTCTGGAATTTGTTGCCAGAGGATGTGGTTAGTGCAGTTAGTGTAGCTGGGTTCAAAAAAGGTTTGGATAAGTTCGTGGAGGAGAAGTCCATTAATGGCTATTAATCAATTTTACTTAGGGAATAGCCACTGCTATTAATTGCATCAGTAGCATGGGTGGTTCTTAGTGTTTGGGTAATTGCCAGGTTCTTGTGGCCTGGTTTTGGCCTCTGTTGGAAACAGGATGCTGGGCTTGATGGACCCTTGGTCTGACCCAGCATGGCAATTTCTTATGTTCTTAAGAATTCATTCAGATTTTCTGCTATTTCCTTGTTCTCCCTGAGTACCCCTTTTACTCCTCAGTCATCTAGCGACTCAACTGACTCCTTGACAGACTTTTTGCTTCGAATATAACTTGATAAAGTTTTATTCATTTTTTTTCTATGGCAAGATTCTTCTCAAATTCTCTTCTTTAGCCTGTCTTACTGATGTTTCACATCTAACTTGCCTGTATTTATGCTCGTGCCTATTTTCTTCATTTGGATCTGCATTCCATTTTCTGAAAGATGTCTTCCTTTGGCATTTCACTGTCTGTATCTTCATCTTGGCCAGGTGGACAGTGGTATACTGCTCTACCCTTACCCGTCACATGTAGGTTTTCTATCCAGAAGTATTTTACAGTCTGACGATTTAGCAACTCTGCTGAGGCAGCAATGTGAGTTCTGTTCTGAAGCTATGCTGTTAGTTATAGAGAGTCTACCTTAACATCTTTTGTGCATAGGGGTGAAAAAATATTTAGAAACCTTGGGTGCTAACCAAAAGATTTAGGAACCAGGATAAATACACATATTTATTTATTTATTTTATTTAACAGCTTTTAATATACCGGTGTTCGTGCAAGCACATCACGCCAGTTTACAATAAACTTGAGAAAGGAGGAAATTACAAAAAACAGGGAGTGGGGGAGTGGAGCAGGAGCGAAAAGAGGGGGGGGGAAGAGGGGGGAGAGCGGTAAAGGAGGAAAGACAGCAGCTGAGAAAGGTACAAGGAACATATCAGTATTTACAGGATAGGTTGCTTAATGAGGTTAGAACAAGGTTGATTTTTTACAGCGGTTAATGAGGAATAAATAGATTATATAATGATAAATATTAAAGCTTAATTACAGCAGTTATGGTGGATTATATAGATAACTTATTAAACAATTAAACACATATATATAAAGTATTAGCTTATTTACAGCAGTTACAGCAGGTAATAACGGAGTCTTGATTTCGACATATAGGTTGTAAGTTTTAACTGGGTTACAGTGGAGCACGGTGGGAGGGTGGCGGGGTAAGGGGAGGGAGGGTGGGGGTATGGGTGGGTTGACGGGTGAGGCTCGGGTGGATTCAGGGTGGTGAGGCAGGGGAGAGACAGGGGGGAGCGATTGGGGGGGTTTCAGGGGGGTAGACTATAGGGGGCCGGGGCAGATTTAGGGGGGTGGACTACGAGGGGCTGGAGCAGTGGTAAGCCTGTCGGAAGAGCCAGGTCTTAATGCCTTTTTTGAAGATGGTTAGGGAGGGTTCAAGACGGAGGTATGTGGGGAGGGAATTCCAGAGGGCGGGGCCTGCGATGGTAAAGGCTCTTTCTCTGGTGGTGGATAGGCGGGCAGTTTTGAGGGGGGGAGTGTGGAGGGTGCCTGTGGAGGTGGATCTAGTCTGGCGGGTGGAGAGGTGGAAGTGGGGCATTTCTTTAAGCCAGGGGGAGTTGTTATTGTAGAGGGTGTTGTGAAGAATAGTAAGGGTTTTGTATTGGGAGCGGAACTGGATGGGCAGCCAATGTAGGTCTACTAAGATGGGTGTGATATGCTCTCTTTTACGTGTGTTAGTAAGGATACGAGCCATGGCGTTTTGAAGAGTTTGTAGGGGTTTGATGGTGGAGAAGGGGAGGCCTAGTAGGAGGGCGTTGCAGTAGTCCACTTTGGAGAAAATAGTGGACTGTAGGACTAATCTGAAGTCTTGAGTATGGAGTAAGGGCTTGAGTTTTTTGAGGATCTGGAGTTTGTAGAAACCTGCTTTGAGGAGGGACTTGATGTGTGGTTTGAAATTCAGGTGTTGGTCAAGGGTGACTCCCAGGTCTCTTACGGAGGGGGGTAGTGTGGGGGAGATGTAGGGGGGCGGTGGTGTGGTGGAGGTATCTTGTTCAGGTTGCTTGGATATAAAGAGTAGTTCGGTTTTGGTTGCATATAACCCTTGGGCTGAAGTGCTCACTTAGGAGTCCAAAGACTAACTTAATTTCCAAGGGCTTAAGATGTCCACATTTCAGTATCTTCCATAAGCCCACTACTTTCCAGGATTCCTTGTTGGTGTGGGTGGAGGGGATTACTCTCCAAGGCTTGCGCATATTGTTTTGCCAGAAGATATACAGTAATAATCATGTTGAATGATTGTAATTCCATCAAACTTTACTGATAGTTGATTTTAAAGTGAAGTAAATGACAATTTACAAGTCCTTTTTGAATACAGTTCATTACATTAATCCTCTTCCAATAAATTTTTTATTCTGTACTGATGGTGTAATCTAATCTTTTTTTGTTCCCCATATCCCATCCCAATTTCATGGGCAGTTTTGGAGTGTCCTCCCAGACTGGTGGACATGATACTTAAATTGGTTTAGATGGCATAATTCAATGTCCCATTACTCAAACCTCAGGTGTCATGAATAGGGTTCTTACTTTTTATCCAACCTCCTCCCAGAATATCCTGATGATATTGTAGTGATTAATACTGGATAGGTGCAATAATTCTCCTTTCTTCCTGTTCACTCCTCCTTCCAGGAATGAATTAAAGTCCATTCCTTTGCACTACCTTTGAAAGGAACTAGGTCTCTCTAGGTGAGAGACTCTTCTCAAAAACGCCTCTCGCAGTGATGGTAGCTAAATTCCTTTAGCCATGGGGCACTTAGCCAAATAAAAATAAAAATCAATATAAAAACAAAAAGGGAAGGAAGGTTGGACAAAAAATTCCTTCAACAAAAATGACACACAAGACCAGAAGGAAATAATAATCCTTGAAATTGGGGAAAAGGGTACCCCCTTTCCATACTCGGGTCTTAATTCTTAAGGCCCAAAGAATCCTCTCCCCAAAACAGAGCAGGAGCAATGCCATCCTGCCTCCTGGAAAAGCTAATTAAAAATCCATACCCTTTCTAATTGTTTCCCTCTTATGTCAATAAGAAGCAACCAACATAGCAACCCACATGAGGGAGCTGAAAACCACTTGAAACATTTTGTCTCTACCTACCCTAATGATATGGTCTTTTAAGTAGATACTTGTTAGGGCAATATACACACTCATATCTTTACACATCTACACACACCTATCTAGACACACATACATATATAATTGTGTGTACGTATGAATGTATGTGTATATAGATAGATTACACCATTTTATAACTTAAGAATTGCCATACTGGGTCAGACAGGGTCCATCAAGCCCAATATCCTGTTTCCAACAGTGGCCAATCCAGGTCACAAGTACATGGAAAGCTCCCAGACAGTAAACAGATCCCGTGATAAGTAATGGCTTTCCCTAAATCTGTTTGCATGATGTATGCAGGGCCGGTGGAAGCACTAGTCGAACTAGGCGATCGCCTAGGGTGCTGAGCATTAGGGGGCGCCGAGCCGCTGATGGCCGCCGGTGGACCTCATCCCACTGGCGGCTGAGCGGTGAACTACTGCTGTGCTGTGTGCCAGATACACACAGCAAGAAGATCAGCAGGACCACTCCACCACAGCCTGAAGATAAAGGTCACGTCTAAACATGCAGGTGCTCCTCCTCCTTCCTGCCTGCATGGCCCTGGAAGAAAAATGTTGCCGGAGCCGCGCGGGCAGGAAGGAGGAAGAGTATCAGCTGCGTGCAGAAGAGGAGCAGCGCGGCCCGAGATGACCAGGGCCGCTGCAGAGCCCATCCTGTGGCGACCCGTAAAGAAGAGGCCCAAAGGTGAGAGAGAGGCTGAGGGCCTGTAGAGTGTGTATGTGTGCGTGTATGAGATGAGTTGAGTGATTATGTGTGAGAGTGAGTTGCGAGACTGTGTGTGGGAGTGAAGACCTGAATGTTTGCAGAGACAGCATGTGGGAGCCTGTGTGTGTGTGTGTGTGTGACAGCATGTGACAGTGAGAGCCTGTGTATGAACAATTGTATGGGAGAAAGCATGTGAGAGATATATAAAAGGAATTGGCAAAAATAAGAAAGGGAAGGTGGAAAAAAAAAGCCTGTGACCAAGCAATTAGAAAACTAAGATCAGACAGCAAATGTAAAAAAAAAATTACTTTTTACTGATTGGCACATGTAATCTTTGGGAATGTGCAAGAGTAGCACTTTCTCTATGCGTATCTCACAATGTACGAGATCAGCATACTGGAACTGGAAGCCCACGAGGCCTGCACAGAGGAGGCAGCAGAATGGGCTTCAGTGCCAGTAGCAGCAATCAGCACCTCCCCAATAGCCACGCGGCAGCAGTGACAGTGGCAGCAGAGGAATATGAGAGACTCTGAGGTTGCTGGCAAAAGAAAGAGAGGGGGTCTCTGCCTTTAGTGTGTGTATGTGTATTAAGGGGAGTCTGCCTGGGGATGTATGTGTGAATGCATGGGTGCCTGCCTGAGGGTGTGTCTGTGTATGAGAATGAATGGGCGTCTTCCTGGGGTTTGTGTGTGTGAGAATAGGTGCCTGCCTGTGTGTGGTGTATGTATATGTGTGAGAATAAATTGGTGCCTGCCTTGGGGGTCTGTGTGTGTGAGAATGAATGTGTGCATGCCTAGGGGATGGGGAGGGAGTGGTGTGAAAATGAATGGGAGCCTGCCTGGGGTTCAGTGTGAGAATGACTGAGAGCTTGCCTGGGTGTGTGTGTATGTGAGGGAGCCAGTAAAAGTGAGAGCATGAGTGTTTATGAGAAAATCCAGGGGAGTAAGAGTGTGTGTGGGGGGGGGGTGGAGGAGGAGAGAGTGTCTTACACCCTGAGAGTGTGTCAGTGTCTGTGAGAGCGAGAGGTTATGGTTGGGTATAAGAGCATGAATGTGTATGTATGTGACAGTGTATGTGTGAGAGAGAATGGACATGTGAGTATGTGTGAGAGAGGATAACCTCCTAATCCTCAACAATATCAGGGTGACTGGAAATCAAGAGCTCCCATGTATATCCATACATGGGAGCAGGGGCTTTTTAAAATCCTTATTAGTTTTAATTATTGTGTGTTTGATATATGTGCTGTTTTGAAATATTTTATTGGTGTATGGGAAATTGTAAAAAATGTATATGATTTTAATTAATTGAATTTCTATTTATTATTAGTTTTAAAATATTCTTTTATTAGTATGGTTTTACTATTATAACTGATGCTTTGTTTCTTGATTTTTATTGTTTTATGAGGAATGGTGGTTCTGTTTTTCCATTGTTAATACAGAGTCTGGCTTCTTGGGGTTTCCATTTCAGTTTTTTCTAATTTGTGCTCCTTTATTTTGTATTCTGTATTTGAGAGTCTGTCTCTGCTCTGTAAGTGTGACCATGATGAGAGATTCTGCTAGCATATAGTGTCTGTATAGGGATCTATAGCAATCAGGTTTGTTTTGTTTCCCCAGTAGGTAGTGTATTGGTATTCTAGGAGCCAGTGTAATATTTACCCTTGCTTATTCACAGGTAGGGTTATTGTTGTTTGAGTCCTTGGTGTTATTACTGTTATGTTATGATTGGATTGCAGTATAGATGTTGAGTGTCTTTTTTGCGGGGTTTTGTGTTAGTTCACAATATGTCTGGCAGTGGAAGGTGTTTATGCTGCTGTTACTGTGAGGTGACACCAGAATTTGAAAATATCTTTTAGTATGATGAGCTGTAAGGGAAACATCCAAGCTCCATTGTTTGGGGGAATTTCAGTGGATGCACAGAGTTACAGAACTGGAGGTGCAGGATTTATATTGACATTCTGTCCCTTCCTATATATTCCAAACTTCACTCTCATAGCCATATAGAATTAGTTGAATGAGGCTATCAAATAAGTTTATAGTGTGAAACTGGCCAGCTTTTTAAAATTACGCAGAAGACCCTTTGGACTTTTTTATTAACATTTTTTTTATAACCAATTTTAAAGCAGGATCCATGCTATAGAGGTGGGTGCGATGAAGAAATGTCATTTTGGCTCCCACCCCCCCACCCCCCCCCCCCCCCCCAAATTCTTCTGTCTAGAGACACCACAGATTTTCTGTGACCTTAAGCATTAGTACAAATCCCCTTGCACTGGCGCTGGATGTATGTGTGGGTGTAGATATATAATATAATATGAGATTGGTGTGCCATTCTGTGAAAAGGGTCTTATGTTCCTTGCAACAAGCATTGAGCATTCTGCCACCTTCATTGTTAAAGTTAGAGGTGACCCATCAAAACGGTATTTACTTGTTCAGCTCCATAATTATGGAAAACAGTCCGTCTGGATATTCATTTAGAGTCATTCATTTATATTTGGCTTTTAGGGAAAAAAAAAGCAAAGCTCTGGCTTTTTGAACAGGCATTCCTTGGACATTGCTTATGAAGATTAATGCAACCTTATTTTTATTTGTTGTTGAAGATAGATGACATTAGATAATGTAAGAGGGGATTAAGAACTGAGGGGACAGACTTTGGTTTTAGGAAATGTTTTAGGTATAGATTTTAGTTTTGTGTTATAATGACTTGTAACTTCCTGTTGTATTTTATGGCTTGTAATCACCTTGAGGTTGATAATGAAAAGTTGGGAAATAAAATATTATCACACAATATATTTAAATTCTGCAATACATTATTTCTGGAAGCATAAAATTAACTGCCAGGAAATGATTAATGCTCATATGACTAATTATTCATGATTGTTTCTCGGCATGACTTTCACATGATGATGTAATTGCAAAGTCACCATAATGATGAAAACTAATTCCCCAGCCCCCACCAAAGCAAGAAGAGAATGGAAACTTTAAAGCCTCCCATGGTATAGCATGTAGACGACAAGGTGTGCACTCTCAAATGTGCTGTGTCCAAGATTTCCAGTCCCACCATGCAGCAGGAAGTTAAACAATATTCTCCTGTGTCTTAAAAGATCATGCATAATCTCATTTTTCTGATCCACCACGAGTTATGCCCATAAGGTCAGATCTTGTGTTCTTCTGTTCTAACTTTTCCTTATGAGTTGTATCTTTACCTGAGATCACTTGTTTCCCAAGTCCTCTTCATGCATGTACCAAGTGGATCTTCTGTACCAATAACAGCCATTGTTCTTATCTGAACTGATAAATTCCATTTGTTCAATTTGGTCATCCTTTTATTTTCAGGAAATTAGGACTGCTCTTGGCCACTCAAACGATTATATATAAAACTAGTGGACCCCTGCCACGCGTTGCAGTGGCTGAGTCAGATTCTTTGCCCTCCCTGCCCCTTCCCCTTGCTCATTTAGCTCAGTCACTCATCCTCTTCCCCCTTGGTTAGTCCCCCCCCCCCCCCCTTCCCTCCTCTGTCCCCACTCCAACTCTGTCCCCACTCCAACTCTGTCCCCTCACACTCACCTCTCCCCTCATTCTTCTTCCCCTGACAGTTACCTCCCTCCTCATTCTCCCTCCCCTCACTGTCACCTCAGTGACTCCCCACCTGGTGAGGGCTGTTTTGTAACCTTTCGGAGATGGTGCACATTTTGTGTATGTGTTTGTGTGCCCTCCCCCTTTGCACCCCAAAGTAATCCCCACAGAAACGTTGTGTTTATATAAGCCTCCCCCACCCTCCCTTCCCCCCCCCCCCCCAGGCCGGCGAAATAGACTAACCCACAAGAGTTGCAGAATCTCGGAACTGCCCCACGCCCCCCCCCCCCTGCAGGCCCGACTATACCTTTCAAAAATGGTAGTCTGTGGAACGGGCGTTCGTTCCGGCATGGAAGTATTGGCGCCAGGCCCTCGAGGTGGAGCAATGGGAGCGGTCGTCTCGCTCAGATAGTAAGGGCGAAGGTGCGCCGGTTGCCAGTTCAGAAAATGGCTTAGACGGGCCCTCGCCCTTACTAAGTCACATGGGCTACTGCCGCTATTGGCGTTCCCGAGTGTCCTAGTAAGGGAAAGAGCCGTCGGCGCCATTTTGATTGCTGGCAGCCGACAGCCGTAGTGTATGCGATGTGTCCCGGAGCGGTGTTGTCCCCTCACCCAGCTGGAGCAGCCCGAACTATTCTGCAGTTTTCCGTGCGTTCGGAGGTTGAGGGCAGTAAGTAGAAAAGTCATGTGCGTGAGGAGGGTGTGTGTGAGTTCGTAGGGTGTGGGAATTGCAAACGTGGCATGTGAGTGGCCTCCCAGTGTAGCATGCTGGTATTTAGTGGGTTTTTGTGTGTTTTTTGAGGGTGTGTGAAATAAGTACAATTGGCATGTGTGCGGGGGGGTGTGAGGAGGGTGGATTTGTGTCTGCTCGGAGGGTGTGTGAATCGCAAACATTGGTCACTTGTGTGCGGGGTGTGAGCTTTTGTGCAAGGTGTAAGAGCTTCCGCTTACGTCCACCAGATGTCGCTGTTTTGTGGAACCAAATTTTAAAACTTTTTTACCAGCCCCCGGTGTGACATATATGTAACGTAAGTGTAGAAGATCCTTGCCGTATGTGAGGTGAAACTTGTGTCCAAATTTGAACGCAATCGGTTAAGTGGTTGCTGAGATTAGCCATTTGGTACAAACTATTTAACATTTTTATTTATATAGAAGATTGCAGGTGAACGCTGAGATTCTTCAGTTCAGACTGCTGCACATACCATCGGTACTGGGAATATTTAATAAAATAATCCAAATACAGTTAGAAACTGCATACTGAAGAGCCCCTTTTCAAAAAATAGAATTTGGCAACCTGCTTAAAAATTCATATTGTATGGTTTGGTTTAATACAGTAATTATTTTGAAGTAGCTGGAAATCACCATTTTAAAAAAGGTGTATGTGTGATTGTTAATGGGTCTGGGCAGCCATCATTGATCATATCTGTTCATGGTTTACATCATCATTTATCCACTTCCTGTTATTTCTGATGCTGCTCAGACAGCATGGGAAGAAAACAGGAGGTTAACAAGTAATACTAGAAGCCATTGCTGTCATTGATAATTGCCTGGGCCCTTTAGCTCTCATGAGCTTTTTTACATTGATAATTTTCAGAATTATTGCACAGAACGTGATTGCATAATGAAAACTTTTTTAAGAAATTGCCAGCCATTATGTTAAATACCCCTTGAAAATATTGATGCTATGTAATGTAAAAATGGAGAAAAGAAATCAGCTTCTCTTGACTTTTTTTCTTCTAGACACAAGTCCAATTCTTCACAGCTATTAGCAGAAGCTAGAGTACAACCTATTTCTTCCAAACACGTGAGTAACTTTTTGTGTGGATCCTAGTGAGAATGTGAAAAATCTTTCCCATGGCATTGTACTCTGCAGTTTTCAGCGAGCTGTAAAGACATAAACACACACAGAGCTATTCTCTAAAGTTTCATTTTTTGTGTGTCAGTTGATTTGAAAATGAATGCTCTTTGTTGACTTCTGTCTAAATATGTGCCTACACATTGTTGACCAGTGCACGGCAGGATTGTTTTCAGCCTTGATAAAGAGGTGGATTGGACAGGTGAATTTTTTGTTGACCACACTGATAGAACAAAGAGTTTAGTGGGGTGCATGGACAGAAATTGAATTCCTCATGATCAACAAATGACTGCACAGCACAATTCGCTTGGTTTTCCATTGTACTAAAGACTGAAGCAACTCTTTTCCCTAAGAGCCGTGGACAGTCCTGACTCCATACCATCAAACATGTGTTGGTTCTCAGAGCAGTCTTGAATCTTCAAGTCTGTTTCAAATGAGCATTTGAGCATTCCATTTTGTCCTTGGGGGGGGGGGGGCTCTCAGGGGGATGCCCGATGGAGAAATCTGACCACAGCTGCAGATGCAGCACTTGTATGGGTTGGCATAAGTCTTCAGGTAAAGGCCCGTTATCTGTAGCCTGCATTTGAGTAGGAGAAATCCTGGGAAATACTTTACATGCAGCAGCCTTGGGAGCCTGCACCACCTCTCTATTAGCTGAGGGACTGGCAGATATCTGAAGTTGCAGGCATCCCTCGCACACAGGCCTCAGCGAGAACTGCAGAGGAGGTAACCATTTTGTCTGCAGACCCTGTGGGTCCCGGCCATCTTCCTTTAGCATTGGCAATGTTAGAGGGGAGGGCCGAGGCTTCCTCAAGCTTACTGCCATTGGGTTTTTCATCTTCCCCGACTGCTTCTTCCCCCTCCTGGGACTTTGGGGGGATTTTTCTTGGGAGATTTTCTGGTTCTTCCACCAGGCCTTTTGTGTCTGGAGAGTCCCCCAAACCCACAGAGGTCAGTCTTCCATCTTTGGCATTGGAGGTCCTTCACAAGCGGGTCAGGGGGGCTTCGGATGTTCCTATACCACCTTGGGTGGAGGTTCAGGATATACCAGAGGAGCAGTTGGACAAGGCCTGCTCTGTTTCCCTAGAAGAGTGTGAAGTCCTTCCCAGATCAGAGGACAGAGTGATTATACTTTTCCACAAGGATGAGAATGGTGGTATCCCTGAACAGATGGTATCGTGCCTCTTTTTCAAAGATGCTAAGTTGGAGAAGACCCTGGCTTGGGATCCCATTATTAAGGGGATTCGTAAGACCACTAGGGCCTTTTACTCTCCACCCTGAGTTGGAGATCATGATGCTGACCAAGTGGAAGTCCCTGGAATCTGCTCTCAAGAGTGTGAAGCTTTTGCAAAAGTTATATCTTCTCCCTCAGGCTATGCGCCAGTGATTTTTTTTATTTTCTTTTTTTCCAGTCATCTATGGTAGATGCATTGGTAATGATGGCCTCTATAAGTACCACCATCCCAGTGGAAGGGAGTATGTCTTTATAAGATCCCTAGAAAAGGAAAATGAAGCTTGCCTTGAAACATTTGTTTCTCCTTTGGCTATATTAGTTCAAGTCTCTGTTTGTTCAGCTCTTGTCATGTGAGCCCATCTTTGCTGGATCCAGTAGCTCACATGGAATCAGCCATTATCTTTTTCACAGACACCCTGTATGATCTTCTCTGCAGTTCTTCCTGATCAGTAACCTTGTCTGTTGCTGTTCGGAGATTACTTTGCCTTCACAGCTGGGGAGCAGATTTTTGGTCCAAGTCGTGCTTGGGGAAACTGCAATTCAAGGGTAAACTGCTTTTTGGTGAAGATCTGGAGCAGGTAGTAAAGAATTTGGGAGAGTCAGAGCCCCAGTGGCTTCCCGAAGATAAAGAGCAGTTCTTTTATAGGGCTGGCAAGGGTTGGGCACATTTCCTGGATTGTAGGTGCTATAGACTGGGAAAACAATCCTTCTCTTATTCTTTTCTCTCTTTTTGTTTCCACAGCCTATAGCACCTAGAATCCAGGAGCTGTGCCACTCTTGCCAGCCCTATAAAAGGACCACTTCTTATCTTCTGGAAGCCTCTGGGGCTTTGTCTCTCCCAGATTCTTTACTGCCTGCTCCAGATCTTCACTAAAAAGCAGGTTACCCTTGAATGGCAGCTTTCCCAAGGCAGGTCCCAGTGGAAAGAGATGAGTCAAGCCTTCTGAAAGCCAAGGCTTGACTTAGCATCTTCCACTGGGTCCGAAGGTCCACATGAGTTTCAATGGGTTCACTCTCTGATGACCCTAGTAGGTGGGTGTTTGCAGTAGTTGTACTGGATCAGTGGGTGTAAGAGACCATTTGCATCAGGTATGCATTGGATCTGTAGCAACCTTTTCCTGACACTTTTACGGTCTCTCCCTGTTGCTCTCTGGTCAGATAGCATGCAGTCCATGAAACTGATAAAGCTGGAGCTTTTGAAGGCTGTAATTCCTATACCCATCTCTGAGTGGGGACTTGGCCAGTATTCAATCTGTTTTGTGGTGCTCAAAAAGGATGGTTCCTTTTTCCCTATCTTGGATCTTAAAGTAAACTGCAGCCTGCGGGACTCTCATTTATGGATGGCAATGCTCTGTTCTGTTCTCTTGGCTGTATGATATGGAAAGTACCTTTGTTCTTTAGATCTGTTGGAAAAGATCAGAAGTGTCTCCGCTTTTGCATCTTGCAGGAACATTTCCAGTTCCAAGTGCTGCCTTTGGCCTAGCAATGACACCACATGTCTTCACCAAGGTTATGGTGGTTGTTGCAGCTTTTCTGAGGCACAAAGGCATTATGGTCCATCCCTATCTGGATGACTGGCTGATCTGGGCAAAGTCCCATTAGGAAATGAGTCTAGTATCTGGCCGGGTGGTCCATGTCTTAGAAGGCTTGGACTGGGTTTTCAGTTTCACAAACAGCAAGTTTTAGTCCTTTAATCTCTAGAATTTGTGGGGGCATGTTTTGACACACAAATCAGCTAGGTGTTTCTTTCAGAAGAAAGAGTGAATAGGTTGATCGCTCTATGCCCCCCCCCCTCAAAAGCTTGGGACTATTTAAAGCTTCTATGTTCAATGGTGGTGAGGCTGAACGTGCTCCCTTGGGCCAGGGCTCGTATGAGATTGTTGCAGTTCTCCCTTCTGTCTGAGGTCCCCTCAATCTCAGGACTACAAAATCCAACTTCCTCTACCAGCTTCAGTTGCGGACTCCCTTCACTGGTGAATGGTGCTTTCTCATTTGCTCTGCTCCGGGGGTGGGGGGAATCGGTCTGTCCATGCCTTCCTGGATCCAGGTTACGACAGACACCCGCCTGACAGGTTGAGGAGCTCATTGCATGCACCAAGTGGCTCAGGGACTTTGGTCCCAGGAAGAGGCCACCTGGTCGATCGACAGATTGAAAACCAGGGCAATCTGATAGCACTGCAGCACTTTCTTCCCATTCTCAAGGGTAAGGTGGACAGGTGCAACAATGTGGCTTACGTGAACAGACAAGGAGCACCAAGAGTTGGGGAGTGTCAGAGGAAAACAACTTGCTCTTCCTGAGGGTGGAGTAGAATCAACTGTTGTCTGCAGCCCACCTTGTGGATCAGGAGAACATGCAGGTGGATTTCCTCAGCAGGACCCTTATAGATTCATGGGAGTGGGAGCTGAGTTGGCAGGCCTTCCACCTCATAATTCTGCGATGAGGAATTCCTCACATAGATCTGAAGGAACGCCAAGATCCATCAATGGTTCAGCTATCAAAGGGAACCTAGCACCATGGGCAATGATGCTTTGGTTCAGCCTTAGACTGTGGGGAAGCTTCTTTACATCTGACATCCTTGGCCTCTCATCAGCAGGGTTCTTTGCAGGGTGGAGTTGGAAAGCAATTGGGTGATCCTAGCGGTGCCATATTGGCCATGAAGGCCTTGATATACAGATCTGATGAGCCTGCACTTGGATCGACCTCTGCAACTTCCGGAGGTCCCAGGTCTTCTGATTCAGGTTCTGGTGGTCATGGAGGATCTGGCTCCATTTTGTTTTATGGCTTGGCTCTTGAGCAGAAGTAGTTTCTAAAGAGGGACGACTACTCTTCCATGATTTCCACACTGTTGAAGGGTTGGAAAAAATTTGACCTCACTAGCCTATCTTTGAGTCTAGCTTTTTTTTTTTTTTAGATATTCTGTGAGAGTAATTCAGAATCTTCTTTGCAGTCTGAGGTTCCTTGTATCATAGCCTTCTTCCAGAGGGGTCTGGAAAAGGGCCTGATCCTGAATTCCACAAAATTGCAGGTAGCTGCCATCTCTGGGTGGTGTTTCTGTGGAAGCCCACCCAGATGTGTCTCATTTTTTTTTGGGGGGGGGGGGGGTTTAAAAAGCTGTATTCTCCTTTTTGTCCTCTATTTTCCCAGTGGGATCTTAACCTGCTCCTGTGGGCCTTGACAGTGTCTCCCTTTGAATCATTAAAATCTGCATCGCTTAAAGATGTCTTTGAAGGCCTTGGTGGCGATTGGCTCTGCTCATCGTATTTTGCAGATCTAAGCTTTGTCTTGTCGTGACCCTTTTCTTGTCATTTCTTTGGATGTAGTTGCCTTTCGACTGGTGCTTTCGTTTCTTCTGACAGTGAATTCCGCCTTTCATATCAAGCAATTTCTCTTCCTGCCTTTTCTCATGAGGTGTGGGAACGAATTCAAGTCTCTAAGATGTTTGGAAGTCCATAGAGTACTGATCGGTTATCTGGAAGTAACTAATGCTTTTTGTAAGTCTGATAGGCTTTTCATCTTATTTGGGGGGGCCGCATCAAGGGAAGGCCACTTCCAATGGTACTCAGGCGTGCTGGATCAAAGAAGCAGTTGTCTCAGCCTATGTGCTCTATGGCAGAAAGCCACCCTGAGTTTTGAGCGCACTCTACCGAAGAGCAATCTTCCTCTTGGGCAGAGACACATGTAATTAAGCCTGCAGACATTTGCAGGCTGGCCGCTTGATCTTCCTTGCATATCTTTGTGAAACATTATCTGTTGGATGTTTTGGCCAAAGAGGACTCTTCTTACAAGGCTGGAGTTCTTAAAGTGGCCCTCTTTCCTTCCCACCCAGATCTGTGGGGCTTTTGTACTTTCCACCTGTGATGACTGGACTATGAAATAGAAGGAGAAATTTCTTACCTGTTAATTTTCTTTCTATTAGTCCTGCTACACCAGCCCAGGATCCTCCTGGAAAACAGGGTATCAGTCTTGGTCAGCCAGTGGTTTAGTTGTAGCATAGCTGTGCATTGTTCTTGTCTCCTTTTCATCCTTCCTCTTAGACAGCTCTTTCTTATTCATATCTGGATTGATAAGGACTAAAGAGGATTTTCTTCTCAGGTTAACTTTTTTTTGCAGTTCCCTGTACGTACCAGGATCAGTCCAGACTGCTGGGTTATGCCTCCCTTCCAGCAGATGGAGTCAGAGAGAAAAACTGAAAAGCACCTCCCATATAACCCGGGGTGCTCCCTGCGATCCTTCAGTATTTCCTCTGACTCCAGCAGATTGAGAGGCATTCCCTGCGGTCCTGATCTCTGGCATTTTTCTTTGGGGCTGTGGCCCTTCAGGTTTGCTTACAAAAAAAAAAAAAAAAAAAAAGAGATATTAATAATTATAATTGGTTTACTGCACTGGTGACTAGGTCATTTTAAATTTATATATCCTTAGTTTAAAAAAAAAAAAAGATTCAGGAACATCTCAAGTGCTAGCAGCCAGTTTTGAGCAGGCAGGGCAGGGCTCGGTCCTGCTTTTTTCTTCCCGGAATTTGGTAACTAGGGCCCGGTGAGCAGAGGGGGAGGATTCACCAGTGGGCCGGTCACTCTCCCCCTCTAACAGAGACGTTTCCTTCTCTGCCCCCAGAAGCCATTGCCCGCAGCCTGATCGCGATTTAAAAAAAAAAAACAACAACAAAACAAACAAAGTTACCGGCCGCGCCTGCTGTTTCTCCCGGGCCTCCGGAGGGGGTGGAGTCTTCCACCCGGCTGCTTCTTCATGCCTCGTGGCACGGCTTGCGTTTCTTGTGGAGAGCCGGGGATCCGGTTCTCCCGTGAAGGCCTCTGCTCCCGGTGTCTCCCCGGGGGCGAGGGGCCTTCACAAAGCGGAGTTTTGGCGGGGGGGGGGCAACTTTTTCGCACCGCCGGCAGCCGCATGGGGACCACGTGTCAGGAGGGCAGGGGCCTAGCTCGCTCCCGATTAGCGCGGGAGCGGCGGCCATTTTGACTGCCTTCAGCGGGGAAGAAGGCGTTTCGGATGAGGGGGAGTATCTTCCCCCTCCACTTTCCCTGCCTCACAGACCCCGCGGTTCGCCGGTAGGGCCTGCCCCCCCGGCGCCCAGGCCTTCGGGGGGGGGGGGGGCCCTTAAAGCGACGGACACCTTTTTTCTCTAAGTTTATTTTGTTGATGCATCAGGCTTATTTAGAGGCGGAATCTGACTGGGATGACAGCGTTCCCGCTCCAGTCAAAGCCCCGAGGGCCTCCGGGAGCCAGTCGCAGCACAGGGTGCCTGATTCCGAGGACCCGGGGGAGCCCGGGGATCCTGATCTAGCGGACCCGGTGGATCCGGGTATCCCGGATCCTTTTGCCCTGGATGATAAGGGTGATTCCGCCTCCCAAGTGGAGGGCGATGATCCGCAGGTCCTACGGATATTCCACAGGGAGGAGCTTAATCCTATAATTTTGTATGTGCTGCAGGAGCTGGAGCTCCCCGTGTCTCAGAGTTCGTCAGAGGTGTCTACGGGGGATGCGGCGTTGGCAGGCCTGCGTGATCCCCCACAGACCTTTCTGTTCCATTCGAAATTCTCGCAGATCGTTTCCAAGGAGTGGGAAGCCCCGGAAGCCTCATTAAGGGTAACCAGAGCAATGGAGAGGCTATACCCCCTCCCTAATGAGACACTGGAACTCCTGAAGGTCCCCAGGGTGGATTCCGCTGTTACAGCCATCGCCAAGCACACCACCATCCCGGTGACGGGGGGCACAGCCCTCAAGGACTTGCAGGATAGGAAGCTGGAAGCGTTGCTCAAGCGTGTATTTGAGGCTTCCGCCCTAGGAGTCCGAGCGGCGGTCTGCAGCAGCTTGATGCAACGTGCCTTGCTCCGCTGGGTTCAGCAAATGTTGACATCACAGGCTCTCCCTGCGGGGGAGGCTGAACAGGCGGCGCGTATGGAATCGGCTGTCACCTATACGGCAGACGCCCTCTATGATCTACTACGGACCTCGGCTCGCACTATGTCCTCTGCGGTCTCGGCTCGCCGGCTGCTGTGGCTCAGACACTGGTCCGCCGACTCCTCTTCTAAAGCTCAGCTTGGGTCCTTTCCCTTTCGAGGTAAGTTGCTGTTTGGCGACGAGCTAGAACAGCTTATCAGAGCCTTGGGGGACAATAAGGTATACAAACTTCCTGAGGACAAGCCTCGAGGGGCTTGTTCCGCCAGTAATTTCCGTGGCCGGTTTCGTGGTCAGCGTTGCTTTCGCTCCACTACGGGGGCGTCTGGCTATACCCCCAGGCAGTCGGCGTCCAGGGCTCAGTCTTGGTCGTCTTCCTTTCGAGGCAGATGGCCTCCGCGGGCCAGAACCCACGCCTTTGCCAGCACTAGCAAGACTACACAATGAAGGGACGCCGACCCATTCCTCTGTCCCATTCATCGGGGGTCGGTTATCTCAGTTTTACGAGGAATGGGTCAAGATTACTTCCGACCAGTGGGTTCTAGATATTATAGATCGCGGGTACGCGTTGGATTTTGCTTGTCCCCTCCGGGATTTTTTCCTAATATCCCCTTGCGGGCCGATGCACAAGCGACGGGCGGTACTTCAGACCTTGGACCGGTTACGGGTTTTGGGAGCCATTGTGCCGGTCCCTCCGGCCGAGCACCGAACCGGGCGGTACTCCATTTACTTCGTGGTTCCCAAGAAGGATGGATCCTTCCACCCGATCCTGGATCTCAAACAGGTCAACAGAGCATTACGGGTACCTCATTTTCGGATGGAGACGTTGCGGTCCGTCATTGCCGCGGTCCACAAGTGCGAATTTTTTGCTTCTTTGGATCTGACGGAAGCGTATCTTCACATAGGAATACAGAGTCGGCATCAGCGGTTTCTCAGATTCATGATCTTGGGACAACATTTTCAGTTTCGCGCCCAACCGTTTGGGCTGGCAACGGCGCCTCGAGTGTTCACCAAGGTGTTGGTGGTGGTAGCGGCAAGCTTGCGTCGGGAAGGCATCTTGGTGCACCCCTACCTGGACGAATGGCTTATTCGGGCAAAATTGGAGCAGCTTTGCCGGACGGCGGTCAGTTCGGTGATAGCTCGACTTCAGTCTCTGGGCTGGGTTGTCAACTTTGCCAAGAGCCAGCTCGTCCCGACCCAGGTACTGGAGTTCCTTGGGGCTCGCTTCGATACACGGGCGGGAAGAGTCTCCCTACCCATCGAACGCATGGACCGGTTGATATCGCGAATCCGCCGCTTGCTCTCTCTTCCCTGCCCGGTGGTGTGGGACTACTTGCAGGTGCTTGGATATATGGCGTCTACCCTGGAGCTGGTTCCCTGGGCCCTCGCTCATTTACGACCCTTGCAAAGAGCACTACTCTCGCATTGGGATCCCAGGTCGGAGGAGTACCAGATTCCCCTACCACTCCTCGAGCCGGCCAGGTCCAGCCTCGAATGGTGGCTGAATCCGAACCACCTGTTGAAGGGGATCTGTCTCGAGAGTCCTCCATGGATGGTGGTCACGACCGATGCCAGCCTGTCTGGGGGGCAATGTGCCAGTCGAGGTCGGCACAAGGGGTTTGGACGCTGGCCCAAGCACAGTGGTGGTCCATCAACAGGTTGGAGACCAGAGCGGTCCGCCTAGCCCTCCAACACTTCTTACCAATGTTGCGCGACCAGGCAGTACGAGTTCTGTCCGACAATGCCACCGCGGTGGCCTACATAAACCGGCAAGGGGGCACCAGGAGTCGTCCCGTGGCAGACGAGGCCGACCGCTTGATGAGATGGGCGGAGCGCCATCTCGACAGGATTGCAGCATCTCATATCGCCGGCGTAGACAATGTTCAAGCAGACTTTCTCAGCCGAAAGATCTTGGATCCCGGAGAATGGGAACTGTCGGACAAAGCGATGGACATGATATTGTGACGGTGGGGGCCCCCCCACCTCGACTTGATGGCGACTCATCGTAATGCCAAAGCGGCTCGCTTCTTCAGTCATCGGCGAGACTATGGGTCCGAAGGAGTGGATGCCCTGGTCCTCCCTTGGCCTCCAGACATTCTTCTGTATGTGTTTCCTCCGTGGCCCCTGATAGGAAAGGTGCTCCGTCGCATAGAAGACCACCGGGGTCCAGTGATTCTGGTAGCGCCCGAGTGGGCGCAGAGGCCTTGGTTCGCCGACCTAATCAACCGAGTGGTGGACGGCCCGCTGCGCTTCGGTCATCTACCCTACCTCCTACGTCAGGGTCCAGTATTTTTGGAGCAGGCAGATCGCTTTTGTCTAGCGGCATGGCTTATGAGAGGAGGAGGTTAAGGCGAAAAGGCTATTCACATGCAGTGGTGTCTACCCTGTTGAGGGCTAGAAAGACCTCCACCTCACTTGCCTATGTTCGAGTCTGGAAGGTTTTTGAGTCTTGGTGCCAGGAATGCAACTTGTCCCCTCGCCGGACCTCTATCATTCACTTGTTGTCCTTTTTGCAAGCTGGATTGCAAAAGGGGTTGTCCTACAGTACGCTCCGGGTTCAGGTCTTGGCCCTGGCCAGTCTCCGGGGGAAAATTGAGGGGATAGCTGTTGGCAGCGCATCCGGATGTGGTGAGATTCTTAAAGGGGGCCAAGCATTTGAGGCCTCCCGTGCGGGCGGTCTGTCTGTCTTGGAGCTTGAACTTGGTCCTTCGGGCTCTTTGTGGATCCGCCTTTGAAGCGGGCGACCCTTAAGGATTTGACGCTCAAGACGGTGTTTCTCGTGGCGATTTGTTCGGCCCGTCGGATTTCGGAACTGCAAGCCCTTTCCTGTCGGGAGCCCTTTCTGCGGATTTCGGATTCGGGTGTCTCTATTCGCACCGTTCCTTCCTTCTTGCCTAAGGTGGTATCTGCGTTTCATGTCAACCAATCCGTCGAGTTACCGGCTTTTTCCGATGCGGCGATTAGATGTCCGTAGGGTTCTATTGCGCTACTTGGAGGTCACTAATCCTTTTTGTCGCTCAGATCATCTCTTTGTTTTGTGCAACGGGCTTAGGAGAGGGTCTCAGGCCTCGAAGACTACTATTGCAAGATGGTTGAAGGACGCCATTGCTTCTGCCTACATCGGTTGCGGGCGCCCAGTGCCGGAAGGTCTTAAGGCACATTCTTTGCGGGCTCAAGCCGTGTCATGGGCGGAGAGTCATTGTGTATCACCGCAAGAGATTTGTCGGGCGGCTACGTGGAAGTCCTTGCACACTTTTGCTAGGCATTACCGGCTGGATGTCAGGGATCCCGCGGTGGATTCCTTTGGCGGTAGTGTTCTTCGTGCAGGACTCTCCAGGACCCACCCTATTTAAGGCGGCTTGGGTACATCCCAGCAGTCTGGACTGATCCTGGTACGTACAGGGAAAGGAAAATTAGTTCTTACCTGATAATTTTCGTTCCTGTAGTACCAAGGATCAGTCCAGACGCCCGCCCGTACGTAGGAGAGTCCAGTCAGTAGTTTCTCTGTTCTGTTTTTTCCACAGATTGTTGACGCCTGAGTCATGTTGTTAAATAGTTTCCTTGTTTAACTTGGTCTAGTCACTGGTTGCAAAAGCGTATTAGCGATTGTTCTATTACACGCTCCTCTTTATCATTAGTAAGTTCATTCTGCTTTGATATCGATAATACTGAAGGATCGCAGGGAGTACCCCGGGTTATATGGGAGGTGCTTTTCAGTTTTTCTCTCTGACTCCATCTGCTGGAAGGGAGGCATAACCCAGCAGTCTGGACTGATCCTTGGTACTACAGGAATGAAAATTATCTGGTAAGAACTAATTTTCCTTTTTTGAATTTTTGGATTCTTCATGTTTGGTTTGTTTTAGAGCTTTTGTCACTTGTATTCTGAATTCCCTCTGAGCTGCATCACCCCTAAGTAGTGGCATTGATGGGAGGCTGGGGAAACACTGTTCTATGCCTCCATCTCTGGTAGGGGGAAACAATCCACCTGTGATGACTGGACTGATATAGCAGGAGTAATGGAAAGAAAATTAACAGGTAAGAAATTTCTCCTTATTAGCCAGGTTCCGAGTAAGCTTTAGAAAATAGTGTTGAGAAGAAGAATGGTGGTCTGTTACTCAAGAAAATGAATGCAGGTTATGGCAGGGTGACAGTTGAGGGTAGATCAAATGCTAGCCAGTGCTAGCTTTTTTGCTGACCTTTGCAAACAATTACTGTGCTGCCCCCACCCCCATCCAATTCATTCAGTCTCTGTCCCAGGCCCGTCAAGAACAGCGCCAGATCGCTTCAGCAATGTATATTTTTAAAAAGTAACCCCCCTGCCTCCACTGAATATGTGGTTAGTGGTAGGGTATTAGGTAACCTAAGCAAACCTTAGTCTTACATACATGCGCGCACACCCAACCCCCCCCCCCCCCCACGCACGTGCACACATCCAACTCTCCCCCCCCCACACACACGCGCACACCCAACTCTCCCCCCCCACACACACGCGCACACCCAACTCTCCCCCCCCACACACACGCGCACACCCAACTCTCCCCCCCCACACACACACGCGCACACCCAACTCTCCCCCCCCCCACACGCGCGCACACCCAACTCTCCCCCCCCACACGCGCCCACCCACTCTCACCCACCTCTCCCCCCCCCACACGCGCGCACACCCAACTCTTCCCCCCCCACACGCGCGCACACCCAACTCTGCCCCCACACACACACGCGCGCACCCCCAACTCTGCCCCCACACACACACGCGCGCACCCCCAACTCTGCCCCCACACACACACGCGCGCACCCCCAACTCTGCCCCCACACACACATGCGCGCACCCCCAACTCTGCCCCCCCACACACACGCGCGCACCCCCAACTCTGCCCCCCCACACACGCGCACACCCCCAACTCTCCCCCCCACACACAATTAAATTATACATTTATAACAAATTTTACATGAAACAGAACATTGAAAAGTAGTATATTTCCGGTCGGCAAGCGTTGGTTGCGGTGGTTTCATTTCCTGGCACTTACAGTATACTACATGGATGTTAAGGAAGCTGTGAATATGGAATCCTTATGAATTGCTGCAAATAGGCAACCACTGGTATCATTTTTCAAACCTTGCTCAAACAGGTTAATCTTCAAGCTGTGTTCCATTTTATATGATTGCAGCAAGTAGACCACCTTCCATACAGCAGTACCATCATTGCCCCTGTAGCAGCTCAGAATAGAGCGAAATTCTGCCTGAGTCGGGCTTTTTATGACTGTTTGTGCTAATAAAGAATCCTTGGTGTTTACCGATCTTCTTTTGGTCGCTACTCAGAACATGAGATATGCCATACTGAGTCAGACCCAAGAGTTCATCAAGCCCAGTATCCTATCTCCAACAGTGGCCAAACCAAGTCACAAATACCTGGCAAGTACCCAAACATTAAATAGATCCCATGTTACTAATACTGGCCCCAAGCAGTGGCTATTCCCTATTGATTAATAGAAGTTCATGGACTTCTCTTCCAGGAGCTTATTCAAACCTTTTTTTAAACCCATCTACACTAACTGCCTTAACCACATCCTCTGTCAACAAATTCCAGAGCTTAATTGTGCATTGAGTGAAAGAATTTTCTCCAGTTTGTTTTAAATGTGCTACCTGCTAACTTCATGGCATGCCCTCTAGTTAGTATATTAGCTGAAAGAAACATTCACATTTACCCGTTCAAGTCCTTTCATGATTTTGTAGACCTCTAACAAATCCCCTCCTCAGCCGACTCTTCTCCAAGCTGAACAGCCCTAACCTCTTTACCCTTTACTCATGGGGAGCTGTTCCATGACATTTATCATTTTGGTCTCTCTTCTCTGTACTTTCTCCAATGCGACTATATCTTTTTTGAGATGTGGTGACCAGAATTACACACAGTATTTAAGGTTCAGTTTAACCATTGAGTGATTCAGAGGTATTTTGACATGCTCTGTTTTGTCATTCCATTCCTAATAATTCTTAATATTCTGTTTGCTTTTTTGAGTGCCACAGCACACCGAGTGATTTCAATGTAATATCTATGATGCCCAGATCTTTTTCCTGGGTAGTAACTCCTAAAATGGAACCTAACATCGTGTACCTACAGCATGGGTTATTTTTCCCTACATGCATCATCTTGCACCCTTCCACATTATATTTAATCTATCATATGGACTCCCAATCTTCCAGTCTCGCAAGGTCTTCCTGCAATTTATCACAGTCTTTTTGTGACTTAATTACTCTGAATAATCTTGTATCATCTGCATATTTGATCACCTCACTCATCATACCTCTTTCCAGATCATTTATAAATATATTAAAAAGCACCGGTCCAAGTACAGATCTCTGAGGCACTCCATTGTTTACAATTTTCCACTGTGAAAACACACCATTTAATCCTACTCTGTTTCCTGTCTTTTAATCAGTTTGCAATCCACAAAAGGACATCTCTTCCTATCCCATGACTTTTTCATTTTCTTAGAAACCTCTCATGAGGGACTTTGTCAAATGCCTTCTGAAAATCCAAATACACCACATCTATTGGTTCGCCCTTATCTACATTCTTATTCACCCCTTCAAAAAAACATCTTCCCTGTGGTAAATCCTTGCTGGCTGTGTCCCATTAAATCATGTCTATCTATGTGTTCTATGATTTTATTCTTTATAATAGTTTCCTTGATTTTTCGGAGCACTCAAGTCAGGCTTACTGGTCTGTAGTTTCCCAGATCACCTATGGAGCCCTTTTTATCGGGGTTTCATTGGCCACCTTCCAGTCTTCTGATACAGCGGGTAATTTTAATGATAGGTTACAAATTACTTGTAGTAGGTCTGAAATTTCAGTTTTGAGTTTTTTCAGAGCCCTGGGATGTATACCATCTGGTCCAGGTGATTTGCTACTCTTCAGTTTGTCAGTCTGGCCTACTACATTTTCCAGGTTCACCATGATTTGGGTCAGTTCATCTGAATTGTCACCTTTGAAAACAGTTTTCAGAATGGGTATCTCCTCAACATCCTCTTCAGTAAACACCGAAGCAAAGAATTCATTTAGTCTTTCTGCAATGGCCTTTAACCCCTTGATTATCTAACTGTCCCACCAATTCCCTTACAGGCTTCCTGTTTTGGATATGTTTAAAAAAGTTTTTATGCGTTTTTGCCTCTGCGCCCAACTTCTTTTCAAATTTTCTTTTAGCCTGTCTTATCAATGTTTTACATTTAACTTGCCAGTGCTTATGCTTTTTCCTATTTTCTTCAGATGGATTCCTCTTCAGATTTTTGAAGGAAGGTCTTTTGGCTAAAATAGCCTCTTTCACCTCATCTTTTAACCATGCCGGTAATCGTTTAGCCTTCCTTCCACCTTTCTTAATGTGTGGAATATATCTGGATTGTGCTTCTAAGATGGTATTTTCTAACTATTTCTACACCTTTTGTATGCTTTTAACCTTTGTAGTTGCACCTTTCAGTTCATATTATATTTACATGCACTGCTGTGGTGCCAACCAGAAAACTCTGCAAAAAAGACACTTGGAACTCATATGGAATTATACCTTGTGTAATAAGTGTTGGGTGTGGGTTATTTATGAAAAGCAGCACTGCACATATTACACCAGGCCCTAGAACACCAATATACCTTCTATTAGGAAAACAGAACAAATCAGACTAATATAGATCCCTGTACAAAAACATGCCAGCAGAATACCTCACCTCACATTTGCAAAACACAGACAGACCTTGACCAAATACAGAGTAAAGAGACCAGAAAGTAAAAATAGAAACATGGAAAAAACTTAACTGGAACCCATAACAAGCCAGCTTCTAAATGCAGAGCAGCAATGGAAAAACAGAAATATTTGACAGTTGCTTGATTTTGATTGTAAATATTACTACCCTTAACATAAAGCTTGGGGGTAATCAGCATGGAGCGGCAGCTACTACCGTTAAAATTTGCTGGGCAGGCTAGATGGACCATATGGTCTTTTTCTGCCGTCATTACTATGTTATTACCATTCTTCATAAAACATTAAACAGCAAAATAAAGAAATATAAACCATCGATCATAATAGTAAAATCATATTCATAAAAATAATAAATATTTCAAACCAGTTAACAAATAGAATATCCAAAATTTTCCAAACACCAATTAATATTTCAAAACAGCAGACGTATCAAACAGCAAGTAATAATGTAAAACAAACAAGGATTTTAATTTGTAAAAAATAAATATATCCCTCTCCCTATACCTGGCAACTTTTTATTTCCAGATGCCCAGAGATTGTCATGGATTAAAGGGGGGGAAAGGAGGGGAACACACACGCTCACACATTCACTCTCCTCTGGCTGCCTGCAATTCCTCTTCTTTTTTGGCATTGCGGACCACTGCCAGTATGACTAACTGCTGCCACCCACTTGCACAGGGCCTGGATACAGGTAGGTGATTTGCTGATTGCAGGGTCAAAGAAAAAGTGAAGTAAGGGGGAAATTTGAGATAGGTGGCCAGTGTTAGCAAATGTATTTATTTTTTTATTCCTCACCTATTCACCTTGCTCTAGGCAAGTTACAGTAACTTCAATGCTTTAAATCATTTTAGCACAATAAAATGGTAATCCACAAATAGTATATTTTCATGCATGAATCATAAAATAAATACAATAAACCCTATAAAATCTACAGCTATATTTGCCCTTGTGGTTCCTGTGCCATTTTTGTACATATTTGAATGTTTTTTGCTTCTTTTTTTGAGGACCAGCAGTTTCCTCCTCCTCCTCCTCCTCCTTCAGGGCTTCCAGCTCAGTCAGAACCAAGACTGAGATCTAGCACCTTTTTTTTTTATTTGCAACTGATCAGAGATTTTTCTTCTCTTTTATATACCATCTCAACTCATTGCAGTGACCATCTTGAGCCAGAGGCCATGCACCAGGGCTCTATCCAGATCCCTGCAGTCATAGACCTAAAGCTGGCCACAAGGTGTTGTTATTGCACAAAGCTATTGCCTCCCTCCCCCAACCCAGGGAAAGTGCGTACCTCTTCAGCATCACCAGCCCTGGCCAGCCTTGGACTCAGAAGACCAGAGCCAGGAATTGAACCCAGATCCTTCTGAATGACAGAGTTCAGCGCTGCTACCAAGCCGGCCTTGTTGCGAGCTTCTGTTTATAAAATGAAATCATAAAGCTGGCATGATGGCTCGGTGGCAGTACCATGCGGCAGTGTGGAAGACCTGGGTTCAGTTCTTGGGTCTGGTTTTCTATTCCCTGGGCTAGCTGGGGATGCCACAGAGGTAGCGTTCAGAACCATTTTTATATAGGGGAGAGCACCATTCATCGCACAATGGTGTCACCTATTGGCCACATTCAGGTCCTATGATTGCATGCCCTCGGCCGAGGACCACCACTGCAACGACTGGACTAAAGTAAATTGTCAGGGGGAATATAAAATAGGGAGAGAAAAATCCCCAAATAGTTGTGAATGAAGGATCATAGTGCCAAATTCCTAGTTCCAATTTTAAATGGAAGCCTACAGGAAGAAAGGTACCACCATCCTGCTCCACTCTCTCCAAACGAAACACCATAAAATCCTGTTTGTAATCTTTTCCTGCAATCCAGTTTGACATAATCTGTCTGCTCTTGCAGTCATAAGAACATAAGAAATTGCCATGCTGGGTCAGACCAAGGGTCCATCAAGCCCAGCATCCTGTTTCCAACAGAGGCCAAACCAGGCTACAAGAACCTGGCAATTACCCTGTAATAGTAACTTGTATCAACATAAATGGAATCCAGCAGAAAACAAAGCTGGATTATTGAGCAAAAGAGCATCTGTTAGCTATCTTTTGCTTTGAGAAACTGAAGCAATTTCTTGTCACAACAAACACAAAAATCAGTTATATTAAAATGCCTTCAAATGGTGCTTACAGCATTATACAGCCATGGGAGCATAAAAAAAAATTTGTGATCAAGTTGTTCTAAACAACTTTTTTACAGCTCTGACTAATAATACCATAAAGCAGACCATCTGGGTGTGTAAATTTTGGGGCCTCGGGACTGGCACCTGCCACCAAACCCAGGTGCAGGAACTGCCACTGGGACTGGGTGGAAATACCACTCCTGGAGTTGCAGAAGAGAGGCTGAGGGAGAGAGCAAAAATGACAAGAAAATAAAGAGAAATGTTTTGAAAGATGTTAAAAAAAAAAAAAAAAAAAAAAGTAATAAAGCCCCAAAAATGCTTTAAAGAATCTTTTTCTCCCTTGCTCCTAAAACGTTTGGCATGCTCCTCCATTTTTTTCTAAAACTGCTGTCTGGTATTGTGAAAGTATTTCTGACTGTCTTTTGTTTTTTTTTTCCTAGTCTGCTGTGTTTAAAAGCTTTGTTAATTGGCAAAGTGACTGGGAATTCCTCAGGTGGAGACGGCATAGAAAGTTGCACATGATATCTTAGGGGATACGACACTGCCCGCATTGTCCCCTCCCCCTTCCCCCCCGCAGGCTTCCTTAGATACAAATGGCAGTCTCGAGATTGCTAGCAAGTTTGATTATCTGCATGTCTCTTCTTTTCCTTCTCAGGTAATGGTACATTCCTCCCATCACTGCGCAGTTTGTATGCAGTTTGTCCGAAAGGAGAATTTGCTGTCTCTGGCTTGTCAGCACCCGTTTTGCCGTAGCTGCTGGGAGCAGTATTGTACAGTACTTGTTAAGGATGGGATTGGTGTTGGTGAGTTTGGCATGGAATCTCTGCAAGAGTGAAACAGAAACATGACAGAAAAAGACTATACAACCTATCTAGTCTGCCCAGCCATATAACTGCCCAACTCTATAATCCCTTACCACTCTCTGAGATTCTCTGTGCCTGTCCCATGCTTGCTTGAATTCAGATACTGTCCTTATCTCCACCATTTCTACAGGAAGGCTTCTCCTTTTCTGTAAAGAAAAGTGGAGCATGTTACAGGCAGCATCCAGCACATGAGCTAAAATATGTTCCATGTGCTGAGGCATCCTAGTGTCTGAAAGTGGAAGTGTCATAGGAGTGATCTCCTCTCCTGGAGCAGTATGGGCTTGACTGGGCATAAAACTAAGAAAACACTATGAAGAAATCAACATCCTTTTCTAACCCAGTCTGCAGCACTTGCTGTTACTTGCATGTTTCTTGCTTAAATTGAAAAGAAAAAGTTGCCTGTGTTCAGTTGGGTCCCCTGTTCTAAATGTATAAATTGTATCCAGGCCTGAAATAGTCAGAGATCTAACTGGTTATTGTCTTGCACGGGGCAGATATCAGAGATTCTGATTTTTATTTATTTTGGAATTTATATGCCGTGAATCCAAGGGTCTAGGTGGCTCACAAGGAACTAACCTACATAATTTTGGCAATCGCAGAAATAACAAAATAAAATAATAGGTTAAAAACAAACATCATCCATAAAATGATCAAGAACATTATTTTTAAATGTACATTCACAGGTTTAATAGCATGGAGAAGGTCACGCTCTTCCTAATTGTGAACTCTGATTCATTTTGAAGTGATTTGGGGGATGCCAACTCCAAAGTGTTTGGAAATCCAGATCTGATTTAGCAAGTGTTTTCTTCCATTCTCTGTGCCTATGAAACAAAGAGCTGATAAACTGACCCCTGTGCATATTGAAAAAAGGAACCTGCATGTGCGCTATGAAAAGAGGAAGTCACATAGGGCACAGGCCTATGATATATTAATGCTGATTTATTGTGTGTTTTGTGTAGGAGTATCTTGCATGGCCCAAGACTGCCCTCTACGAACACCAGAGGATTTTGTCTTTCCTTTGCTACCTAGCGAGGACCTGAAAGACAAATATAGACGCTACCTCTTCAGGGACTATGTTGAGGTATTCCTATTACAATTTTGTGCGTATATATTAGGGTTTTATTTTATAAGTTTTAGAAACTTGTATTTAATTTGTAACATATTGTAAACACACCCTTTATGATTATACATGCGGTTTTTCAATATTATAGCATGGTTTATATGTAGCAGTTCCAGCTCATGTGATAGAATTACTTCCTTATGCTGCACTAGGACTCATAGGGAATTCTATAATAAACTAACATTATTCTTTATTAATATGCTCTGCATAAGGTATAATATTTTTGAAACTGTATTTTATTTATATTTTCAGAAAGAACATACATTGTACCAGTTCTCTTGCAGAGATGTAAATATGTAAAGATAATAATGGTACTATTTATAATAAATTAAAGAAAACTTATTACAAGAAAAGTGAAAGCTTTCAGGCTACATTTTTTTCCCTTTTTTTTGGCTTTGTTCACAGTGGTATTTTAAACAAGTATTACATTGCAAGTAACCTATGGAAAAGTAACCTTAAGCGGATAATCAATCTACATATAAAAGGCTTGTGTTAGTCGGTCAGTCAGTCACACGGTCATATCTGTCTGTGGCCACTAGGTTGTGCCCAGAACAGTGGAGACAATATGCTATGTCTGCAAAGCCCTGTCTGTCAGGCTCCCTCATAGACACACATGTTCACAGAGACCTTCACACACACAGGCTCTTCTCTTAATTTAATACATTAAAACAATATTTATCTTTTCAACTTTTGTTTGATTTTGAACATTTACATCAGTTGTGACCAGACAACTCTAACAATGTCAGGTACTTTTCACTAATATGCTGCATTTGCAAAGCCCTGTCTTTCATGCTCCCATGCACTGGTAGACAGACCTGATCATCTGTTGAGGGATGGGGATACATGACAGCCCTCTCATTCTTTGGCTACCATGGGGATGGCATCCGCACTGGCCATCCTGCAGGCCCCTTTAGCCGCCACGGGACTGCATTCCACAGCGGACGGCAATGGAAGATGTCTAATATACTCTCAGTGTAGTTTCCTTATCATCCCCTAGATCAGTCCAGACGAATGGGTTTTTCTCCCCTACCAGCAGATGGAGACAGAGAAGAAAAGCTTTACTGTCCCACTGGTGCATAAAATAGTGTATCAGCCAAGGACCCAGATTCTAAACTCGATAATAGTGTAAGTACACAATGTAGTCCTATATATAGCAGACCTCATACATAGTATACATATTTCATGCTAATTAGCATAAGTATACCGCAGTATAATCATTGGTCATATAGTGTCCAAAATTTTTTTAAGAATTTTCTTCTGCATACGTGAGCATTAAAGCCTATTGGCATATTGTAACTTCGCAAATTTTGCATAACATTTCAATCAAGCACTTAGCTTAGTAATTCCGAGGAGTAAGCAGAGACATGGAGGTGAGGACGAGCACGGTGGCAGGCCCTGCTCGTCGTGCCTGCCACCGTGCTCGTCCTCACCTCCATGTCTCTGCTTACTCCTCGGAATTACTAAGCTAAGTGCTTGATTGAAATGTTATGCAAAATTTGCGAAGTTACAATATGCCAATAGGCTTTAATGCTCACGTATGCAGAAGAAAATTCTTAAAAAAATTTTGGACACTATATGACCAATGATTATACTGCGGTATACTTATGCTAATTAGCATGAAATATGTATACTATGTATGAGGTCTGCTATATATAGGACTACATTGTGTACTTACACTATTATCGAGTTTAGAATCTGGGTCCTTGGCTGATATTCATTTTTGTGTTACTGGGCAGCTGTTCCCTACTTTAGATTGGGTGCTGTAGGACTTTTGTGATCGCATAAAATAGTGTGCCATCTGCAGTCATTCAGCATTCTCTGTTTCCGACAGATAGTAGAAGTACAAAATGCTGTCAGATTTTGGAGATGAAGATTTAATCCCAGAGGGAGCTAGATCCTATTTTTGGGACATCCCCTGGTGTAGAGTATGATTGAGCAGGGAGTAAGTGGCCCTTGGTAGACTCGTACCCATGTGGTTAGGAGAGTCTGATAGCCAGTGGTGCTGGCTCCCTCCTTCCCTTTCCTCCCTCCCTGTAAAGAGTTCTCTTTCTAGCTTCCCACAGAAGACTACAAAGAGGGAGTATTCCTTTCTTTATATATTTTTGCTTTGGGTGTTTTCACTTTAAGAAACTGGAATTAAAAAAAAAAATATATATATATATATGTATCAAAGGAATCTGCAAAGGATTGAGGCTGCATAACTGTATCCTTTTCTGGAAGAGGTCTTGGATTTATTAAAGGAACCCAGGGTGATTACTTTGGTCGCATCAGGGCCTAAGATCACTGTTCTGGTAGTCAGCTGCACTACAGTCAGAGATTCTCAGGGAAGGGAGATGGAGGAGGTTCATCTCCAGAGAATTTTTACATTTTGGCTTTGGTGCTCAAGTACGATGGTTTACAGCAGTGTTTTGACACGTGCACGTCTGCGTTGTGTGTAGTGGATTCTGATAGCAGACTCTGAGAGAGTTAGTTATTTTTTTGGGAGAAGGGTAGCAGATCGTTTAGAATCTGGTGTAGCCTTTCTCGTGGATGCCTTGTATAGTTTAGTCCACATAGCAGCCACTTTTATGCTGTTGGCAATGTCAGCTAGGTCTCTGCTCTGGTTGCACCATTGGGCAGCCGAACTGTGGTACAAGTCACAGCTTGGTAATCTAACCTTTTTTGAAACAAATTGCTTTTTTTGAAGGTCTAAAGAAGGTAGTCAAGCACCTGGGAGAATCTGAATCTTAGTCTAGCGGAAGTTAAGCCTAGAGGTGTACGTAAGTTGGTTTGTCTTTTTTTTTTTATAACTTTTTGTTTTAATAACAAGATAATCAGACAGTGTCAGAATCATTGCTGAGAATACCCAACGGCACACTAACATTGACAATGAACAAAATACATTAATGGCATATGTGAGCAAGCATAATTATTGTAGTCTAGAACTGGAGCTTTGGATGACCCTACAGTGCAGATGTTTTAAATAGAGGAAGGGTATAGACATCTTCCCCCCCCTGCAACAATATGAAAAGTGGGAGAGCATACAGATATACAAATATATGAAGAATTGCAAACACTCCAAATAGAAGAACAGCGTTAAGGGGAGCTAAACCAATGTACCCAGAACTTCCCCCAGATAGAATCATATTTTTGAGAGAACCCTGAAGAGTGACAACCGCTCAATCCAGGCTACTTCAAAGACTTGGGCTTTCCAATGATCCAAAAGAGGAATACCTTTCCAAAACTGGGCAATTGTGAATCTAGCGGCCAACAGCAACTAGTCAGTTACTAGGCAGAAGTTCAGAGACTCCAGACTGTATCGCCCTGGGAAGGATTCGTCTTCAGCGCAGCATCCAGTATACTGTTAAATCTCAGCACTTTTCAGCAGGCTGGTAGATTTCTCATAAAGTTTCATGCCCCAGTTCAGGGGAATCTTAAGGGTGTACAATGAGATTGTTGGTTCACTCTCTGTATATATGCATAGGATGGCAGTGGGCCCGCTTTAACAAAAAAAGGGACCAAGATAACAGTTCAGGGGATCCTTTTTAGCCTTAGAATTTGTGTGTCCAGTGTTTGAGGCATTGGTTTGACTTCTGTTGAATACAATGATCCTGGTTTTAGTAGCAGAAAGAAGTCTGGGAAGATATACCATTGGTTTTGTGGTGCCTTCATCAGCCCATTTTTTACCTCAAGAAGGCAAGCATGTCCTTGCAAGTGCTTTACTTTCAGATGGAAACTGCACTCAGTGCTAGCTGTAGTCAGGAATTCCTGGCGTCCTTAAATCGGACAGAGGCAATATCCCATTCGGAGTGATCATCAGAAATTTCTCAGGTTTGTGGTACTCGGAGGGCATTTTAAGTTTCAAGCACTTCCATTTGAGGTGGCATCAGCCCCTTGCACATTTTTTTCCTCTGGGTGGGAAAGGGACATGAAAGGAGGGTTCCTGTTGATGCCATATTGGTAGATTGTCTAGCTATTCCCATTCAGAAGGAAGTAAAAAAATTTGGGAGTCTTTTTGGACTCCCAGTTGACAGTGAAACATCAAATATGTCATGTTTCAAAAGTGACTTTTTACAAATTGAAGTTGGTTAGACCATTAAAGTTTTTGTTACCACATGATCTCTTCTGCTCAGTGATACAAGCCCTAGTACTGAGCCATTTAGACCACTGTAGTGTTAATATGTGGAATTACCTGAGACATTGACTCGTGTTGCAGCTGGTCCAGAATGCTGCCACTAGAGTTGTAATTGGTCTTTCACGGACAGAGCATGTTACTCCAGTGCTGCAGGATCTCCATTGGCTACCGGTCAGGTGGAGGACAAGATTCAGGTTGCTGAACATACTGTATAAATTGTTGAGCAGTTCTCACCCATGTGCATTAAGAAATTTTATTGAATGGTACACTCCAAAACGGGTTTTATGTTCAGAAGGTACCCGCTTGTTGGCTATTCTCACTGCCAACAAGTATAAATGGGTTCAGATAGGAGCACGGGTTCTCTCTTCTGCAGCTGTGGTAGAGTAGAATAAACTGCCAGTAAAGCTCCATGAGCAGCAGAATATAAAACTATTTAGAAAAGCTCTTAAGACAAAGTTCTTTGAACAGGCATTTGGATGATGTATTAATGTTTTAGTTACTATGTTTGACATTGTGAAGTCTAGTTTTATACAATGTATTATGATTTATGTTTTATGAATGTATACTGTAATCCGCACTGAGCATATATTAGGAAGATGCGAAATATAAGAAATATTAGGAAGATGCGAAATATAAGAATATAAGGCTGTAGGCCTTCCACAAGGCCTACAGCCTTGTGCAAGGATGGTATCCTAGTTCACCCTTATTTAAACAACTGGCTTATTTGAGCAAAGTCAAGGGTCATTTGCCAACAGGCCATTCACAAGGTTGTGCAGAGGTGGCAGTAGTTAGGATGGCTATATCACATCACAGAGAGATCGCATATACAAAAATTGTAATCAATCATTTATTAGAAAACACAAAGTATTCACCTATCTAGACATTTAAAATCTAAACTCACACATTCATCCATCAATCACACATCAACCATGTTAAAAACCATCTGCATGAGAGCGGATGACGTCACCGCGCGGGTCGGACGGCTGATCCCGAGCTGCTCCCCGACCGCTCCTAGCATCAGCCTTCATCGGCGCCCAGAGGCCTCGGTTTTCGCCCCAAAACGAGGATCTGGCTCAGCAAGTGCTGCTATGGCAGCTGGCAAGAAAAAAATCGATTTAAAAAAATTTTCTTTCGCCGCGGGTGCGGCCGAGCTGGAAACGGGCAGCGTGGCCAAAATGGCGGACGGGCCAGGAATCTCTCCCGAGGTGGAGGGGGAGGTGACCCCAAGGTCCCCTGAGTGGGGAGACAACGAAATGCCCTCCCGATCCGAGTTTACAGCGTGGTTTGGGGCGCTGCGAGCAGATATGGCACAGAATAAGAAGGACATGGAGGCAATCATGTCCAGCCTAAAAACGGAGGTAGCAGAGATCGGACACCGAGTGGAGACCTTGGAGGAGGGCCTAGAGGAGCAACAGACTTACAGCCACACTCTCGGTGAGGACCAGCAGAAGCTCATCGATGCCCAGGACATATTATCCAGGCAAGTGGAAGACTTGGAAAATAGATTAAGAAGATCTAATCTATGATTTAGGGGCATTCCAGAGGCCACTGATAATAGTGACTGTATAAAGGTGGTTCAGGACATTTGTAAGATTCTGCTTCATCCCGAGACGGCTCCAGCGGAGGAGACACCTATTGCTTTAGATAGAGCACACAGATCCCTGGGGACCCCAAGAAATAACCAGGCCAGGGATGTCATTGCTTGCTTTCACAATTTCCAGGTGAAAGAGCGGGTGATGACGGCTGCCAGGGCTCAAGGCTCCCTGCAATGGCAGGGGCAACGGATTGAAATTTTTCAAGATTTGTCCTTCACCACCATTCAAAAGAGGAGAGAGTTCCGGGCTGTGGTGCAGGTCCTGCGTGATCAGAACCTTCGATACCGATGGCTGTTTCCCTTTGGACTGAGCTTTTCTATTAATGGTATCTCCTCCAGGGTTCAAAAGGTGGCAGAGGCCGAGGATATTCTGCGCACGGCAGGCCTCCTGACGGAGGCACGGAGATCGGCGAGGACTGGTACACTGGAGACGCCACTCAGGAGAGACTTTCCAAAGTGGCAGCGGGTGCCCAAGGGTGGTAAAAGGCTTCGTAGGAACTCTGAGGACTCTAATGCCTCCAAGGGGCCAGGCTGAGGGGCGGGACTTACGAGGAGGGACACCTCCTCGCGGACTCTAGCTTTGTGCGGGGCCTGTGTCATGCCTGGATCCACAAAGGCTGAGGTCTATTGCCAGGTTCAATTGTTTTCTACGTTTTAGGTTGATGGGGCGACCGTTGTTTCTCTGTGTTTATTCATGTGCGAGCGGAAGGGGGGACGGAGCTTGCTCGGTGATGGCATCGCTCTCCATGCTTCAAGCTCACGTAATGAGTGGGCGCATAAGGGGTGGGGTGGGGGGGAAGGGTGGGTGGAGGGGGAACTGTTCGAGCCTTAGATGTTTTCTTCCTGGCAATGCATTCGGGTGAGGGGGGTAGATTACAGCTTCTTGGCTGGGTATGGTTGGGGGGTGGGTGTCAGTGTTTACCTGTAGGGAGGTGGAAGAGATTTTTTCTACTATGTATTATTTAGATGGATAGTCTAAAATTAATCTCTGTGAACACGAAAGGTTTGAATTCGCCTATGAAAAGGAAAACCTTTATTCAGGATATGAAACGGTTACAGGCTGATATCGTGTTTTGTCAGGAAACGCACCTGCTCAAACGGTATGAAAAGCTGTTGGCTGCTAGGGACTACCCTCATTTCTATCATTCAGCGGCAACTAAAGGGGATAAATATTGTGGGACTGGTATCCTGTTTTCCCAGCATGTTACCCCAGAGGTGGGCACGATCTTAAGGGACGTAGAGGGCCGCTATATTATGCTGAAGGTGAAGCTATACAACACACAATACACGCTGGTTAATGTTTACGCACCCACAGGTGACCAGGGAGCTTTCTATGGGAAATTATCCAAGTTATTGGGAGACTGGGCGGAGGGGCACTTAATTGTTGGTGGGGACTTCAATCTCACTAGAAACCCTTACCTTGACAACACGGGCTCTAGTCCGGGAGGGAGACGTAAGGAGAGACGAGCCCTCAAACATCTGATTGATGATAGGGGCCTTACAGATATCTGGCGACTTTTAAACCCCACGGCTAGAAATTACTCCTTTTTCTCACACCCGCACCATTCCTACTCTAGGATTGATTATTTCCTCCTTGACAAAGCATTGGTCAGCCAAGTCATGGACGCTGATATTGGTAGTATCACCTGGTCTGACCATGCCCCGGTGTGGATTTCGCTGCAGCGGTGTGGGGGGGACCAGGGGACGCGATTCTGGCGGCTCAACGAACGTTTACTGGATGATAAGGCCTTTGTTGTAAATATTAATGAGGCCATACGGGACTTTCTGGCTATTAACGATAATGGGGAGGTGGCCCCTGGTACACTATGGGAGAGCTTGAAGGCCTTCCTACGAGGCTTATTTATTTCTAGGGCGGTCTATGTTAAAAGAGACAGTGCTAAGAAACGCCTACAGCTTCTAGAATCTATCGCACACTTAGAGCTCCGTCATAAACGGACTATGGAGACCCACATTGCACAACAGCTACGGGAGGAACGTAGGGCTCTTCATGAATTAGAGATGGGAAGGGTAGCGCACCAGTTAGAGCTTCTCAACCAACAACATTTTGAATATGGCAATAAAGCGAGCAAGCAACTTGCACGGAAATTAAGGGAAAAGGAGGCAGCCACTCATATTACAAAAATCCGAACCTCGGATGGGCAATACATTCACTCGCAAGGGGAAATAGGCCAGAGATTTAATGCGTTTTATCAAGACCTGTATGACTCTGACCCAACTATCACAGACCCTGAGATAGCTAATTACCTGGAGAGTGTTCACCTGCCCGCCCTGGAAGAGGCTGACAGACAGCGGCTAGACAAGGAGGTGTCACAAATGGAAGCTCTTCAGATTATTAAAGAGCTCAAACTGGGCAAGTCCCCGGGACTGGATGGGTACTCTGGGAAGTTCTACAAGGTATTCGGGGCCCTATTAGCACCACCCCTTATCAACATGTTTAATGACTTGAAGGATACTGGCAGAATCTCCCAACAAGCCAACACTGCGGGAATTACTATCTTGGCTAAACCCGGGAGGGATCACACCCTATGTGGATCTTATAGGCCAATATCTCTCATTAATCTAGATCTCAAGATACTGGCAAAAATTATGGCCAGACGGCTGGGGAGTGTGGCCCATCTGCTGGTAGCTCCAGATCAGTCAGGGTTTATTCCAGGGAGGTTGGCTTCCGATAATGTACGGCGGGTTGTTGAATTGATTGAACATGTCCAGAACCATGATATCCCGGCCACTCTTTTATCCGTGGATGCTGAGAAGGCCTTCGATAGAGTCCACTGGCCTTTTTTATTTAAAGTAATGACCAAAATGGGGCTGGGAACGAACTTTCAGTCATGGGTTCATAAATTGTATGACCACCCCCAGGCCCGCATTAAGATCAATGGAGCATACTCCTCTCCTTTTGAGGTCAGGCGGGGCACTAGGCAGGGTTGCCCCCTGTCCCCCCTGTTGTTTGCCTTGACATTGGAACCTCTGGCAGAGACGGTTCGCGGTCCATTACTGGCATCTCCGTGGGAGGGGCTGAATACAAAGTCTCCTTGTTTGCGGATGATCTCCTTTTCACGGTCACCAACCCTGACTCCTCATTATCCGCTTTGGCAAAGGAAATTAGATTGTTCGGGAGGGTGTCTGGCTTCAAGATGAATGAGGACAAATCTGAGTTGCTTAATATTTCTATGCCCGATTTAGTGTACTCAAGGATGGCTGCACATTTACCCTTTAAGTCGGCAAAAAAGTGGATAAAATACTTGGGGGTCAAGATTTGCCCGGATCTGCGGCAATTATTTGACTTAAATTACACCCCGCTTGTCACTTCCATTCAGTCTATCCTGGATAGATGGGACAGAATGAATCTCTCTTGGGTGGGGCACATTGCGGCGGTCAAAATGACGATTCTCCCTAAATTTTGCTATTTATTCCAGACCTTGCCTGCTAAAGTCCCTCTTAAAGCTCTGACTCTTTGGCAACGAAAGCTCTTTCGATTTGTCTGGAAGAGAAGGCCTCCACGGGTGGCTAGGTCAGTTCTATATAAGTCTAAATTACAGGGGGGTCTTAATTTCCCTAATCTGTTATGGTACTACGTAGCTAATTTATTAGCTGTGATTATCAATTGGCACTGTCACAGTCAGATCAAGCCTTGGATAGTAATAGAGAAGGCGATTGCAGGGCCTCCTCCCTTGACTACCAGGGTTTGGGCCCCACACACTCCGACAGGGGACGGACTAACAACTTTCTCCCGGGTGGTGCTGGACACTTGGAAGTCTTGGAAAAGGCGGCTTGTAGGTGATCTGGTGATGTACCAACATACATCGTTCTTGCATAATCCATTGTTCCCCCCGGGGTTGGACGCAGCGTTCATTCGACGTTGGCAGCACAAGGGTCTCACTACTTTGGGGCAACTTTGGAAGGGTGGTCTACTCGTCCCTTTCCCCGATTTACAGGCTCAGTTTCATTTAGATCAGTCAGACCATTATACCTACCTGCAGCTTTCCCATCTTTTTTCCACTTACAGGCTATCTCAGCTGTTCTCTCAGGAACAGCCACTTTTTCTCACATTCTGTAGGAACGCCGATCAGGTTAAGAGACATGTCTCTCGGGTTTACGCTCTATTAAATAGGGGCACGGGTGTGGCTGACACGCATCTAGTCCACTGGAACTCTGATCTGGGTGGTATTATGACTGAGAAGATCTGGGAAATGTGTTATCAGCGCATATCCAGGTGTTCTATTTCAGCCACTTTGAAGGAAAATGGCTATAAACTTCTCTATAGATGGTACCGCACGCCGGATAGATTACACAGGATGTCCTTGCGCCTGAATGCTAACTGCTGGCGGTTGTGCGGCTCTATAGGCACCTTTTTTCATATGTGGTGGGAATGTCCTAGCGTTGCCCAGACTTGGGCTTACATCCAGGATTATATTCAGCATACCTTAAATCTCAAAATTCCTCTAACTCCCCAGCTTTGTTTATTACAGGTGGACTCCGGAGAGGGCAGCATCTGGGAGAGAGCTTTGGTGACGCAGGTGGCTTTAGCTACCAGATGTGAAATAGCGCTCTGGTGGAAAAGGGTTGAGACCCCTGCATTACGTGATGTCCTGAACAGATTAGATAAAGTGTATCTTATGTGTCATCTGACCGCTACTAGGCATGATCAGCTCCCTAAATTCCAGAAAGTGTGGGCTCCATACATAAAGGGGATCTTCAAGGACTGAAACTCCGGAAGCCTTCTTATTGTTGTTATAGAGGTTTTCGATATCACTGACACCATTTTCGGGGAGACGTACTCTCCTCTCTCTCTGACAATTTACTTATTCAACCATGTTTCACTTCTAGGTTTACCTTCTCCCTGGTGCAAGGCTTGGAAAGGTTTTAGGCGGGGTGGGTGGGGGGGAGGGAAGGGGGGGTAAGGGGGGCTGTGGTACTGAGGGGAAATAACCAAGAAGCATCCATTTAGTGTTCTCAAAGTTTTTATTGTCAATTTGTTACCACTTAGTTTGTACATTATAGTGTTGAGAGGGAATATGCTGTTGTTGTAACATGCTCATATTGTGCCACCCAGCGCTACGGCGGTGCGACACTGATCGGAGACGGTCTTTGAAGACACATATTGTCCTGTACTAGTGGCATTGAGTAATGTATGTTATCATGTCCATTGCTATCCTCTGTATTTGGGAAGCTATTCCCACTTATGTAAACAATTTGGTACTAATAAAAATATAAATTACAAAAAAAAAAAAAAAACCATCTGCATGCACAAGTAATATTGAATAATCCAAAATTACAATACAGTTTCATCAATATAACAATATCAAATACATGAAGACTGTTACTTTATTTAAATTGTTCCTATTAATTATATTCCAGTATTCCTGTTTGTCTGTCCAACAAAGGATCTCCTTGTTTCGCCTTTCAGTGAGGCTTCCTCAGGGACTAATATCTCACGTAGCAGATCATATCTCTTGAGACTTTTATTCTTATTCTTACACTGAAAAACACAAAACACAAATTTTTACCTCCAGTAACCGATCAACATTTTTCATCAGTATTCTATACAAGCGAATCTTCGCTTGTATAGAATACTGATCGGTTACTGGAGGTAAAAATTTGTGTTTTGGGTTTTTCAGTGTAAGAATAAGAATAAAAGTCTCAAGAGATATGATCTGCTACGTGAGATATTAGTCCCTGAGGAAGCCTCACTGAAAGGCGAAACAAGGAGATCCTTTGTTGGACAGACAAACAGGAATACTGGAATATAATTAATAGGAACAATTTAAATAAAGTAACAGTCTTCATGTATTTGATATTGTTATATTGATGAAACTGTATTGTAATTTTGGATTATTCAATATTACTTGTGCATGCAGATGGTTTTTAACATGGTTGATGTGTGATTGATGGATGAATGTGTGAGTTTAGATTTTAAATGTCTAGATAGGTGAATACTTTGTGTTTTCTAATAAATGATTGATTACAATTTTTGTATATGTGATCTCTCTGTGATGTGATATAGTTATGCAATATCAGAGAGTTTAACTAAAAAGGTATTACCCTCTGTAAAAATTACCTTAGTAGTTAGGATGGGTCATAAATTTGCCCAAGAGCAAACTTCTTCCATCACTGAGTTTGGAATACTTGAGGGTATATTTCAAGACAGGACTAGGCAAGATTCTTATTTCAGACAGAATGCTAAAATTGAAGAGGCAGATTCGCTACTTATTGGGCTTGAGGGTACCCAGGGCCTGGAAAGATTTTTAAGTCCTAGTTTCCGTAGTCTATGCTGGATCTGTTTCCTTGGGCATTTGATAACATGAGACCACTAGAGGGCTTTTCTGTCGCAGTGGTGTCCCTAGTCTGAGGATTTTGAGGTCAGGTTGCCCCTGTCTGGGGAAGCCCAATTGAGTCTCTCCTGGTGGCTCTCATTGGACAGTTTGTTGGAAATTCTGGTTTGGATAGTAATGACAATGGATGCCAGTCTATAGGACTAGGCACTCATTCAACAGGGTTAAGCGGTGCAAGGCCTATAGTTGGTGTCTGAACTCTAGTGATCCATTAATCATTTGGAAACTAGCATGATCAGGAAAGCCTAGAGTTCTTTCTTTGGCTAATCCAAAACAGGACAGTGAAGTATTCTCAGCCAGTGCGACAGCGGTGTTGTATATCTTCAGACAGGGAACACCAGGAGCCCGGAAATCTCCATGGAGGTCAAAATGTTGTTCCGCTGGGTGGCATCTCATGTGGTTGAGGTGGAGAAGGTGCAAGTGGATTTCCTGAGCAGGCATGCTCTGGACACCAGAGCCATGTCCCTAATCAAGGTAGCTTGGGGATGTGGGGGGGCGCGTCCCACAATAAGATCACTGATGGCAAGACTAAATTACAAAGCTCTGCCGTTCTTTAATAGAAGATGGGAGATGGGATTGGAAGGTCTCGATGCGCTTTTACAGCTGTGGCCCAAAGAATTCATGCCTTATGAGTTTCCTCCTTGGCCTCTGAGAGGCAGGGTAGTAAGCGCATAGATAAACATCAAGGGAAGATAATCCTGGCAGATCCAGAGAGGTCTAAGCAACCGTGGCTTGCGGATCTGGTGAATCTGAAGTTAGAGGATCCCTAGGACTAGTCATATTCCCAGAATGTTGAATCAAGGTCCAATTGGCTTGAAGTGAGTGCATCGTTTTTGTCTCGTGGCCTGAGTTTTGAGAGGAGAAGTTTACGAAGAGAAGATTTGGAGGAACTCATTACAACCTTGCTTCAAGCTAGGAAACCTCAATTTCCCTTGCATACAAACAAGTTTAAAAGATGTTTGAGGATTGGTGACAGGATGCAAGTAATACTCCGCTTGAGGCCTCTCTTCTGCAGATTCTTTACTTTTTTCAAAGAGGATTACAAAAAGGCTAGTCCTGAAGATGCAAGTTGCAATTTTGGCCTGTGTCAGAAGGAAAGTGCGGGAGTTACTACCCTTGAGAGAAACATGGGGTGTCCTGCACGGAACGGCAGATACCATAAGAATCTAGCTGGACAGATTGGATGGGCCATCTGCTGTCATTACTATTTTACTATGTATATGTTACTATGACTTTGATCTCTCATCCAGAATGTAGTAAGATTTCGCAAGAGAGTACTATGCTTGCATCCCCCAATTTGGCGGGTGGTGCCGTCATAGAATCTTTATTTGATTTTGAGGGACTTATATAACTCCCTTTTCAAGTCCTTGGACGTCATTGAATGACCTTACCCTGAAGATGATCTTTTTGATTACTTTTCATTCAGCAAGGTGTATTTCAGCACTACAGGCCTTGTTGTACAGGAATCCTTTTCCCTCTGTTTTTGGTGGATGGGGTTTCTGTTAATAACAGTATCATCTTTTTAAATGAAGATGATTTTTCATTCCACTTGATTCAAACTGGGGAGTTGCCTGCTTTTAGGATGTTGAAATCTTCTTCTCCCCATGCCAGGGAGCTTCATGTTTTGGAAATGTGCAGGCCTCTCCTGAGGTATTAAAGATCACAAACAGTTTTCACAAGCCAGATCATCTGTTTGTTTTATTCAGTGGTCACAACAAGCAGGAGAAATCCATCTATTGCCAAATGGATTAAGGAGGTGATGGCTTTGGTCTTCAGCTCATTCCACTAAAACCGAGGCTGTGTCTTAGGCAGTTGGTATCACCACAGGAGTTCTGCAAGGAGGCGACTTGGATTTTTTTGCGCACTTTTAACAAGCATTGTAGGACTCCATACTCAACAGTGTTTGATGAGAGTGTGCTGCAAATGGGTCTTTAGGGTTCCCACCCAGTTTAGGGAAGCTTTAATAAATCCCATTTGTCTGGACTGATATGGGGGATGATAAATGAAAAATTGGTTCATACCTGCTAATTTTCTTTCCTTGAGTCCCACAGATCAATCCATAATCTCTTCCTTGATTTCTGTTGGCCGCTCTTTCCACTGTCTTAAAAGGTCAGATGATTGTTTTGTTTGGTGTTCAAATTCCTTTTGTTGGAGGCGGTGTTCTCCAGCTGGAATTGTGATTGGCGATGCTTTACCTTTTCCCTGCTCGAACATAAGGAGGGCTAATGTGTTTGTTCTTAATTTGGTTACAGGGTATACTGAGCACCTGCAAGTGGCACACACTTTTCTGTACCAGTGTATAGTAAAGCTTTTTTTTTTCCTCTGTCTCCATCTGCTGGTAGGGGAGAAAAACCCATTCATCTGGACTGATCTGTGGGGCAAGGAAAGAAAATTAGCAGGTAAGAACCAATTTTTCCTTATAGAGAGGTCCTCAAAGTTTCTATATTCCTTTTTTTTTTTTTTTTTGTTAAATTCTCAATAAAATAAAAATATATATCATTGTCACTTTTCTTTGCTTTTTAAATTTTTATCTGTTATGGACTAGACAACCCAAGCAAGTCCGGTCAGATTTTCCTAATTAACTATATAGTTTAACTTTGACTTGCTCATAAAATTAACTACAAATTTCTTTGACATACTGATGACCACCTTCCTCCATCTGTTCATAGAGCCACTATCAGCTCCAGCTGTGTCCCGGTGCAGACTGCCCGATGGTTATCCAGGTACAGGAGCCTAAAGCTCGCCGAGTTCAGTGCAATCGCTGCAATGAAGTGTTCTGGTAAGGAAAGGCAATGGGTAAGGATATGAGGAACCGAAGGTAGCCAGATATATCTGATCCAGGCTGCTTCCCTCTTTTACAGTTTTCTCAACCCCTTGCACGCTACTACTACAATCATTTACCACAAAAAGTGATTTTTAAAGAACTTTCTAGAAAACTTTACCTTAACAATTCTGAAAAATCAGAACTTTCAAACTTTGAAAAAATGACCACCATCAGCAGCGTGAATCTAAAGCCCATTGCATGGCAAAAGGTTCTTAGATTGAGGTTAGGCACTAGGATAACTGATACCACCTTGAGTAAAGAAGGCTTGATACTTCAGTAGTGTTTTAACTATTTTTTTTAAAAGTGATTTTGAATTTTGTTGCTCCTTTTTGTTGATTATAGATATTTTTTCTAGTGCTGCCATGAGTGGTTGGCGCTCTTTGACACACACAAATCACACTGTTAAAGTACTTTTTATAATCTTTACTTGTCCCCTTGCCATTTTCAATACTTTGGACATATTTTTATTTATTTGATTTATATTTTGCTTTTCAACACTTCAGAGTGGATTACAATTAGGTACTATAGGTATTTCCCTATCCTCAAAGAGCTCACAATCTAAGTTTGTACCTGAGGCAAGGGGGAGGGTAAAGTGGCTTGCCCAAGGCCACAAGGAGCAGCAGTGGGATTTGAACCCTGGTTCATAGCCTGCTGCTCTAACTACTAGGCTACTCCTGATTTGCTCAGTAAATACTATTCAGAGCCTGTTACCAAAGGTAGCCAAGTTATAGTGGCCACAGGACCTCAGAACACTAGTTTTCAGGCTCACTAGTTTAGTTGGTACTTGTTTCTAAGATTCTGCTTTTTTAAAAATCAGTTTTACATTGCTGTTTGGCTTTGAATGTGAGATGACGGGTCTCACATAACACCGTGGTGTCCAGGCATCATACTGCTCACTTCTAGGATGGAGCACTGGGTCACCCCTCCAGGGGCAACTGCCTTTAACTATCTTTTAAGATTGTGATATTCTTAGCAAACTAGTGTCTTGAGACAAATGGGAAAACCTGACAAAATGAGATTTTCAATATTTTTCGTTTTCTTATGTATTTGTTATATTTAAAAGTGTTTGGCAACAGTAGACTTTACGGAATCTCAATTTACTTTCTCCCTACTTGCTGTTAAATCTCTGATATGAAAGGTTAGACAACAGTAAACCTGCAGTTAAACTCTACACGGCCTACCAAAAGCAGCACATATTCAGCTCGAGCAAGCATTAAATCACACCAGGTGGAGCCTGTTTGTAAGCAGTAAGTCAGGCTTCTCCTAGGACAAGCATGATGGTAGTCCTCACACATGGGTGTCATCAGATGGAGCCCGGCACAGAAAATTTATGTCAAAATTTCTAGAACTTTGGGTACACTGAGCATGCCCTGCATGCCCTATACCACGCTTCCATACGGGGGTCCTTCTTTAGTGTCTTTTTTTTTTCCGCTGAGTTTTTCCCTTGCAGTTACTGAGCTCGTGTTTTGTTTGTTTATTTTATTTATTTTTATCATGTTTGGAAAACTTTCCACCGATCGTTTTCAGATTTTTCCTGTGTGCGGGTCCCTCTCGGTTCCCCTGTATTCTAGTCAGGTTTTACGGTGGTTTGGTAAGCTTTTTTCCCCTGTACGTACCCGATCAGTCCAGACTCCTGGGTTCATACATCTGTGCCAGCAGGCGGAGACAGAGAAAGTAAAACTGCCACGGCTTTAACTATGCTGATGCCCCCTGCAGTTTCTCAGTATTTCTCTGTCTCCCAGCAGGACAGGACGGATGCTTGAACCCTGCAGTTTTGGTTTAGGATTTGGTAGTTGTTTTTTCTTTTAAATTTTGAGAGCCTTCCTCCCAGGGGGTCGTGGTTGCTGGTACAGAACCCCTACTCTAACTGGTTGAGGTGGGGGGGGGGCTGGGGGTTGGTGACCCTTTTGTACGCCCCCATCCCGTAAATGTGAGGTGCACATCCGGTGGTCCGGATCCCTCCCTGCCACGTGTTGGGCTCCAAAATTAGTTTTCTCACTTATTTCTCTCTTTGGTTAATTGCTGAATTGAGCTGGACAGCTCTCTTCAGCGCAAGAGAGGAGGTTTTCAGTGAGACTGCTGTTAGAGCAGTAAAGTTTAAAAAAAAGGTTAAGGATCCGGTAGACAGGAACAGGTAGGAGCTGTGTCTAGTCTCTCCCCCCCTGGAGTTATTTGCCTACCCAAGGTAGACTCCACGGTCTCTGCCATAACAAAACAGATCACTATCCCGGTTACAGGAGCGACTGCGCTGAAGGATGTTCAGGATTGCAAACTCGAGATTCAGCTCAAAAGGATTTTTGAGGTCGCTGCCCTCAGTCTTCGCGTGGCTGTTTGTTCCAGCCTCATGCAGAGGGCATGCTTACGCTGGGTACAGCGCACTCAAGAAGAGCAGACACGGACAAGCAAGCGGCTCGCACAGACTGATTAGAATCGGCAATAGCCTTTGTAGCCGACGCATTGTATGACGTAGTCCGGACGTCCTCCTGGGTGATGGGCTCGGCAGTAGCAGCTCGGCGCATGTTGTGGCTTCGTAACTGGTCGGCAGATATTTCTTCTAAGTCCAGGTTGTCATCCTTGCCTTTTAAAGGTCGGCTGCTGTTTGGGGAGGAATTGGATCAAATTGTGCAACAGTTGGCGGGTACTAAGGCGCCTCGCTTGCCAGAAGACAGAACCCGGGCTAGACGCAGTTTTCCACCTTGGTTGCATTTTCGTGACAATCGCAGGTTTCGGCAACAGCGCCCTACTGGGGCGCCGGCGCAGAGGGGTTCCTCGGCAAGAGGACATTCCTGGGGACAGCCCTTTCGAAGGGGCCGTAGACCCTTCAGGAATCCCGGTAATACAGCTCCCTCCGGTCCCAAGTCTACCCAATGAAAGAAGGCCGGTCCACTCCACCGATCCTTTTGTAGGAGGTCGGCTGGCATTGTTTTACGGGGAGTGGGCCGAGATCACGCAGGACCAGTGGGTTCTAGGGGTGTTAAAAGACGGCTACGCCTTAGATTTTGCAAGGCCCATCTGCGACTTGTTCCTAGTTTCCTCGTGCGGCTCACTGCAGAAGCGCAGAGTGGTGCGGGAGACTCTGCACAGGTTGCAGCGGTTGGGGGCCATGATACCGGTGCCTCCGGAGGAGATTCGAACCGGGAGGTATTCAATCTACTTTGTGGTCCCGAAGAAAGAGGGAACCTTTCGTCCCATCCTCGATTTGAAAGGAGTGAATGTAGCGTTGCAAGTTCCTTGTTTCTGGATGGAGACCCTGCACTCAGTGATAGCAGCGGTACACTCCCAGGAGTTCCTGGCATCATTGGATCTGACGGAAACATATCTTCATATCCCTATTTTTTCAGGCACATCAGCGCTATCTGCGGTTCATGGTCCTGGGACAGCACTTCCAGTTTCAGGCATTCCCCTTCGGCTTGGCAACGGCACCTCGCGTCGTCACCAAGGTCATGGTGGTCATAGCGGCGGCCTTACGTCAGCAGGGAGTTCTAGTCCATTCCTGTCTGGACGATTGGCTCATTCGGGCGAAGTCGGAAGCCAGTTGTCAGGCTTGGTGTTTGGCAAAGGGGACTCCGGTCTTGTGTGCTTCGGTAGCACAAGTGTTATCTTTCTTACAGGACGGGTTGGTTAAAGGTCTAGCTCTCAATTCTCTTAGAGTCCAGGTGGCAGCGTTGTCCTCTTTGAGGGGAACCATGGATGGCTATTGCTTGTCCTCTCATCCGCATGTGGTACGCTTTATACAAGGGGGGCAAGAATTTGCGTCTCCCTGTGCGGAAGGTTTGTCCTCCTTGGAACCTCAACCTGGTCCTTCGGGGTTTATTGAGTCTCCTTTCGAACCCATTTGGAGGGCTATGATGAAGGATGTAACCTTGAAGGTGATTTTCTGAGTAGCCATCTGTTCTGCAAGGCGTATTTCAGAGTTGCAGGCCTTGTCTTGTCGGAATCCTTTCCTTCAGATATCGGATAGGGGTGTGTCTTTATGGACAGTTCCATCTTTTCTACCGAAAGTAATTTCTTCCTTTCATGTTAATCAGTCAGTGGAACTGCCGGCTTTTTCGGATTTATCTGATTCAGAGCCACGTGCGCGGGAGCTTCGGCCTCTCGATGTCTGCAGAGCGTTGCTTCGCTATCTTAAAGTCACAAATGGTTTTAGGTGCTCTGACCATCTTTTTGTGCTATGGAGTGGTCTGAAGAAGGGCCTTCAAGCTTCCAAAACCACTATTGCTAGATGGCTTAAGGAAGCTATTGGCTCAGCTTACATTCTCAAAGATAAACCAGTACTGGAGGGTTTGAGGGCTCATTCCACCCGGTCTGTCGGCTTCTTGGGCAGAGGCTCACTTGGTTTCACCACAAGAGATTTGTAGGGCAGCAACTTGGAAGTCGCTACATACTTTTGCAAGGCATTATCGCCTAGATGTGGCAGATCGGGAGTCTCGGTCTTTTGGCGAAAGTGTATTGCGCGCGGGACTCTCCAGGTCCCACCCGGTCTAGGAAGCTTTGGTACATCCCAGGAATCTGGACTGATCTGGTACGTACAGGGAAAAGAAAATTCGGTTCTTACCTGATAATTTTCGTTCCTGTAGTACCAAGGTCAGTCCAGAGTCCCGCCCAGGGATTAAGACAGTTGGAGAGTCGTCCGCTTTCCTATTGGTTCCTTGTTATCAGAGACAAATTTTTGTTCATTGTTCAGAAGTTTATAATTCAATAGGGTTTTTTTTATGATGTTTGGTATTCAGCTTTGGTACAGATTAATACTGAGAAACTGCAGGGGGGCATCAGCATAGTTAAAGCAGTGGCAGTTTTACTTTCTCTGTCTCTGCCTGCTGGCACAGATGTATGAACCCAGGAGTCTGGGCTGATCCTTGGTACTACAGGAATGAAAATTATCAGGTAAGAACCAAATTTTCTTTTTTTTTTTGTTTCCGTTCCCCTCCTTGGTGGTGGTGCCTTGGTGACCACTGGCATCTATCGCCCGCTGTCTCCATTGTCGTTTTTGCCCCTTAAGTTTGTATCGTCATTACCTCGGGTTTTCGGCAGTGCCCAAGGACTCTGTGCATCCTCTACCTGGGGGCATTGCATGACATCCGGGGGTGCTGCTTGTGCGACCAAATGACCCCGAAGGGACTTCGCACTTGACTCGAAGATGGAGAAACTCTTCGGAGCGAGAAATTTTGAGCCATTGACATTGGCAACTGTGGCATCAACACTGAAGGACCATGCAGCCACACCGAGCCATCTATGTCTGCAGGGCTGTACGCTCCATTAATGCCGCCGGTGGACAGGGGCTCCGGGTACTGGCCCCTGTCTGTCTCTTCCAGGCCGAGACATCGGGTTCTTCATCTTCGACCTTGGCACCGGGGAAAGACTGGTCCGAGCACCGAGGGAAGCCAAGGAAGAATCAGCACCAGTCCCCTTTGATGCACAGTGCAGGGCTCGGGTCGGTGCCGGCACTTGCCATATTGTCCCTGAAGCGACCCTGCATCGAGAGGTGCCTATCCTCCATTGGTGCCAGGGGTCTGCGACGGTCTCCACCAGTCCTGGTGTCAGTTGCCGATCCACCTTGGGGCTCCAATCTCTCCTGCCTCCCAGTCCATTTTGGCATGGGCAGCTTTTGAGCAGGAGTTGGAGCACAGAGTCCGGCTGGCGGTCTATCGGGCGCTACGGGGCATTGAGTCAGTAGCTCAGACGGCACCGGTGCCTGCGCTTTCCCTGTTGGAACCGCTACTGGAGCGTCTGCATGTGCTCATTGGGGTGTTACTGATCCAGCTGGCAGGCACCAATGCTTATGTGATAACATAACGTTCTGCTGGCAAATAAGCTTTTTATGCAGACATTGAAGTGTCAAGCCATTCAAAACTACAAAGAAATCAAAAAGTGGCTGCTTGCTTTGTTTTACAATAAAATGAACACAACTGAAAGAGACTACAGGATCTTGATCCGTGACCTCCCGAATCAATAAGGAGCATTTCCCGAATTGCATTATTCAAGTTGCAAAAAGTTTAAACTATATGTCAAGAAGGGTATCGCAGTTAAGCATAATACTTACTATTTTTTTATGCTGTGCTTTCAAGGCTGACGCAAGTAACTTCTAGGATGCAAATTGCCACCGGCATTCAATATTATAGCAATCTACCTGCTGAAGAAACCACAATTATAAATGCTGTCGTTGGCGCCAAAAATGTCAATCAGTATGTATAGGGCGGAGTCAGCAGGTCACATATCTACATAGAGTACATTGTAATGTGTATTGAATGTTTCCCCTGTCTGGACGATTGGCTGATCAAGAGCACCTCTCAGGCGGGTACATATCTGTCCTTGTACTTGACCATCCGGGTGTTGGAATCACTAAGGTTCGTCATTAATTAACCAAAGTCCCATCTCATCCCATCACCTCAATTGGACTTCATAGGATCTCTGCTAGACACGGCTCAGACAAAAGCCTTTCTTCCGCGCTCCAGGGCAGTCACTTTGGCGTCCATAGCGGAGGTGATGCAACAGAGCCAGCAGGTATCAGCGCGACATATGTTGAGGCTGTTGGGCCACATGGCTCCCTTGGCACGTTTACACATGCGCAGAGCTCAATGGACCTTGAGGTCACAGTGGTGCCAGGCCACCCAGGACCTCCAGGCTTGCATCCGCATCACTCCATCTTTCCAGGCTCTCTCGAATTTGGAGCAGGGAATATCTTTCAAAACTCCACTTACCCAAATTGTCCTTACCATAGATAAATCCACCCTGGGGCGGGGTGCTCATGTTTATGGGCTCCGTATCCAGGGTCTGTGGTCTGCCCAGGAAGCACAATGTCAAATCAACTTCCTGATGCTCCGGGCGATCAGATACACTCTATGGGCTTTCAGAGATTGGCGGTCTAATAAAGTTGTCCTGATCCAGACAGACAACTAAGTATTTAAGTGGTATGTCAACAAGCAGGGAGGCATGGGGTCATACCTCAAGTGTCAGGAATTGGTCCATATCTGGGCCTGAGCTCTCTCCCATGGGATGGGGCTCCAGGCCATGTAACTGGCCAGAATGGAGAACGTAATAGCGGACAAACTGAGTCGAGCCTTCAGGCCCCATGAGTGGTCACTGGACCCCAAGGGGTTGTGAGTCTGCTCTTCTGCCTCTAGGGGAACCCAGACGTGGACTTGTTCGCATCCCCCTGCAACAGGAAGGTGACTACAGCGAACCAGCCTCGGATGCCTTTGCTTGCCATTGGGGCAAGGGTCTTTTGTACATGTATTCTCCGCTTCCTCAAGTAACAAAGGCTCTCCTCATAGCCCCTCATTGGCCGAGACAGGTCTGGTTTCCACTCCTCTGGGAGTTGTCCCTCCAGAAACCGATCAGTCTGGGGGCTTCCCCAGATCTCATCACGCAGGATCAGAGCAGGCTGTGGCATCCCAAACTCCAGATGCTGTCACTCACAACCTGGATGTTGAGAGATTAATCCTGCAGTTGCTTGATCTTTCAGAGGATGTGTCTTGGGTCCTGGCAATTTCTAGAAAGCCTTCTACTAGAAAGTCCTATGGAATGAAGTGGAGGAGGTTTTCCATGTGATGTGAGCAGAAGGCCCTAGATCATTTTTCCTGCCCCACACAAAAACTGCTTGATTACCTTCCGCACCTATCTGAGACTGGCCTAAAAACCAACTCCGTTGGAGTTCATCTTAGTGGAGTTGGCGCATACCACCACGGTGTAGATGGTAAGCCCATCTCTGTACAGCGTATAGTTGTATGTTTCATGCGGGGCCTGTTTCAATTAAAACCTCTCCTAAGGTCTCCCGCTGTATCTTTGGACTTCAGTGTGGTGTTAGCTCACCAGATGAAAGTTCCTTTTGAACTGTTTGTGCACCTGTGACCCGAAGTACCTGACCTGGAAGGTCATATTTTTGGTGGTGGTCATTTCATTGCGCAGGGTCAGCGAGCTCCAGGCCTTAGTGACTTATCCTCCTTATACCAAGTTTTTTCACGATAGGGTGGTCTTGAGCACACACCCTAAATTCCTGCCTACGGTGGTGATGGATTTCCATCTTAACCAGTCAATCTTCCTGCCAACATTCTTTCCTAGGCCCCATTTGCACCAGACGAACGAGCACTGCACGCTTTGGATTGCAAGAGAGCCTTAGCCTTCTACCTAGAGTTACACAGAAGCCACCTAACTTTTAATTTCTTTTGACAGAAATAGTTTGGGAGTTTCTATTGCCAAACAGACACTATCCAATTGGCTAGCAGATTGCATCTCCTTCTGTTATGCCCAGGTGGGACTGCATCTTGGGGGTCATGTCAAGGCTCATTCTTTCAGAGCCATGGCAACGTCTGTGGCCCACTTGCAAGCAGTTCCCATGGAGGAGATCTACAAGATTGCGATGTGGAGTTCCCTCCACACGTTCGCATCACACTATTGTCTGGATAGGGATGACCGACAAGACATTAGGTTCAGGCAGTCTGTCCTCAGGAATCTCTTTGAGGTTTAGAACCCAACTCACTGCCTAGGGCCCATTGTTTGGGTTCAGGCTGTCTCCCCTTCTGTTATCAACAGCACTGTGATTGTTGTGTCTGGCACCTGGTTGGTGCAAGTTGGGGAACAGCCAATAGCAGTGGTTCTCAACCCTGTCCTGGGGGACCCCCCCCCCCCCCCAGCCATTTGGGTTTTCAGGATATCCACAATGAATATGCATGAGAGAAAATTTGCATACACTGCCTCCATAACACACACATTTTCTCTCATGCATATTCATTGTGGATATCCTGAAAACCCGACTGGCTGGGGGGGTCCCCAGGACAGGGTTGAGAACCACTGGCCTATAGCTAGGGATTCACCCATGTGTATGAGGACTACCATCCTGCTTGTCCTAGGAGAAAGCAGTCGCTTACCTGTAACAGGTTTTCTCCTAGGATAGTAGGATGTTAGTCTCACAAAACCTGCCCGCCACCCCACAGAGTTGTTTCTCCTATTTATTATTTTGTCGTAATTTTTTGTTACAAGACTAAAGAGGGACCCCGCATGGACATGTGGTATAGGGCATGCAGGGCATGCTCAGTGTGCCTAGTCAAAGTTCTAAAAACTTTGACATAAGTTTTCCATGCTGGGCTCCATCCAGTGATGTCACCCATGTATGAGGACTAACATCCTGCTGTTCTAGGAGAACACCTGTATAGGTAAGCAACTCTGCTTTCCAGCATTCTACTTGGTGTTAACTGACACATGAACTTCAGGACCTGTAGTTGATGCTTTAATTGTTGGAAATGCTGAAGCATTAATGTAATCTGAGCGACAATATATATATTTTTTTATGTTTTCTCTATAAAGTTTCAAATGTCGTCAGATGTACCATGCCCCAACAGACTGTGCCACTATCCGGAAGTGGCTGACAAAGTGTGCAGACGACTCAGAAACTGCAAACTATATTAGTGCGCACACTAAAGATGTAAGCACCTCCTGTATAATTGTCTGTGGAAGGGTGGGGTCCAGGGTGCATTTTGGGGGGGGGGGGTAAGGCAGGGCTCCTTTGTTTTGCTTTTTATGGATTAATTTTGTTATATCATAGTTTAGTACTTGAAAAGTAGTACAATGTTCAGAAATGAAACTTTGCTGGCAGGTGCCTAGCTCCTGGCACAATGTCTTAGTGCCTCTTAAAGTCTTTCACTGCCAGTATATAAAGGCTTGAACACCTGTAGTTCTGCGGCTGGTTATAGCAATTTTTCATTTCAGTCTCCCTCTTTTTTTTTTTTTTTTTTTTTTTAAATCTGTAATCTAGTAAAAAGCAAGCACAGAATAAGCAAATCCACTTCTCATAAAACAAACATGGATTAATTTAAGTCTCTTAGCAGTGCTGCTTATGCTGCTGCAGCTATGAAATTCTATGAAATCACCCTCTAGGGCTATAAAGTGGTGGATGCCCTATAAATGGAATCCTAGAGTTACTCTAGCTTAGCCTAGGACCTATGTGGCAAGTCATTGCTTACCACAGTTGGGACTAGTTATCTCATATTCATTGTCACCTCGTTATTTAAATGATCAAATACTGGTCTAACCCCTTAAATTTCTTTCCCCCCCCACCCCCTGCCACCTGCTGATTTGAAATATGTAGTCAAGTGTTATCAGCAGATTTTTGCATGCTCTGTAGATATTAGGGAAACAAAAAGCAATTTTCTTTTATTGATAGAAAATGCTGGATGTGACTGACAAGTGGTTCTGTTTTCATAGTGTCCCAAGTGCAATATCTGTATTGAGAAGAACGGAGGATGCAATCACATGGTGAGTACTACCCTGGGCAGCTCACTTTTTCTTTGCTCTTGTTCGTCGGCTGAAAAGGCTAATAAAAAAAGTTACTCATTTCTCATCTTTTTCTCTTACAGCAATGCTCCAAATGCAAACATGGTAAGTCGATGACCTGCAATGTGTTTTTATTGTTTGTTTATTTGTTTTTTTTATATCTGAGCCAAAAACTGAGTCTGTTTTTCTTGGCTTGTGGTAGTTTCCCAAAATGAATTCCTTTGATTGTAGAACAGTGATGCAGAATGAGCTGACCTTCCTGTGACTCGACAATTAAAGTATTTCATTAAATTATGTCTGCTTTCTGCTTGACTAATTTGTTCATCTGCTCAGCAGTAGTACTACCACATTGGTGCCTTCTGTTGCAGTCGCCTCGCTCAGCTTCCAAGAGAAGCTAGAACTCTGTAATAGTGTAGTATAGTCTATCCCAAATGTAAGGTGGGTCCCATTAGTGGGCCATCAGAAAACGTGCAAGTTGTAACATAACACACCATAAAGAAAATCCAAAGTAAAAAACAGGAGAGCTAGGCTAATTTGTTTTGTTAAACAGTTCATCAGCCTTATTATCAATTATCTGTATAGTGCAGATCAGATATATGCAGTACTGTACAGAGGCACATAAAGGAAGGTCCCTATTCCTTGGAGCGTACAGTCTAGTCAAGATTGACAGACATAATACATTAAAAAAAAGGTTTTGAAATAAGGTAGCAAAGGCGTTATGCTAAAAAAAAAAAAAAACCCAACCCCCCCCCCCCCCGATACATTCTAAAGCAAATATTGAGAATTTTGCACAGCAGTGGAAATCTGTCACAGAGACCTTTGAATTGTTCACATGCTCCACCTGCTACTCTAGTCTACCTTCTGCTTATAACAATATTGCACCAAAGCAAGAAATATGAGCAAGAGAAGTCAATGTGCACCATGATTCTAAAAAAGAACTGATATAAGGGAGTTACATAGGGCTAAGAGGAGCTGGAGAAATGAAAAAGAGCCAAAAGAGAGATATACAGTATATGGAGTTGTTAAATATAGAATACTTTGTCATGGGGTAAAAAAAGAATACTATACTAAGGAATTAGCATCCTCAATTAGTTGCCAAATACAACTATTTTCTCTAGTGAAATAGTTAACCTCAAGACCAACAGACAATAATGCTGAACTTCCAGATTGTGAAAGCATAGCTACCTATTTTGTGAATAAAATAGACTCAGTACAAAGGCAGATAGGCAGCTCATTACAACAAAATGAAAGTTTAATTGAGAATCACAGAGGGTAGTGGTCACAGTTTAGATTGCTGGCATTGAGAGAGGTCAATAATATTGTTGCAGGACTGAAGAAAGTATTTTCTCTATTAGATCCTTGCCTGCTTATAATTATAAAGAATATTAAAGATCAAGCTTTTGAGATCATTAAAAAGTTAATTGCGCTGTCTTAGAAGATAGGGTAACTAGTATTTTGAAGCAAGCAACAATTTGCCCAGTATTGAAAGATATTAATAAGGGAACAAGTGGGTGTGTATGAGAGTGTTTATGAGAGGGTTGAGTGTGTGTTGTGTGTGTATGAGAGAGTAAGAGGGTGCGTGTATGAGTGGGTTAGAGTGTGTGGGTTTCTGTGAGAGATTGTGCCTGTGCCTGTATTTATGTGTGAGAGGGGTTACAATTTTTTGCACTCTCCTCCAATCCACAACAATCTTAGGATGACTACAAATCTATAGTTCCCAGATATGGAGAGCAAGAGATTTTTTTATCCTTATTAGTTTTAATTATTAGTTGTGATGTGTCATTTTGAAATATTTTATTAGTGTTGGTAATGCTATTCACCATCTGTTTTGATTCATATAATTTTTTAGTATGGTTTACTATTCTGATTGAGTTATAATTCTTGATTGTATTGTTTTGAGGAATAGTGATATGCTGCTTTTCTATTATTGCACTGCATACAGAATCTGGCTTGTTGTGGTTTCCAGTTCAGTTCTTGTCTGCATATGTGTATGTGTGTTTTAGTGTGGGTGAGAGAGAGATAGGAAGCATGTGTGTGGGTGAGAGAGAGAGAGGAAGCGTGTGTGTGGGTGAGAGAGATCCAAGACAGGCTAGCCGATCTCCCCTGCAGAGGTGAAAACCTCTTCGGGAATTAAGTCCAGGATGTGGTAGCGCAATTGAAGGACCATCATGACACCCTTCAACAGCCGAAGCGACCCATCAAATCAGTTTTCTGGAGCTTCGAGCGATGCGGTATGCCCTTTATTAGGGATGTGAATCGTGTCCTCGATCGTCTTAACGATCGATTTCGGCTGGGAGGGGGAGGGAATCGTATTGTTGCCGTTTGGGGGGGTAAAATATCGTGAAAAATCGTGAAAAATCGTGAAAAATCTAAAAATCTAAAAATCGCAAAACCGGCACATTAAAACCCCCTAAAACCCACCCCCGACCCTTTAAATTAAATCCCCCACCCTCCCGAACCCCCCCAAAATGAGTTAAATAACCTGCGGGTCCAGCAGCGGTCCGGAACGGCAGCGGTCCGGAACGGGCTCCTGCTCCTCAATCTTGTTGTCTTCAGCCGGCGCCATTTTCCAAAATGGCGGCGAAAAATGGCGGCGGCCATAGACGAACACGATTGGACGGCAGGAGGTCCTTCCGGACCCCCGCTGGACTTTTGGCAAGTCTCGTGGGGGTCAGGAGGCCCCCCACAAGCTGGCCAAAAGTTCCTGGAGGTCCAGCGGGGGTCAGGGAGCGATTTCCCGCCGCGAATCGTTTTCGTACGGAAAATGGCGCCGGCAGGAGATCGACTGCAGGAGGTCGTTCAGCGAGGGTTCCGGCGCCTCGCTGAACGACCTCCTGCAGTCGATCTCCTGCCGGCGCCATTTTCCGTACGAAAACGATTCGCGGCGGGAAATCGCTCCCTGACCCCCGCTGGACCTCCAGGAACTTTTGGCCAGCTTGTGGGGGGCCTCCTGACCCCCACGAGACTTGCCAAAAGTCCAGCGGGGGTCCGGAAGGACCTCCTGCCGTCCAATCGTGTTCGTCTATGGCCGCCGCCATTTTTCGCCGCCATTTTGGAAAATGGCGCCGGCTGAAGACAACAAGATTGAGGAGCAGGAGCCCGTTCCGGACCGCTGCCGTTCCGGACCGCTGCTGGACCCGCAGGTTATTTAACTCATTTGGGGGGGGTTCGGGAGGGTGGGGGATTTAATTTAAAGGGTCGGGGGTGGGTTTTAGGGGGTTTTAGTGTGCCGGCTCACGATTCTAACGATTTATAACGATAAATCGTTAGAATCTCTATTGTATTGTGTTCCATAACGGTTTAAGACGATATTAAAATTATCGGACGATAATTTTAATCGTCCTAAAACGATTCACATCCCTACCCTTTATGCATTTCAGGATTGCCTCTCTAATAAAGTTGTCCTGATTCAAACAGACAACCAAGTTGCAGTGTGGTACCTGAACAAACAGGGAGGGGGCACAGGCTCTTATCTGCTTTGCCAGGAGGTGGCGCAGATTTGGGCCTGGGCCCTGCGGCATTCCATTCTTCTGCAAGCCACTTATCTAGCGGGAACACAGAATGCACTGGCGGACCGCCTCAGCCGACGTTTCCAGCCCCACAAATGGTCTCTGGATCCCTCGGTTGCGAAAAGAATCTTCCACCGGTGGGGTCATCCGACCATCGACCTTTTGTGTCCAGTCAGAACCACAAAGTGGAAAACTTCTGCTCCCTGCACAGGAACAGGCATGCACCAGCCAGGGATGCCTTTGCCTGTCCCTGGAACAAAGGCCTGCTTTATGCGTATCCTCCGATTCCACTAATAAGCAAGACTCTCGTGAAGCTACAACAGGACCGGGGCTTAAGGATCCTCATAGCCCCGTATTGGCCGCGTCAAATTTGGTTTCCCATACTTCGCGCCCTTTCTGTCCAGGACCCGGGCACATCGCCCAACCTCATAACACAGAATCACGGCAAACTATGCTACCCGAACCTCCAGACCCTGTCTCGGACAGCCTGGATGTTGAAAGGTTGATTCTACAACCACTCAATCTTTCTAGTAACGTCCTAGTAGCTTCACGGAAGCCTTCCATGCGGAAATCCTACCGCTCTAAATGGAAGAGATTTACCTTGTGGTGCACTCAGAAGGGCTTGGATCCCTTTTCTTGCCCCACATCGAGTCTGTTAGATTATTTCTGGCACCTCTCGGAATCTTTCATCTATCCGAGTGCACCTTATTGCCATCTCTGCTTACCATCAAGGAATAGGGGATGCCCCAATAACTGCTCAACCCCTGGTGAGTCACTTCATAAGAGGCTTATTACTGCTTAAGCCTCCTCTACGGCCACCAATCGTGGCATGGGTCCTCAGTGTGGTACTTGCACAGCTCATGCACACTCCTTTTGAGCCCTTGCATTCCTGCAAACTCAGATACCTTACATGGAAAGTACTTTTCCTAGTAGCCATCACGTCTGCTCGCAGGGTAAGTGTGTTACAGGCCCTTGACCTATTCACCCTACACAAGGTTCCTCCATGACTGGATGGTTCTCCGCACTCACCCTAAATTCCTTCCTAAGGTGATAACTGATTTCCATTTAAATCAGTCCATAGTCTTGCCTACTTTCTTTCCAAGACCTCACGCTCATCAGGTGAGCGAGCTCTCCACACCTTGGACTGTAAGCGTGCTCTTGCGTTTTACTTAGACCGCACTACAGCCCACAGGAAGTCCACCCAACTCTTTGTATCTTTTGATACGAACAAACTTGGGAATGTGGTGGGCAAGCAAACACTGTCAAACTGGTTGGCAGACTGCATAGCATTCTGTTACCAACAAGCAAGCCTTCCACTGCAGGGACGAGTGAAGGCACACTCAGTCAGAGAAATGGCAACGTCAGTAGCACACTACCGTTCAGTACCGATTACTGACATCTACAGAGCTGCAACATGGAGCTCTCTCACACCTTCGCAGCTCACTACTGCCTGGACAAGGCTGGGTGACAGGATTCCGTCTTTGGCCAGTGTAGAAACCCAACTCGTCCTACCTCGACCCGCTGTGAATTTCAGGCTGCCTTATCCTTGCCAACAGCACCCCAGTTGTTGTGCCTGTTGCACATGTTTGGTGCTGCTTGGCCTCATACGTATGACTCAGCCTGTAGCTTGCTACAGGCTGAGGACTACCATCCTGCTTGTCCTGGAGGAAAACAGAGTTGCTTACCTGTAACAGGTGTTCTCCCAGGACAGCAGGATGTTAGTCCTACGAAACCCGCCCGCCACCCCACGGAGTTGGGTTCACGTATGTTTTATTTTATTTTTCGCGCGTACTTTTGCAGGGTTAGTGGCATGCTGGGCATGCTCAGTGTGCCAGTCAAAGTTCTAGAAACTTTGACAAAAGTTTTCCATGACAGGGCTCCATCTGATAATGTCACCCATATGTGAGGACTAACATCCTGCTGTCCTGGGAGAACACCTGTTACAGGTAAGCAACTTTGCTTTGCGGTTTTTCTGTTCTTGGTGAAGGTTGATTCTATGTGTGTGACCAAGGTGAGCTATTTTTACTAGCATGTAGGCATTTGTATCAATATTATTTGTCATGTTTTCTCAATAGGACATGTATTGGTGGTAAATTGTTTTTTCATAAGGAGGGCTATTGCGCATGGTAGGAGAGAGTGTTTATGTTGCTATTACTGAGATGACACCAGAAATACCTTTTTAGTATGGTAAATTGAACGTGGAATGTACTAGTTCTGTTCTGCACCTGCTGTTGGGTGGGGTCAGGGCGGTTTCTGTAGATATAGAGTATATGTTTACATCTAGCTCCATGGCAATCATGTGTTCAGTTTGCCACGCATGTGAGAACCATCTGTCCTGTGTGTCCTGACAGAAAAAAGGTTGAGAACCTCTGGCCTAGGGTACCTCATACCCTTCCGTATCCATGGGTTCTGGGATGGGGGAGGTGTCAGTTTTTAAAAATATACATAGAAACATAGAAATGACAGCAGAAAAAGACCAAACGGCCCATCCAGTCTGCCCAGCAAGTTCCCACACTTATTTTCTCATACTTATCTGTTTCACCGACTTCCACGTTCAGGGCCCTAATGGGTAACTGCTTGATTCGAGTTTCCTGCCATTCCCTGCCGTTGATGCAGAGAGTAATGTTAGAGTTGCATCCAAGATGAAGCATAAGTCTTAATGGTTAAGAGTAGTAACTGCCGCATAAAGCAAGTTACCCTGATGCTTGTTTACCCAGACTGCACATGTTGGATGCCTTGTTGGATGTTGTCTGAATGTAAATCCTATTTTCCATATTTCCCCCTGCTGTTGAAGCAGAGAGCAATGCTGTTTGAATGCATAAAGTGAAGTATCAGGCTTAATTGGTTTAGGGTAGTAACTACCGCAACAAGCAAGCTACCCCCACGCTTATTTGTTTACCCAGACTGTGCAGTTCAGTCCTTGTTGGTTGTTGCCTGAATGCAAATCCTCTTTTCCACATTTCCCCTTGCCGTTGAAGCAGAGAGGAATGTTGGAGTTGCATTAACCATGTGAAGGCTTATTGAGTAAAGGTAGTAATCATCAGGTAGTAGCCACCATTCCAGCAAGCCACCCCCATGGTTTTTCTCTTCATTCCCATCCTCTAGCCTTTATGGATCCACAGTATTTATCCCATGCCTCTTTGAAATCCTTCACAGTTTTAGTCTTCGCCACTTCCTCCGGAAGGGAACTCCTGGCATCCACCACCCTCTCCATGAAGAAATACTTCCTGACATTGGTCATATGGGGGTGGGGTTATGGATGGGGTTGGATTTTAGTGCATACTTATTTAATTATGACATTTATAAATCCTGCACCTCAAGTTCTCTAACTCTATGCATCCACTGAAATTCCCCCAAACAATGGAGCTTGGATGTTTCCCTTACAGCTCATCATACTAAAAGATATTTTCAAATTCTGGTGTCACCTCACAGTAACAGCAGCACAAACACCTTCCACTACCACCAAACAATGGAGCTTGGATGTTTCCCTTACAGCTCATCATACTAAAAGATATTTTCAAATTCTGGTGTCAACTCACAGTAACAGCAGCACAAACACCTTCCACTACCAGACACATTGTGAACTAACACAAAACCCCACAAAAAAAGACACTCAAAATCTATACTGCAATCCCATCGTAACATAACAGTAATAACACCAAGGACTCAAACAACAAAAACCCTACCTGTGAATAAGCATGGGTAAATATTACACTGGGTCCTAGGATAACAATACACCACCTACTGAGGAAACAAAACAAACCCAATTCCTATAGATCCCTATACAGACACTACATGCTAGCAGAATCTCTCATCATGGTCACACTCGCAGAGCAGAGACAGACCCTCACCAAATACAGAATACAAAATAAAGGAGCACAAATTAGAAAAAACTGAAATGGAAACCCCAAGAAGCCAGACTCTGTATTAACAATGGAAAAACAGAACCACCATTCCTCATAAAACAAATAAAATCAAGAAACATAAAGCATCAGTTATAATAGTAAAACCACACTAATAAAAGAATACTTTAAAACTACTGATAAATAGAATTTCTATTAATTAAAATCATATACATTTTTTTATAATTTCCCAAACACCAATAAAATATTTCAAAACAGCACATATATCAAATAATACACAATAATTAATACTAATAAGGATTTTAAAAAGCCCCTGCTGTCCATACATGGGAGCTCTTGATTTCCAGTCACCCTGATATTGTTGAGGATTAGGAGGTTATCCTCTCTCTCTCACACATACTCACATGTCCATTCTCTCTCACACATACACTGTCGCATACATACACATTCATGCTCTTATACCCAACCATAACCTCTCACTCTCACAGACACTGACACACTCTCAGGCTGTAAGATACTCTCTCCCCCTCCACACACACCCCTCCCACACACACACTTTTACTCCCCTGGATTTTCTCATACACACTCATGCTCTCACTGGCTCCCTCAGAGCCTCTCTCATTCCTCTGCTGCCAGTGTCACTGCTGCCACGTGGCTATTGGGGAGGTGCTGATTGCTGCTACTGGCACTGAAGCCCATTCTGCTGCCTCCTCTGTGCAGGCCCCATGGGCTTCCAGTTCCTCCATGCTGATCTCGTATATTGTGAGATCCACATAGAGAAAGTGCTACTCTTGTACATTCCCAAAGATTACATGTGCCAATCAGTAAAAAGTAATTTTTATTTTTTTTTTTTTACATCTGCTGTCTGATCTTAGTTTTCTAATCTGTTGGTCACAGGCTTTTTTTCCCACCTTCCCTTTCTTATTTTTTTGCCAATTCCTTATTGCCTTTTTTTCTATTTCTTTTCTCTCCATCTGTCTTCTTCCCTCAAACACACAGGTTCTCATTCTCACATGCTTTCTCTCTCACACTCACACACACACACACTCACTCACATGCTCTCTCTCATACAATCATTCATACACACAGTCTCTCACTGGCACATGCTGACTCTCTCACTCCCACATGCTATCTTGCTCAAGCACAGGCTCTCACTGTCACATGCTGTCTCACTCACACACACAGAGGCTCTCACATGCTGTCTCTGCAAACATTCAGGTCTTCACTCCCACACACAGTCTCTCAACTCATCTCATACACGCACACATACACACTCTACAAACCCTCAGCCTCTCTCTCACCTCTGGGCCTCCTCTTCACGGGCTGCTGCAGGATGGGCTCTGCAGCGGCCCTGGTCTTCTCGGGCCGCGCTGCTCCTCTTCTGCACGCGGCTGATGCTCCTCCTCCTTCCTGCCCGTGCGGCTCTGGCAACATTTTTCTTCCGGGGCCACGCTGCTCCTCTTCTGCACGCGACTGATGCTCCTCCTCCTTCCTGCCCATGTGGCTCCGGCAACATTTTTCTTCCAGGGCCGCATGGGCAGGAAGGAGGAGGAGCACCTGCATGTTTAGACGCGACTTTTTTCTTCGGGCCGTGGTGACGTGAGCTCCACCACGGCCCTGCTGATCTTCTTGCTTTTCGGGTCGTGCCTCCTCCCTTTTGGGGTTGGAGGAGGCAGGTCTCCAGCCTCGCCCCACCTCCCTGCAGCAGCGGCAGCCAATGAACGGTAGCCGGGGAGAGCAGCACCGCAGACCAGCAAAAACCCCCCAATGGCCCAGTCCCGGTCCGCAGACCGGTGGTTGGGGGCCCCTGGTATAGGGTATGCTGGGCTTGCTCAGTGTGCCTAGTCAAAGTTCTATAAACTTTGACATACATTTTCTGCATCGGGGCTCCATCTGATGATGTCACCCATGTGTGAGGATTAACATCCTGCTGTCTATGGAGAACATCTGTTACAGGTAAGCAACTCTGCTCTCTCCAACCCAAATTGATAAAATCTTTTGCATGAGCAGGAATATTTTAAGGTTGCTTTTACCACTTAAGCCTTAAGAGATGAGTTTTCAGGCTACATTTTAATTTAGCTAGAGAAGGAGCCTGGCACATGTGTTTAGGTAGGCTGCTCCAGAAACCAATGTGGTAAGGTGGTAGATACATTGCTGAGATTTGGGGATGGAGGAGAAGGGCACAGATTAATATCTTCCTTATTTGCCTGATAGACCAGACCATTAAACTTGGGATTCTCACTGCTCCTCAGCTGACTGAGAGGGCACATCCTCCTGATGACCTCATCCTTGGTCATAAAGAGGGGAATGGTCACAAACCCTTGCCTTGTCTCCAATAAAAACTGCAGATAAGTGTAGACAGACTTCCTCCCAGAGTCAGGATGCGGCCCCAGCCTGATAGGGTGCTGATCTCCAGGGGCAATAGTTTTTCAGGGCTGCCTTTCCTCTTGGAGCTGCTTTCCAGGTAGACCCTGGTTGAGGCGCCTAGGTATGTATCCTTTTTCCCGAGAGACTGAAGATCCTCCCTAGGAAGACTCCTACTTATTAGGAACTACAGGGTACGAGAAGACCTAGCCCTTTTAAAAAAAACTTTCTTAGGGAACTCAAGGTTTCTCTATTTCTTGGCTCTCTCTCTCTCTCTCTCTGACTTCTCCCCTCGAATGCCTTTTACTCTGCCTTGGCTGCTTCTCCTCCCAGGCTCAGTGCAGGAGACATAAAATTGAAAAAAAAAAAAAAGGGGGGGGGGGAGGGTGAACATGCAGTGCACAGTGATGCCAGTGCAGGGAGCTGTATCCAGCATCGCTGCTATGCTCAGGTGGTTGCAGCAATCCCCGGAGATGGTGAGTAACTTTGGAGCTCGACAGGGGAGATACCATGCTGCTGGCTGCAATGTGCCACACTTTGAAGTAGGTCCACGGAACTACTTCAGTGTGGTGGGCTGATTTTAAAAAAAAAAGAGAGCCAGGAGAATGCTCCAAGGCTTCAGATATGAATCCTGCAGGGCAAAGAAAGTCCTGATGTTACTGGGTCTTTCTGCCCGATGTGTGATGAAGAGCTTGGCCGATCTGCAGTAGTTAGGCCTGATGAGGAAACTCTCTTACAGGCCGATTCAGTGAAGTCCGCGGGAGAGTGGGCAAATGCTTGCTCTCCCGGCGCGCGCACAGGCCATTTGCCTGTGCGCGCGATACAGTATTCAAATGAGGCCCGGTGGTAGAAACGGGCAAAAGGAGGCGCTAGGGACACTAGCACGTCCCTAGCGCCTCCTTTTTGACAGGAGTGGCGGCTGTCAGTGGGTTTGACAGCAGACGCTCAATTTTGCCGGCATCTGTTCTCGAGCTCGCTGACAGCCACGAGCTCGGAAACCAGACGCAGGCAAAATTGAGCGTCCGGTTTTCGACCTGACAGCCGCCGGCTGACTTCCAATTTTTTTTTTTTAACTTTTTTTTTACTCTTCGGGACCTCTGACTTAATATCTGTGCACTTTCCCGGTGCTGGAAGAAATTTAATTTCTGAATCGCACACGAATACCTAATAGGGCCATCAACATGCATTTGCATGTTGAGGGCACTATTAGATTCAGCGGGTTGGATGCGCGTTTTCCGCCCCTTACTGAATAAGGGGTAAGGGAAAACGCGCGTCCAATGGCAGGTAAACAGTGCGCTCCGTTGGAGCGCACTGTACTGTATCAGCCTGTTTGTGAGGGAGCTGGACCACGGGAGGTGATAGGGCTGGCAGCTGCCTCACCTCCAGCCGTGCAGAGGGAGGAAGAGCTGCTTCACCCAAGACAGACAGGCCTGGCAACATCCCAGATGGAAAGGAGCTCGGGAAAGGGACTGCAGTCAGGCCAGGGCCCTTAATGCAGGCAGGCCTTGAGCTAGATCTGACAATGGCCCAGGGAGGTTCACCCTGCAGGGTTTTCTTCATAATTCATGTTAGTGATGCACCAGGCTTTCTATGCCATGCAAAATCCTGGCTCCACTGCGGGGCTGATGGAGGGTAGAGGTGGAGCCCCAAAGCACTTTCACAGCCACCCCAGACTCCAAAGAGTGGGACTGGTCAGTGGCGTTCTCTGAGATTAGTGCACCCTTGAGCTCTCAGGGAGAGGGGGTAATACTCATTTGAGGAAGAGAAACCCAGCATAGTAACACTTTCACAAAGAGGAGCTGTTGGCCCTCATTTATAGCATGCAGGTAGCTCTGAAGATTTCAGGCTCTAGATCAGAGGATCCAATTGAAGGTGATCCCATTCTTCAGGAGTTGAGAAGACCTTGAAGTTCCCTGCCCTTGCTTGAGGCCCTAAGAATGATTGTGTTGGCTAAGTGGGGCTCTCCACAAGGGGGACTCGGAGGACAAAGGTGATCAGGAAGCTGAACACCCTCCCTGCAGAAGATAAAAATAGGCTTTTACAGGTGCAAAGGGTTGAAGCTCTGGTATCTGCAGAAGCTCGCAGAACTACCAAGTGGAAGCTACGTAGTATTACACTGGGTTCGGCAGTTGCCCGAGAGTCAGGACACCGCATGCCTGGAGTTGGTGATGGCCTTTCTGGCAGATATAATATATGACCTGATTAGGCTGTCCTCCAGATCGGTGGCATCTGGGATTGCAGCCAGGGAGCTTCTGTTGCTTTGCAAATGAGCAGCAGGCTTGGCATCCAAGTCACACCTCTGCAACCTTCCCTTCAGAGGAGGGCTACAATTTGGAAAGGAGATAGAGAACTTAGTAAAAGATTTTGAGGAATCTAAGCCCCAAAATCTTCCAGAGAATAAAGGCCAAAACATGAGGGCTGCAGCATTTCAAGAATCAGCATAGGTTAAGTGCAGTGTTGACAGCCTTGCATTCAGTTCGCGGGAAGCCTTGGTCCTATTGAGGAGCCAAAAAATACCAAGAGTTTTACCCATCTGCAGTCGCAGGGAATGGTTACCAGTATTATGTAGCGGATCCCTCTGACAGTAATGCAGGTAGGCAGATGTCTATTGCAGTATTATGCAGAGTGGACCCAGATTACCACGGACCTGGATATAATTCTAAGGAAGTGCGTGCCCAAGTGCACCTCCCTGATACAAAATGCCTTTAATTTTCCCTGTACCTCGCAAGGCAATAGAAGTGCAGTAGAGTAGGCTTTGCAAAAATTGTGGAACTTAGAAGCTATAATCCCAGTTCTTCCCCAAGAAAGGGGGTTAGAGAGATATTCAGTGTATTTTGTAGTCTCGAAGAAGGATGGGGCTTTTCACCCTGTGTCAGATTTAAAAAGGGACCAACAAGTATTTATGGATACCCCATTTCAGAATGGAGACCCTCGACTCAGTGATGTCAGCGGTAAAAAAAAAAAAAAAAAAGACACTTTTTATCATTGTTGGACCTGGCTGAAGCCTATCTCTATATCCCGTACCAGGCCTGTATTTAAAAAAACATCTGCACTTCCTCTTCATCCAGTCAGACCATTCCAGACGAAGGAGTTATGCCCACCGACCAACAGATAGACTGGGATCAACCAGGCTGAGGTCACACAGGTCACACCTGTGTGACTTCAGCCTGCCAGTATTCTCTGTCTCCAGCAATTGGTAGATAAGAATCCTGTGCTGTTAGCTGTGGCCTGGTTAGACCAAATAAAAAGGAGTGGATTAAGGGTGGTTCCTGTGGTGAAAGTTTTGTTCTTCCTCCCCCCCCCCTGTTGAGCTTAGCTCAGGACCAGGGGAGTTCCAGTTTTTATCTGGAAGAGGCTTCAGTTTTATTTGGTTATCCTATTCCACCCTCCCCTGCTTTCTTCATGCTCCTCTCTTTAGCTTTGGATCCTTGAGATCCTTTCCCTGCTTTTTAGATAACATTAAAAAAAAAAAGAAGAAAAGAGAGCTTTTTGGTTTCCCACCTTGCTAATCAAGTTTAAAAAAAGGAAAGGAAAGAGATGAAGGCTAAGCAAGAACTCCTTCAGCACAGCTCTCTGGGCGAGTCAGCTTGGAATTTCAGGGAACCTATTTGCGGCAGCGTGAACATTGGCTGGCTAGGGTAGCTAAGCAAGACCATGGCAGCTGAGTGCATAAAGGGATCCATTCTAGGTATCTGCTGCAAGGTACTGTGGCAACAAGCTGGAAGGGGCTTTGTTGGTGCTGTGGACGTTTGAAGGAAGAGGAGCTGAGCAGTGCATAGACTCTGCTTTCTTGAACTCTTCTCTTTCACCTGGGCTGCAATTTCTGCAGAAATTTTCAGTTATCACCATCTGCCCATCTGAATGGGATGGATTTCAGTCCTTGGATCTGCTCCAGTTATTTCCTACTCTCCAAGGGAGGAAAAGGAACTGAAAAGAGACACACGTGGCACTGTCTGGGGAATCCTTAGAGCCAGTGGTTCCCTTGATAATTTTCAGTTATTGAGGGATAGGTTGGCTGGGGAGGAATTGGAAGAATACGTTCTTGAGAGAGAGAAGATGGATCAGTTATGGTCAGTATATAAAAGCCATCCACATTCTTCCCACTTATAAAGTGAGGTAAGATTTAATTGATCTGTGGTACATGTCTCCAGAGGCTGTTTTTATGCGAAAATGCTTGCTAGCCAAAGCATATCCTCATTTTAAAAAAAATCAAGCCGGGATTCCAACTGCGAGGAGTCCTCCTGAACATGCTACTTTTCAACTACAAGCTGCAATATATATGGCTTGGTAATTGCCTCATAGGCCAGCACAGCACCTCATTTTACTAGGACTATGGCTCCCTGGTCACCAAAAAGACCAATGTGTCCACTTTTGGTTGGGATCTTCTCAAGCGCACAAAGATTGCTATATCTATTTCCAGAGGTAGGTGGCCATCTGTCCTACTTCTGTCAGTGATAGATGCAATTCATGTCAGATCGATGGGTCCTGGAGATTATGCGAGCTGATTTTGCTCTGGAATTCTCTCATACTGTTGCTGACACCTTTTTTGATTTTCCCATGCCATTCCGCCAAGAGAGAATCTGTAAGAGCGATAATGGGAAGGTTTCTAGAATGGAATGGAAGACTGTGGTTCCAGTTTCAAGGGAACAGAATGGATTAAGTCATTCTCCTTTTTTCTTGGGATACCCAAGAAGGAAGGGCTCTTCTGTCCCAAGCTAGTTCTGTATCAGATCAAAGGGGTGGTGAAGATAATTGAGTGGAAGCAGTAAAATCGGTGATTATAGTAGTGGGAAAGGGAGTATTCCTGATGACCTCAGATTGAGCGGAAGCTTATCTTCACATTCTGAAAAGAAAGGATCAGCGCTTGCTTTCAGTTTGCATTCATGGATCAGCATTTTCCTTTTCAAGCCTGGACCTAGGGTTAGCTACAGCCTCAAGGACCTTTTTGAAAGAGGTAATGCTTGCTGCAGTGACTTTGCGCAACGGAGGAAGTTTGGTTCTTTTGTTTTGGATGACTGGTTAATGAAGATGGAGTCATTTCAGCAAAATGTACTGACCACCCAATGAGTGGTTCAGTTTTTCAAGAATTGGTTTGGGTAGTTTTCCCCAAGAGCAGTCTATAGCTATCCATGACTCTGGATTCTCTGAAGGAACAGTTGATACGAATGTAGGATATATTCAACTTACAGAGCAAAAGAAACCAAGAGCTGAGTTGCCAAACTCTTGCATTATCATCCGCCAGGAATTCAGCAGTATGGTCTTCTGTTCAGTTTCCCCACTTAATAGCAGTGGCATCACCTTGGTCTGGATGATGATATTACAGGGTGCCGTCTGGGGAGCGCAGTGAGGCAACTGGCTTGGAAACAGTGAAACCAAAGGAGACTCAATGGTCTATCGATCAGTTGGGAGCCAGAAAGGTTTCATCGGCTCTTCTGATATGTATGACCCTGCTAATGGGTCAGGCAGCCAGGTTGATGTTCGTTACAGCAGTGGCGTTTATGAATCATCAAACAGGATCCAATAGTGCTGAGGTGTTACAAGTGTTTTTGCTCGCTTGGATGGACAAAGATTTTGTAATTTAAAGTTTATTAGCCATAATAACAGATAACACAAGATGCCATGAAAGAACAATAAGATTGTCAATGGTACACTTTCCACAGGTAAAGATGGACAAAGAATTTGAATACCTTGTCAGTGTCATGTATAGCTGATGTAGAGCAGATTATTTCAGTCGCACTGTGGTGATCCAGGGAACTGATCTTTGTCTCAAGTAGCCTTCAACCATGTTGTGGCCAGATGAGAATCCGATGATGGATCTTATGGCATCCTTCGAGAATGCAATAGGGCATTAGTTTTTCAATCGTGAAAGAGGAGGGTTTTTGGACAGAAGCTACGCGCTGGTTCAGACCTGGATGACAGCAGTAGTCCCATATGCATTTCCTCTTATGGCCTATTTTATGGAGAGTGCTTCAGAGCATCTCGGAACATCCACGTCTGGTAATTCAATTAGCCCCAGATTGCCTGCAGTGTCCTTGCAAGGAAGGCCCATGAGATTTTCATCCCTCTAAGAGTTACCTATGCAGGGCCCAGATCTATTCGGAAACTTGGATCGATTTTTGTCTTACATTTTGGGTCCTTGTCAGGATGCATTTGGTAAGAGTATATTCACATGCTGTAGAGGCTACTCTTCTAAAGCTACAAAGTTTTCCACTACATTATGTTTATATGTGAATTGGAGAAGGGACGTATATTTTATTTATTTATTTAAGGGTTTTTATATACTGCGGCACATTAGGAAACATCACCTCTGTTTACATTGAACATTAACTTAGCAACAGCTTTACAATATTGGAAAGTTTCATTTCTTCACATTCTGCTATATTAAGCATTATAGAACTCTGCTGTAGTTTTCTTCTGTTTTATCTTGGCTTCTGATTTTAGATTGGTCCCTTTTAGGATCATTTCATTATGCCTGCTTACTGTTTGAGTTTTTTCTAGAGGCTTGTTCAGCATGATGATTTTTGGCATTGCATATGTTTCTTGCAGAGAGTTCTTTTATTGATTATTAAGGATGTGGTCAAGTTTTGTGCAGTTCCTTCTTTTCAGTCATGGACTTCCTTTTTGATTCAGGTGATTTGTTTAACTTTGTTCAGCATATCTGCAAACTTGGCTGAATGCAGAAGCTAGCCACTTTGGTTGTGAAAACAGTCTTTTTGCAATTTGTCAAGGTCAAAAGTATCTTCAAAGGATCCATTGGGTTTTTTTGTGCAGTATGGTGGAGTGGGAAAAGGTGAGGCAGTTACTGAAGTTTCAGTAGCATGTTGATTTGCTTAGGTGGTTATGGGAGCCTATGTGGCTTCTGATAGTCTCTTACCTAGGAAGGTGAGGGCTTCTTCCAGGAGAAGTCAAGCTTCTTCTTAGACAGAACCGAGCTGGTATCTTCTTTGGAGATTTCTAAGGCAGTGGCTTGGTTTTATTGCACTCCTTTTCTAAACATTATCACTAAAAACTTAGCGTCTTGCAGGAATCCTTCTTCACTTCTAGGGTGTTGAGACTGTTGGCAGTATCCCACCCTGTTCAGGAGTAGCTTGGGTACATCTCATTCGTCTAGACTGGTGTGACTGGATAAAGAGAGAGAACATAAGAAATTACCATTCTGTGTCAGACCAAGGATCCATCAAGCCCAGCATCCTGTTTCCAACAGAGGCCAAACCAGGCCACAAGAATCTGGCAAGTACCCAAACACTAAGAAGATCCATACTACTGATGCCAGTAATATCAGAGGCCATTCTCTAAGTCAACTTGATTAATAGCAGTTAATGGACTTCTCCAAGAACTTATCCAAACATTTTTTTTAAACCCAGCTATACTAACTGCACTAACCACATCCTCTGGCAACAAATTCCAGAGCTTAATTGTCTGAGTGAAAAATAATTTTCTCCGATTAGTCTTAAATGTGCTACTTGCTAACTTCATGGAGTTCCCCCTAGTCCTGTTATTCGAAAGTGTAAATAACTGATTCATAGTTCTTATTTGATAATTTCCTGTCCTTGAGTCCAGTCAGAGCAGTCCAGGATCCTCCCTGTGATGCCACACTTTTGTAGCTTTTCAATCGCAAACTGAAATGACCATTCAGAATTGCAGAAATTCTTTGGCTTCTAAACAAGTGAATGTTTTCTTGTGTATTTAGCACACTTTATATTTCATCTACTTCTTTGTTTTTCTGGAAGTTCTTTGCAAAAAATTAAAATAAAACAAAAAAGTAATGGTTACATAATGTTGCTTGATTTGTATTGATGTGTCCACAGTTAGCTTGGTACTGATAATACTGACAGACTGATGTCAGCACTGATGTATATAAGGGGTGATGTCAGCGAATCACCACATATAATCACCCCTTGATCTCTGTTTCTATCTGCTGATCAGTAGGCATAACCCTTTTATCTGGACTGGTTTAACTGAACTCAAGGAAACAAAATTATCAGGTAAGAACTAATTTCACTTTTTGTGTCCTAGGCCAGCATCATCAATTCAAGCCCCTACTCTTTGAACTTGCAACTGCCCCCAAGACCTTTACCAAGGTCATGATTATGGCAGCAACTCTGCACAAGCAGGGAATACTGATACATCTTTACATAGACGACTGGATCATCAAAGCAAAAACAGCTCAGAACAGGCAGGTGTCAACTATGGTAGTCCAATTTCTAGAAAGGTTGTGCTGAGTAGTGAATTATGCAAAGAGCAGTTTAAAGCCCTTGCAGTCAGTGGAGTTCTTAGGTGCTATACTAGATACATAGGCAGGACAAGTGACCCTCATGCCCAAGAGATTCACCAAAAATACTGGATCAAGTGGTGTACCAGGGCTTGGGACTACCTACAGTGATTGGGACTGATAACAGCTGCCATAGATGTAGTTCCTTGGGCCAGGGTGCATATGCGTCTGTTAAAACAAGTGTTGCTAACCCACTGGTCTCCAGCCTCTCAGGACTATGACCACCAGCCACAGGGTGGCACAGGACAACCTGGATTAGTGGCTGGATCCCTCTTACCTCTTAAAAGAAGGTAGATCTAGAATCACCCGACTGGATTGTGCTCACCACGATTCCAGCCTAAGTGGATGGGGAGCTCATTGCCAGTGCCAGCTGGCCCAAGGGAGCTAAGTTAGACTTGTGAGCCATCAGGTTGACTCTGCAGGCCTTCTTGCTGAGAATGAAGGAAAGAGCAGTCCAGATTCCTTTCAAACAGTGCCACAGCGGTGGCATATGTGAACAAGCAGGGGGTACTCGTAGTCTCGGGCTTGCACAAGAAATGTTTAGGATTATCAGCTCGGCAGAGAAACCTGTTCCAGCTGTCAGCATCTCACATTGCAGGAAAAGAAAATGTGCAAGCAGAGTTTCTCATCAGGAACAGACTGGACCCATGGGAATGGAAACTCAGCCAGGATGCCTTCCACATGATAGTGGACCAGTGGAGACCACTAGCAAGAGCCTTAATGGTGCCCCGAGCCAATGCCAAAATAGACAGGTCATTTAGTCTGTGCATGGAAACAGGATCCAGAGGAATAGAAGCACTAATTCACGCCTGGCCAAAAGGCAGGCTGCTATATGTATTTTCAAATTGGTCCCTGATAGGCAAGGTGATAACAAAAAAATAGATCACCCCTCAAAGATGATACTAGTGATCCTGGATTGGCCAAGGAGGCCTTGTTATGCAGATTTGAGATGACTCCTGGTGAAGACCCCTCTACAGCATCCCAGAACATGGGCTGTTGCAGCAAGGTCCAATACTAATGGAAGACCCAGCTCCATTTTGTCTTATGGCTTAGCCCTTGAAAGAACACAACTGTGAGGTAGGAACTTTTGCTAAAAGCTCAAAGGATGTCATCAGTTTATGGTACCTAATTATGGTTTTTGGAAGAATTTGAGAAATCTGCTTGTACTGTGTTTAATTTATTGTGATTGTACTGTTGGTTTAATGCTATACATTATTTTGAGAGATTGTGATCAGTGAAGTGATTAATACATATTTTTTTAAATAAACTCAACCCCAGTCACCTGTATCTGAGCTTGGAGACTATTTGAAGCCTGCTGCTGGGAGTGTAAGACTTCACCAGGAAAGTCAGATATTCCCCAACTCCTAAACTTCTGCAGAAGGGCCTGGATGAAACCTTGGCACTTAATTCTCTGAAGGTTCAAGTAGCAGCCATTTCCTTCCATAGAGGCTGCATTAAAGGTACTCAAGTAGCTGTGCATCCGGATGTGGTGCCTTCTAAGGGGGGTGAAGGCAGTATGCCCACACTTCAGACCTATCATTCCTTAGTGGGATCTTAATTAGGTCCATAGAACACTAGTAGGGGCACCTTTTGAGTCCTTATAGCATGCATCCATTTAAGGATCTGATATTGAAAGCTAGCTTACTGGTAGCAATCTTCTCTGCCAGATGCATCTCTGAGCTACAGTCCCTTTCATGCAAAGAACCATACTTGCTGATTTCTCCACATTCGATCACCTTCTGACTGGTGTCCCCCCTTCACCTGAACCAGACTGTGCCACTTCCAGCCTTTCAAAGGAAAGAAATCAAGGGTAGCAACAAGGGACTGCACCCCCTGGACGTATGTAGCATCATGTTAAGGTACATGAAGGTATTGAACCCCTTCAGGAAATCAGATAGGCTATTTGTGTTGTTTGGGGGGGGGGGGGTCACAAAAGGGAGAAGCAGCTTCCAAGGCCACATTAGTGAGGTGGATTAAAGAAGCAATCACCTCAGCCTACAAAGGTTCAGTTGGCATCCTGGGCAGAAGCATCGTCTGTCTCCCCAGGTAAGCTTTGCAGGGCTGCCCTTGGTCAACCCTGCATTCTTTTTCCAAATACTACAAGATGGATGTACTTATGAAGGCAGCTTTTGGATCTGGATCTTGGAGTAGCCTTATGTTCCTCCCACCCAGCCTAGGTAGTAGCTTTATCTTCCAAATGTAATGGATTGGTCTAGCAGGTGATAAAGAAGGTAAAATTGTTCTTAACTTGATCATTTTCTTTGAGTCCGGCCTACCTGGGAATAGAGGGGCCATAGGCAGAGATGCCTGAAGCGATCTGGCTCGCTCTCTTGCTCTTTTCCTCCTTTCTTCTTTCCTAACTCTCCCTCAAGAGGGGAGGAACCTTGAGGGACAAAAAAAGGATAGAAAAAGGGTGTTATCTTCTTTGGCAATGGGCCTCTGGCAAGGGCCTGTGACAACTCCCCCATTTTTTACCAAGAATGATGTCCTCAGAGGGGCGTGCCATCTGACTCCTCCAGTGGAGAAGTAGGGAGAATCCCCAAGTGTAATGGACTGGTCTAGCAGGGCCCAAGGAAAGAAAATTATAAGAACAAATTTACCTTATAGGAATAGTATATAGAAATGTAGAATTTAGCAGAAGAGACAACTGAGGGGGGATGTGATAGAAGTCTACAAAATGAACAAGTTAATGTAAATCTGTTATTTACGCTCTCAGATAATAGAAGGACCAGGGGGTACTCCATGAAGTTAGCAAGAAGCTCATTTAAAACAAATGGAAGAAAATTCTTTTTCACTCAGCGCATAGGATGTGGTTACAGCAGTTAGTGTAACTGGATTAAAAAAAGGTTTGGATAAGTTGCTTGAGGATAAATCCATAAACTGCTGTTATGGTAATTAATAAGCAATAGTAGCTTGTGATCTGTCTAATGTTTGGGTACTTGCCAGGTACATGTGACTTGGATTGGCTACTGTTGGAAACAGGATACTGGGCTTGATGGACCGTTGGTCTGAATCAGTATGGCATTTCTTATGTTCTTACTTTAGCAGTAAAGCTGTGAAAAAAGCTGTAAAATTGAGCCATTTAAAGAAACATCCCAGAAAAAAACTGAGGCATTTCAGCATGGCCAGCTCCATGAAGTTGATGGAGCTGAAATGCTTTCTCAGAGTGGAGAAAGCAATTTAATTTTTTTTTTCTTTGACTGGTGCTCAGCATGCTCTGACAAAGCAGATTCCATGCCCAGTTGTGCTGCACATCCCTTCAAAACTTGTCAGAGAGTCAAACATTCCATCAGTGGCTGCATTGGAAAGGGAGGCGGGGTACTGCAGGGCATCTGGCACCCAACCCCAAAACAGAATATAACTTTATGTACATGTTTTCTCCCTTTGTCGGTGGGTAGCAGTATATTTAGCACTGTGCATCCTCTGTGACCATTTTAACTCTGCCAGTGTTTGACATCAGCAAAACTGAAATGTGTCCACTCATATAATCATAGAATTACAGATTACATTCGAGTGACTCAAAAAAAAAAAATAAGACCAAAGAATGGCATACTACTAAAGAAGTGTAACATGATCATCTACACCATTAGTAAGCAACTCCAGTGCTTCAGTGTCACAGAAAGGTCTGGTTTTCAGGATATGCACAATGAATATGCATGTATTATTTGTATGCATTGTCTCCACTGTATGCAAATGTATCCTGAAAACCAGACCTCTTTGCAGCATTCGGGAACCAGAGTTGCCTACCCCTGATCTACACAAATAAGCAATGCATTTGTTTTCCTAATTCACAAATTCATGGCAGCAAAAGAGCCAATCTTTAATAATTTGAGAAACAATTTTAAATACAGACATTAGTGCCAATTTTTGGCTTTCCTAAATTGCATTTGTGCTTTTCTTCCCTGATGTTGGTAGGTGTGCAAAAGTGTACTATGTGTCTGCATCTTTCTATCTAACGCTGCTCTTCACTCTGGCTCCATTTGTTGTTTTTGCTCAGACTTCTGCTGGATGTGTCTGGGAGACTGGAAGACTCATGGCAGCGAGTACTACGAATGCAGTCGGTACAAAGAGAATCCAGACATCGTTAACCAGAGCCAGCAAGCACAGGCCAGGGAAGCTCTGAAGAAGTACTTGTTCTACTTTGAACGGGTAGGTGATGTCTCAGGGCATTTTGTCATTGCCTCCCTGCACCCACCCTGGCTAGAGAACTGTATTCTGTGAAGTTTATCTAGATGCATTACCTTCCGGGGCCAAGATTAGATTGTGTGTCTTCAAATGAAATTTTACACCATGTAGCTCCAGCCAGACTTGATTTAAAAATACACATTTTATAAATCAGCTGGTGATATTTACTGGAGAAACTGTCATGCTACCAGCTGTTGAAGAAACCTGTGACTGCGGTGAACCTGTTTACTCTGTATAATAGTACAGTGTTTTTTTTTTCTCTCATTGCATTGCAAGAGCTGGAAGCTTTTCTTTGATCATTATCATAATGTATTTGAGGGAAGTAAGGTCTGCAGAGATATATCTTCTTAAAGGAATATTTCATTTTTTTTCTACTATAACATATTCTCTACAGGCCTTTAAAAGAGATTCCTATGAATTAAGAGTTTGACAAACACATTGAAGTATATTGTATGGCTATGTGAAATCCCATCTTTTTAGTATAAATGGACAGAATCCTGAAGCTCAGAAATGAGTTGTCCACTGGCGGGAGTATAAAATAGGCTTTTCCTGTTTTAACTCTGGTTAATCTGCTCTGATGTATGGTAGCAGGCAGTCCTGTAATGCACTGGTTTTCATGGGTTTGGGGGTTTTTTTTAGATCCAGTACTTGTTGGATATCCTTCTGTTATTTAGAAGTAAGCATTTTACTCTTTATTTAACAAAGAAAGGGTTAGAAATTGTACCTTTCCAGTGTGAAAATAACTTTTGCTACATGTGACTGATGGATTTCTTTTTTTGTTCTGTTGGGATTTTTCGTGATTTTTTTCATTTCTTAATTTCTTTTTTCCCTTATTTTTCATGTTCTCTCTCTCTCTCTGTTCTAGTAGTAATTGTTGGTCTTGGAGGAAAGGAGGCTTTGGTAGACCATGCCACCTTTGGATTGGACAGATCCTTCCTTCACATGTGACCTATTTGATAAGGGATTTCATGCTGAAAACTACAGAGCCCTGTAAAAGGGGTCAAAACTCTGTAGACTGCATGTCATAAAGCTAACCCCTGTAGAAAGAGAGGCAGAATTTCTTAAATATTTTTACAGATTGTGATTACATCTTTTCACTCTGAATTTGGTGAGTCAAGACTTTTCTTAACTTGACATTTGAAGATAGGACCTGCATAGAAATATGACAGCAAAAGACGACCATATGGCCTGTCTAGTCTGCCCATACATGCTCTTGAAAGCTCCTCTACACCATCATCTTGGGATAATGATTCTATTGATCCTATTAAAAGATAGCACAGCCTGCAGAGAATACACACATCTGCTTGTTCTGCATTTTGCTAAAGAATCTTCCTCTGTTCCTTCCCCTAGTTTCTTCTTATTCATTCTCTCTCTCTCTCCCTCTCTCCCTCTCCCTCACAAATATGTGAGCAGTGAAAGTTCCGGAATAGAAGACTATGAGAAGTTACAAAAGTCTGATGCTTTTTTCCATTTGCTTTTTCTTCTGCAGTGGGAGAACCATAACAAAAGCTTACAGCTGGAGGCACAGACATACCAGCGAATTCAAGAAAAGATCCAGGAGAGAGTGATGAACAACCTGGGGACGTGGATAGATTGGCAGTACCTACAAAATGCTGCAAAACTACTTGCTAAGGTGCATACAGCAACAAACCTGCCTTCAGATCTTTCCTTATAAATTAGATGAGCTTAAATTTGTTAATGACTTTGTGGCCCACATAGGCTATTATAAGATTCTAAAGGTATAGAAGCATACTAATTAACTTTTTGGACATGGCTAGTTGTGGTATACCATTGATAGATAAACTTTGGGTTCACCATTCAATGTCTGTGAGATTTCTGTGTCCTTTATATGTTGAAAATCAGCTTTCATAGGAACCTGGGGCTCCTATTTCTAACCACTTTCTTCATGGCACTGAGCTAGTAAAAGCATATGTTTGCCAGTGTTAGAATTGTTTGTATGGTAGGAAAATAGACTTTGATCCTCTGAGCTAGGAAAAGATAGTATTTCTTTGCCAGTATTAGAATTGTGAGTTTGCAAGGTCACTTACTTGATCTGAGAAGGTGAGAATACTGGTTCTGAGAAGGTGAGAATACTGGTTCTTGGGCATCTAGTTACTAGTTTGATTCCCATGTCTCATTTTTTTTTATATATAATCACCCCAACTAGGAGACTTCAAAATAAGTCAATTAGTCACTTAAAATAATTGTTAACCTTGATTTTAGTAATTGACTAATTTTAGTCCTGTTGCTTGTCATTCACTAATGAACATCAATTAATCATGTAGTTATCAAATTTAAAAAAAATATTTTTTAAATCCCCAATCTTAGTTAACCCTTAAATTGAGATATATCTATTACTTAATCAGTATTTTAAGATTTTATCAGCTCAACAAATTAAGATGCTGAAAAAAGCCCAGCAGCGAAATGGGGGCTATACAGTCTTTTGTGCCAAGTGCCCCATGTATCTGTTGGTGAGAGCTTGTATGTGTTCACCAGGTACAAAGAGCTTCTGGCTCTAAGAGAACGAGTCTGATCTCTGGAGGCCAGAGTGGCAGACTTGGAGAAGTTGAGGCAGAGAGGAGATCTTCAGGAACATAGTAGAGTGGTCCCAACTAGAGTCTAGCAACCCTTGGGATGTTTTGGAGGAATAAGATCACCTTGAAGGAGACGATCAACTTGGTGTGGCAGGAAGTGGTCTTGTAGCTAGGACCTGCCATCCAGGTATTGCTTTATCCAGGACCAGATTTAGACATAATCAGCATAGAAAACTGCCTCCGGTACCAACTTTTTATAGCTCCTGGAGCATTGCCACTTCTGCTATGCTTAAAATGGAGCCTGCCGCTGCAGCATGCTTCTCTCATCTAGGCACCAGAAAATGAAGTGAGAATCAGCTTGGGGTCTTCAGCCCTAGCAGACTGACTGACCCTATGGCACCTCACCCCCTCCTCCTCTACAGGCTTCCTGTTACCATGGAAACCCATGTGAGGGGTGGGGTGCTACAAGGTTAGTCAGAATACCAGAGCTGCTGAAGGCCTCATGCTGATTTTCACTTTATCTTCTGGCACCTAGAGGAGAGAAGTGACGCTGCAACTTGTAGGTGAGGAGGGAGGGGTGGGAGATTTTGGCTGGAAGAATCCACTCTTAAACCTCTCCCTCTCCCCATAGGAAGGAGGGGGGAAGATAAATCCCCCCCCCCCCCCCAATTGCCTATGGGCACCTTCTTCCTTAATCCAGCCCTGGCTTTATCCTCTCACATCCAGAATGTGTGTGTAGGGATCTGTGTCCAAGAAACTTACTTGGTAATTTGCTTGCCTACTGTGAAGGTAGCAGACATCATGTGCCACCCTAGATAAAATGTGAGGGCACTGGAGAGGAACAAGTTGTTGTGGTACATGTGGGTACCAATGATATAGGAAGATGCAGGAGGGAAGTTCTGGAAGGTAAATTTAGTCTCTTAGATAGGAAATTGAAACCTAGAACCTACAAGGTTGCATTCTCAGAAATACTCTCTGTTCCATGCACAGGACCCTAGAGTCTCAATGCATGGATGAGATGATGGAGTAAGGAAGATAGTTTTAGGTTTGTTAGGAACCGGGGGAACACTCAGGTAGAAGAAGCCTATGCCGATGGAATGGGCTCTACTTTAACCAGAATGGAACCAAGCTGCTAGCGCTAACTTTTAAAAGGGAGATAGAGCAGCTTTTAAACTAAAACATGGGAGAAAGCCAACAGTTGCTCAGCAGTGCATGGTTTGGCAAACCAAGTAAGTTGGAATGTCCCAATGGAAAGGTAGTTGTAAAAGCTGAAACCATCCAGATGTATTTAAATGCACAGTATGCAGATAATAATGACTCTAAAGAGCCTGTATCATCTGATAATAAGCAGGCTGTGGGTACATATAAAAATAGAAATACAAATAAATCTACTTTAAAATGTCCTTATGCAAATGCTAGATGTATGAAAACAGACTGGAGAGTTAGAATGCATGGTGCTAAAGGAAGATATAGACATAATAGGCATCTTGTTGACCTGGTGGAAGGTGTTTAACCAATGGGACACTGATACCAGGGTACAAATTATATCAATATGACAGGGCAGATGAAATTGGTGGAGGGATGGCACTATATGTTAAGGATGACATAAAGTCAAACAGAAAAAAAATGTTTTGCAGGAAACAAACTGCATTCTGGAATTCTTATGGATAGAAATTCCAAAGGTAAAAGGGAAGAGTATAGTAGCAGGGATAATACCACTCGCCTGGCTAGGATGAGAAAACAGATGCTAACAGATTCCTTATCCCCCTGCTAGATCAGTCTTCACAACAGGGATTTCCTCTTCCTCATGCTATTTGGTGTGATATCACATCCCCAATAAGGGAGGTGAGCTGGAGGGCAGTCCCCAGTAGTTCTCTGGCTCACAGTACGTGCAGTCAAGTGCTATTCAACGTCTTGTGTTTCTAAGTTTGCTGCCTGTAAGGCCCCTCCCCGGCTTCAGGAGTAGTCCTGGTGGGCCTTCCTCTGGTAGCCACAATTCCTGGGATGCTTGCTTTGGTTCCTCCCCAATGAGCTCCTTCAGGCCGTGCCCCCAGTCCTTGTGGGGGCTGGAGTGGCTGCTGTGGTAATGGTGTTCCCACTTCCTGTGAGGAGACAGGGACTACAGATGCCAAGTGCTTCACCCCGACTCTTTCTTCTGCTTCTCCTCTATCTCTTTGCGGCACTGTAAATATAAAAAAAAAAAAAAGGAAAGTGAAATTGCTACAGTGGGAGACAGGCTGCCTCGCAATTCAGAGCATGGGCACAAATTGTGCAGGTACTTGGAGGGGCCCACTCAGGCAGCACTAGAGTCAGGAATGTGTGGAAGCAGGGATGGGCCTGGATGTACACGTGTATATGTCGGCACCTCAACATTCCTCACCGGCAAGCATAACAAAGTCGGCATGCTAAGAGGAAGGAGATGCCCTAGCTGCAGGACTAAGAGTCCCCACGGTGGCAGATTCCCTCTGCGATTCTCACCCGACTCTGGAAGAACCCGGCCCTCTCCCCTCCCCCAGTAGAGCTGGCAGCTGGTGAAACCTTTACAAGCAGGGAGGATGGGAGATAGGATGAAGCAAAAACCCATCAGTTAAGTGGCATTCCAGGTGACCTGGAAGTCTCCGTTCCACCCTCAGATGCTTCTCAACCCTCAGGGGCCTTTCAACTGAGTTTGTCCTGCTAATGCATCAGGCTTACTAGACTATGCAAAATAACCAGGGGCCCCCAGTCCCATCTGGTGTTGCAGGCCATGAACTCCTCAGAAGAGGGCTAGGCCTACTGCAAGCCCAGAGCAGTCCTTCAGAACTCAGGACTCCGGAGAAAGTTCCCTGAGGCTGGACTTAGAATCCTGAGAGAAACAGGAGTGTCCTTGGATGAGGAACAGGATGCAGTGATGGTGCCCAGCATGCTCTATACCACGCGTCCACATGGAGTCTCTCTTTTTCCCACAGAGCTCATGGGTTTTTTTTTGTTTGGTTTTTTTTTTGTTAAAATGATCAGTAGAAAAAGTTTTCCATGCAATTTTTCAGTTTTTTCACATCTTTTTCGGTGCGGTTCCCTCTCCAGTTCAGCTTGGAGAAGAGACGGCTGAGGGGCGATATGATAGAGGTCTTTAAGATCATGAGAGGTCTTGAACGAGTAGATGTGACTCTGTTATTTACACTTTTGAATAATAGAAGGACTAGGGGGCATTCCATGAAGTTAGCAAGTAGCACATTTAAGACTAATCGGAGAAAATTCTTTTTCACTCAACGCACAATAAAGCTCTGGAATTTGTTGCCAGAGGATGTGGTTAGTACAGTTAGTGTAGCTGGGTTCAAAAAAGGTTTGGATAAGTTCTTGGAGGAGAAGTCCATTAACGGCTATTAATCAAGTTTACTTAGGGAATAGCCACTGCTATTAATTGCATCAGTAGCATGGGATCTTCTTAGTGTTTGGATAATTGCCAGGTTCTTGTGGCCTGGTTTGGCCTCTGTTGGAAACAGGATGCTGGGCTTGATGGACCCTTGGTCTGACCCAGCATGGCAATTTCTTATGTTTTTTGGCGGTTCAGTAAATTTTCTTTTGCTTCCATTCCCCCCGAGGTGGTGGTGTCTTGGTGCCTGCCGTCACATTTTCGCTCCTTCATTTTATGTTGCCACGACCTCATTTGGTTTCTTTTGATGCCATCAGTGCCCAAGGACTATATCCATTACAGACCCACACGATGTGTATATCCTTTGCCTGGAGACATTGCATGACGTCTGGGGATGCTGCTTCTGTGACCAAATGACCCCGAAGGGATGTCGCACTCGCCCTGACCAAATGGAGAAACTCTTTTGGGTGAGGCAGTCTGACCCATCGACGTCAGCATCGGTGGCATTGACGCCGAAGGACCATAGAGCCACAACAATGGACACAGAGCCTTCGACACTGGCAGAGCCGTCCGCTCTGTCGATGCTGCCAGTAGACAGGGACACCATGGACCGGCTCCTGTCAGTCTCTTACAGGACCAAGGATATTGGGTTCGTCGTCATCAGCACCAGGGAAAGACCGGGCCGAGCACAGAGGGAAACCAAAGAAGCATCGGCACCAGTCACCTTCATTGCATGGTGCCAGGTTCAGAAAAGCATGGGAGCTTGCTGTGATGCCCCCGAAGTAACCCTATGGCGAGGCGTAGCCATCCTCCATCAGTGCTGGGGGTCCTCGATGCGCTCCATTGGTCCTGGTGTCAGTCACCAATCCATCTCAGAGATGCGAGGAAGATCTGGCCACCCCTCCTGCCTCCCAGTCCATTTTGGCATCAGCAATTTTCAAGGAAGAGTTGGAGCGCAGAGTCTAGCTGGCAGTCGATTGGGCTCTATGGGTCATTGAGCTGGCGGCACGGACTATATCAATGCTCACACTCTCCCTGTTGGAATCAACCCAGCTGGCGTTGGGGCACTGATGCTTCCCCTGACAGATGCAGTGCCTGTTGCTGGTTCCTCTGAGGAGGAAGCTCCATTGAGGCCGGCGGTGACACTGAGGTCTACAACCCCCTGTCCAGCTGTACTGGGGCCGGCACCAGTGCCCAGGCCTCTGGACAAAGATTGAGCACCCAGTGCCCCATTCCCTGTGGATGAGAGGCCCCTTATGACCCCTGGGCAGATGACACTGCAGAATCCTCCTCAGAGGATTTGGAGGGTCTCTCCTCAGAACAGTCTCCACCAGAGGAATGAAGGAGGTCTCCACCTGAGGACCTGACTATAGGGCGATGGCAGAGGCCATCCCATTTCAGTTGATGGATGAAGATGCCAGGCACAATATGCTGGAAATCTTTCAGTTTGTGGAGGCTCCTAAAGAAATCATGGTGGTCCCAGCACATGAGATCTTTAAGGAGTTGCTGTTGAGGATTAGGGAGCACCCCCTCATGATACCCCCTATAAAAAGGAAGGCAGACTGGATTTACCTTGTCCATCGGGCTATTGGATTTGAAAAGCATCAGCTGGCACACCACTCGGTAGTGGTCGAATCTGCTCTCAGACCCATGCCTCAGCGCCCCCAGGGAAGGATCACAGAGCTCTTGGGAGGAAGGTATTTCAGGGGACCATGCTTATTGCCCACATTTGCCTCCTACCAGCTCTATATGAGCCAATACTCTCGCAACCTCTAGAAGCAGGTGCAAGAGGAGGCCGAGCGGCTGCCTCAGCAGCAGCAAGACACCTTCTTGTCGTTCATGTGTCAGGGCCTGGAGTGCGGAAAACATGAGGTGCGTTCCTTCTACAATGGTTTTGAGATGGCAGTGAGAGTCTCTGCAGCGGGAAACGGCACCTGCAGAATGGCACGGCTGCGGGCCTCAGATTTCTGACCAGAGGTACATGAAAGACTCGCTGACCTGCTGTGCACAGGAGAGCATCTCTTCAGAGATAAAAGTGAGTGACGGGGTAGCCCAGTTGCGGGATCACCATGAGATCCTCCAGCATCTCTCCACCAGCACTTCAGACTTGCTCTCCTCAGCCAGCAGATCTGCGAGGTAGGGTCAGAGGAGGTCTTTCTATCACCAGAGGACGTACTATTCTCCGGCCTCTCGCTTCTGTTCGCAGAGAGTGAGCTCTCGCAGCTATCCCAGGCAGCAGTGAGCTCCCAAGCCCCAGCCAAATCCTGGGACGGGGTTTTGACTGGATTTTAGGGAGCATTAAGCCAGCCGCCTGTACCCGAGATGCTGGACCCCCCGGTCTGGGGCAGGCTATGGTTCTTTGCGAATTGGTGACCCAGTATAACCTCGGACCAGTGGGTTCTGTCCATCATCCGTTAAGGGTACCGATTGAGTCTGGGTGTCCTGCCAAATTCTCCTCCATGCCCATTTTGGGGGCCGTTCATGCATCAGGAGGTACTGTTAAGGGAGCTCTCCACCCTTTTAATGGCCAGAGCAGTCAAGCCTATCCCACCAAGTCAAGGGGGGCAGGGATTCTACTCCTGGTACTTCCTGATTCCAAAGAGAACAGGGGACCCTGTCCCATCCTAGACCTGAGAGCCCTGAACAAGTTTCTAAAAAAGAAAAGTTAAAGATGGTTTCCTCTCCTGCAAAAAGGGGACTGGCTATGTTCCCTCAATTTAAAGGACGTGTACACCCATATCGAGATCTCTCCAGGTCACAGGAAGTATCTCAGATTTGTGGTGGGAAAACAGCACTTCCAGTATGGAGTGTTGCCGTTCGGGCTAGCGTCAGCCCACGTGTCTTTATGAAGTACCTGGCCATGGTGGGGGCACACCTCCACAGACTAGGAGTGCATGTTTTCCCTTATCTGGATAATTGGCTGGTCAAGAGCACCTCTCAGGTAGGGGCAGATCGATCCCTACGCTTGACCATCTGGGTATTGGAGTCACTAGAGTTAGTCATCAACTACCCAAAGTCCCATCCTAGCCTATCACCTCAATTGGACCTCAAAGGAGCCCTGCTAGACATGGCTCAGGCAAAAGCCTTCCTGCCACGTTCCAGGGTGGTCACTTTGGCGTCCATAGTGGAGGTGATTCAACAGAGCTAGCAGGCAACAGCTCAGCAGATGTTGAGGCTATTGGGCCACATGGATGAAACTATCCATGTTACTCCCTTGGCATGTTTACACATGCACAGAGCTCAATGAAGTCGCAGTGGTGCGGGCCTCACAGGACCTCCAGGCTCACATCCACATCACTCCATCTCTCTGGGACTCCTTGTCCTGGTGGCAGGTCCTCTCAAATTTGGAGCAGGGGGTATCTTTCCAAATTCCCCTTACCCAAATTGTCCTTACCAAGGATGTGTCCACACTGGGGTGGGGTGCTCATGTAGAGGGGCTCCTCACCAAGCCCTGTGGTCCATCCAGGGAACATAATGTCAAATCAACCTCCTGGTGCTTTGGGCGGTCAGGTACACTCTGTGGACTTTCAGTGTCCAACAAAATCATCCTGATCAAACAGACAAACAAGTGGCAATATGGTATCTCAACAAGCAGGGAAGCACAGGGTCTGAGAGTGGTCCAGATCTTGTCCTGGGCTCCCTCCCACGGGATGGTGCACCGGGCCATCTATCTCACTGGAACAGAGAACATGATGGCGGAAAGATTGAGTCGAGCCTTCAGACCCCCACGAGTGGTCGCTGGACCAGGGGGTGGTGGATCGGCTCTTCCACCTCGGGGGGGGAAACCTAGAAGTGGACCTGTTCACATCCCCCTTTGACTCTTTTCTGCTCCCTGTACAGGTCAGATGGCAAACCAGCCTTGGACGCCTGTGCTCACCATTGGGGCAAGGGTCTTCTGTACACGTATCCTCTGATTCCTCTAGTAACGTAGACTCTCCTGAAGCTTTGAGAGGACCAAGGGACTATGATCCTCATAGCCCCTCTGGCCGAGACACTGTTCTGTATCGGCCTGATAGTGGGATTCAAAAGAGAATTAGACAAGTTCCTGAAGGAAAATTCCATAACAAGTATTAGCCAGGTAAACGTAGGAAAGCTGGCACTTATCACTGGGAGTGAAATATAAGAAATAGATCAACTATTGGGAATCTTATCCTACAAATCCTTATGACCCAGACTGGCCACTGTCTGAGATGGAATGCTGGGCTTGATGGACTTTGATCTGACCTAGCATGACACTTATGTTCTTATGTCTGCTAATTCTGAATTGTACTCTTAAGAGAAATGGATCATCTATACTGACCCTATGGCCAATGTTTGCTTGATACTTCAATGCCAGGTCTTTCCATCATGGCCTTGTCAGTAGGCAAGTGGGGTAAATTTTAGATGAGCTCATATCAGCATTGCATATAGCAGAGGTTATTCAAACTGATTTTCTTGATTATATCCATCCTTTTCCCCCCCTTCTCTTGTTGCAGTGTCGCTACACTCTGCAGTACACATATCCGTATGCATACTACATGGAGTCTGGTCCCAGGAAAAAGCTGGTAAAGACTTACACTGCTCATTTTATTCTTCCATTGGATATGTCTGTGGGAGGAGAGTCCCTCTGTCAGAACACAAAACCAGATATATTTGTGTGAAAAATATGTTCTTAGTTACTTACACAGCTGAGTTTAAATACGTTGTGTCCAAATAATTTACCATTATAAATATTTTCTTAAAAAAATACATTTGGATTTGTGTGACACTGCACTTAAATTACATTTTTAAAGAGTGAAATATTTACACCAAATTTTGGTTTAGCTTTTTTTCATTTCATCATGCATGTATACCTACAATCTCACCAATTGTAGCAGTTGCTTTTTCTGATGTGAGAAAAGCCCTTGATATGTACATCACATGTAAGATGAGAGAAGACAACCTTAACTGTGCAGTAAGTTGTTAACGTCTCTCCCCCCCCCCCCCCACACTCCCACCTTCCTTTCCTTTGATCTTCCAGTTCCTAGGAGCTGCACTTCTCAGCGGGTCACACTTTGCTTTCTCTGTCCATGTTTTGTCTTTTAACATACTGCCTTTGTTGCTTGTAGTTTGAATACCAGCAGGCTCAGCTGGAGGCTGAAATTGAAAACCTGTCATGGAAGGTAGAGCGAGCAGACAGCTATGATAGAGGGGTGAGTTATTCCTCTCTCTGCTCACTTTCTTGTTCATGGCTTTTCGAGAAGAACGTGGTGTAAATCTGTTATGCAGAATATTTTTGATACCGGATTTCCCTGCTAAATTAAAAAAAACAAACAAACAACTTAATTGCTTCATTCTGACAGTACGGGAATTTGTGGAAACTAAGGAGGTAACTTTCAAAAGGATTTATGTGCGTAAATGGACTCTTGAAAATTGCTACTTTTATGCAAGTAACACTTTGAAAATTCATTCTATAGGGCTGACTTTTCAAAAGGTTTTACATACGTAAATGCACTTTTGAAAATTGCCAAGATAAATGCTACTTTTACATGTGCAACTCTTTTGAAAATTCATTCCTAAGTGTAGAAAAAAAAATGATCACTTGCCTATAGCCTGGTTTTTTGTTGTTGTTTTTTTTTTTGGTGACCCTTGTAATGTTTGTAGCCTCCCATTAGCATACAACACACTGTAGCAGAGAAGGAAGGCAGAAGTAGGCCAGTTAATATATTGAGTAGATGGATTATTCAATTGATAAATTCTCTTGCTATAGAAAAAAAAACATGGAGAAATGTGCAGCCTAGCAGGTGGTGTATCTTAGTAGAGGGGTGAAAGTACTGCATTTGTCCTCTAGTATTAAAATATCATTGTGGAGAAGGTATGATGTCTAGTTGTGAGCTGACTCCTCCAGCAATTGCAGAAACCTTCTCTTTAAGCCCACATTTCTTGTTCCTTCATCCAAGATCATCACCTCAATTTACAATTCATGTATCTTACAAAATCATAAAAAGAAATGTAGGAGGTAGAATGGCTTATTGTGGGTGGCATTGCATTCTTAAGAGGGTTGTGCAGCTTTATGCTGAGTCAGTCAGAAGGGGGAGGAGCAGTCACTTGAAAATGCATGAGCTGCATGCTCCGTGTAGGCTGCTGAAACAAGTGGGAGCAATTCTCTGATCAACCTACAAACAGTGCAGACTGCAAGTCAGGCCCCAGGCGTAGATGTCTCCTGAACCCTTGGATTTGGTTCAAAAAGGACTTTGAGGAAATGGGAAACTGCTAATAACTGGGTTAATGGTTTTTCCTGTTCCAGGACTTAGAAAATCAGATGCACATTGCAGAGCAACGGAGGCGAACGCTGCTGAAGGACTTTCATGACACATAAGGGGAAGGGAAGAGGAGACTGCAGGGGAAAGAGTGTGAGAACAAGAGGCAAGACACTATGGATATTGCAGGAAGAATGGAAACAAAGGACACTTCTCCCACAGTCACCCCTTTGTTTCCACAAGAAAGAAAAAACACACAACAAACAATTTCCCCATTTCTGTTTTCGTCTCATCTTTCAGCTTTTCTTTTCTGCAAGATTTAGCAGCCAGGTTTCTAATTGGCACCTTTCACTTTTTTAATGGCTGTTGTTGGGAGGGTGGGTAGGTAGGAATCTTGGGGCTTTTTTGTTTCTTTAAAGAAGGCTGTTAATAGTATTAGATCATTACAACTTATGTACTTTTCAAAAGTTGTATAATTAAAAAAAAATCAAAAACTAGAATAACATGAGAAGTCTTTTTAACAACAAATTGGCATTGGAGTGTTTTTTTTTCTTTTCTTCATTTTTGCTCTAAATTGTATTTATCCATTGAGTTTCCTTCACCATCTCCAAAGCAAATCTTTTTATATGCTGAATATAGAAAGTGACACCATTTCTCCTCCTATGCAAGGTCTTCAATAAATGTGCTTTGCAGCAGTGATCTGTGATTGCATGGAGTAAGCCGCTGCTCTTTGATCTTTGGCATGCCTTGGAAGACAGATCTGCTTTTCCCGTGCAAGCTTCAGGTTATGCATTGAGAGGTTGTTGAGATGGACTTCATCAGTTGGTGCCACAGGGCACAAAAACACTCTGCTACAAATGAGGGAGGGTCCTGGTGACACTGTGAATACCCTGCTTTTCCTTTTTCATCCTGGTTAGCTAATGTGACTGTATTTGGATCTTTGGTGGTGAAAAACGTTGGTGCAAATGGTTGACTAACACAGCATTGTATTGCTAAGCTATCAAACCAGTACCTTGAGCTGTGGAACAGAATTCACAGAGTGCTTGATGCTAAAGGTGTTAAGATTTTTTTTTTTTAGGTAAGCATTTTAAAGTCCTGGACATCACAGAGACATTGGCAGTTCAGAGCTTTTACTCACTGGTTGATTATATAGGAATTTATACTGTAGGACTATACCTAGAATTCAATGTTCCATATTCTCTTGAATTCGGCACAGAGCAATGAAAAGGTGAAGACTAAACTTGGTCTCTTCATTCTTTCTCCATTCATATTTTCTGAGGTTATGAGTATAATGTTAGAGCCTTAAAACTTGTGTCTTCTCTACTTGGAGTATATTGGTAACATTTACTTCGAATGGGTTAGGAGCTAACAAAGTAGTATTTATAAGAATGGTTTATTGTAGCATAATCTGATGTGTAAGAACTAATTTCAAGGACAAGACTTTAGTTTCTAATGAAGAGGATCTGCTATATACAGTAGATGAAATTGTAGTAATGTGTCTGTAAAACCAGGCTTCTTCCTTCTACCTCACCCTTAGATCTGCTTATCATGTGGACTTTAACCTTGCGGAATGCCATTCTGAAAATATTCTAAATAAAAATGAAACACTGTAAAATAAATAAATATAATAAAAAATTGGGAATAAGGGACAGTGACCAATTAATAAAAATGGTATAATTACTTTTAATTCTGTGGATGTTTCATGAAAGCAAAACTTAACGTTCAGTTGCATTATCACAATAAGTCATTTATACTCTGTAGTGTGCTATAGAAATGATTTCAACAATGTCTGAGTGAAAATTATAGAGGAAGGGTGCTGCTTTTAGCTGGTAAAACATTCTAAATGGGGTTTGAAAGAGCACTGCCATGTGCTGAAGTGTGTGTGTGTGTGTGTGAGATGAACTGGCACACTTTTTTAATCCTGTGGAGCGTCTGTTTAATGTCCTTTACAGTAGTGATGGAAAGCACTAGTAGTCACCACGCAGCAGTGCCTCCTACTTGTAGCAGAGTTCAGATGTGATAAATTATTTTGGTAGCATACTCCACAGTGGTTTAGGGGGAAAAATGTGATTCATGTTAATATAACTTAAAGCAAAGAAAATGGCTTTGAGATCTAAAGTGGCCCTCTTTTTTCTTTCACTCTCTTTGTGCTTGGACTGGGAACCACTGCTTAAACCGCTCTGCTGTGTGAAACAAAGCAGGAACAGGTCTGCCATCTAGTTTGTGGATACTTAGATAATCAAACAGCATCTGTTTTTCCTTCAGACATTGGATCCTATTAAGAAACTGTCTTGGTGGTTCATCCTTATTAGAGAGAGGGGGATTCTAGTGGTTGTATTAGTTCTATGGAAAGAAATGATGTGGTCTTGAAAACTCATGGTACTGCATTATCACTGGAGGATTCTTACTCAGATCTAATAAAAAATGATTACACCTTACTAAAGAGAAAACTTTCCTCTTGTTTAGAACAAATTTTGCATAAATAGGAGGGGTTATGCCTGTAATAATGAGAAGAACTACAACATTTTATTTGAGGCTATTCGATCCAGGAATATTCTTAGTTATGAATTATGCATAGCAGCTGACAGCAGCCCGAAATTTTCTCTTGGTGAAAGGCTTCACCCCTGACAAGTTCGACATTGTGCGAGGGTAGCTCAGCTTCACGTTGATGAGGTTGTGTTTTAGATATACAGGACAGTGCCAATTTAAACAGGAAAGTTGAGGACCTGCTGTTTGCACTGAAAGGGCACAGGGTTTATATGTACAGTGGTTCATTTTATATCAAGATGACTTCAGTTTGCTATAACCAAGGATGGATATAAGTGTTTCCTCCAGAGCAAATTTTGTAGAGCTACATTTAGCTATAGCAAATATTCTTTAAATGTGTTGGATTCTGAGCATTTTTGTTATAAAGTATCACCTCTGCAGTAATATTATCAACTGTGTTTCATTTGAGCTGTTAGTTGCTTTGTTAAGGTTGTTTTCCTAAGACCCAAACATAATTAACACACAGCAGCGTGCTTGAGAGGTATATATATTTTTGGTTTTTTGGATGCAAATCTGAAGGTGGTCAGTTATGATACAATTGATTGTCTCCGTATTACAATACTATTGAAATATTCTAGTTCCATAGTGTTCAGTCCCATTGCTGATATTTGCATTTGGCCTCACCTTTTGCCATTCAGGGAGCCGCTGTTAATTGAACAAAGTACGAAAGAGATACCTTTGGTTATCTCTGTTTTTACTTTTAAACCACAGGTTGGCAGTCAGTAATTTAAAGGAAGAAGTTTTATGACAGCTTTTGCTTTACTATGTTGATAGCTTCTTACATGTTGATAATTTGTTTTTGTATTATTTTTTTTTTATATGCATAGATAATTTTGCATGGGTGAGGCATGTGAAGGTGTTAAGTATCTGAACCATTGTGAGTTCAGTCTGTAAGAGTGCTCTTTTCAGGGCTAGCTTGTTAATCCTTTGCTATTTTGCTTTTATGATTTATGATGGATACTAGAAACTTGCTATCTAGTATAAACAGTGTTGGCAAAATCCACAAATCTTGTTATTTAGTGATTGCGTTGCTATCAAATGCAGGACATCTGAATTTGGAAATAATAAACTGAAGCAAATTTTTAAAAAATTAGTTTTGCAATGCAACATCTATTAAAATATTGTTCTTTCCAGTTTCTCAATTGAGGCAGCAGCAGTTGCTTTGAAGTTCTTCAATCCTGCCAATTTTGTACCTTTTAAGGTCCTAAGCATACCTTGCTGCATTGTGGGTGCAGGAAAGAGACTGTCTTATTTCCTAATTACAAAATAATGAATGTATTCAGTTAGCTGATTTTGCCTTTCTAAAATCTCTGTAAAAAAAAAAAAATATATATATATATATATATATATATATATATTTTTTTTTTTTTTTTTTTTCTTATTTTTTTTTTTACAAAGTGCTTTAGAATTTTATTTCTATTTAATGTAAACATTTTGGCCCTTAGATCACTTGAGCCAAAAGCAGCAATAGTGCATCACATGTAGCAAACACAGTACTCCATTAAAACTAAATCAGTTAAGTTCTTTCTGATTTTATTTTATTTCTGAAGAAAGATTAACATTGAGGGGTAGATTTTAAAAGGTGCGCATGTACATGGATGCGCCAATTTTATAACATGCGTGCACTGGCGCGCACATATTATAAAATACAGGGGCCATGCGCACATGTGTGCCGGATTTTATAATCCGCGCCCATATGCAGGTGGCGCGCACAAGGAGAGGAGGACTTAAGCAATTCCTGGGCGGCGACGCATTCCCCAGTTCCCTTCCCCCCACCTCACCTTCCCCTATCCTCCCCACCCCCTAAATCCAATTTTTTTTTTTTTTTACCTTGCTGAAGCAAGTTGTGTGCTCCGGGACAGCAAGGCTCCAGGACAGCGAACAATGGCGCTGTCCCGGCCCACCCCTTCCAAGAGGGCCCGGTACTTGAGCGCGTACTGGCTTTTACATGCATGGCCGGGCCTCTTGGAAAATTCGCCCGGCGTGTAAAGGCCGGAATTTACGCCCACCGGGCATTTAAAATCTGCCCGTTAGAGTCCTTGAAAGTTCTTTCTCTGTTGCTTTGCCAACGGATATAAGTATAACTTGATTGGGGTGTGCTGCTGATGTACTTATCTTTATCAGAACCCCATGCAGAAAACATACTACATACATGAAACATGAATACAGCATGGGAGGGGGTAAAAAAGAAAAGTATTTATTAATGGTGCGATTGACCGTAATAGAAGTTGCCTGTGTTTTATTCCTCAGTCATATGGAATGATGACAAACAGTACAAAAAGAGACCCAACAGTAAGATCAGTACAGGAAACAATAGAGCCAGGAAACAAGCAAATGGATATTGTGAGCAGTCCAGCTGGTACTTCAGCTTTAGCATATTACTCCCTTTTCGGGGAGGAAGGTAATCCACTTACACTAGCAGAATGTAAATGTTTTAAATAAGTTTGCAGTAAAAATAGAAAATGCTTCTGCTGGGTAAACAAGGTCCAGTTGAAGGTATAAAAGGGTGTTGGAGCAACACACCAGCTCTGGCAAAAGGAAAAATGTCTTCATTAGGGAAGAAAGCAGGACAGCGAAATTATCACCTGTAGTACACATCTTCTGCTTTATGGTAATTTAGTGTTTGTTTTCAGTTAGTCTAGCTATAATGTTTTGGCATGACTTTGTACAACCTCCGTCTTCTGACTCATCTAAGAAAACAGGTTTGATGATATATTTTGTAGAAAGCTGAAAAGTTGGAAATATGCAAAACTAAAGCCAATTCATTTTCAAGTCAAAGGGTTTCCCAGAACTGAGCATCATTCTGGTCTCCCCTGGTTTTCCCTTACCTAAAATAGCTCATGGTATCTCTTGGTAAAAGAGCAGCGGCCTTGCTTGGAATGGCTGACATTGGGCTTTACAGATTAATGGTAACAGAATGCCCTGTTTCAAATCCTAAATCTGCCTCAGGTCAGGCTCTGTTTTCTTTAATCTTTCTTTCCTTGACTTTATAGCCACATATGATGCAGCAGCTTTTAGACATTCTGTGATAACTTGGAAAGCTTAGACATGTAGTAGTAGATATTAAAAAATAGAGCCCATCTAAAACTAAGGTTTAGCTGGTAAAATCTTAGCTGTTTAAAAGTTCTCCCCTTCTAAGAAGGTGGTGACCAGGACAGTATCTGAATTAAAGAAAGCATGGGGCAAGCACAGGGGATCTCTTGAGTAGAGTGGTAAGGATTAAAGGGCTCAGCAGTTGATATGGATAACCAGACCGTATGCTCTCTTTCAGCCATCATGTTTCTTTGTAAATTTGTGTAGGTAAAATTGCCAACTGCACAAATTTAACCAGTTTAAGTAGGTATGGACAATGCTGTCGGCACAAATTGATGTCCTAATTCTACCCCCACAAAATTTGTGTGGGTAGATTTAGCTGGATTTTCAGCTGAATATGTGCCACTTAATATCTGGATAAAGTAAATATAGCTAGATATTTTTTTCCTGCTTTTAAATATTGACCTCAGTGTTTTGAAAGATGCCTTGTAAATCCAAATTCTTTACCCTTTAGGCTAGTCTAACACTGTGATTATGGTTTTTCCTTCTGTTGTCGCTTTTACATTCTCAATCTGAGGCCTTAGATTCTATCTTGTTTTGAGTTCAATTGAATTGAAGTCAATAGATGTAAAACTTGTTTCATGTGTTTAACTGAGTAGTGACCCATACCAGGGCCACTTTTTCAAAAACTTTGAGCCAGGTTGTCAAACAAGTGAATTAATACTTTTTAAAAGACAGAAACTTTCCATTTCATAGTTTGAATGGAATAACCCTGATATTTATGAAAGGTGGTGTTGAGTTCTACAGGGGCAAAATGAGTTGGTGAAGGCAACTGGCTGAAAGGTTTGCATATAACACAGCATCTGCTATAGGTTCAGGTTGTACAACTTAAGAAGACCTATTTACTGATTTTTGTGTTGCTGTGAGCTACTTTCAATGATATTATAAAAAAAAACTAAAGTCTTTATCCCAAACTGTATTTGAGAAAGGAAGGTTGCTGAAAAATTCATACTGAGAAATGGGGCACAAACCAGTTTTGTTCTGTTTTAGTTGCAGGTGACTGAAAGGAGCCGATGTAATTGTGATTCAGAATTTAAAACTATCCTGAAAATAAATCTGTTAATGGACTTACCATTCTGTCCCAAAAGCTGATAATGGCCTAGTGTTATGCAGCTGTTTATTCCCCAGTTTAATTTCTCATCGCAATGGCTATTATTGTTGATGGCCTGTAATTTTTCACTGACTTGTGCTATTCCAGTTTGTACTGCACATGCTTGTAAATAGGAATCCCTCGGGTATGTAATTATTCCTCAGCCCTGGACAGGGCAAAGAGGAGAAGGAGTTTATTGGTGACGCTACAAACTGCATGACTGTGGCTCTGCATGTGTACGTTCCATGCACACAGTTTCTCCATAGACCATCAAGGATGGGAAGAACTCGCAGATGGTTTTGATGTGTAAAATAAAAAGTCAGAAATGTTGCATATTAAAGTTTATAACTGGGTTAATAAGAACTATTCCAGCACACTTTCTAAAAACTCCTTCCTACAAACTTTCCTGCAGAGACCTGGTCCTAGAGGAAGTACAGTCCATGTGTCTTGGCTGGAGGATTGTTGATGGATGGGAGGGAAAAATCCCTGGGTTGCATGAAGGGTGCTCATGGCCTTTTAGCTCATTTAGGACAGGATCCAGCTGAGCTGGAAGAGTAGAAGGAAACTGCAAGTCTTAGGAGACATGGACTGCACTTCCCTCTGGAGCCAGGTCCAAATGCACTCTTAAGCTGCTGTGCAATAGCTGGGACTACAAGATCCTCAGCTTCTTCTGGCCCAGAGGTCTGGGAATCAAAGCTGCTGGTCCTGTATAGCAGTGCACACAGCTGCAGCTGGGCTTTCCTGCCAGCCTCAGGTCTGCATATTAACTGAGATCAAACTGTGGGGAGAAGGGAACTTTTAGAAAGTGTGCTGGAATGGTACTTTAATAACCCAGTGGTTCACAACTCTTACAAGTACTTTGGAGAAACTCTGATGCAGCTGTTACAAAGGAGCAGCAGGAGGTTTCTGTACTATAATCTACCGTCTGAACTTTCAGATACACCTGAGGTAGTGAAGAGAATGTTTGTTGTGTTTGTTTTTTTTTCTTCTCAACATGCACATGATTTGACATCAAAGATTTCAGTTATACTAACTGGTGTTTCTTTTTCACTTTCCCTCTGAAAGTGGTGGTTGCTGCTTAGAGAAATACAGTGTTTCAGTGGGTTGAATGTTGATGTACAGTTGGCTGACTTGCCCTTTCCATTCTCAGGAGAGATTAAGGAAAGTGGCACAGCTGTTTGCTTTTCTTTACAGGAAAGTTTGTAAATTCAGGGAAAACTGCCCTTTGAACATTTTGCCATTAAGTGGTTATGTTTGCAATAAATTGTGAATTTCTAATTACACTTTTTTCTTTTTGTGTTTGATTGGAAATGTCATATGCTCACATTTAATTTGTAAAGAAATGTGGGTAAATCCAGAAAAAGGAACAAACTGTATTAGAACATATTCTGTGGGGGGATGCCACCGAACCACCATCAGGAAATATTTCTTCACGGAGAGGAGGGTGATGGATGCCTGGAATGCCCTCCCAGAAGAGGTGGTGAGGACAAAAACAGTAAACAAAATCAAAAGGGCAATGGATAAACACTACTAATCCCTAGAAGCCAGAGGTTGGAAATGAAGAAAGAGGTGCATGGAGCCTCAGTTACTAACCTAAGCAAAGTGCTGGGCAGACTCGATGAACCATTTGGTCTTTATCTGCCTTCCTTACTGTGCTTTATATTGTATTCCTCATTAAAAGACTTTTTCACTGCAGTGGGAGACTGGTGCTGGTGACATACATAGCAGAAGTAATGTGAAGGCACATACATAATTAAAAGCAACATAGGCAAGTATTTTGAATCTTTCATTTAAGATTAATAGAAATATATTTTGCTAGCGTGTAGCCAGCTGGACTCGACCAATGGGTATTGTGCTCTCCTGATTAGCAGATGGGAGACAGAGACAGAGCCAGAGCCAGATTTCAAAGCTGATGTCACTCTACATATACCCGTGCAGCAAGCTTAGCTCTTCAGTATTTCTCCGTCTCCACAGCAGATGCGGACACTATCTCACACACGAGAATAATGTTATTAATTAGAACAAAGAAGAAAGAAAATCTGCCTTCAAGAAGATCGAGCCCCACTCTCCTGTGGTGAAACCTAAGGGTCCCTCCCCCAGTCGAGAATTCCTGAGGTGCTCTCCGATATCCCTCAGAAGTGTGCCTTGGTCCCAGTGTGGACTTAGCCCCCAGAGTGACTTAAAGGCAGCGGGTGCACATCCGAGCGCGGCGGTGAAGGTAAAACCCTCTCCCTCCACGGCTGGAGACTGTTCGATGCGCAAGCGGTAAGCGACGAGACCAGGTAAGAAGGAAACTTTACGTTCAGGTCTCCAAACTCCAGAACTCGGATCGCCATACCGACTCTGCTTCCAGCGAGTTAAAAGGGAGAACCGATCGGGTTGAGCAGCCTTGGTTAGGCTAGGCCCCGATCCGGTGCAAGGGTCCACACACGTGGAGACCCTGGGGGGCGGAGGGTGGAGGGTGGACACACGCTATCTTCCCTTCCCCTCGGTGGTACTCGCAGGACCTTCCAGTGGCTGATGTGCATAACTTGTGTGCATCCCCTAGAGTCGCACTCATAGCTGCACGCGCAGCGATGCGCACAACGGGGCCGCGTGTACACCGGAGCACACTCTATGCGCATAACCACAGCTGCGCACAAATACCGTGCGCATAATCACAGCCGCGCATAACTATGGCCGCACACAAATACCGTGCGCATAATCACAGCCGCGCATAACTATGGCCGCACACAAATACCGTGCGCATAATCACAGCCGCACATAACTACGGCCGCACACAAATACCGTGCGCATAACTACTGCCGCGCACAAATTCTCGCACGCAGTGAAACTTGTGCGCCTAGACATAGATTCAATGGCACCGGTGTCTTAAGAAGGCCAGAAGGCACTCTTTGCACAGCCTGCCACATAAGAGCCGCACAGACTGAATTGGAGTCCTGCCTGTGCCCACAGTGCAAAGAAGCCCAGGGGGAATGGACCCCCACTGTCGGAGGGGTCCGGAACGACTGACGATTGCTCCCCAGACCTATGTATCTTGATACTGCCTTCCCACAGGAGGACACCTCTGGTGCCCCTACTCCACATACCCTCCCCCCCCCACCCCCCCCCCCCCCCCCCCACCCGGGATCAACATGGACCCAGGGACCTTCTCCTGGGTGGAATTCTTCAAAGGGCTGCAAACAGCCCCTGCTGTGCACCAGGCTCAACCCAGGCTGGAAGCACAAGATCCTCCCGGCACTACTCAGATGCCTCAAGACAGGCTTCGTCTAACCAAGAATTTCCCTATTAAGGGTCCAGACACCTCAGTGATGAAAGTGACTCCCTGGAAGAAGGAGAAATCCCTCCAGGGATGGAACCATACCGAACCATGCTTCGCTTCTTCCACAAGGATGAATTTCAAGCCCTTGTTTCTCAGACTCCGAAGACGCTGGGCATTCCGGGCTCTGACCCTATGGCAGAACCAAAGAACTCTATCTTGGTTTCCCTTCGTAAGGCCTCATGCTACTTTCCTATGTTGGAAGCCATCCAGGAACTGATTGACCTGGAATGGAATGCCCCGGAGACCAGCTTCAAAGGGGGGGCGGTCCTTGGAAGCCCTATAACCCCTGGAACCTAGGGCCAAGGAGCACCTGTGTTCCCGAAAGTGGACGCTATGGTCTGTGCAGTCTCAAAGCAAACAACGATTCCCGTTGAGGGAGGAGCGACACTGAAGGACAGATGATTGGAGTCCATCCTTAAGCAGGCCTTCGCAATAGCAATGACACTGCAGATTGCTTCCTGCTGTGCACTGGTGGCACGTGCCTGCTTACTCCTCTCAGGAGGCGCAAATACGGCCGGAGAGACGATTAAATCTGTGGCATCCTTCCTCACTGACACAAACTTAAACCTAGTGTGCACCTCAGCCAGAGGCGTTGCCACGGTAGTAGCAGCCAGAAGACAACTATGGCTACAAAATTGGTCTACAGACGTGACATCTAAAGCAAATTTCATGAGAATCCCCTTAAAGGATCTCTTGTTCCGGAGCAAATTGGAGAAATTAGCCAACAAATGGGGCAAATCTCCCGTGCCCCGACTACCGGAAGATAGAGGTTAAAGACCCCAGAAGGACCAAGGGCAGAGGTTTGCAGTGCTTTAGACCCTACAGGAATGCACAGTTCTAGGTACCTCACCCCTCCGGAAGGACCTAGTCCTTTCAGAGCAGACACACCAAGAGGGGAGCAGGACCGGGGGCAGGCTCCAGCCGTACCCCACCATGAGAAGAGACCGGCCCATCCACAGGAAGAAGCCATAGGGGGTCGACTTGCCCTCTTCTACCAAAGATGGGTCGAGATAACGTCTGACAAATGGATCCTAAACATCATTTGAGAGGGGTACTCTCTAGAATTCCACAGCATCCCTTGAGACAAATTTATGAGATTACCCTGCCACTTCCATGCCAAGAGATTGGCAGTAGAAACCACATTAACAAGACTACTCAGTCTGAAGGCAATAACTCCGGTGCTCACGCCCCAGCAAACTACTGGGTGCTATTCCATCTATTTTATCGTTCCCAGGAAGGAAGGGTCATTCCGACCCATCTTGGATCTCAAGAACGTCAGCTGTCATCTACGGATGCCACATTTCCGCATGAAAATTCTGCGCGTTGCGATACTGGGTCACTATTACCAGTTCTGGGCACTAACCTCCGGTTTAGCAGCCACCCCCAGGATCTTCACCAAGATCATGGTGGTCGTGGTGGCAACACTGAAGAAGGAAGGGATCCTGGTACATCCCTACCTGGACAATTGGTTGATCAGGGCAAAGTCTTCGGAGGAGAGCAGGCAGGTGACCAGCAGAGTCAAGAGCCTACTGCAGAAGCTCGGATAGGTCGTGAACACCTACAAAAGTGATCCACAGCCCTCTCAGTCACATGTGCATGCATGTTATAAAATCGGGCATACATATGCGTGCGCCGGGTAGCATGTGCACATGTAGGCCGCGTGCGCTTCTTTTAAAATCTATCCCTATTTGTTTTATTTTAAATATTTATAGGCCTTATCTGCAAGATTCTAAGCAGGTTACAATATCGCATTCATAAAATCGAACAGTCATTGCCAACACAGACAAATAACCTCTTGCCCAAACCGATAACCATTTCTGCTCTTGGCCAAATTATCCATCTGTTTCCACTTCTCTTTGACTTTCTTAAACCCCTTAGTTTTTTGTGAACTGAAGGAATCAAATCTTTAATCATTTGCCCATCCTTATCTTCTACCATATTATTGCATTATTGTCTTGTCCTTTAGAAGATCCACACTTACCTTCCACTAACTTTAGCCTCCTTTCACATTCTGTGGTAACTCCAGCTCCACTTGAAGCAGCTGCTGTTCTATTAAAAAAAAAAAAAAAGTCTGTATTAAGGAAAGCACTAAGTACTTTTATAGAAAGAGATGTCAACACGTCATTGAATAAATTGTCGTATTTCTCTTATACCACATGAAGCTAGGATTGCCTGAGTTCATTTCCCTGAAAATGTCTTAGAGCCTCAAATCCTCCTTTTGCAGCACAGAAGAACTTCCATCTTGTTAGACCTTCAAGAAGGATTTCCTATTCTTAATCATGACTTAAAATCTCCTGCTAAAAAAATGACTCTGTTAGAAACTGCAGAATGACAACTTTTCTAATATAATAATAAATATATTTTAAAATATCCATCTAACAATGTTCTTTATAATAAGAGTAGGTATTGGGTAGACCATCATAAAAAAGCCATTCATTACTGTATCAAAGCACTGTCATGCTGCAACCATACTGCAGTATAGTGGTTTTGTTTGTACAACTATTTTTTTATATATAGTATCTCTATTAAAGTAACAATCTAAGTGAAAATAGTTTAAAAGTCCACTTTTCTCAGAATCACAAAACAAAATGTTAACAGGTGGTCACCAGATGTGTTTAAACTCCAGCTTGACACAGCACCATATGAAGAAAAATATTTCATAGAACTCTTACAATTTGAGTCAACCAATGGGATCATAAAGATAAAAAAAACATCATGACCTTAATGTACAGATATATAAAACTTAATATAAGGTATGCCACTCAATTTTTTCATTCAAACCAGTTTGACACTTTTGAGAGTGAAAATCCAAAATTGTTAAGGAAATTAAGCTGCATTTCCCAATCACCTTCATATTAACACAATCCACTCTAGCTGATCAAATGTATGTTGATGCTTAAGATATTGGTCAACGAAGAGTTTGAATGAAGAAATTGAGTGGTATAGTTTATATTAAGTTGTATATACATGTATTTTAAGGTACAAGGTCATGGGGCTGGATAAGTTACATCCCATGATATTATGGGAGCTCAGAGCTGTCCTGGCAGGTCTGCTGTTCAATAGATGCTTGGAGATAGAGGTCATGCAACAAGACTGGAAAAGGACAATTGTGGTCCCTTTTCACAAAAGGGAGGGGGGGCTGGAAACTTTAGGCTGGTTGGCTTTAATGTGAAGGCGGAAAAATTAATGGAGACTCTGCTGAACATGAGAAATTGCCATTCTGGGTCAGACCAAGGGTCCATCAAGCCCAGCATCCTGTTTCCAACAGAGGCCAAACCAGGCCACAAGAACCTGGTAATTATCCAAACACTAAGAAGATCCCATGCTACTGATGCAATTAATAGCAGTGGCTATTCCCTAAGGGCTAGATTTTAAAAGCCCTGTGCGCATAAATCCTGCCGGATTTATGCGCGCAGAGCCCTGGCGCGCCTATTTTGCATAGGCTGCCGGCGCGCACAAAGCCCTGGGATGTGTGTAAGTCCTGGGGCTTCGTAAAAGGGGCGGGAGGGGGCGTGTCTGGGGGGGCATGTCGGCAGTCTGGGTGTGTGTCCTGGGGGCGTGTCAGGGGGCGGTCCGGGGCAGGTCCAGGGACGTGGCGATGGTTCGGGGGTGGGGGGGGGCGGTCCTGAGTCCCCCGGCACTGCGGCCTGTGCCCCCCGGCACTGCGGCCTGTGCCGGGGCATGCCGAGGCGGCGCAGGCAAGTTACGCCTGCTTCAAGCAGGCATAACTTGCACAACAAAAGGTAGGGGGGGATTTAGGTAGGGCTGGGGGGTGGGGGGACGCGGAAGTAAAGTTCCCTCCGAGGCCGCTCCGATTTCAGAGCGGCCTCGGAGGGAACGGAGGCAGGCTGTGCGGCTCGGCTCGCGCAGGCTGCCGATTTTGTGCAGCCTTGCGCGCGCTGACCCCGTATTTTATAAGATACACGCAGCTATGCGTGTATCTTATAAAATCCAGCGTACTTTTGTTGGCGCCACGTGTGTACTGTTTTAAGATCTACCTCAGTGTGAACTTGATTAACAGCCGTTAATGGACTTCTCCTCCAAGAACTTATCCAAACCTTTTTTGAACCCAGCTACACTAACTGCACCAACCACATCCTCTGACAACAAATTCCAGAGCTTTATTGTGTGTTGAGTGAAAAAAGAATTTTCTCCGATTAGTCTTAAATGTGTTACTTGCTAAATTCATGGAATGACCCCTAGTCCTTCTATTATTCGAAAGTGTAAATAATCGATTCACATCTACTTGTTCAAGAAATCTCATGATCTTAAAGACCTCTATCATATCCCCCCCCCCCCCCCCCACCCGTCTCTTCTCCAAGCTGAACAGCCCTAACCTCTTCAGCCTTTCCTCATAGGAGAGCTGTTCCATCCTCTTTATCATTTTGGTTGCCCTTCTCTATACCTTCTCCATTGCAACTATATCTTTTTTGAGATGCAACAACCAGAATTGTACACTGTATTCAAGTTGCGGTCTCCCATGGAGCGATATAGAGGCATTATGACATTTTCCGTTTTATTAACCATTCCCTTCCTAATAATTCCTAAGAAAAGAATAGTCAACTATTTACAATCCAATGAGTTACTGGATTCAAGGCAACATGATTTTACAAAAGGAAGCTCCTGTCAAATGAATCTGATTGATTTTTTTTGATTGGGTGACTAGAAAATTAGATCATGGACAAACTCCTGATGGGATTTGTCTGGATTTCAGCAAAGCTTTTGATAAGGTCCTGCATAGGAGTCTTATGAACAAAATGAAAAGCCTGGGAATGGGTCCCAAGGTGATGGAATATATTACAAATTGTTGATAGACCACAAGTATTGATAAATGGAACCTACTCTGATACATAAGTGGAGTGCCTCAAGCATCTGTTCTGGGGTTGATAAGAATTTGGGATGTATTCTGAGTACCAACTTATCATGTGAGAATTTCATATATGGGGGGTAATGCACTAGTGCCAGAAGCTCACTTACATGATGTGTGGAGGTTATGGCTACTACACAGGCCACCTTCCACGTGAAGTACTTAAATGATACTGATTCTAGAGGCTCAAATGGAGATTTCATTAGATGAGTGAGGACTACATTGAGATCCCAGGGCACTGGTGGTTTGCGAATCTTGTGAATCTGAGGATGTACAGGTAAGAGTCCTTTCATAAATTTGGAAAAAAGGCACATGGAGATGGACACCCTATTCTCGGGGAAATTATAGTCTGCACTCTGCTGTGGCACTGAGATGTACTTGTAATGATGCCGTTGCAAGGCTGGACTGAGAAAGAAAATGAAGGTAGGATAACAGCCATCCTGGTTCACAAGTAAATGGCTCTAGGTTGTAAGAAGTACACTATTCTGAATTTCTTTTCCACTTAAAGGAATACTGCGTTTCGTGGAAGGTTTTCTCACCAAGAGGAGTATGTCCTAAATTTATTCTGGCAAAGCCCATGGCACTAAGACAAGCATTCTACATCCATGCTGTGAGATTGAGAAGGCAAAGGCAGGGTGAAGAAGAGAGCCCTCTTCTTGAGACAGGAAACATGGGTCATCTCCTAGATGTTTAGGATGTCTCATGGACAGCTCCACTAGATATACATATCATACTTGTATCAGTCATGCTTGTGTGAACAAAATCATGGAGGTCTGGTCTTGCATGAGTTTTTGTACTGTTTTTGATATAAGTGGAATAGGAAGAAAAGTGTACATAAGGCCTTTGTCCCAGAGAAACAAGAAAGCATATTGTGCCTCTCATAGAGCACTTGATAATATAGAGAAGAATCTATTTAATTTCTGGATTTGTTCCAACATAAAGGCAGTAGATAGTATTGATGGTAAGAACGATAAGCTATTCTGGGATAATAAGGTGCTTACATGATTGATTACATCTTTCTGCCCAAAGGGTGTGGTTCTGCTACATTTTGGTCTTTGATTTTTGATAGTGTGACATAATTTCTCTAGAAAGACATTGTCATTGAGACAGGGCAAGTCTGCCAGCTTTTCATGAACATCTTCTAGAATACTGCTTGCTCTTAATCTCACCATGAGGTGTGCACCAATAGATGCCACGGAAGTTCAAGTAATGGTATCAAAAGACTCTCATATGGAGCGGAGCAAGTGACAGATTGCCTCCTCTAAATTATAGAGGGGGATAGTGATATAAGTTCACCTTTTTCTGAATGAATAAAGGACTTCAAATTCTGAATACAATCGTAGATGTATTGGACCATGTAGACGTGATTCTGAGTCAGCATTGTCCCCTGGAATACCTTCTTGCTAAGGTGATCCATATTCGGTCATCCTTTCCTGGTGCATTGTTGGAGTGAAGGCTAGTCTTTTTTGACTTCTCGAGGGCAGATTCCACTACAACAGAGTTGAGAGGTAATTGTACCCAGGCCAGTGTGACTTGCATGGGGCAGCACACCCGGGGGAATGCAGCAGCAACAGCAGAGGCCGCAGGGCTGCCAATAGAGCCAAACCTGCCGGTGGCTGAAGAGGAAGAGAGGTGGTGGGGCCACTGATGGAGCCCAACCCACTGGCGGCTGAAGAGGAAGAGAGGCAATGGGCCACTGGCAGAATTCAACCCACTGGCAGATGAAAACAAGGAAATGCCGCACTGCCACAGTGTTCCCTGTAATCTGTGGCATGTGCACCCATGCACAACTTTTCACGCAGGCACCTACAGCTTCAGCCCCAACCCCCCCCCACTCCCAGCCCCATGAGCAGGAAGGCTGGCAGGTCGAGGTAGAGCTCATCCCACCAGGCCCAAAGAGAATAGGAGGCTGTGTATGTTTGTGCAAGCCTGTGTGTCTATATCTGTGTGAAAGCTTGTGTGTGTGACAGCCTGTATGCCTGTAGGTGGCTGTGAGAAAACTTGTGTTTGTCTGTGTGAGAGCATATGTGCTAGTGTGTGTGAGGACCTGTGTGTGTTTGTGTGTCTGTGTGTATTTGTATATGTGTGTGTGTGCATCTATGAGAGCCCATGTATCACATATAGGCTCTCACAGGCATGCACAAATACACACATTATGTGCCTGTGAGGGAGAAAGAGCCTGTGTATTTGTGAGAGAGAGGGAGTATGTGTGAGAGCATAGGTATGTATATGAGACAGGGAGTGTGTGAGAGAATCAATGTGTGATTGTGTGTGTATATGAGAGAGAGAAGATAAAGTCTGTGCAACCCTACCTCTCCAAGTCCACGACAATCTCAGGGAGACTGGAAATCAAAAGATTCCAGATATGGAGAATAGGAGATTTTTTAATCCTTTTTAGTTTTAATTATTGGGTGTAATTTGATGTTTTTGCTGTTTTTAAATATTTTATTATTTTTTGGGGGAAATAAAACATTTTTTAATTACTGGATTTTTTTCAAATATTTTATTGGTGTTTGGAAAATTTTGGATATTCTATTCATTAACTGTTTTGAAATATTTATTCTTTTTATGAATATGATTTCACTATTATGACTTATATTTCTTGATTTTATTATTTAATGTTTGTTTGTGGGTTCCAGTTCAGTTCTTCTCAGCACGTTTCTACTTATACTTTCTGGTCTCTCTATTCTGTATTTGTTCAGAGTCTGTCTGTATTCTGCATATGTGACCGAGGTGAGCTATTTTGCTGGCATGTAGTTTTTGCGTAGGGATCTATTGCAGCCTGGCTTGTTCATGTCCATCTGTGATGGATGTGATTTGGGGGCCCCCATACAAGTGAGTTGGTTTTTTTGTTTTGTTTTTAAGAAGATCCTAAGGAGAAGTGTGTATGTGAGAGAGAGACAAAGAAGTCCGTACAATCACGGACAAAAATAAACTAAGGAGACTCTGAGGCAATGCCTGCGCAGGAACTCCTGCATATGCTCAATAGAGCTCAAAGCTCTACAGCTTGGAGAGACAAGTCCATTTGATGCTGCCAGATGATGTCACCCACAGATCATGGCTAATTCATCCCTGCTTATCAATGAAAAGAAAAACTCATTTTTATCCCACTGTAGCCCTGAGGGTTTTCAGCTTGAGAGTTCATAAGTAGGGATATGCTTTTGTTGGAAATAAAACAGTTCAGCTAAATGTCTTGGTTTTTTTCCTTTTGTTTTTAAAACAAAATGAAAGAAAAATGAAAGAGATTAATTTCATTAAAAAAATATATTGGGCCCCTCTCAGCTTCTTTTTCACTCCTCTAACCCTCTTCCAATCCCCTCCTCTATATCTTAACCCATCCATTAGCTCCAACTGGGGCAGGATACTAAGGAGGGGTGAGAGACAAGTGGATAGGGGCCTGAGATGTTTTTTTTTATATATTTTGCAGTGGAAGGGTCAGAACCCTAAACCCCATACCATTTTTTATTTTATTCAGTTTTGTTTCTTTTAATATTTTATTTGCATTTCATATTCTATCTTTTCCTACAGGTAGGCCAGTGGCGGATTACATAAAGTAATAAGGTATTTGTTATGTCTGTGGACCAAGGCAAGATTGGCTTTACCTGCAGGGAGGAGCCCTGCAGGTTCTCACGGATAGCAGGCGGACCCAGGTGAGGCAGAGACTGGACAGCACAGGAGCTTCACCTTTACCAGCCCACGTTCCCTTTAGGTTGAGCCTCTGGGTGCCAGGGCCAGCAGGACTTAGGCAAGGGTCTCTGCTGGTGATTGGAGACGTGGTCTGAGGCCAGGTGAAGGTTGTAAGCAGGCGGTGAGAAGATGTGTCAGGGTCCAGGCAAGGGTTAGAGGCAGGCAGTGGTCAGATGTATCCAGAGTCCAGGAAGGGTCAACCCAGGAATCCTTCTGAGGGAGAGGAAGAGGAATGGATAGGGCAGGCAGACAGGGCAGAAGCAGGTCAGGCAGGCAAGAACTGGGGCAGGCAGAGATGAAGACTGGAACAGGCTTGGGAAACAACTCGCACTACCTTGGTAGCTGGACCTATTGCTGAGGCAGTGAGGGAGAGATAAAGAGGGCCCTTTATAGAGCTAAGCTCATGTCATCATCAAGGGGTGCCCCGGGGCTTTTCCCGCTGTGGGCCCTTTAAGTAGGCCGACATCGGGTATGCGTGCGGCATAAGAAGGTGGCAGCGACCTACTGCGTGGAGCTTGGCAGTGTGTCGGTGGCGTTTGTCACACGGTAGACAGCAGGGCCGGCCTGGCTAGAGAGGTAAGAGCAGCAGTTCATGGGAGCAGCCCACAGACTGATGAATGCAACAGTACTGAGTACATAAGTAACAGATACATATAGATATGATATATAGATATGAGAGTACAAGTAAAACGATAAGTAAGGGTAGATTAGGAAGGAATAAGGAAATAGGTGGAATAGGCATACAATAAATTGCATGTATATGTGTGTGTATAAAAATTTTTATGTATGTGTGTGTATATATATATAAGGAGAAAGAGAGCAAATAAGTAAGTTAAACACCAGCAGGGTGAGAGAGATTACAAATCAGTTCAATAGCGTGTAGTGGGCGAATCTTTTGGAATTCACGGTGAGGAAGGCTTCCAGTGGGCAGATGCTAAAGGATGAGTCTCTGCTGTGGAATCTAAATAAATGAACATAAAAATTAAATTAATAAAAGAAAACAAAAATGAAAAAAGTGTCTGGTATATACCCCTAATGATAAGATTGAGAACATAAGGAAAGATGTGCTATATTGAATCAGACAAATGGCTCATTGAACCCTGTATTCTGTCTCTGAATGTGGCTAGCCCAGGTCATAAGACCTAACCTCAAAGAGCAGATCCAGTTCCCCGTTGCTTGCTCATGCCCAGAGATAAGTAGTGGGTTTCCCTGACTCCATTTGGCTAATAATTGTTTATGAATTTTTCTTTAAGGAACTTGTCCAAACCCCTTTTTAACCCTGCTTTATTAGATGTCTTGTCCACATCCTCTGCAAACAAATTCCATAGCTTGATTATGAGCTGAGGAAAAACAATATCCAATTTATTTTAAATTTGCTACCTGCTAGTTTCATGGAGAGTTCCCTAATCTTAGTTCTATTTGATGCTGTAAATAACCATCCCCTTTTGATCTGTGCCATACCACATATATTATTATATACCTCCATCCTCTCTGTCATATCTTCTCTAAGCTGAAGAGCCCTAACCTATTTAGCCTTTCTTCATAAGGGAGCCATTCTAACCCCTTTATCATTTTTGTTGTCCTTCTATGTATCTTTTCTACTTCTACTATGTCCTTCTTGAGATGGGGCAACACATTATTTAAGGTGTGGTCTCACCATAGATCTATACTGAGGCATTACAATATTCACAGTTTTATTCTCCATATCCTTTTTAAATAATTCCTAATATTATATTTGCTTTTTTGGACCCCTGCCCCATACTGAGCTGACAATTTCAATGTATTGACCACAATCACTGTAAGATCCTTTTATTAAGTGGTGGCTCCTAATATAGAACTAAGCTTTGTGTACCTATAGTTAGGATTTGTTTCCCTATATGCATCGCTTTGCACTTGTTCACGTTAAATTGAATATAACATTCAAATGCCCGCTTTCCCAGTTTCACAAGGTCCTTCTGCAGTTTCTCATAGTTCCTCACAGTTCTGCAGTTCCTGCTCATGTTTTAAGAACTTTGAAATCTGCATATTTGATCACCTCATTTGTTATTCCCTTTTCCAGATCATTTATGAATATGTTAAACAGTGCCGGTCCTAGTACAGATCCCTAAGGCACTCGACTATTCACCTTTCTCCATTGGGAAAATTGAACATTTATTCCTACTCTTAACCAGTTACCAATTCAAAATAGGGCATTGCCTCCTATCCGATTACTTTTTAATTTTTTGAGGAGTATTTCAAGCGGGACTTTGTCAAAAGCCTTCTGAAAATCCAAATACACTATGGGGTTGATTTTATAAATCTAGGCGCGCGCGTACTTTTGTTCGCGCACAAGGCGCAAACAAAAGTACGCTGGATTTTATAAGATACGCGCGTAGCCGTGCATATCTTATAAAATCCAGGGTCGGCGCGCGCAAGGGGTGCACATTTGTGCACCTTACGCACGCCGAGCCCTGCGCGCACTGCCCGTTCCCTCCGAGGCCGCTCCGAAATCGGAGCAGCCTCGGAGGGAACTTTCCTTCCACCCCCCCGCACCTTCCCCTCCCTTCCCCTACCTAACCCACCCCCCTCCCGGCCCTATCTAAGCCCCCCCCTACCTTTATTCGAAAAGTTACGCCTGTCTCCGGGCAGTAGCAACTTACGCGCACCGGCTGTCTGCTGGCGCAGCAGGCCCCGACACAGGCTGCTGTGTCGGGGCACTCGGCCACGCCCCCGGACTGCTGACATGTCCCCTCCCCCCCGAACACGCCCCCGACCGCCCCTTTTTGCAAGCCCCGGGACTTACGAGCGCCGCCGAGCCTATGCAAAATAGGCTCTGCGCGTGCAGGGGTGTTTTAAAAGGGTTCCGCGTGTACCTTATGCGCGTAACCCTTTTAAAATTCGGCCCTATATCAATTGGATCACCTTTATCTACATGTTTATTTACAACTTCAAAAAAATCTAATAGACTGGAAGGCAAGACTTTTACTAAATCCATGTTGGCTCTTTCCCTTTAGACTATGTCTAGCCAAATGCCCAACATACTCCTCAGTAAAGACCAAAGCAAAGAATTAATTTTGTTTTTTGTGATGTTTTGTCCTCCCTGAGTGCTTCTTTTATCCCTTAATAATCTAATTGTCCAAATTATTCTCTCACAAGCTTCTTGATTCGAAGATACTTAAAGATTTTAATATTGGTTTTTGCCTCTGTTGAAGCTTCTTTTCAAATTCTCTTGGCCTGCCTTATTAATGTTTTAAATGTAACTCACCAGTGCTTTATGTTCACTTAGATTTGTTTTCCATTTTCTGAAAGATGTCTTTTTACCTTTAACAGCTCTTTCACCTCACCATTTAACCATGGGAGTAATTTGGTCTTCCTTTAATCGTTTTTAATGCATGAAATACATTTTATCTTTTAATTATTATTTTTTTAAATTTAGCTTGAGCTCACACCTCTTTAGTGGTAGCACGAGGCAAGTTACTTACTGTACTGTTCCTGCTTAGCCTGCTCCTACTGCCCTGCTGCTCTCTTTGTTCAATACCTTGCTGTGTTGATGCCACTCTTCTTGCTGCCTGCTCTGCACTCAAGGACACACAGTGTTCATGCCATTGTTGCTTGTGCCATTTGCCCCGACAAAGGACCTTTGGAATGAGAATGTGATGATTTCCTATGCAACTATTGCATATCCCCTGATTAAATCATTGGAGAAATAAAGATCCTTTGTCAGGAATATATAGAAGAAGGAAGAAGATAGGAAAATATCACTAATTTCTGGACTGGGATATTGTTTTAATGCACTTGTGTGTAATTAGTATATTTGTAATATTGTTTAAAAAATGTATAGGTGGAGATCAATTGTATGAAACTGTGTTTCTTGAGAGAGACACTGTTTCAATATCTGTTTCTAGGGTGAATGATTTTAAATTTTGAGAATAGTGAATAGATGTTTATTGTATTAAAATTGTGATCACAATTGATTTTTTGAAATATAATGATTACTGAATTTTAATATTTTGTAATAAACAATTCAATTAGTATACAGGTATATTATGATTTATTTGGGAATGTAATACCTCTTTTACCCTTATGTGTTTTGTATATACCCGGTCTCGTGACATCTTGAGCAAGAAGCTGACCTGATCGCATCTTGACCAGGGCATCGCATCTTGACCTGGGCTCTGACCTATGACAGAGTTCACCTGCATGCTAACCTGTTTCATAAGCCTGCCTTCCAAGGATTGGTGTTCCTGGTTGCCAGGCATCTTTGAGCTCTGCTGCAGGTCTGAATTGTCCTTATACACATCTGGCCTGTTTGTCTCAGGACTTCTATTTACAGAGAGATGTTGCTATTATTCAGAGAGGCCTAAACAGCTGTGCTGGCTGGGCAATTAACTCAGCCAGCTATTGCTATTGTGGCCAAAGTTAATCATCTCTGTATTTCATTGCTGGAGCACAGGTTAGTGTCCATTTGTGAAGTTGGAATTAATTTTGAGTTGCAGAGTAGTAAAACTTCTGGTATCTCCTACAGTTACCCTTCTCTGTCCCTTTTCTAATTCTGCTATATCTTTTTTGAGATGTGGTGATGTAAATTAAATAAATGATATATCTTGGAAAATGAAATGACAAAAATAAAATAGCAAATACAACACACTAAGGACATGCACTAAAAAATTATGCATAAGGCCAGGGCTGTTTAACTCTTTTCCATACAATGTATACATTGCCTTCCTTGTCGTCAAATATATTTCCTGCATATCAGTTGTGGATATCCTAAAAACCAGATCTGTTCCTGGCACTGGAGAATCGGCTTTAGTCTAAGGATGCCTAAACTAATCCCTGCCTGCAGCGGCTCGCATGGGAAGGAGGAAGTAGCTGAACTGCCCCAGGGCTCAGCATCTTCTTACCTCTTGCAGTGTATCCTAGCAACAGCCTCGGGTCCTCCAGTGACGCGATTTCACTTCCCCCCACCTTCAACACCTCTCGCGAGCGAAGCTTCTTTCCAGTCTTGGGTTGGTCTCCAAGGGCAACGGCGTAGCCTTAGCTCTGCGTCGTCCGTGGTGCTGTCAGACTACGGCCGCTGGCTCCGCGCTTGTCCCTCCGGCGGAGACATGGCTACCTCCCGGTTGGTGGCTGAAGACGAAGAGGAGGAGGAGGAGCTGCAGCGGAGGCCGCGTCCGCCGGGGTCGAGATGCACGGTGGACGAGCCGGCGCTGGTGATGGGCGGCAGAGACCGTCTGGGCCTGCAGAAGAACACCATATGCTCGCGCTCGTACTTCGTGGTTGTCATGGTGTTCGTGCACGTTTACATCCTCAATGTCATTGCGCTACTCCTCTACGTCTACTACAGCAACAGCAACCACCACGGCGACGGTGGAAGCAGCGGCAGCACTGGCGCGGGAGACACCGCCTTACCGGGTTCACCTGCCCCGGCTCCCTCGGCGCCAGAGCAGAGATCGCGGCTGGATGGGGCGGCGCCTTACGTGCACCTGCCTCGGCTAGAAGGCATCAAGGCAAGGACAGGGCCACGTCTCTCATTATTGTCATGCATCTCCCTGATAGCACCGAATAATGCTAAAGCCCAGGCTTCAATGCATGCACTATGGATCAGTGCTGCTCAGCTCAAGTGCACGCTCCGTAAGTCTCCAGTACTTTCAGGACACGATAGTTTGTTGTCTCCTGCAAAATATCCTGAAAAGCGCAGCACTGAAAGCTTCTGGAGAGTAGCATTTATATAGCATGCTTGCAATATAGCGATATTAGTGTAATCTGGTAACTCAGTTTAATGAAAAATAATTTTAGGACCAATGGCTTTTTGGCCCTTCCTCTATGGACCGCCTGTGACAATAATCACATTTAAAATTATATAATTTTAGTTGTCATAAATTACCCCATGTGCACCCTTTCATGTTCTTTGATGCAGTGATTCTTATATTGAGCTTTCTTGAAATACCGCAGAAGAATAATTTGTACATATTTTATATTTAGGTTGGGTACAAACAGAAGATGGATCTTGTTCCCAACAAAGTACATTACATGAAAACTCTCAGCTTGAAACCTCTCCTGTTTGGTAAGAGATCCAGGTTGTTACTGAGAATGATACAGTTGATATTTAAAGTGAAAAGGAATATCACGGATGTTAATTGTCAACTATTAATGCTGACATCAATATTTTTCTGTTTTATTTTTGTTTTGGAAAAACCAATGAAAATTGAATATCATTGCCCTTTTTATATGAGTTTCCTAGAGAGTCTCTCTTGTAATATCCATTTTTGGATTTTATACAAAAGTCATGAAGTTAACATGTTTATTACTGTAGATATCTTTTGCCCCAAAAGCTAAATGACCAATTTATTTAATTTGTTTTTTATTAAAAATGTTTCACTTTTTATTTTATATACAAATTTGCTTTTTTGGAATGCTCTCCAATTCTCTTTTTTCCACAGCATACTATTGAGATGTTATTAAAAATCTTTAAAAAAAAAGCTTGCCCTTTTTGACACATTGTTCTAAAATCAATATTTATGGGCCAGTGTGGTGGGTTAGTGCTGCTCGCTGCCATGTAGGAAACTTGGTTTTGGTTCTCAAGCTAAGCTTCTGTTCGCCTGGGTTGCTGCAGAGGCCAGGCATACAGTTCCTGAGGAAGGAGTCTCAGCTAGTACTTAATGGTAACACGAAGAGGTCTACATTTGCTAATGTGTGTAGGGAGTTGCAGTTTGTGACCCCTGGCTGAGGATTTTAGTTATGTTAGGACATGTTATGTTATGACCCGTTTTACTGTTAATTGCCACCTCTGTTCTTTGTATCACCCTGAGCGAACGTTTTAGTTGCATTGTATACCGATGTGATATGTATATTTTACAGGAACGTCGGTATAGAAAAGCTAAAAAATAAATAAATTTCACTTTTCAGCACTTCAGAACAGATTACATTCAAGTACTTTAGGTATTTCCCTGTCCCCAGAGGGCTCACAATCTATGTCATCGCAATGACTGTACTAAGAGGGGATATTCCATCATCCCCCATCCCCCCCCGGACAGGAAATTTTGAATGAAAGCTCACGGCAATGTAGCCCAATAGGTGTTGGTTCTGATTCAGCTGGAAGCACAAAGAAGCAGCTGGGCCAAAAAACAAAATAAATATGGTATTTGACAAATTCTGCTCTTTGCAATTATACCAGAACTATCTGGAATGATTTTAACTAAAGGAACCCTTGATTTATACTATATGGTAAAGAAGCTGGCATAAACAAGGACATTTTTACGATATTTGAAGTATTTTGAAACAGGCCAATTTCTTTATCGCCCCTAATATGAACCAGTAAAAGGGAATTACTAATGTTCATAAAAACTGCTTCACTTACTTTATAATAAAAGATCTTTACCTTTGAGATTTTTTTGGGTAAATACAAACTCCAGTCATTGGTTTTGAAATACATAACATCAGTAATAATTTAGAAATTAACTTAAGCAATTATGCATACACTGCCAGTGGCGAATGAGAACCTAAAAAAAACTATTGTCATGAACAAGTCTATAAATAGTCTATAAATATTCTGCAAAGAATGTAGTCAGCGACAGTGGATGTGTGTGTGCTGATGCAGTAGGAGCTTTTAGTAAGGATTTTGTCACTTTGCTTACTCTCTATCTCTTTTTACTCTCTTTACCGTGAGTATCTCCAAATGTTTCTTGCAACCTGCTGAGTAATTGTTGATAATAAAGAACATTCCTCATAAAGTGACAACCAAGTTAAACAGAACTTCTGGTTGAAGATCATTTGCACTGATTCTAGTGAAAACCTGGCTTCATAGTTGCAAAGTATCACTCTAGTAACACTGATTAAGGTATAGCACTTTAATCGGTGCCTTCCTATCAGTGCTTGTTCTAGCAGACAGGAATATACTAGTACTTCTGATGTGAAGTCATTAAGTAGCCTGTTTTTGTTATCTTATTAGACAGAACCCAGGGTATGATATTGATTATAAGGAAACTGTGAGGTAATTAATCCAATCAGAAAATAATGGATTGTCATTTTAATATATTAGTTCAAAATAATAATATTTTTCACACTAGCATTTTATATCTAAACTTAAAGCCATTCAAAAACTGGACAGTGACCAGAGCTGTGAAGTAAGAGGATTTCTACTTTCTTAAATGCTGTTGCCAATTAAAAAGTTACTGTTTTGAGTGGTGCATATTTAGTGATAATGCAGAGGTCAGGATGCTTACAATTTCATACAACACTGCAGAAATCTATGAGCCAGTAACTAGAAAAACTTCTAAGGAGACATTTGCAAACAATCTAATATTGTGGTATGATATAGAAAATAGAAATATTTTTAGTTCAGAACTTGATCATGTGAAAATATTAAAGCAAATGAAGTTATTTCCTCCAAAATATGCACATTTTAATAATTATGCAGTAAAATTCACAATTATGTTCTGGGAGTTTCTGGTATATTTGAAATTAAACGAATATTGTGAGGTGGGGGTTTTTTTCAGAAAGAATAATGCATATTTTTTAACATGGCTTCCTAGTTTCTCCATGTTACCATGTATTTCCTTGAATGCAAGAGAGAAATATAGCAAAGTGCCAATGATTTGTGTTCTGGTACTTTTGTCCCTGATAGAAAGAGCATTATGGCACCAAATGAAAAGATGCTAGTCTGTAATAGCAAAGATGCCACATGCTGGTGGCATCTTATAGAACAGCAGATATATTGAGGCATATATTTTTGAGAACAACAACTTGTGAGAACTTGTCCTCAAAAAGCTTATGCCTTAATGAACCTGTTAGTCTCTAATATGCCACCAGCTTCTGTGCTGTTTTAAATAAGGTTGTGGTTGAAGTCAAAATAACACCCTAAGTTTATGACTTCAAAGGGACAGTTTTATATGCATAATACAAAGTGAGGATGAATTCTGATTCTCTCTCTCTCTACCATATCTTGGCCTATGTTTTGCTAAAATCATATGGTAGAGGACTAAGGGGGGAAACAAAAATCCTAACTGATTTAGTCTGTATGGTTGCGATAAGAACATAAGAACTGCCATACTGGGTCAGACCAAGGGTCCTTCAAGCCCAGTATCCTGCTTTCCACAGTGGCCATTCTGGGTCACATGTACCTGGCAGGATTCCAAATAGTAGATAGATTCCATGCTCAGGGTTAAACAGTAGCATTCCCCAAGTCTACCTAATTAATAATGGTTTATAGACATTTTCTCCAGAAACTTGTCCAAACGTTTTCTAAACCCAGTTACACTAACTGCCTTTACCAAAAAATTTGGCAATGAATTCCAGAATTTAATTGGGCGTTGAGTGAAAAATATTTTCGCTATTTGTTTTACATGTACTACTTATACATTACATTTCTCATTAGAGAGTAGAATATTATTTGTTGATCTTGATATTATGTTGATATCACCATTTCTCAACAGTTCGGTACATGATACACAGACATGGGTGGAGAGGGATAAAGTGTTTGGTTTTCAGTAGGATGTTGATGTTTTCATGTTATTGTGCATCTGTTATATTTACCTGGTATATTTAATGTACCTTTGGCCTGGATTCATTGTTCTATGTAATTAGCAATTAGCATTTAGCTTTCTATGTTATCAGCGTTCTATTAGCATTTTATGTTCCATGTAATTAGCATGCTCTCATGCTTATGTTCAGTTTCAATGTAAACCGAGACGATATGCAATATCTTGTATGAATCCCGGTATATAAAAATGTTAAATAAATAAATAAATAAATTCTATCGCAGAATGGGGAATCCAGCGAAAACGGGGGGGGCGGGCCTGCAAAAACCTGCAGCCTTCCTGCGGTGTTTTCGCTGCTGGCTTTCGCACCCAATAGCACCACCGTGAAAGGTGGTGCTAATGGGCATGCTACTGGTGACGATAAGGTTACTAACCTTATCGCTGCCAGCGAAGATATTGCCGAGTCCACCCCCTCGCCGCCCCGACTCCTCCCCCTCGCTGCCCCGACTCTGCCTCCAGCATGCTATCGCACACGAAAAGGGACTTTTCGCATGCAATAGAGGCTTATCACATGCGATAAGCCTTTGAAAATGACCCCCTTTGTTTGTTGATATTGAATAATAAAAAGATTTGTACATACCGTAAATGTGCTACTTAGTATCTTCATGGAGTGTCCCCATCTTTTATTTTTTGAAAGCATAAATTACTGATTCATATCTACCCAGCTGGGATATATAGTTTGTTAAAGCAGTGTAGATAGACAGAGCTGTCATCTACTATATTCTTATGAATCATAAGCTGAGGACAGACCCTTCATGACATTTGGACTGAGATTAAGAACCTGTATAATAGGGTGGGGGGTTTGGTTAGTGCCCTGCCACCCAAATCATTCAGAACCGTAATCTAACCAGGAGGTTAAAAAAAGTTGTTAGAATTACTAGTTTTTTAAATTTACTTTGTAATGCTACTTGATTTAGCAAAACTCTATACTTTAATATTCATTGTGGTCAGTTACAATGATTAACGTACAAAATGACTTATCATTTAGTATACACAATGTACATTTATTACAGAATTGAAATATCAGCTGCTCAGTTTTCTCTGTAGCTGTTTCATTCCTATTTGCGAGTTGAAATAAATGTTATTGGAACTAGATTTGTTGTAAACTGATCTCTTTTGCATGCAGATCTTTCAAATATTTTCCACGCCTCTTCCCAGAAATTTGTCCTGCGTATGGTGAGCACTGCAAGAACATGGAGTTGTAAAATAAAATATAGTCTACCTTATGTTACTGTACTGTATATAGCTTATTCTGAATTTACTGCAGATTGCATCAGTAAGTCAGTAATCACTCCATTTTGTAGAGAAGACTATAGCACAAAAATAATAATTGGAAAATCACAGCTAGCTAGCTGAATATGAGAGAAACACATATTTAAAACAAATTCTCTTATATGTAAACATTTATGCTCGGCACCTATGGTGTTTCCATTTCCTTAAAGCGAGCTGCAAGTTCTTGTGTTTCTTATGCCAGGAGTAGGCTTTATTTGCCACCACTTTGTCACTTTGAACTTCCCCACTGATGACATAGTATCCTGAACGGGTGCCTCGCATGATGTTGTGAACGCAGGTGGCATCAAGGTCAAGCCACTGCTGGAGTCTTGGGAGGATGTCAGCCTTGAGCAGGGGACCATGCTTCACCACCTCCACCCTGGGGTCCAAGTCAAACTCAAAGATTGTGGTGGAGGTTATGTTCTTCTTGGAAATTTTAATTTTTACAGCTGTGAGAAGCAGATATATATTTATTTATACCTTATTAACGTGCATGAATCCTGTCCTCTTGAAAGATTTTTGATTGGGATTTTAGCTTATTTATTAAAGGCCTTTCTTCAAACCCAACAAGAATTATTGCAGTGTATGTTTTACTGTTAGAATTTTAGTCTTGAGCATAGTAAAGATTTGTACAGTTGATAATTAAATCAACTTTTTAATGATTTTTACATTTTAGTTAAATAAAGTGCTTGTGAATATTTGGACTTATACTTACTGAAATCATTGACACAGAAGGTATTCAGGATCTCCTTTGTTGAACTGGCTTCTTCCAACTCACAATCCCTGCAGCTTGCTCTGGGCACTGCTGTAACATAGAGCAGAGTTATAACAATTCTACAGCCAGGAGACCTTCACTTCCCCTGTAAGTTATCTTTTGAAAAATATCTTGGAAGCTGCATAACCTTTGGACAAGGGAGCAGAAGTATCTTGCCCAGACTTTACACCACCCTCAGTCATTAACCAACAGCACAACATAGCATGGCAACAATGTGCCTGTACTTCAGTCATTGCTGAAAATCTTTGTGCTAAATGTGGTACTCAGAGGGGAAAAACACTATTATCCTGTTCTTGCTTTTCACACCTTGATTTTGATCTTATTCTGTGTTGTACATATGCATTTTTCCGTTGATAAGCAGGCTGAATTAGCCATTGCATGTGGGGGATGTTGTCTGGTGGCACCGAATAGACTCATCTTTCCAAGCCGTAGAGCTTTGAGCTCTACTGAGAATATGCAGGAGTTCCCACATGGGCGTTTCCTCATTATACATATGCATTTATCAGTAATTTAATATGGCAGAATTTTACGGGGCCAGTGAGCTAGTGTTTCACTAACATCACTTGTTCATTAGCTCTTTTAGCAACCCAGGGCTATAAAAATTGGAACTTTTTACATTTAATTAAAAGATCAGCTAAAATGTAGCATTACAGTTATTGTAGATAATCAAAATTCTTAACTTCTGTGCAGGGTGTGACCTCAATCTTCCTCTTTCCTTAATACATGTTAGCCAAATGTCTTTCTATGGTACCTATTCTAGCTTGACCAAAACACAGTTTATTGACCCCAGTCCCTGTTATTGAAGAAGAGCTCTTTACTTCCATGCAATGATCATAATGTGATAACATTTCTGTTAAATTGGAGGAGCACACTTAATGACACACAGAAGAAAATGGGCTCCTTCATTTTCCACCAAACAATACAAGTCAGACAAATGGCTTACTTCTGCGACTTGTGCTTGTGCCATTTGTAATGGATGAGATGCACATGCTATGATCAACTGGGAATTTGTTGCAGTTCAGGATCTCTGGCCATGGGTATCCATAACAGGCCATTATTGGGGCACAGCTGTTTCTCACCACCTCACAGAGGCTACGGCAGGGGTAGATAAACCTAGCAGTAGAAACAGGACTTATTGAATCCAAATAATGTCAGCAAAGGCACTAGTAAAGAAATGAACTTCAGCTTTAGCAGGAACAGTTCTCCACATCAGGTAAACTGATGCAATAATGACAAAATGATCCCACTTGTAAGACTTTCAGCCATAGCTTTTCTAGTTATTCCCACTTTATCATCTCACGTACTGCTCCATAAAAATTAACAGCCGAATTTTAAATTGGCCATGCGTGTAAAAATCTCCACTTTCGCGTGTGGTCGGGCTCTGCGCACACCTCGCACATTTTCAAAAGGGCCCCCTAAGGCTGCCGGCTGTCTTGGACGGCCTCCATCCCGCCCCGCCCCCTGACCCGCCCCTTTCTCAGGGCCCGGCACTTGTGCACGTATCGCCACTTACGTGCGTGACCGGGCCCTTTTGAAAATGTGCACGGCATGCACAGGGCCTGGCCATGCACAAAAGTGACGATTTTTACACGCATGGCCAGTTTTAAAATTCGGCCGTAATTGTTCATCTCAGACATTATTCTTCCTGATCATGACATCAGACATTTACCAGCCTGTTTGATGATGTATTCAGAAGAATGAATGAGGTTTGAAATGAACTGTGGGAATATCTGTATAACAGATACACACACAAGGAATAGCTGAAGGCCTAACACATTACAGCCACTCTGTACTTATAAGTGTTAGTGCTTCCATGTTAAATTTTACATCAAGTGGTGATTACCCTATAAATTTCAGGATTTTGTTGGAAAATCATGCCTGTAGTGTTTGCTGAGCTGTCTGTGTTCTGTAGATATGGGGAAGAGGGAAATATATGATCTTTTGTTTAATAATCAACTTTCATTGAATGGTATATGAGAGTGAAGTCATGTAACCTAGAACTCACAAGTTAGTATGATCTAAGTATTTTAATTCTACAAAGGGATTTTAGCCACATTGGATGCTTTAATGAAATACAGGTGCTCATATCAGTATATGTAGATAATAAACAGGACCTGAGATACTAAGCTTTTTATCCTAAAGACACAGGCCTATGTACTAAAGGTTTTCTCCCATCTTGTGTCTATGAGGGAAATGCTGAGTACATAGTTCCCAGAATGGGGTTTAGGGGGGTGGTGTTACAGAAACACTCTGATGTATTCATAGTAAAACTGAGGAGTAGGTACAAATCTACTTCTCTAGTTATACCATACTTTTCATCCATTGTAATGACTACAAATCTTTAGTGAAGTCAATTTATTTATCGTGTTTTGTATACCGTCATTCGGTTTCACCATCATAACGGTTTACAGAATTGTATAAACATCATCACAGCATCTTATCATGTGGTGTAAGATGATTACATATAAAGTTATCAATTGTGAGGTTCATTATATACAGTAAAGATCTTACATTCAGCAAGGATATTACATATATACTGATGTTACATATAGGCTTGGGTTAATAAGTGGGGGATAGGGGAAGGTGTATAGGCTGGGTGAGATATACATTTGGATCTGTAGCAGCAGGGGGTTTAACAATTCCAAGTTTCTTTCTGATGATGTAATATATACTATGAGGTCAGTTGGGGAATCATTATTAAGAGTTCTTTGGTGGATCTAGGGATGTAGTATTTTTCTTGTTTTATTTATTTGCAGCTTTTATATACCGACATTCGTTTAGTAACATCACATCGGTTTACAATTAACATAACGACTAGCAACAGTGCTTTACAATTGAACAATTGAACTAGATAGAATAGTAACAAAACAAAAACAAAGGCTAATTACAAGTAAGGAACAGTTGAAGGATTTGGAAGGTCCATGCTAGTTAAGTCAGTGATTAAATAGCAGAGCAAATCACATTTAAGTAAAGTGATATATAATACAGGTTGCAAAAAGTTGTAATGAATGGTTCTACTATGAAAACATAAACATAGAAACATAGAAATGACGGCAGAAGACCAAACGGCCCATCCAGTCTGCCCAGCAAGCTTTCACACTTTCTTTTTCCTCATATTTATCTGTTACTCTTGGCCCTTAGTAACCTTTTGGTTCTATTTCCCTTCCACCCCCACCATTAATGTAGAGAGCAGTGTTGGAACTTCAGAATGTTTCTGTAACACCACCCGCCTAACCCCCCCCCCCCTCCACCTTTTGACACCCACCCTGATTCAAGCACCCCTCTACAGTGGTACATATATATTTAGAATGTCAGACTGCCTCTATACAGAGGCTCGCTCGCTCTCTCTGTGTTTTCAATATCTACCCCAAGTAGATTAGAGAGGTAGGAAAAGCAGAATCTAGAGCACTTGAAAGAAATTTGAACAAGGTAGACAAATGTGATTTTTCAGTCTAAACTTTAGCTTTGGACCGATTTTAAAAGAAGATCATGTCCTTAAAGTAATCTTCTTATGCTAGGGAGCCCAATTTGACTTTTGAAATTAAAAAAGGATCACTTTAACAGCTTCCAAAATTGTTCAGTATGAATCTTTTTTTCAATTCTGTATCTGTTGTACCATTCATTTTATTTGCATCCCACTGCCTAAAGCATTTAAGCATCTCCTTTGGTTTCATACTAATGCCAATGAGTTGTAAATATGGTTACTAATGGAACTGAGAAACATTTAGAAAAAAGTAAAGTTTAAAAAACGTTTGTAGGCTACTGAGGTACCCATGGCAGCTCTCTTCATGCACAGGAAAAGGGATTCCTTTTCCATTAATTCCATGATTTAAGCTTTCTGTATGCAGTTTTATTACTAGGTGAGTGACATTAAAAAGAGAAGAAGAAATATTATTGATTTGGGGCCTGATTCATCAAGTGCCAACCCCCCCCCCCCCAAAAAAAAATGTAGTCTATACATTTTTAAATGTAATTAAAATAAAATTAAGGTATTTTCTCATAGACACAGAATGGGAGTAAAACTTGAGTTGGCCCCTTAGTGATGCACATAATGGAAGGAGACATTATTGTGTGATAAGGCAGAAGTTAGGTAGCTTGAAAGTGCAAGGATCCCAGAACTATTGTATAAATGTGTAAAATGCTGGAATAGAAGGGTCATAGAATATTGACTTCAGGAAAAAGAGGATAGATTTTATTGTTCATACAGTGCAAAAAATGCAGGTTTATAATTAGCACAATGAAAATTTTCCCAAGTAAAAGACAAAGCAAAAAAGTAAGACAGACAGAAGGGAATGAGTATGTTTTGTTGATGAAACCTTTAAATTACTGGAATGATAACATTGGATATTTGTAAATTCATAGGAGAAACACTTTTTACAAGTTAGGAAAATACATTATTCTTCCTTTTCAAAACAGTAGATAGTTGAAATATCTTTTTTTTAAAGTAACTTACCTGTCTAAACAGATTGGTGCAAAAAGTGAACAGAGGAAGATCCTTGCATTAGGATGACACTCTCTAGCTAACAGAGGAAGCCAGCTAGAAGACTGCTGGATCACCTCAGCCATTGTTTCATGCTCCAGCAGGTTGGGGATCCTCATCTCTGAATAGCCAATGTCATAACATAGAGCCATGCCCCTTGGGATCAGCATGCACCTTGAAGAACTAACCAAGAAGTCCACAGAAACTCCCTGGGAGCCCAGGGGGAATAGCCAGAGCAAGAGAAACACTAGGCTTTTGCTGCTGGCATATCGGTCGTGCACTGAAAACATTTTCTGTTCCGATTCCCTAACAGAAGAATTGTTCAAATGCCAGTTGAGATTCCTTCTTCTCAACTGAGAACAGAAGTGAGCTTTTCCTGGCTCTGAGATGATTTTTATAGTGTGGAAGCCACCTCTATTAATCACTTCTCATTAAGGAACTGCCTTCTGGATGCTCTAGTGGCAAAGACAATACCTCAGTTTGAGTTTGTTAATGGACCTGATTAGACTTTTCGGGGGGGGGGGGGGGGGCTCTTATAATAAGGGGGCAGAGTTTGAAAGTTTCCTCTCTCCTAACCTCCACAGTGTCCTGGTTTGTTTTGGGTTTGTTGGGTTTTTTTTTTAGATCTCTGTTGGATGCTATTAGTTGGGTCCAGTCTTCTTACCTGCCCTGAGATTAGTAATTATCTCATAAATGCAAATATTTTCCTCCCTTTTTTTCTTTTGTGAAAAACAATCATGGGTTGACCAAGGTCAATTAAGAACTATTTGTATAGTATACTGCAGTCTTGAACAGGGAGGGATCACCTCCATTCACAAGCTGAGCCTACCAGGCAGCTTTTCATAGAGGAAACTTCATTTGCAGGTTTCTTGAGGATGCTGTTTGCTTACCGGATTAGCAGCACTTAATCTGTAAGCTTTTCATTTTCCAAATGTACTATATTGTTTTGGGTGTGTGACTTTTGTGTGTGCATATGGGCTACCTCTTAAAGATTTCTAATTCTTAATCATTACGAGTATTTAATTCCATTGTGAAATGCGACTCTTCTGGTTTAAAAGGGTTTCCAGGTTCACACAATTTATTGTGAATTATTTAAATCAAGATTTGATAATGCATACCATTATTTGTTTTGTTAATTATGGCATAATTCAGTAAGTTTATGCTTTTTATTCTAAAGATCATTCACTAAAAACTGAAACATGGATGTTCAGTTTATGAAGTACTCAAAAACAATTTTATGAAAAAGTTTTAAAAGGACATTTTACAAAAATGCACCCAACATAATTGATTAAAGGACCTTCGTTTTAAGGGCAATACCATCGCAAAGCTTCAAATGGCAAGGAAATCATTGCCTAGCAATGGCTTGGCGCGCGCCGGCTGCCCAAAATCGACAGCCTTGCGCGCGCCGATCCAGGATTTTAGAAGATATGCGCGGCTACGCGCGTATCTTATAAAATCCAGCGTACTTTTGTTTGCGCCTGGTGCGCAAACAAAAGTACGCAAACGCGCTTTTTTAAAAAATCTACCCCTAAGTGTAGAAATCCTGCAGAAACTGTCAGTAAATACTGTGAATTTAACTAGATGTCTTATGCACACATTTGGTAAAGTTTAAGAACCATATAAAAACTTTTCTATAGGAGTGCATAGGCACAATGGACTTCCAACATTTTATTTTTTTCCCTTAAAATAAAACTAGCTGAAACCCACAAAACACTTGCGATGCAATTGGTATCTGTAAATGGCTTTAGGAAATTGCCCTGTCCAAGTCAGATGTTTTCATTTTGCAGGGCTAAATTTATAAAACAAATATCTTTCACTTTGTTATTATTTTAATGTTATATTTCATGTTATTTGCCTGTAGAAATTCCCAATTTCTTGACAGAAGAGGAGTGTAAGTTACTTATTCATCTGGCCCAGCTGAAGGGCTTGCAGAAGAGCCAGATTCTTCCCACTGAGGAATATGAGGAAGCCATGGAAAAAATTGAGATTAGCCAGGTAGACATCTTTAATCTGCTGGATCACAACCAGGATGGGCAGCTACAACTGAAGGAGGTATGATGCCAAAGACCTGGGCCAGGTGACATTGAAATAGACACTTGAAAAAAAAATCAGGATAGGTCTTTGAATGTCACAGGATTAAGACCATAAAGTGGCATTTCTGTCAGGGCTGCTTTAACCACTTAAGGGGCCTGGGCAAACTTTTGTGGTTAGGTCCCCTTTTATTTCATCCACATTGACTGTATTCCTCCCTTTCCTCCCTGACACCAGCACTCTCCTCCTTCCCTCCTCACCTGTTAATCTGATGCTAGCAGCCCACTGCTGCAGCTTTCCTCCTCTGTGCTAACTGATGGAAGGGCAGCTGCATGCTATCACCTTTCCTTCCAACCCAAGTTGGCCAATGCAAGCACACCTCTACCTTCTTCCAACCTATGTAGGCCAACACAAGCACACATGTACCCTCTTTTCCCTTGTGGACTTATGTAAATGTGGTATGAGGCATGTTTCTCCTTTTTGCTCACATGGGCTGGTGTGAGCACAGTGTTAAGAGCCTTGTGCTATGGACAGGACCAGTGCAAGGGTATTCCATAGGTGTACCTTCAGCCTTGTGGCCCCAATTAATTTTCAGGCCCATGGGACCCCCTGAGATTTTAATAATTAACTTCAAATCATTATGAACCTACCAACACCCTTCCCAGAACAATCCTGTAAAACACATAGACATCACATTTTAAAATATTAAGCTGTTTGATTTATATACTGTATATATATAGTGAGCTTCCAGTTGTTCGAGCTGCATGTCATTGGGACTGTAACTGCAAACAGCAATCATTTTGCTATAAGCATTAACATGCGCTCTAAGGATTGAGGATGTTTATGTCATACTCCAAAGAATGCTGTGAGGTTTTCTCCGATACTTCTGTAGTCCATCATTAAGCTTGCAATTGAGATCATTCAATCATCTAATTGACAATGTGAACCTCTTAAGACTATAATCATTTTCATACCCGGTTTGAATTCTGTGCAGTCTTGATTTTTGAAAAATCCCCCAAGGAAGCCCGTATATGGGTGAAACAAAGGCCTTTGTTGGGACTTGGGACTTGGACCTGTAGTAAAACCTTTGAACAGGTTTGAAACTATTTCTAAAATAATAGTTCTTGCATTCAAATTAGACATTGAGCATTGACCTGCAATTAATTATCTATTTTGTACAGGGGAATTTTTTTTAACAAGTAATGTCTTGTAAAAGCATTTAAGGCAAAATTGTAAGAATGATCATAATGTAAAATTGCCTATGTAATATGCTAATTTTACAAGATAGCTGGGTATAAATTTTTTATGATTGTAAAATTATCTCAAAAGAGAACTCCCAATTTATATAAATATGTAAAACAAAAATGGGAGAATACCCATATATTTTCAAATTAATGTCCCAAGTGGTTATCACACATTTTTATTACAGATTACAAAAATATAAAACAATTATTGCAGTAAATACTGCTCACCAAAATATGTTAAAACTACATCTCAATCATACATATTCATCTTTCTCAATCATACACAATCAAAGAACAGACAATATATAAATACTTATAACAAAGATACAATATAAATATCACAGCTTATGTATAATGTACACATATCTTCCAACACGTTAAGGGAGAAAACCTCCCACCTTGAACACCTGTCAAAGAATTAAACAAATGAAAAAACACTAAAAGAACAGGAGATAGATTCTAGGCTGAAAAAAACCTCATTCATCTGCAAAATATGTGCAGAACAAACTAACACTACCTAGGTGCTATCAAGCTCGGGCGAGAGTACATTGTAGAAATCTCATCTTTGTGTACCTTTCTTCATTCCAAATCACATCAAATGTTCACTGATGTGTATTGTGCTGTTCGTACGTCTCATTGTGAATGTAAAACTGGCCCCAAAGACCACCACCAAAACCTCACTTCGAGTTATAGTTGACACTCCTACAGTGGTATAAATAGATGACTAATATGCGTGTCACCCCAGAGGTGCTCGCTCTCTCTCTTTCTCTCTCTCACCCGCACCCTCACCCTCACCCTGTTTCGGGCATATCACACAGCTTTATGCCAGTAAAAAAAGGTGTAGTTATTTCTGGAACTCCTATCCTTTGACTACATTTTCATAATTGGCATACGCATCGCGCGATGTGTAAAATAATGCCCTAATGCGCTTTGAAAAATGACCCAGTAAAGGAGCAAATGGACGCGAATGCAAAGGCCCTACTTCCCAGGAGGGTTCTGGACTGGTGAAGCAGGACTAATGGAAAGGAAATTAACAGGTAAGAAAAATTTCTCCTTCCATTTCGTCCTGTTACACTAGTCCATGCCAGTGGACCCAAAACCCCACTACTTAAGGAAGAAAGAACCAGAGAACCCCTGCTCCTCCTTGGCCAAGACATCCAAAAGGTAATGCTTCAAAACTGAATGCAAAGATGACCACACTGTCACTTTGCAAATGTCAGCTGGGGCAACCGCAACTGCTTCTGCCTATGAAGAAGACTGTGCCCGAGTAGAATGAGCATGGAGCAGCTCAGGAGCCTGCCAGCCCTTGAGCAAATAGGCTGATGAGATAGTGTCCTTAATTCATCTATTGAGACCTGGATTTGGTGAGATTTGGGGGGAGGGGGACACTGGGAAATTGAAGGTCAATGGGGTTAGTGAGGGCTCAGGGATTGGGAGGAGAGTGAGGACCTGGATTGGGTGAGGTTTGAGGAGAAGAATGGGGACTGAGTGAGGACTTGGAGACAATGGGATTGAGTAAGAGAATGGGGGTTAGTGAGAGCTGAAGTATTGGGTATGGATTGGAGAAGAGTGGGGACTCAAGACATTGAAAAGGGACTAAGAAGAGAATGGTGGGGAAGTTGGGACTATGGGATGGGGAAGACATCAGGGACTTAAGAGACTGAGTGGGGATTGGGAAGGTAATGGGGACTTGGACATTTGGAAGGAGGCTTTTGAGATAGGAATGTTAGTCTAGAAGACTATGAATGGAGGATTTGAGATGGGGCTGGGTTTGGGAGATGGGTATAAGAGATGGAGGCTTAAGTGCGGAGAGGAGTTGAGAGGTGGCATAAATGACCTGGGGTGAAAGACAGTGGAAAAGGATAAGAAGAGGGGGCTGGAGAGGGGTGAGAGGTATTGGAAAGGTATAGGTCTGTGAAGGGAGTGAGAGATGATGGAAATGGGGCTAGAAAGGAGATGAAAAGGATATAATAGGAGGTTAAGTAGGGGATAAAAGGTAGATGAAAGGGACTGGAGGCAGGGGAGGGAATTAGCAAAAGAGAATGAGCTGAGGCTGGTGAGAAGATGAAAGGTAGAAGAAAATAAATAAAGGCTGGGAAAAGGGTGAGTACACACTAAACCTGGGGACTAAGGAATAAGCGAAAGAACCGAGGAATAAGAGACTGGGGAAGGAGGGAGAAATGGGAGGGAATGGGAGGGTGGATGAGAAGGGGTGAAATAGGGAAATAAAAGTCTGGTATATAGGTGAGAGGTGAAAAGAGATATTAAGGATAATTAATTAGTGAATAAAGAGGTAAAGAAGAGAAAAATGGAAAAAAGAGACATGAAAGATCAAAGTTAGAGCAGGTGTTGAAGAAGAAGTGAAGAACACAGGAAGAGAGAAAAGAAATGGAAAATAAAAAGGAGATTGGAAAAAGAGTTAGCAGAAGGTAGAGGAAGGTGGGAGAGAAATTGGGTCCAATGCAATAAGAAAACTAAGATGCCCAGACAACAAAAGTATAAAAAAAGCATTTTATTTTGAATTTAATGTTTGGAATATATAAATTTTGGAATGTGCATCTCTGATATCTTTATATTTTGTTCAGTACAGGAGGAAGTGCATGTCTTTCTATTTTTCCAGTACATAACATAAGAACATAAGGCTTGCCATACTGGGTCAGACCAAGGGTCCATCAAGCCCAGTATCCTGTTTCCAACAGTGGCCCATCCAAGTCATAAGTACCAGGCAAGTACCCAAACATTAGATAAATCACAAGCTACTATTGCTTATTAATTACTATAATAGCAGTTTATGGATTTTTCTTCTAGGAACTTATTCAAACCTTTTTTAAACCCAGTTACACTAACTGTTGTAACTATATCCTCTGGCAATGAATTCCAGAGCTTAACTATGTGCTGAGTCCTCTATGTGTTGTCCTGCATGCAAAGATGACTTCTAGGGGTTACAAGTTTACTTTTTATCTACTTGGGAAAGCCACTGCTTATCCCTGGGAGTGAGCAACAAAGAACTGGAGCTACTCTTTAGGATTTCCTGCTGGGCTCACTGGATTTTTGGTCTGACTCAGCACGGTACATCTTATGGTCTTATGATTTGTACTACTTCAGCGTGCCTGATAGTGGAGAAAGTTTGTTTTGCTGTTTCTAAAGTGACACCAGAATTTAAATATTCATTTAAAGTTAAAATATAAAAGTATGAAGTAAAATTATGTGGTTTACAGGATTATTTTTGGAGGTGAGAGAGGTGGAAATCCATTACAAAAATTTTGATGAGGACCATATAGGTACGAGCCCTGAGTTTACATAGTTACTAGAATTGCTTCTGGGAGGACTTGTTCAGTTAAGAGGGTTGGTTTGTGGATAAATGTATAACTAGCACAGTCACACTTCTATTCCTAATTCCCACCCAAATTAACCTCAGGCCCTGCCAAAATATGGGTTCTGGCTACAGCACTGATGGCGATGCCAGTAGGTTTAATCTGTACCCTCTTGATGATGCTGAGGACCCACACGTCCTAGGTTACATTGGGCCACTGGATTATGTAAAACCGCAACCTCACTGCAACCTCCCCCCAACCAAAAGGTCCTCTGGCACAGGTACTGGCATTCTAGCTATTTTCTCTGCAGTCTAATCAAAGCCCCATCTTAGGTGCTGACTGGGTTGCCATCTAAGGCTTAGGCATCCTCGCTGCCTTGGATGAGCACGAGGGGTCTGCTCTGATTAAGACCAAAGGGGCAGAGGATAGCGCTTCCTCAGGTGGAAGTGCCTCCTAAGCCCTGTCCCTTGGATACCTCCTGGAGGAGGAGGCCAGGTCTGCACTGCCCGTGGAGAGCTGCTAGAGCGTTGCATAGTGATCATGGATCTGTGCGACTGCATCCATGACCCTGTCTCCAAGGAGTTTCTCTCCTGTACATGGTACATCAGAGAGTTTTTCGTGCACTTCTGAATGGAGATCTGAGGCTTGTAGCCAGGTGTGTATGCGTGCCCCTATCCTATGAGTCTTGATGTTGTTTCAAAAACAATGAAGGTCAAACAGACCACGTATTTTTCGCAATTGGTGTGATAAATCCTGCTTGTCGAATCTGGGAATATTTTGGACTAGATACACCGCGTCTGCCTTCCTATTGACAGGAGATACTAGGGGTTTCTCTCACCTTCTTATCTGTATCTCCTGAAGGATCTCATGAACTGGGACTGCCACGGTCTCCTTAGGAGGATCCACAAACTGGAGAATGTCCAGCATTTTGGTTTGGGACTCCTCTCGTTACAAAGTTAATGGAATGGTTTCTGTCATTTTCCTCACAAACAGGCCGATTCAGTAAAGTCTGCTCTCCCGGCGCGTGCACAGGCCACTCGCCTGTGCATGCGATGCAGTATTTAAATTAGGTCCGGCGGAGCGGGTCCTTTTGGCCCGGAGCGGCGGCTGTCAGCGGGTTTGACAGCCGATGCTCAATTTTGCCGGCATCGGTTCTCGAGCCCGCTGACAGCTACGGGCTCGGAAACCGGACGCCGGCAAAATTGAGCATCCAGTTTTCGACCCAACAGCCACCGGCTGACTTCAAATTTTTTTAAATTTTTAAATTTTTTACTTTTTTTACCCTTCGGGACCTCCGACTTAATATCGCCATGATATTAAGTCGGAGGGTGCACAGAAAAGCAGTTTTTACTGCTTTTCTGTGCACTTTCCTAGTGCCCGAAGAAATTAGCGCCTACCTTTGGGTAGGCGCTAATTTCTGAAAGTAAAATGTGTGGCTTGGCTGCACATTTTACTTACTGAATTGCGCGGGCATACCTAATAGGGCCATCAACATGCATTTGCATGTTGAGGGTGCTATTAGGTTCGGCGGGTTGGACGCACGTTTTCCGCCCCTTACTGAATAAAGGGTAAGGAAAAACGCGCGTCCAATGGAGCGCACTGTACTGTATCAGCCTGTATACCTGCAAAGGAAAGGTCCTCTGATGGAGACTTACTTCTCTCTGGTGAAGGAGAGAGGTCGGAAGGGAGACTGACAGACACCTTCTCTTCAGAGATGACTTCAGAGTCATAGCCACACCAGCAGAGCAGCATGAGTTGGACTCATGCTGCTCTGCTGGTGTGGGCTCTCTTGGTGTTTTGTCCTTAGCTAGAGGGACTCTGACCAGTGTAGTTGGCTGTTTGGACCTGGACCCTGAGGAACTTTGATGTTGCAGGATAACTTTTGCCCTTGAAGAGCCAAGATCAAGGTAATGGAACTGACACTGGTGCTGGCATCAGCACCGATGCATTTCCGGCAAGCACTTGGAGGGTATCAAGCAGTGGTTTGAGCATCAACTATGTCTGCCTCAGTGCCCTTGATGCCCCAGCACCAAGGTTCTGCAGTGCCTTCTCCAAGGCCTGCTGGATCTTTTTAACCAACTCCTCCTCAAAAATCGCCAATGCCAACATTGACTGGGAAGCAGGAGGAGTGACCACATCTGCTTCAGAACTGAGAGATGGATCGGTGGAAGACACAAGGACTAGTGGAGACTGTTGTGAGTTACCTGCATGCCTATAGAATGAACTGGTCCCAAAAAGCAACACAGAAGCTGATCCAATATAGCAGAAATGCAGACAAAGCAAAAGTAGATCGGTATGAAGGAATATTGATGACCCTATTCATTTTATTTGGTGTTTTGTTTAGTAATTCTGATTATAGAACTCCCTCCATCTGCCCCTCCCTCTTCCCCTTCTTCTGCCACTGTATAATGGGCTTTCACATTGTTTCTCTTGTTCCACTTCTTTCGTGGAGTCCCTCCTCCAGATTTTCCCCAAGTGAAAAACCTTTGTCTACTTTTTCAGGAATTGGTTCATCAGATCTAATTGTGAATAGTGGAGCAGAAGGGTTGATGTCCTCAACTGTGGTGCTGTGTATGTGTTTGGCACTTCTATCTCTGTTGGGGCTTTCATATAACCTCTTGTCTTTACCAACTGTAGGAGGTTTCTGATTGTGTGTATTGTGACTATTGTGAATAGTCTTATTGTATTTCTGAAAAATTCTATTTTGACGATACCAAGGATATGTATTGTTGTTTTTATAGTCTAGCTCATCTCTCTTGAATTTCTCCAATTTCACACTTTTTAAATCTTTTGTGAAATTCTTCAGATTTTTTTTATAGTCACTATGTATTACATCAAAACACAAGTCATTTTGTTTTAAATAATCCAGGTCAAGATCTAATTCCTTTTTGATCTCCTCCTCTCTTTTTTTTTCAAGGTTTTAATAATTAGGATTATCAGATCTAAGGAACATTTATTTAAAATTGCTTACCAACATTGCATAAATTGGTAATTGTCTTTAAACATACTCGGCGGTTTGTTAACTCTGAGGCTTCATGGGATCATTTTAAACCAACAGTAGTGCAACAGCGTAGAGGTGTATAAGCTGCTCCTTACTAAGCTTTTACTTAAATTTATAGTCTCTTCCCACTTTTTCAAAAAGTCTTCAAAGACTTCATCGTTCTTGAAAAAGGGTTCCAATGGGAGTAATTCATTGATGTACCCATCATTGAAGCTAAAAATATCCTTCCAGGGTGAGAACGACATCTTCCGTAAGAGGGATGGTCCCAAAAGCAACACGGAAGACGATCCAATGTAGCAAAAATGCAGACAAAGCAAAAGTAGATCGGTATCAAGGAGAACTTTTACCGAACAATTAGTAGAATGCAATGCCTGACTCGGGCCAAGTTTCACCCATCACAACAAGGGTTGCTTCAGGGGCTGTGTCAAAGATTAAATCAATAGATTAGTATTAAAATACATAAAAAGTGATAAATACATTTAAAAAATCATAATAATATATATATATATATATATATATATATAAAAGTACCCACATATATACTTAATGCGAACATACTATGTACTAATAAATGATATGTGATCCCGATAAAATAGAATCGAAGTCGTGCCTTAAATCCTTAAGAGAGAGCCATTGACCATAACTTTGATCTGACTAGTCACTCGTTTATATGCAGCTTGGACCATTATAGGTAATTTTTAATTTCAATATTACTTTTGTATTACTATATACCATAATGTTTTGATCTCCATATGTCCTAAATGTTTATCGTATATCTTATATGTGAATATATATGTCTGGCTATTTATATATGTTTTTACGCTGTTCGCATTAAGTATATATGTGTGTACTTTTATATATGTTTATATATTATTATGATTTTTTCTGTATTTATCACTTTTTCTGTATTTTAATAATAATCTATTGATTAAATTATTGACCCACACCCTGAAGCAGCCCTTGTTGTGATGGGTGAAACTCTGCCCAAGTCGGGCATTGCATTCTACTAATTGTTCAATAAACGTTTTCCTTGATACCGATCTACTTTTGCTTTGTCTACAGGATGAACTGTCCTCTCCCTGTGACCACTTAAGGGGGTTCTTGGCATGCACTGGACCATCCTCGCTCCCAGCATCTCGAATTTATGGAGATCAGTACTGAGGCTGATGCTTCTTTGGCTTCCCTTGATGCGCAGCATGAGTTCTCCTTGATGCCAGAGACAAAGAGGCAAAAACCCAATGCTTTCTTCAAACGAGAAGAGATGGCCTTTCTCTGGGGTGCCTATCGACTGATGGTATCAAGGGAATTAACGGTTCCCATGATGTTGAGGATGATCCTTTCATCGGTGCAGCTTGGCTGAAGAGTTTATCCATGAATTCCAAACAGAGCCGGCATTCTTTCAGGGTCATGGCTACACACTTGCAGCACCCATGGACATCATGCGATGACCCCAAGCAAAGGACACATCTATCATGGGGGTCCGTGATAGACATGGTCCTTTTGTATCGGGGACATTACTGGAAACCACTAGGCATGTGAGACTGGTCGATGGACACTGCCATGGAGGGAAACAATCACAAAACTTAAAAACCATCAAAAAACGTATCTATGAGGCATCGGCCTCTATGTTGTACACTGGTTATCTTTGGAAAATTATTTTTAAAAAAAATTATCTGTGGAAAACTATGAAGAACAACACTGCAGGACCTTGTGACGAACGATCCTGTGGCTAGGTAAAGAAAAAACGAAAAAAACCAAGCCAGAATAGGAGAGTGAGACAACACACTGTGATCAAAAGGCTTCACAGAAAAAAAGACTGAATAGACTCTGCATGGACGTGTGGTCATGCGTGAGCATGCCTAGTGAGACACAAAGTTTTAGAAACTTTGATATAATTTTTCTGTGTTGAGCTCCATTGGATGATGTCACCTATGTGTGAGGATTGCCAATCTGCTTGTTCTCGGAGAAACACAAAACTCTGCAAAAAAAAAAAAAAAGTCACTCAGAATCTATGTAACAAACCTGTCAAACCAAAACAGCACTAACATCCAGAACTCTAACATCAACAACCCTATATGGCAAAGTAACATTGCAAATATTCCACTAAGCACTAGAATGCAAAAACACCTATTGTCAAAACAGAACAAAGAAGACTGCTACAGATCCCTACATAGAAACTTCATGCTAGTCAAGAACTTCACTGCAGTCACACATTCAGGACACAGACTATCACCAAATATAGAGTAAATTATACAAGTTAGAATTAGAATTATGCAAACAAAAACTCTTTTTTGCTCTGCTGTGCACTTCAGCTTCACTCCTCCTTTCCTGTTCCCTACAGATAGGTAGAGAGGGGGAAAAAAGAAGAGGGGAGGTGCTGAATTAGAGAGAAGTGGCTATTCTTTACTTTGTAGTGTCTCCTTCAGGCTCATCCCCGTCTCCTGTCTCTGAAGGATAGAAGGTGATGGGCTGCTTTATTTATTTTACTTACTTACTTATTTATTTATGGTTTTTATATACCGAACATCGTTTGGAACATCTGATCAGTTTACAGTAGAACTTTCAAATCAGCAACAAGGCTTTACATAGAACTTATCATTTAACAGTAATAACAAACGGTGAAAATTGGGGCAGTAGCAATAGAAAATTGGGGGGGGAGGAAGAGGGGAGGGGGAGGGGGGACTTAAAAGGAAAGGGAGGTGAGCCTGAAGGAGACACTACAAAGTAAAGAATAGCCACTGCTCTCTAATTCAGCACCTCCCCTCTTCTTTAGGGAAGATATTGGCTTTTTGTTCTGCTCTGCGCTCTGTCTGCTCCAGGCTCATGCCTGCTCCTCCTGTTCTCTGCACACTGTCTGGGAGGAAAGGGCTGGAGCAGGAAGTAGAAGGCTGTTCTTTGCTACCTGAGATTCAAGATACTGGCCACTAGAGTAATGGGAGAGAACCCTCTGTGCTCATTAGTGGGCCCCCTTCTGTGCAAGCCACAGGACACTTGTTCCTTTTCCCGATAGGATTGTTTTAATTTTTTACTAAAGTGCTATTCTAGAAATACAGTTTTATTTTGTGGTTGGCATTTTTTTGGGGGAAGGGTGGGTATTATTACTGATATAATTGTGATAAGATGTGTGTTTTATATGTAGTATTATGTTATGGTTTATACGTATAAGAGTAATAATGTTAGGATCAGTAGATTATAAATGTTTTAAAATAAATAAATATGGCCTTGATTTCTTTGTTTTCCCTCATTTCCAGCGTTCATTGCTTTAGTATCTATATCATCAGTTATGATCCTGAGTAACAAGCAGGTGAGTAACAAGGAGTAGTGCCTCTGATTTCAAAATCTTGATGGTTGTTTCAGGTCTTGACGCACACTCGTTTAGGAAATGGCAGATGGATGACCCCTGAGAATATCAGGGAGATGTATGCTGCAGTCAAGGCGGATCCTGATGGAGATGGTGAGGCAATGTCACTCTAAATCATTTTGATAAATTTACTTTTCTTGCACTGCAAAAAGGATATTGTGTGTTTCTCATATTTTCCACCATTCATTTATTTTGGGCCCTGTCATTGTACATAGAGAGGAGAATTTTCAAAAGAATTTCCCTGGGTGGAGTCTGGTGGTTAATGGTGCCAGGGATATTGGTAACAATATGAATAAGAGAATTGTGGGGATAATGGATAACTGGATAATTTTGGAAAAGTGGTAAAAAGCAGGTATTTTCAGGGCTCCTCGGGACGTTATGGTCCCTCATACCCAATAGTTCGAGCTCTTCTACACCACATGGGGGGAGGGGTGGGTAGGGAGGGGATGGTTCTGGGGAGGGGGGAGAGGAAAAACGAAAAATAGAAAGGCAGTTCTGTATTTTGTGCAAGGTTTATTGAAGTTGGCTTATGTATGACTCCTTTGTTCAATGTTGCCATGAATTTATTATTGCTTTTGCCAATAAAAATTTAAATTAAAAAAAAAAAAAGAATTTCCCTGGGTAACTAAGCAGTTACCCTAGTAAATTCCTTGGCATAAAAATTACCCTCCATGCCACTGGAGAAAAGTATGCATACAATTTCAGAGTGCAATCACATTTTACCACTCCAGAAAAGTGTGGGTCCAGGGAGAATTTCTCTTTGAAAATTAGCTTGCAGGTCTGGATAAGTTCTTGGAGGAGAAGTCCATTAATGGCTATTAATCAATTATACTTAGGGAATAGCCACTGCTATTAATTGCATCAGTAGCATGGGTTCTTCTTAGTGTTTGGGTAATTGTCAGGTTCTTGTGGCCTGGTTTTGGCCTCTGTTGGAAACAGGATGCTGGGCTTGATGGACCCTTGGTCTGACCCAGCATGGCAATTTCTTATGTTCTTATGTTGGAGGTTTACTTGAGCAAGCAGACTAGTAGCCTTCAGGGTGCTGGGAAACTTCCTGATTCCCAGCAGCCCCTTTTAGCTGGACTTCATCCAATCCAGATCACAGAAGGAGTGGCAACAACTTCATATTCTCTCTCTTTTTTTCACTGTGCATGTACCTGAAGTTCATGATCTTGCCACACCTTGATAATGTAGACAGTCTTCTACAAAATAGGTGACACTATCCAGTTGAGAGCCACAAAACCACACAGTACCTTATAGTTTGTTGGAAAATGGACTATGGATCTGCTGTGAGAGTTTCCATGTGTCATCCTGTTGGCCAGATGACTGACAGTGTCACAGTGAGCAAATTTAGCACTATGTGCTGAAACAGTGTAAAGCACCCTACACTCTGAACCAAGAGGGCAGTAGTACCAGTTCTGCTACCACATACCATCTCTGACAGCTAAGACTGTGGTCCTCTCAAAGACGTACCCTGTGCATTATACCCTAATTCCTACTCCAACATATATGCACACCCTTGACCCTGATTGATAATAAAAAGTTTCTATGAACCAATGTCAGTGCCTTAGAAATAAAGGTTGACAAACTATTTATAGGTGATACCATTTTACTGGACCAATTTAATATGAGATCTACACTCTACTTTGGGTACCTTTAAAAATGATGGTGTTGCCTCAATAACTATGACATCAGAGTAAGTCTGCTCTTCATTTTTCACATCTACATCTTCTCTACTTAGTCAAACATTAGCTGGTTAATTTCCGTTTTCATGGGAAGCTATTATTACTAAGCTATTATTTTTATGCCATTAAAGGATAATGGCAGTATGAATAAATGTTTAACTGATGTTATTGTTTATGTCTGCTTATTTTTGTAATTGTTTTTATATTGTGATTTTATGATATATGTTTTAACTTTGCATTATGGTCTGCTTAGCATGGTTAATCGCTATAGGCAAAATATAAAGATTACTGTGTTCAGTTCTGGAGCCTGTATCTCAAAAAGGATAGAGACAGGACGGAGGTGGTCCAGAGAAGGATGACCAAAATGATGTGGGGTCTGTTTTGGAAGACTTAGGGAAGGAGAGGTTGAAGGATCTAAGTTTGTATACCCTGGAAGAGAGGAGGTGTAGGGAAGATATGGTACAGACCTTCAAATATCTGAAAGGTTTTAATGATGCACGATATTCAAACCTTTTCCATTGGAAAGCAAACAGTAGAACTAGAGGGTCATGAAATGAAACTCCAAGGGGAATGACTCAGAACCAACATCAGGAAATATTTCTTCACGGAGAGGGTGGTGGGTGCCTGGAATGCCCTTCTAGAAGAGGTTGGTGAAGATGAAAACAGTAAATGAATTTAGAAAGGCATGGGATAAACACTGTGGATCCCTAAAGGCTAGTGGATGGAAATAAAAGGGTGCATGGAGTAACCTGCATGGAGCAGCAGCCACTTCCCCTAACAGAAGGCATGGGGATTACTACCCTTTACTAATTAGCTTCATGATTTTGATGCAACTGCAACATTGCTCTCCACTTTGACGGCAGGTGGGTAGGGGAATAGGATTCAGACAACAGCCAACACTAGGCCCTGACTTTTATGACCTGGGGTACTGATATGCAGACATTAGGGAGAAAGCACAGGACTGCTTCTACGACCAGGACCAAAAGCAAAATATATTCAAGCGGCATTGTCTGAATTATTAAGAAGGCTGCTCACCCTGTAAAAAATTGTTAGCAATAATTTTGTTATGGGTTTGACAGTACTTGGTTGTGATTGTTAATATTTCTACCCTTAACATAAGACTTGGGGGTAACCTGCATGGAGCAGCAGTTACTACACTTAACATAAGACTTGGGGTAACCTGCCAGGAGCGGCAGTTGCTATCATAAGAAACTTGCTGGGCAGATTGGCTGGACCATTTGGTCTTATTCTGCTGTCATTACTATGTTAATATAATTATTTTTAATAAATAAATTAAATAAATAGCTGGTTGAGCTGTGATTTCATTATACCTCCATTAGTATCTATAGCTCACACTCTACTTTTAAAATAAGACTACAGACTCCCTTTAGATTCTCTTTATTTGCATGTTATAAATATACCGGCTGCCATACCTATTTTTCAAACTTCTATAATCTTGATCTTTGTATTTCCCATTTAAATTGTCTGTCTCCGATCAAAAATTGTAAACCGTTGTGATGGTGATACCGAACGATGGTATATAAAACTCGATAACTAATTAAATAATAGACTGATAGTGGGAGGACTGAATGGGTGTAAAAGGGTTAATGGCATCCCTTCAAATCTTGCATGAACTCTGTTCCCACCTAAGAACTGAGGGCCAGATTTTAAAAACTGTGCGCAACCTGGCGCGCACAAATCTACGCCCGATTTTATAACATCCGCGCTCAGCCGCGCGCATGTTATAAAATCCAGGGTTGGCGTGCGCCGAGCAATTGTGCAACTTACGTGCGCCGAGCCGCGCAGCCTTCTTCCGTTCCCTCCGTTCCCTCCGCCCCCCCCACCTTCCCCTCCCTTCCCCTACCTAACCCGCCCCCCAGCCCTACCTAAAACCTCCCCTTACCTTTAATTTTTAAGTTGCACCTGCCTCGGGGCAGGCCTAGGTTGCGCGCGACAGTGACGGGCAGCCCGCGATCCCGGGCACAGTGGCAAATGGTCGTTGTACCTGGAGGCTCCAGCCTCGCCCCCGGCCTGACCCCGGCCCGCCCATTTTTTCAAGCCCTGGGACATAGGCGTGTCCCGGGGCTTGCACTCGTCGCCGTTTGGAGCTCTTTAGGCAAGCAGAATATTCGGTACTACCCACAAAAGGGAACTTGCTCCAACAATCCTCTTGATGTAGCTTTCAGAAATGTTGGCACAATTAGAAAAGAGTGATCTAATTGTCTCTGGTATTTCCAGCAAACAGAAAACTTCAGTTAAAGCATAGCTGCCACTGCTGTCACTATCTTACTACTGGAGTGCTGGCACATCTCAGTTAGAATGGACAGAGTTAGTTAGGATTGGACGTGTTAGTATGTCATGAGAGGCGGAAGGTGATGTGTGGATTAGGGGATGTCTACAAACAGCCCTGAAGAATGATTTGGGAAAAGAGCAATTTTTGTAGCTTTAAGGGCCTGAAAAGGCTGTCCTGAATTGGCCTATATTAACTAAACATAGAGAGGAGGGCTGGGTTGGATTCTACTACCAGGCATAGTTACTGTGCTAAAGCTTCCTTTCAAGACTACGTGAACAGCAAAATTTAGAAGACTTAGATTTAAATAATTATTCATTTTGTACTGATTTGTGGGTATATGAATGTGTGTATTTGAGTATATATATGTTTGTAGCATCAAGATAAAAAAGCAGCACCTTAAGATACCCAATATGAGAGGTACTAGAAACCTTTATAGCAACTACTGTGCCTTGTAATAGACCATACAGCTCCAAAGCAGGACACATGGCATAAGAGTCTGGATTTTAGCAGACAATTTTACAGCTGTTTTAGCCTTTATGCTGCTTTTATTCTACTAGATATAATTTTGCACTTTTACTTTATTTATGGCCATCAACATATATATGTCCCAAGGTATTGCAGTATTGATTTGGAAGGAAGTAAAAAATGTCAAGAAGGGGCAGAAGTTAAGCAATGCTGGGCAAGAGGCTAGTCAGTTTGCATGTATTTTTACTATTTCAGAATTTACAGGCTAATTTTAAAACGAGTGTGCGTGTGCCCATACATGTGCATATCGGCACATGAGCGGAGATAAGCTGGAATTTTAAATCATGCATGAACTTGTGTGCAAATGATTTAAAGAAATGCCTACCGCGCATAAGTATGCTCCTAATTTTAAGCAGTTACTTGAGAAAACTTACTTTGCGTATCTTCCATAGGACTTTGGAGGCTTTAACGTGTGTATGTAAGCAGATTTTAAAACATGCTCAAGCGAGGGACATTCCCAATTTTTTTCAGTTAGTCCACCAGTTTGCCCACTTAATCTCAAGGTCATCCAGACCCCTCTGGTTCTTTATCCTGTATGCCCCCCCATTTGACCCAGACCCCTCACCCTGTCATGTAAGCCCTAAAACGTGAGATAGGCAGACTTGCTTCTTATCAGGAGCAGCAATAAAGTTACACAACTAAGAAGCTGTGTGCTGCGGCCTCTGGTTTTAAAATACAGAGTTATATGTATAACTATTGGCCCTGCCCCAGAATGTCTGTGCCCCGCCCCTTTTTCACCCCCTTATTCTTTGCTCGCACTCATGCACATACGCACATAAATCATGGCTTTTAAAATCCTTGTTGCTCATGCACAGCCCACATACTCGCATATATGGGCATTTTTGCGCAAGCGACACTTTAAAATTGACCCTTTTTTTTTTTTTAAATCAGGGGGAGGGCAATTTTTCAAAACTTTACAGGTGTGATATGCATAAAAAGCTTATTTAAAAATTGCCTGCTCTTCAATGCAGGTAAAAGTATGTGCACTGTTCTCAACACACATATCTTTTACTCTGAGAAGGGGGCAGGGTTAGATCAGGGGAGTGTAATACTCAGGAGGATTTCAATTTGAATTTCATATATAAAAATACATACATAGTAACATATTTAAAGACCAAAATAAATAAATAGTAATGACAGCAGATAAAGATCAAATGGTCTATCCAGTCTGCCCAGCAATTTGCTTATGGTAGTAACTGCCACTCTGTGCAGTATACCCACCCCCATCCTTCTGTTAAGGGTATTAACTGCTGCTCTGTGCAGGTTACCCTAATGCCTTTTGCTAAGGGTATTGACTACTGCTCTGAGCAGGTTACCCCCATGCCCTCTGTTAAGGGTAGTAACTGCTGCGCTGTGCAACTTAACCCATGCCTTCTGTTAATTGTAGTAATTGCCATTCCATGCAGGTTAAACCCATACTGTTAGGCTCCAGCCACCTCCCCAGTGTAAGCCCCTCAGCTCTGATCTGAAGCGACTCCTCTGTAGCCTCTAGCAGCATGCTGTTCTAAAGACCAGGTTTAGAACTTCATGTAGAATTGGACTGCCTTTATAGGCCTCTAGCTGGGCTTCCTACATAAGAACATAAGAACATGCCATACTGGGTTAGACCAAGGGTCCATCAAGCCCAGCATCCTGTTTCCAACAGTGGCCAATCCAGGCCATAAGAACCTGGCAAGTACCCAAAAACTAAGTCTATGCTACTGTTGCCAGTAATAGCAGTGGCTATTTTCTAAATCAACTTAATAGCAGGTTGTTACAAGGGGGCCTCGAAGGCCTTGCATTCTGTTGCGCTGAGGGTGTTTAGTGTGCCCTTGTGCCTCTGCCCAGGCCCAGACCTTCAGGGCCGAGCCGAGGGTTGACGGTGGGCTCCGCAAGGCTAACGGGCTGACCCTCTGCCAGGCCTGCAAGCTCCCAAGGCCAACACCCAAGGATGTTGGAAGTTGAATGGTCCTCCGACCATTCCGAGCCCTTTCAGACCTGCTGCGGAACAGCATGGAGCAGCAGGCCTGGCCTGAGGTTGAGGGCAGACGAAGGCCTTGACACGTAGACAGGACTATGGTCGATGCGACGGCATCGCAGACAAGACTGGGTTGATGAGACGGCATCACAGACAAGACACTTAGTTGATGCGATGGCATCTTTGACGAAGACACTTGGTTGATGCGACGGCATCACTGATGAAGAAACTTGGCTGATGCGACGGCATCACTGACAAAGACACTTGGTACTTGACAACAGCTGGGTGGAAGGACCTTTGTACTGTCTCTCAGGGCGCCCTACTCAGGCCACCCGCGGGACTGAGTCGCGGACCACCCTGTCCCACTGCGCCCCCTACACAGCCCCAAGAGGCTGGTCACGGACCACGAGGAGAACGGGACAGCGCAGGAATACCCAGGCACGGAGGAACTCCAATGACGAAGCCGGTGTCACCCGGAGCTCCCTCTATGGTTGGCGGGAACAGAGACTCCGGAGGACAGGGACCAATCCCACCTGCATTCTGCACCAATCTCGGGCATACACCATCCGAGAACCACAGCTCTACAGGAACAGAAGGCTCAGGAGCACCAGACGAAGATGCAGGGAAGAATATCCAGACAGGCAGGAACATCAGGAAGTGGAACATCATGACGAGACATCAGGTCATAGACCGGGACCTCAGGCAAGACATCATGACACGAAGACGTGGTACGAAGCAGACGAGACGAGGAGCTCCACGAAGAACAGAAGACCTTACAAGACTCTGGCAGCACACTCCGATGCAAGACAACAAACAGACTGACGGAGCAGCCCTTTATAGGGCTGAAGCAGGAAGTCCACTTAAAGGTAGGGCCAGCACACTTCCTGTGTCTGGCCCTTTAAATCTGGCAGAGAGGTGCGGGCCGGCGCCTAAGAAGCAAGCAGGAGCAGAGCTGTACAGGACCGTGGACAGCGGCCTGCACAGTGTCATCGCATAGAGACGCAGGCAGGGCCTGAGGAGTAGGCCCTGACATCGGCAGCGGCTCCAGCCGCTGCGAGGAGCCTCAGGGGCAGCTCCAGCCGCCGGATGGAACCGGGGCTTGCAGCCTAGTGCCGCGAAGAAGGTAATGGCATCGGGGGCAGTCCCAGCCCCACAGGGAGAAGCAGGAAGGCCGCGGCTCTGACCGCGGAGGAGATGATAATCCGGGGCGGCCTCCAGGCTGCGTGGGGCAGGCAAGATCGCGGCTCCAGCCCTGCTGGAGGCCCGACGGCGGCGTCCTGCCGCGTCAGGTGAAGAAGGCAGCGGCACGGTGAGTGAGTCTGCTTGCGGGGGGACCCGCGGGCAGCAGTTCATAACACAGGTAATGGACTTCTCCTCCAGGAACTTATCCAGTCCTTTTTTAAACACAGCTATACTAATTAGCTGCACTAACCACATCCTCTGGCAACAAATTCCAGAGTTTAATTGTGCGTTGAGTAAAAAAGAACTTTCTCCGATTAGTTTTAAATGTGCCACATGCTAACTTCATGGAGTGCCCCCTAGTCTTTCTGTTGTCTGAAAGACTAAATAACCGATTCACATCTACCCATTCTAGACCTCTCATGATTTTAAACATCTCTATCATATCCCCCCTCAGCTGTCTCTTCTCCAAGCTGAAAAGTCCTAACCTCTTTAGTCTTTCTTCATAGGGGAGCTGTTCCATTTCCCTTATCATTTTGGTCGCCCTTCTTTGTACCTTCTCCATCACAATTATATCCTGTGGCACTGTCTGATGATGTCACATCCTCCAGGTTTATATTTATTTATTTATTTAGGAACTTTTATATACCGGTATTAGTGGGGACATCATACCGGTTCACATAATAACTGCAAGTTTGGAAAGTACATTTCAACAGGGAGAGTAACTGGGCGCGGGGAATTCTCTTGCAACCAGCCAGTGCATTGGCAACAGGTCTCCTGAGGAACCTGTTTCTCAGTGTGTGGTGCTTGTTCTTGGTCCTGCTTTGTGCTTCCTGCTTCTTGCCCCTGCTCCTATATTCCAGCTCCTTGGTTGTCTGGTGTCTGCTCCTTCCTCTGTCTCATGTCTTCTTGGGTGTCCTGCCCCTGGTTCCTCTCCTAGCCCTTCCTGCTTCTGCAGATGGACTTCTTGGTTGACCTTGGCTTGGTCCTGGACTCAGCAGACCACTTCTTGGACCTGACCCCTGGCTTTGGACCTGACTACTATTTGCCTGCTGCCTGCCCAGACCCTGATTTGCCTCTCAGATTCTGTCTTCAAATTCTGTCCCGACCTTGATTTGTGCCCTGGACTTCCTTCTTGCTGCCTACCTTGAGCTTTACTTGGACCTTGCCATTCCCTCTTGCCCCTAGGACTCACCTAAGTTCTGCCAGCTGGGCACACCAAGGGCTGAACCTGTAGATACAACGGCTGGATTAGGTGAAGCTCCTGATAGTCCCACCCAGGCATTTCCGCCAGTGGTCAGTGCAGGCTCCATGGGTTCGCCTGTGTGGTTGAGTCAACTACACCATTGCACAGGGGTCTACAACTGTAGCACATATCTTCAGTTAAGGGTAGTAATTGCCGCTTCATAAAGGTTACCCCCATGCCTTCTGTTAGGGATAGTAACTGCTGCTCCATGCAGGTTCCCCCGATGCACCCTTTTCGTCATTTCCAACCTCCAGCCTCTAAGGATCTGCAGTGTTTATCTCATGCCCTTTTGAATTAATTTACTGTTTTCATCCTCACCCACCTCTTCCAGGAGGGTGTATTTTGCATCCGCTTCAGAGCTACAAAGAAATCACATTCCTCACTGGCCTGAATTTTCAAATTGAAATTCTGTGAGGAGTTCCCATTGAAAGTTAGCTTTCAGTCCTGTAAAGAAAATGTACCCAGGGGACTGCAAGCCTGATGGGCATTATTAAAATTACCCCCATAATTGAAAACCATAAACAGAATGTTCTGTAGAGGTCAAATTTAATAATAGCTTATGCCCTGGAGCCGCCAGATTTTGAGTTGGAAGTATGATAAGTGTAAGTACAATTTCTTGACCATGCATCTATTAATACAGAATTGTTAAAGAAGGTTTTTACTTTTGTCTTCCCATAGGTGTATTGAGCTTGGAAGAATTCAAACGCTTGAACATTAGAGACTTCCATAAATACATGGGGAGCCAGAATGTGAAGATGAGTGATCTGGTACGCAATAGTCAACATACGTGGCTTTATCAAGGAGAAGGAGCACATCAAGTGCTCAGATCCATACGGCAAAGGTAACTGCTTGCCTATCTGAAGGCCAACACCATATAAATGCTTTCAAGACTTGCTCAAAATTATCCCTTTAATGCTGGAATTTTCTGATGAAATATGGACATGTTAAAATGGGTGTTCCCAGTGCCAATGGACTGTGCAAACAACTGAAAAGACTGAACAGTAATGCACTTACATTTTCATTCATTCAGCATATTATAACAGTAACTTCTTTTCCCCCCATTTGAAACATTTAATTCATTTCTGCTGGGAGGAAGAAGAGCATGTTTCCAGCAAGGTGGGAGTAGTGCCGTGGAAATACAAGACCACCATTAGTTTCATGTTTGCCATCCCTTAGCTATGAAAAGTAGTAATTTTTGTCTGCATTAGGTCACATGCACTTATACCAGCTCAGTGGCGTAGCCACGGGTGGGCCTGGGTGGGCAGGTGCCCACCCAACTTAGACCCAGGCCCACCCAACTGGCACCGGAACTGCAAGGCTGTCGCGGGATCCCATCCCCGCGACAGCGAACAAGAGAACCCACGCCTCGCGCGCCATCACGGCACACATGGGGAAGCGCTGCTGAGGCCGTATGGCCAACCGGTCTTCCTGTTCGGGGGGGAGAGCGGAAGCGCCGCTCGCAGCTTCCGCTTCCTCCCCCCAATGCAGGAAGATCAGCTGCCTCTCCTGCTGCCACCGGCCTCCTGCTATCTTCGGAACAAACGGCCTGCCGAATTTCCTGTTTGGGGGAGCGGAAGCGCCGCACACAGCTTCCGCTTTCTCCCCACAAAGCAGGAAGATCAGCTGCCTCTCCTGCTGCCACCGGCCTCCTGCTATCTTCGGGCGTCGGGCCGTACTGCCCGCCGATCTTCCTGCTTGGGGGGGGGGAGGGAGGAAGCGGACGTTGTGCGCTGCGCTTCCGCTACCCCCCCCCCCCCGACAGGAAGTTCGGACGCCCGAAGATAGCAGGAGTCCGGTGGCAGCAGGAGAGGCAGCTGATCTTCCTGCTCTGGGGGAGAAAGCGGAAGCTGTGCACGTGCTTGAATGTGTATGTGTGGATGAGAATGGGAGTGTGTGTGGGTGAAAACTAGAGCCTGGGTGTGTATGTGGGTGAGAATGGAAGCTTGAATATGTGGGTGAATGGGAGCTCGAATGTGTGTATGTGTGGTTGAGAATGGGAGCCTGGGTTTGTGGGTGGGTGATAATGGGAGCTTGAATGTGTGTATATATGGGGGAGAATGAGAGCCTGGGTTTGTGTGGGTGGGTGAGAATGGAAGCTTGAATATGTGGATAAGAATGGGTGCTTGAATGTGTGTATGTGTGGGTGAGAATAGTACCTTAAATGTGTATATGTATGGATGAGAATGGGAGCTTGAATATGTGTGGGTGAGACTGGGAGCATGGGTTTGTGGGTGAGAATGGGAGTCTGGGTTTATGTGTGTGGGTGAGAATGGGTGCCTGGATGTGCGTCTGTGTGTGCATAAGAATATAAGCCTGGGGAGGGGTGAGAAAGTGAGAACTTGAATGTGAGCTTGGGGGGGGGGGGGAGAGCATATGAGAGTGAGAGCTTGAGTGTGTGAGAGGGAGTCTGTGAGAGAAAGCGTGTATGTGTGTGTGTGTGTGTGTGGAAGGGAAGAAGACAGTAATAGAAGAAAGACACTGAAAAGGAATTAGGAAATGAGCTATAAGGGAAAAAATGGGAAAAAGAGACCAGGACCAACTGATTAGAAAAATACAAAGATCAGACAACAAAGGTAAAAATATATATCTATATTTTGAGATGTTAGCAATTTAAATATAAGCAACACAACCGCTCTCTCAAAATTTATGGACAGGTAGGAGCCGTGTATAAAATCGTAATAATAAGAAGGCTAAAGTACCACAAATCACTGTGAATTATGTTTGTATCATTAAGTAAACCTCATACTTAGGCGTAGATGTGAATGCTATGCTGCATAATTTGGCATTATTTATCAGTAAAAAAACAACTAGTAGACCTGCATGCCTACAGCCCACCCATGTTAACCTTGTGCCCACCCAAAAAATCAATTCTGGCTACGCCACTGTACCAGCTCAAAAAATAGAATACTTTTAAAAGGATCTCCCTTCTTTTCCTTTGTACCTTCATGGAGCTGATTACCCTTTGACAGATTTTTTTTTTAACAGAAGGCTTAATCTTTCCATTTTTGACCTTGGTTAAAGTAGTTTCATGTGCCCAATGAGGTTGGGTAGCAGGACATTCACCCCATGTTATACAGCTTCTCAATCCCAGCCAAGAAGAGAGCATCCCTGGATTACAACTCAGACTTTACGTTCTTTACATTTAATTTTAGCCAAAAAGGTCAAGAAGCTGATTTTCACTTAAACTCTAGAAAATCCTAGTATCGATTTTGGAGTATGCTTGACAGTTACCATTACTTTATCTCAAGAAAACAGATGTACCTGTCACAAATTGGGAAGAGCAAGCCAGCAGTTCAGGGTTGGATTAAAAATGTTGGCGCCTATAGGTGTTATGGAGGAGAGGAGGTCCCAAGGAAATTGAATAGCAGGCATAAGGAGGAAGTCACCCCGGGGTGCATGTTCTGGAGTCTGACCGAACACACTCTGACTCAGTACATCGCAGTTCCAGGTCTTTCTGATAGTAGGTTTATTTTAAGCAATGATTAGAATAGAACAGAGAATAAATAAAATCAGATATTACAGCAGAGTTAACTGCAGATAATGTTGTGGAGTGCTGACTGAAGATCACAGTTAGCTGTTTTTTCTCTGTTGCAGACATAAACAGAGCCAACTAGGTAACCCACATCAATCAAATGCAAAAGGAGCAGGGAACCAAAATAACATAAATCATCAAAGAGGCTTAATTGCTTGTTTTTAAGGTGTCAGGTGTTCAATAAAAATTGAACCGCCCGGTCTTTTCTATCATTCACCTTGTGTGCGTGTGTGAATCTAAGTAGTGAAACAGAATTCATGATGACTTAATCAAAATAAATCTTCAAAGAGAATTTTTAAGATGACAAATTTCTTTATCTGCTAATCCTGATGATAGAGTCCAGTAGATGCCCAGATGGTGGCATGGCAGGTTAGGGCCCTCTCAAACATAAACATTGTTTTCCTTCATATTCAGAATGTTTTCCCTATGATATTCTTATCAGCATCTGAATTTTTCTTGGTCTGATGGTTTGTGTGGAGCATTGTCTAAGGGAAAATAAAGCTAGAAGTAAGGTGAGTGCAAGTCAGACTAATGGACAGAGCAAAGTGAAAGTGCTTTAGCAAAGATTCTGAACTTCGAATTCACATGCAGGTTCACATTATAGAAATTTTCATTAGTCTGAAAATAAGCTGGTCTTTCTCTTCTGTGTTAAGTATTACATTTAAAAATCTCTCTTCAGATTCCTTATTTTATGTTTGCACTATGATATGTAGATAGATGAGAAAAGGGGCATTAAGGACACTGTTCTAGACAACTTCCTTCATTCTAACATTTCTTTTCACTATATCCTTCTACCTTCGACACTTCTGAGCTCAATATTCAAAGCTGGCCATTTAAGTAACTTACTGGGAGATGCATCAAGCCGCAAGTAGTGCTCTAACACACATTAAATAATGCATATCGTGTGAAGAGCACTATCGCAGTAATACAGGAAAATTGGTTCTTAGCTGCTAATTTTCGTTCCTGTAGTACCACAGATCAGTCCAGACTCCTGGGATTTGCCTCCCTTCCAGCAGATGGAGACAGAGAAAGTTTCGTAGGCACTGCCTCTTAACCTGGTGTGCCACCTGCATCTCAGTATTAATCAGTACCCAAGCATAAAATATTTAACAAAGCTTCTGTCAAATCAACTCTACTATATTCCCCAGAACGAGCAGAGGACAAAGGAAATTTATAATTAAGAACTATAATTAAATTTGGAATACTTCTTGAAAGGACTAATGAGAAACCTGTGCCATTCTTCAGAATTCCTCAGAATTATTAGAGTAGATAGATCGAGCAGACTCTCCAAACCTCTTCTCCACCACCGGGTGGGACTCTGGACTGATCTGTGGTACTACAGGAATGAAAATTAGCAGGAAAGAACCAATTTTCCTTTCCCTGTACGTACCCAGATCAGTCCAGACTCCTGGGATGTACCAAAGCTTCCCTAACTGGGGTGGGACTGTGAGAGTCCTGCTCGAAGAACACTTTCACCAAAATTGCCAACGTTTGGAGACTGCATGTCTAGTCGTTAGTGTCTGACAAAGGTATGTAAAGACTTCCAAGTTGCCACCCTACAAATCTCCCAGTTGGCACTCTGCCTAGGAGGCCATCTGCAAATGGGTAAAATGAGCCCTTAACTCCTCCGGGACAGGTCAACTGCGACAGATGTATGCAGAACCAATAGCCTCCTTCAACCAACGCAATATCATGGCCTTTGATACTTTCTGACCCTTTTTTGAACCAATCCATAGCACAAAAAGGTGATACGACAATCTGAAACTGTTGGTAACCTCTAGGTACCACAATAAAGCCCTTCTGACATCCAGACGACTTAACTCCTTTGCATGAGGCGTATCAATTTCCAAATTGGTAAAGGCCAGAAGTTCCACGGACTGACTTAAATGGAACGCTGAAATGACCTTCAGCAGTGTTGGTGTTTGAGGTAGTTGTGGGTGGATCCTTGGGCCGGTAGCAGATGACCACGCCCCCGGGGGAAGATCCTGAGAGGGACTACCGGTCAGGCTCAGAGTATGGAGACAGACACACACTAGTTCTTTTATTAGACAGTATATGGAACCACCAGAGGTGGCAGTAGTGAGCTGGAACGCCCGGCTGGGCTGTAGTCCCTCAGATACTGGAACAGTGATCCTGGATAACTGAGCTGTAGAGAAACTGAATATAGTGAGTAGGCAGGGTATGCAGAGTTCAGGAACAGAACCTTGATGGTAACACTCACAAAATAGTTCCTTGGAAGTAGCCCAGGACCTGGAAAGAGTAGGCCCTCGAGGAGTGAGTACTTGGTTCCAGGGAACGCTCTGAGAGAGGGAAGGTAACTCACTGATGTTGTAGGCAGCGAGGACTTCCTGGCAGAAGTGGTATTCAGTAGCAAGTCCGGGAACGAGGGCCCTCGAGGAGCGAGTACCGGTTCCAGACTGATCTGCAAAGCAAAAGAGAAAGCGAGGCCCCCGAGGAGCGGGTACCCCTGGTAAGTCCGTTGAGGCAGAGTAGCTTAGGTAGAGTAACCCATCTCTTGCTAACTCGATTAGTTAGCGATTTCAGAGACCTTAAATATCCGGTGCGGATGACGTCACCTCAGGGGGACACCCCTGAGGTTCGCACCACTGCTAGTACTTCAGTCGGGGCCAGGCCGCGCGTGCGCCCTTAGGCTCCGAAGAAACATGGAGGTGTGCAGCTTCTAGCCATCCGGGGACGCTGGAGGAGGACGGCAAGAGGACGACGTGGCATCCAAACTTCCAACAGGCAAAGAGGGAGTCGCCAAAGCAGTAAGGTGGGCGTAGTGGAGACGTTGGGCAGCGACGGTCACAACAAGCAGGAAAGACGGAACCGAAATCCACAAAAAAGGTTCCCTGCATTACAGGGCTTGAAGTTCAGATACCCTTCTGGCTGAACAAATCACCACCAAGAAAACTACCTTCAGAGTCGGATCCTTTATGGTGGCCCTATTAAGAGGCTCAAATGGTGCTTCACACATGCCCTTAAGAACCAGGTTAAGGCTCTAAAAAGGGCACACCTTATGGACAGGGGGCTGCAAATGCTTAGCCCCTCAGAGGAAACATACCACATCCAGATGTGCTGCGAGAGTTGCTCCATGAACCTTGCCCCATAAGCAGCCCAGGCCCAATACCTGTATTTTCAGGGAACTAAAGGACAAACCTTTCATTAGACCTCTCTGCAAAAAGGCTAGAATCTGCGCCACTGAAGCTCTCCGAGGATCAAGACTCGAAGACTCCCCAAACCCAGACATACGCCAAAGAAGTGGAGGCCTTGCGAGCCTTCAACAGAGTTGAAATAACATCTTCTGGATAACCTTTCTTCCTTAACTGCCTCCTTTGAAAAGCCAAGCCGCTAGACAAAAGCGATCCGCTTGATCTGAGAATATAGGGCCCTGCCACCCTGCCATAGAAATGTGGTAGATGGCCCAGCCCCAGGGGGCCATCCACTGCTAGATTGACCAGATCCACAAACCAAGGCCTTCAGGGCCACTCTGGAGCTACGAGAATCACCTTTCCTGGGTGGGCCTCTATTCTCCGTTCAACCTTGCCCGCCACAGGCTACAGAGGAAACACGTAGATCATAACGTCGTGCGGCCAAGAAAGCACCAAGGCATTGTCCCCTTCCACTCCATGCTCTCTTCTGCAACTGAAGAAACATAGCGCCTTGGCATTCCTCTGGGTTGCCATCAGATCCATATGAGACTTGCCCCAACTGCGAGAAATGAGGGTCATTGCTTGCTCCGATAGCTTCCATTCTCCAGGATCCAATCGCTGCCGGCTCAGGAAATCAGCCTGGGCATTGTCGACCCCCACTGTGTGCGAGGCCGCTATCAAGGCCAGATTCCTCTCCGCCCAGAACATCAGCATCTCTGCTTCCTGCACAACCGCTTGATTCTTAGTACCTCCCTGGCTGTTTATGTAGGCCACAGTCATCTCGTTATCTGACAGGACTCTGACTGCCCGGTTGCATAAAAGAGGAAGAAACTCCTGCAGAGCCAACCGCACCACTCTTGTTTCTAAGTGATTGATGGACCAAGACGCTTCCTCTGTCAACCACTGGCCCTGCACTGACTGGGACTAATACACAGGCCCCCAACTAGAGAGACTGGCATCGGACATCACCATCATCCACTGAGGCACCTCGAGGTTCACCCCGCAGCACAGATGATCCCAGCCAAGCCATCACAAAAGACTGGACCTGGCGGACTCTGTAAGCGGTAGTGGAAGATGGAACTGCTCTGAAATCAGATCCCATCGGGATAGCAATGCTTTCTGTAGAGGTCTCATATGAGCAAACATCCACGGGACCAGCTCCAAGGTCGAGGCCATAGAACTGAGGATCTGCAAGTAATCCCAGACTCTGGGCACTCAGGCCTTCAACATGTTCCCAACTTGTGCCTGCAGCTTGACAATCCGCTCCTCTGAGAAAAAAACCTTCCCCACACGAGTATTGAAGCACGTGCCCAAGAACTCCAGATCCTGCAAAGGAGAAAGGTGGTCCTTGGACAGATTCACTACCCAGCCCAAGGATCTCAAGCAGTGCAAGACCACTTCCACTGTCTGTCTGCAAAGGACCTCCGATTTTGCTCTGATGAGCCAGTCATCCAGATATGGATGAACCAGCACGTCCTCCATCCTGAGGGCTGCCGCTACCACCTTGTTGAAAGTCCTTGGTGAAAGTCCTCAGAGCCGTTGCTAGACTGAACGGTAGAGCGCAAAACTGAAAATGCTTCCTGAGGATCATAAACCTGAGCGGAATGGCCTCGCAGGGAACGGGGAACGCCATCGGGGCTCCCCTAGGGCTTGGCGCGCGCAAGGTGCACAAGTGTGCTCCCCGTTGCACGCGCCGACTCCGGATTTTATAACATGCGCACGGCTGTGCGCACATGTTATAAAATCAGGCGTAGATTTGTGCGTGCCGAGTTGCACGCACAAATCTACGCCCGAGCGTAGGTTCGAAAATCTGACCCATACAGCCTTGTTTTTTGGGTTTTTTTATTTATACTTTATTAAATTTCACAAAATATCTCAAGACAAATCTTGACATGAAAATTTGACAAGGCACAGAGATTAGAACAAAAAAAAAAGTAATAAGAAACACAATCAGCTACCAAAATGATAAAGGGAATGGAACATCTCCACTATGAGGAAAGACTAAAGAGGTTAGGACTTTTCAGCTTGGAGAAGAGACGGCTGAGGGGGGATATGACAGAGGTGTTTAAAATCATGAGAGGTCTAGAATGGGTAGACGTGAATCGGTTTTTTACTCTTTCGGATAATAGAAAGACTAGGGGGCACTCCATGAACTTAGCATGTGGCACATTTAAAACTAATCGGAGAAAGTTCTTTTTTACTCAACGCACAATTAAACTCTGGAATTTGTTGCCAGAGGATGTGGTTAGTGCAGTTAGTATAGCTGTGTTTAAAAAAGGATTGGATAAGTTCTTGGAGGAGAAGTCCATTACCTGCTATTAATTAAGTTGACTTATAATAACCACCGCTATTATTAGCAACGGTAACATGGACTAGACTTAGTGTTTGGGTACTTGCCAGGTTCTTGTGACCTGGGTTGGCCACTGTTGGAAACAGGATGCTGGGCTTGATGGACCCTTGGTCTGACCCAGTATGGCATATTCTTATGTTCTTATGTTCTTATCTGGCCTATTACAAAACAAGTCCTCAGGTTAGGAGGAACATTTTCATAATTTCAAGAAAAAATATACAAATATTATGGATTAGAAATACAGCCTTGTAGGTGCATAATTTTAAGCACACCTGGAAGAGGCTTTCCGAGGGTAGAGTCTGGGTGGGGTTTGCATTTATGTATGCACTTTTAGATTTTGAAAAATATGGGGTAGATTTTCAAAACTTATAAAATGCCAAGTCGGCGTGCGCAAGGGGTGATAGAGTTAAGCAATTACGTGCAGAGACGCATCGGGGCCTTCCCAACCCCCTAGCCTAACCTCCCTTCCCCTTCCCCTATCCTGCCCTCCCCCTATCCCTATCCTAACTAGCCCGATTTTTAATATCTCACCTTTTGCTCCTGCCTCGGAGCAGGAGCAAGTTGCGCACGCTGGCAGGGTGCCGGCATGCGATCCCCCAGCACAGCAGCAAATGGCCGCTGTGCCGGGCGCCTGTAGCCCCACTCTGCCCCCGGACCGCTCTGCCCCACCCCCTAGACTGCCCCTTTTTCAAGCCCCGGAACTTACACGGGTCCTGGGGGTTTACGCGCGTGACCGGGCCATTTGAAAATTATTGGCCCGGCGCACGTAAGGTCCGGCCACATGCGTAAACCCCAGGCTTTTGCACGCACCGGGGTTTGAAAATCTAAGCATGTAAATTTTGCCAAAAACTTTCCTGCCATAAAGTAGTAGGTGTAATTTTCTGTGGGTAGATTTCGGGGATAATTTTGAAAGCAAAGTTTATGTAAGTTTGTTTTAAAAATTGGTGTAACTTAGGTGTATAACAGTTCACAGATTTATGCAGGCTGTTATAAAATTACCTCCTAGGAACTTGATTCCATTAGATTATGATGATCTGAGACTAGTTGGGGATACATTTATATTTTGCAGTTAACTTCCTATGCATGTTTTATTTTTTAATCTAGTGCTGTTTCATACTTATACTTCAGACAACTCTTTCCTTCTAGATTGTCATTCAGTTTCAATTAAATAGTTAACCTGATGAAATGAATGTAGCAGTCACAGCTAAGGGACACCACTTGCAAATGAAGGTCATCTGGAATTCCATTGAGATTTTCCTTTTGTCTTCACTACCAAGCAATGAGCACGCACCAAAGGACCAAAAGACTAGTCTGGTCGTAGGCAACTCTGGTCCTCCAGTGCCGCCAACAAGTCTGGTTTTCAAGATATCCACAGTGGAGACACTGCATGCCAATATATCTCATGCATATTTATTATAGATATGCTGAAAACCAGACCTGTTTGTGGCTCTCGAGGACTGGGAGTTCTGAGGCTTGATAAAGAAGAGACGTCCTGCAGGCATTAACATGAATGTTTAGTACTTTTAGTTGGATATATTTCTTCTGCAGATTTTTGCTTACCACAGAGCTTTCATCCAGAAATGCAGGCATGCGCAACTGTCTTAAGTTAAAGGTGCTGAGCTTGGTCACAGCCCAAATAGATCTTAAACTGAAGCAAGTAAGGACATAGTGTAACAGCTCATTTCTTAGTTCCAGTTTGTGTTGCATCTCTGGCTTGGTTTTTAGATAAGAAAAAGCCATGGCAGTGTCTGTGACATCTTGCAACTGCCCTCTGAATTCCATAGTTAACCTTTCGGTTAAAAGCTTCTGATAAGTCAGCAAATCCATTTGTTCTTCTGACAGTGAAAGGGGAGCTCAAAACAGATCCACCATAAACTTTCCTGTTTGTAAATACTTATGCCATTGTATGTTTCTATGACATTTATTTTTTTCAGCTTTTCTTCTGTTTCCCTTTTCCTCTGGGAGGTCTGTCCTGAATGATTCTGGTCCACTTTACTGGCTGAGGGCTAAAACAGACAATTTCTTTGAGGCTGAACCCTTCAGTATTGCTCTTAAGCCGACAGGAGTTCCCCCTGCAATAACAATCAGCCTTCGAGTCCAGCCAAATCAACTCTGTGATGTGATCTTGTTCCTCTGCCCTGATAGGGCTCCAAGAGGCTGGACCTGTTTTATCTTATTTATGAAATTATTTGGTAGATTAGTAGTTTGTAGTTGTATCAAAGCAATGAACTTCAAAATTAAAAGCAATAAACTTAAAAAAACTAAAGAATAGACAAACCTAATTATACATTTTTTTAATAAGATGGATAGCAAATTCCCAAGTGCTTAACTATGAGAGTTTAAAAAAACAAGAGTGCCTTCGAATATCCTTGATAACATGACATTAATTGCCCAGTCTGTAGGTGTCATCCTCTTGAATTCAAGGAAGCCATATTTCCCAGGGACTTCTGGCAGTACTATATGTGCACTGCTAAAAGAACCTGTGATGAGGTGAGATATGGACAGTTCATCTAAGAAAAATCAAAGAGAATATGGACTGATGTCACTATTGTATTATTGTTAGGGTTCTCCCCTATGATAAAGAACTGATTTTAGTGTTATGCTTGATAAAGTATGTATTATGTTTTTAAAAGCACTTCTGTCCCATTGATCCAAAATATTTGCTCACAGTGGGACAGTAGTGTGGATGCCGTGTGAATCCATGTGAATGCATGGGAATAAACCAAGAGCCTGTCTTGAACATTTTGTCACATAACAGCAAAATACCCCAATTACAAAGAGCAGCAGCTTTCACAGAGTGGTGGCATGCGCTGGATCTTGCTTCGATGGTTGCATACAGTTTAGGGTGAACAGATGACTCTACAAACGTGCTTTCCAGCAATGGGTTATTAAAGCTCTTCCCCTTCCAAGGATTCTGAGATGTGTAGCCCACTTTAAGTTAATAAACGAGGTCTACAAATTCCTGAATTTGTTTGGATAGGAGTTAAAGGAAAACAAGACAGTGAAAAACATTCTTGTCATTATAAAGTAGTTACCCTCATAGGATTAGGTTGATTGTTATTTACTGTAGATTTCCAGCATAGAAAAATGCAGAAATGAAAGTTAAAAGGCATGAAAAATACATAATATGATACCTCTTTATTAATACAATCCTTTACTAGCTTGAGGGAATTAAACTTCCTTCATCCCTTCCATATTGTTTTGACCTGATGTCAGAATCCTTGGAAGGGGAAGAGCTTTAATAACCCATTGCTAGAAAGCATGTTTCTAGAGTGATCTGTTCACCCTAAATTGTATGCAGCCATCAAAGCAAGATCCAGCGCATGCCACCAATCTGTGAAAGCTGCTGCTCTTTGTAATGCGGGGTATTTGCGCTGTTATGTGACAAAATGTCCAAGACAGGCTCTTGGTTTAGTAGAGTGACTTTCTGAAGTCTCTGCTCAGCTCAGGAACTACAAGGGCTGTATATACAGATCATTCTGGTACTTCTCTCATCTCCTTAGGTTCCTCAATAGATGCATTGCAGAAGGATTAAGATTCTTTAGGAAAAATTAATTGTTTTGCTCAATTGAGGCTAATTGTAGAGAACCTTGGGTGATAAGAGATTAATTAAAGTCAATTTAATTATTAGCAAACAACAGAATTGAAAACTGGAAATAGTTTCCTCCCTGGTGTTTGTTTTCAATTAATTATAACTAATTGCTCTTGTAGCATTTACTCCTTTATTGTTTAAATAATGTCAAAAGCCTTTAACAAGGACCACCCTGGTTTGATTACTTGTGTTTTGGAAATAAACAAGGATACTTACAAGCTTTACCTTTATTCAGTGTAAATGTTGGCAAATTTGTAATCTGATTTCTTGTCTTTACAGAGTGCTAATCTTTCTAGGGAATCAGCAGCATTACTGTGATGCATTACAATTGGGGGATATTTTTTTTTTTTTTTTTTAAATTCTTTATTTATGGTTTTTCAAATACAATAATATATACATTGTATTAAGGAAATACATAAGCTGGATATCAAAGAAAAAGAGATGTTTTAAACATATTTTCTTCTCTAAACATAATAACAAGATTCCAACCTATTAAGTGCCATTACAAAAGGGGAGATACTTATTCTCCATCAACAAATGGGAGAAAAAAACATAATATTAAACTAAATACATGACATACGTGGTAATTTCTATCTCTATTTAAATTATTGCCCTGTGTGGTCTATAGGAGAAGATGTCGCAGGTTGTTGTCTCATCCGTTGTTCAAGAAATACTTTTAGGTGATCAGGAACGAAAAAAATATATGATTCTTCCTCTTTACTAATATAGCATTTACAGGGAAACCTCAATTTATATGAGAAACCCAGTGACAACACCTCTTGGCGAAAGGACAAAAAAGCCCTTCGCCTTTGTTGTGTTGCAACTGCTAAATCAGGGAAAATTTTTACAGGTTTCTCCATAAATGAAACAGGAAATTTGTTAAAGTACTTTTTCATGATCTTATTCAGATCATTTACAGTGAAAAAGGTAACGAGGAGAATACCCCAGTCGATTACCCTTTCATTTGAATTTTCTAAAAATCTCGTAAGATCCCCCTGAAACATCTCTTGGGAAATATTCCTATTCCTCGTTGACTTAGGCAGGAAATAACAGTTATTCACAACCGGTACCTCCCCAGGGACAATACCAAGCGTTTCTTGAAAAAAATTTGTCAAAGTGATTAGGGGGGTTTCCCCTGTCACTCTGGGAAAATTTATAATACGCAAATTAAAGCGCTTGGTAGTGTTTTCTAGGGCCTCTAATCTAACTGCAATTTGCTCTCTATCCTTTGCAACAGCAATATTAAATTCCTGACATTTCACACCATTACTTTCCAATTTAGTAATTCTTTCATCGGATCTTTTAATATGATCTTGAATTTGAACCGAATCCTGGGTATACCTCAAATTATACATATCCATTTTCCCTTCCAAAACTTTGATATTAAGAGACATTGCTGCGACCATTTCCCATATAGTCTCCAAAGTAACCAGTTCAGGACGTATAGGCAGAACAACTTCTTTGCTGCTAGATGCCAAAGCAGCATCAGATGTAGGTCCCAGGACCTCCTGTGCTACAGCTGGATTTAAAATACTTCCAGCTGTGTCCAGGTGGCCACTGATTTCATTTGGGGTCAAATCATTGCTTAGTCCTGATTTTCTTTGAACTGGAGGGAGTCCAACATTTGGGCTTAAAGAAGCCTCCTCTGTAGAAGTGGGCAATCCTCCCACACTACCCAACTCACCAGATTCTTCGGCTTTCTGAGATTGTGAGATAGATGGAACGAGAAAGTTCGTGATTGCCTGTTGGATAGGCGACGCTAGGGGGGCGGGTAGGGCAGGAAAAACCCTAACCCTTCCCTTCCTTTTGGCCGGCATGATATATACTCTATCTCATAGGCAGTCACTATCTCTCAATTTACCACTCCTTCAAATGGAGATAAGTAGAGGGGAGAGAGTTGAGACCATCAATTAAGAAAAAAAATTTTTAATACCTGAAAGCGATGGCTATGGCTATGTCCGGCTGAGTCCGGCAGAGTCTGATGGAGCGCACGCCCCTTTAGCGCACGCGGCTTCAGCGACGCGCCGGCTCTGCAGCGCGCCGCTTATTCTCTGGTTTTAAAGGCAGCTACTTCCTCCTTCCGGTCCGGGGCTCCGCCCACTGCCCTCGGCTTCGCCCTCACTGCACCGTCGAGGCTTGGCCACCCCCGGAGGCAGGACACACAGGTTAGCAGGCAAGCGATTTTATTTCACAGAGCGGTCTCCTCTCACCCTTCTCTCCCGCTTCTGGTTGCTTGTTCTCTGGTTTTAAAGGCAGCTACTTCCTCCTTCCGGTCCGGGGCTCCGCCCACTGCCCTCGGCTTCACCCTCACTGCACCGTCGAGGCTTGGCCACCCCCGGAGGCAGGACACACAGGTTAGCAGGCAAGCGATTTTATTTCACAGAGCGGTCTCCTCTCACCCTTCTCTCCCGCTTCTGGTTGCTTGTTCTCTGGTTTTAAAGGCAGCTACTTCCTCCTTCCGGTCCGGGGCTCCGCCCATTGCCCTCGGCTTCGCCCTCACTGCACCGTCGAGGCTTGGCCACCCCCGGAGGCAGGACACACAGGTTAGCAGGCAAGCGATTTTATTTCACAGAGCGGTCTCCTCTCACCCTTCTCTCCCGCTTCTGGTTGCTTGTTCTCTGGTTTTTAAAGGCAGCTACTTCCTCCTTCCGGTCCGGGGCTCCGCCCACTGCCCTCGGCTTCGCCCTCACTGCACCGTCGAGGCTTGGCCACCCCCGGAGGCAGGACACACAGGTTAGCAGGCAAGCGATTTTATTTCACAGAGCGGTCTCCTCTCACCCTTCTCTCCCGCTTCTGGTTGCTTGTTCTCTGGTTTTAAAGGCAGCTACTTCCTCCTTCCGGTCCGGGGCTCCGCCCACTGCCCTCGGCTTCGCCCTCACTGCACCGTCGAGGCTTGGCCACCCCCGGAGGCAGGACACACAGGTTAGCAGGCAAGCGATTTTATTTCACAGAGCGGTCTCCTCTCACCCTTCTCTCCCCGGGGGATATATTTTTTAATTCATCTACCACCAAATTAGCTTCCCAAATATACCCTCTGGCCTGCTCTGTGATTCAGGAGAGCTGGGTTTGAGTCTCCTCTTGAATGGATGTGGGGATGAGTGGTTACATTGTGGAGTTGATGCATTTGTGGAGAAGGCAGGAGTGACTGGGATGAACAGGGGGCAGTGAGGAAGACTGCTGCTTTATAAATTAGTGACCCCCTACTGGCATGGAAAGGTTCAGTCTCAGAGCAGAAGTCCAGCAAAGTGATCTGTGGCAATCAGTCTGTGGCTGCAAGAGGAGAAAAAGGGAAAAAAAGTAAAGAATGTGCCCTCTCCAAGATCTAAATCTATAATCTAATATTAAATATCTGCCTTCACTGAAACTCACCAAGGGAAATATATGTATGTAATGCCTTTATTGGAGCCTGGTTTAAAGGTGGTTAAAAGAGAACTATTAAAATACAGGAGCATCCAGTTCTTTGTTTCCAGGTCCATCGGCTGAAGGAGATGCAGTGGGATTGGGATTAATATCTGGACTATTTATCAAAACCAGACTTGAGTGGAAACTAGTAACAGAATCTGCTTGAGAAACTGAATATTATGGGCTAGATTTTCATAGACATTTGCATGGTTTTATACACTTAAAAGGCTGGAGCTCTGTGTACAGAAAAGTATGAGCGTAATTTGATTTTGTGTGCACTTTTATGTGTACTAGGGAGAGGTGTTCCAAAGGGCAGAGTTAGGACTTTCATGCATATACTTTTATTTATAAAAGTATGCACTTAAATTAACCTATACATTATGGGGCGGATTTTCAGAGCCCTGCTCGCCTAAATCCGCCCAAAACCGGGCGGATTTAGGCGAGCAGGGCCCTGCGCGCCGGTAAGCCTATTTTACATAGGCCTACCGGCGCGCGCAGAGCCCCGGGACTCGCGTAAGTCCCGGGGTTTTCGGAGGGGGCGTGCCGGGGGGGGCCCGAACCACGCGGCGTTTTTGGGGCGTGTCGGGAGCGGCCCGGGGGTGGGCCCAGGGGCGTGGCCGCGCCCTCCGGACCCGCCCCAAGGTCGCGTCCCGGCGCGCAGGAGGCCCGCTGACGCACGGGGATTTACGCCTCCCTCTGGGAGGCGTAAATCCCCCGACAAAGGTAAGGGGGGGGTTTAGACAGGGCCGGGCGGGTGGGTTAGGTAGGGGAAGGGAGGGGAAGGTGAGGGGAGGGGAGGGCAAAGGAAAGTTCCCTCCGAGGCCGCTCCGATTTCGGAGCGGCCTTGGAGGGAATGGGGGTAGGCTGCGCAGCTCGGCGCACGCCGGCTATACAAAATCCATAGCCTTGCGCGCGCTGATCCAGGTTTTTAGCAGATACGCGCGGCTCCGCGCGTATCTACTAAAATCTACTAAAATCCAGCGTACTTTTGTTTGCGCCTGGAGCGCAAACAAAAGTAGGCTATTCGCGCTCCTTTTAAAATCCGCCCCTATGCTCTGAGAAGAGCAGGGGTTACTTTATATACGGTGAAGGGCCTGAGCATTCTCAAAGTTACATGCAGATTTTATCCCAACCTGCAATTATAAAATTATTTTCCCTGAAGTAGCATTTTCATTATGTAAGCATTGGTGTTGTCTTTAAGAATTCCTGAGCATGCCTACAAGTTTGTTTCTATCTTTGTTAGGGTGATTCGGTTAACCCATTTGCCCCCTGAGATTGTGGAGCACAGCGAACCCCTGCAAGTAGTGAGATATGACCAAGGAGGGCACTACCATGCCCACATGGATAGTGGACCAGTCTTCCCTGAGACTGTCTGCAGCCATACCAAACTGATCGTAAATGAAACAGCTCCCTTTGAAACATCTTGTCGGTGAGTCATAGCTCAAGTGGAAGAAAATAATGAACCAAATTTGAATTTTAATAGAAAAATCATGTAGTATCATCCATGAAGTAACTAAGTAGCAAATTTAAAACAAATCAGAGAAAATATTTTTTCACTCAACACACAGTTAAGCTCTGGAATTCACTGCCAGAGGATGTGATAAAGGCAGTTAAAGTAGCTGGGTTTAAAAAAAGATTTGGACATGTTTCTGGAGGAAAAATCCATAAACTGTTAATAAGAAAGACCTGGGGAAATATATTGGTTATCCCTGGGATTTTATGATATCTTTCTAAAAGTTAAAAAAGAGATAATGAGATGCATATATGGTATGATACATAAATTATATTGGTATTAAGATAATGGGAATTGAGTTTATTGCATATATAACTAGACAAAGGTGCCAATTTTTATGAAGATTTATATAGGAATGTGAACATTTGTCTTCTGGGAACTGGAATGAGACCACCAATATATTTTTTCATACAACACCAAATGGTTTTCAGATGGTACTGACTTTTGGCACTACCATTCTGAGCCTGATTTGAACCTGTGACCTAGAAATGAATGGCTCTGTATCATTGGGCTAGTCACTGTGCCATCCAGTCCCCCAATTATACATTTATTTTTTGTGTCTTTGTCCAAGACATTGGACAATAATAAATAAAAATGGTACAAATAAAAAGTATATAGAGGCCAATTTTTGGTAAGCTGATGAGCAGATAAATTAGCTAGTTAAAGACAGCCAGCTAACTTCTCCCGGATAATCAGTAGGATGTTTATTGATTTGGGATGACTCCCTGAGTATGAGAAAGATTAAAAAGATAAGTAGGAGGCAGTTCAGAAATCTAAGTTATAGAAGGATAAAAGAAGAGAGGGAAAGGATTATAGTGATATAGGAGATGACAACAGATAAAGACCAGTTGACTTATCTGGTCTACACTGGTCTGGCTTACTGTAGAATCTAGAGGAAGTTTCAGCATTACACTGCAAAGAATATATTCCAGATGCCCACTGTAGAAGCTTGAATGCCTGTAGGACATTGCTCCTTATTCAGGTCAGTGTTTGTTGTCTTCCTCTTTGGCTCTTTACCAGCCTGGATGGATAGGCATAAAAGATCCCATACTTGATCCAACCACCAGGTCCTCCCATCCCTTGTGTCTTTACCATCAAACTTTGTAATAATCTTTTTCCATTGATAAGCAGTCTAAATTAGCCATGATCCCTGGGTTGATGCCATCTGGTGGCAACGAACAGATTTCTGCCACAGCTAGCAGCTTTTTAGCTCTACTGAGCATATGCAGGAATTCCCATGCAGCCATTGCCCATCAGTCTCTTCAGTCATTTTTTGTCTGTGCTAGAGCATGGATGGATTTCTCTTTCTCTCCCTCAAAAAAAAAAGTTTTTTGCTGCAGCTTCTTTGCCCCGCTGCCTCAGCAACCTCCCATCAGCACTTTATAGTGCTAACTTCTTCTAAAAAACAAAGAAGAAAGGAAGAATTTACTCTGTTACGTCTCCACCGAAAAAGCTGGTCAGTGGCTTCAAGGCCTGCACATATGGGCGACTAATGTCAATAACAGATATCCATGAGGTATGTTATCGCTGTTTGGGACTTAATCATGACTAGCCAGTCTGTCCAGTCTGCGCAAAATGTCACCATAGGCCCAACAAAAAAGAAAAATAGATGAACTACGTCAGGCCACGTCTACCGGGGACCACTGCCCTTGGGCCACCAATCCTTGGCACACTGCTCCCCAACCACTGAGACTGGCATCCGTGGTAACTACCACCCAATCCAGAACCTCCAGATCCACTCCCTTCCCAGCCCTGTCCTGGGGACCCCCAGTCAGTCAGGTTTTCAGGATATCCACAATGAATATGCCTGAGAGAAAATTTGCATGCACTAGCATGCAATTTAGAACTTGAGGGATGAATGGTTGCAATTCATCCTTGTGAAATAACCTAACTTTACTTTTTTTTTTTTTTTTTTTTAACTAACAGACTTCAGGTTTGCACACTACCATCTGATGGAGACATAGAAATACTGAGGGACTGCAGGTGGCACTCTCAGTTATGTAGCAGTGCCTCAAAGTTTTTGTTCGCTGCCTACATCTGCTGGTAGGGATGCATAAACCCACTTGTCTAGACTGATCTGGGTATGAACAGGAACACCTCAATTTCTTGTGTCTTCCCTAGCTTCCATATCATGTTGCAGGGATCAGCAACCACCAGCAACAGTTGAAACCAAGGTACAAAAACTACTGGACCACCGAGCCATAGAATTGGTCCTCACATCCCAGGAAGGAACTGGTTTCAACTCCCTAATTCCAAAGAAATCAGGAGGTCTCCATTCCATCTTGGATGTCTGACATTTAAACGCCTTCCTTCAAAAGGAAAATTTTAGAATGAACTCCCTGAGCACAATCTTAACCCTTCCTACAGCAAGGAGACTGGATGTGCTCCCTGGATCTCCAAGATGCATATGCATACATTCCAGTTCATTCATCTTGCTGGAAGAACCTCCATTTCCAGGTGGGCAGAACTCATTACCAGTACAAGATGCTGCCCTTTAGCCTCTCCAGTGCCCCATGAGTTTTCACCAAATATCTGATTGTTGTGGCGACATATCTTTGTCACAAAATAAGAGAGTACAGACCCCCTACTTATTAAACCACAACGCACATATATAGGGAGTCCAATAACATCAATCTGAGAGTTGTGGTGACATATCTAGACAACTGGTTGATAACCACCCCATCACAAATGGAGACAAAATGTTCTTTTCAGAGGGCCATTGAGCTTCTTCAGGATCTAGGATTTAACATAAACTTCAAGAAATCGAACTTGAACCCATCACATTCCCTCTAATTCATAGGAGCCCTGCTGGACACACAAAGAGCCAGAACATATCTTCTACAGGATCAAATCCTGAGTTTCCAACTTTATGTGGGTATCCTTCTAAACAAACCTCGGACAGCAGCCCGTCAACTTCTGGTGATCCTGGGACACATGGCTGCGATTTATGTGGTGCCCCATACAACAATCCATGTGAATCATCTGCAATGGGGAATCAAGTCCCAGGGGATCAGCAGAGACAATCTCTTTCTCACATAGTCACCATTTTGAAAGACATGAAAGTGAATCTATCATAGTGGCTTCAACTACCCAATATCCTTGTGGGAGTGATGTTTTCCCCAAAGCCCTATCAAATAATCCTAACCACGGATGCGTCTACAATGGGCTGGAGGCACATGTCTTGTCCAACCAAACACAAGAAACATGGATGAGGTTCAAAAAGAAACTTCATATCAACTGACTTGAATTGAGGGCCATAAAATATGGTCTTGCGTTCTCACACATTCTGCAAGAGGAGAGTATCCTCATTCGGACAGACAACCAAGTCACAATGTTTTATGTCAATAAACAAGGCGGCACAGGTTCTTGGACACTATGCCAGGAAGCTCTGGAAATATGGCAATGGGCAAGTGACCTATGTTCCTGGTCTAAAGAACACACATGTAGATCGCCTCAGCAGGATCTTCAATCCACACGAGAAGTCCCTCAGACAAACCACAGTCAACAGATTTTTTTCACTATGGGGTTGACCAACAATAGACCTATTTGCATCAGAAATGAATCGGAAGCTAAATCAGTTCTGCTCAGTCTGATGGAGCCCATGGAGGATCACGCAAGACGTATTTCTGCTTGATTGGGGATCAGACCTCGTGTACGCATTTCTCCCCTTTTCACTGATCACCAGGACAATTCAGAAAATGATCAGAGACAGGGCTCATATGATTCTCATTGCTCCGGCATGGCCCAGAGAAATATGGTACACGTATCTAGTATAACTATCATTGCATCCAACAGATCCCATAGGCAAGAGACCCATGTTACTCACATAGGACGAAGGACGACTTCTTCATTTGGACCCTATGTCTCTTTATTTAATAGTATGGATTTTGAATGCTCAGTAATCAACAAGCTGCATCTTCCGACAGAGTGGAAGATTTCCAGCCAGGAAATCTTCCACTCATCGAAACCATGCCTTCAAATGGAAAAAATACTCATCATAGTGTAAGAGACATAACATCAATCCTCGCTCCTGAAAACCCAGATCTTTACTAGTGTATCTGCATCAACTATCCTCCCTGGGCCTCGCAAACTTGTCCATGTGAATACACTTTAAAGCCATAGCAGTCTACCATGATAACCATTCCATAGCAACACATCCTCTGGTAGCTCAATTTATAAAAGGTCTGTTACACTTTAATCCACCGTAAACACTGTATGCCAGGAACTCATGTGTCTGCCATTTGAACCACTAGTTTCTTACTTGGAAGGTGGTATTTCTGGTAGCCGTCATAGCAGCATGCCATATACTAATAGTATACTATTACTGTAACTGAAGCTCAATTACTAAATGTTCAACATCCATGCTGTTAAGTGAAGGGACCTATAGTATGCTATAGCTGTAACTGTAATACATTTACAGCTCACTGGTCCAATACGCGTTCACCAGATCAAAGCAGTGGTGACTTCAGTTGCAAATTTACAGAACTTACTGCTCAATGATATCTGTAAAGTGGTGATATTGTCGTCTGTACATACCTTCACTTCACATTTCTATCTAGACAAGTAGGTGGCATTGCATAGCGCTGTAAGAAAAGCTAAGCTGTCTCAGGTTGCAAAATTCCCCAAAAAACAAGGAGATGGAGCGTAGCAGGTATTTCCGCCATGCATGCAGACACACTCCTCTGCAGTCCTTAGCTTGGGACTTCCCAGAGATCATGGCTAATTCAGACTGGAAAAGAGCAAGTTTACTTACTGTAACCGGTGTTTTCTGTAGATAGCAGGATGAATTAGCCATGAGCAACCCTCCCTGGAGACCAGATCATGTTAATACAAGAGCTTTTTTTCAGACTGAAGAGACTGATGGGCAGTGGCCATGCGGGAATTCCCGCACATGCTCAATAGAACTAAAAAGCTCTGCTAGCTATTGGGCCGATACAGTAAATCCCGCGGGAGAGCCGGCGCTCCGAGGCGAGCGCCCGCTCTCCCAACACGCGCCCAGGCCACTCGCGTGTCCCTAGCGCCTCCTTTTTGACAGGAGCAGTGGCTGTCAGAGGGTTTGACAGCCGACGCTCAATTTTTCCGGCATCGGTTCTCGAGCCCGCTGATAGCCACGGGTTCAGAAACCGGACGCCGGCATAATTGAGCTTCCGTCTTCCGACCCGCGGGCTGCAGGCACATTTAAAAATTTTTTTTTTTGGGGGCCTATGACTTAATATCGATATGATATTAAGTTGAAGGGTGTACAGAAAAGCAGTTTTTTCTGCTTTTCTGTACACTTTCCCGGTGCTGGCAGAAATTAACGCCTGACTTTGGGCAGGCGTTAATTTCTGAAAGTAAAATGTGAGGCTTGACTGCACATTTTACTTTCTGTATCGCGCAGAAATAACTAATAGGGCTATCAACATGCATTTGCATGTTGCGGGCACCATTAGTTTTGGGGGGGAGGGTAAAAATAGTGGGTCGAAAACATGCGCCAAACGCGGGCTAACGATACAGTACAGTGCGCTCCACTGGAGCGCACTGTACTGTATCGGTCTGTATGAGAGAAGTCCATTCATTGCCACTAGATGGTGTCCACCCAGAAATCATAACTAATTCATTATGGGGTCGATTTTAAAAGGAGCGCGCGGCCATCTGGTGCATATGGACTCGACAATTTTATAACGTGCGCAGGAGGAAGAGAATATGAAGAACAAAAGGGAATTCATAATCTGCTACAAATTCTTAAAAGTGTTATTCATTATGAAATATTAAATTAGAAAAATATAACTTCTTAGCAGCATGCAAAGACGTTTTAATAGTTTGATATTCTATGTGCATCAATACACTGCAGATCCTCATTTCTGAAAACTCAGTCATCGTGATAAACATTTATTAAGCAGAACAGTAACATTCGTTAATAGAGCTGTTGGATCTGCATGCCTTTTTAGCATTCCACGCTCTGAGATCTGTCAGATTCCCATGGATCTGTAAGTTCTGCTGCACACCTCCTCCCTGACTTGTAACAAGGATGAGCTAGAGAGGCCTGCTATTGGTTTTATAAATGGAGTGTTAGCATAGATGTACCAAACTGGATCACACCAGTGGTCCATCGAGCCCAGTATCCTGTCTCCAACAATGGCCACTCTGAGTCACTTGGAAGTACCTGGCAGATCTTAATAGGGAGATCCTTCCTTGTGCTCATTTCTGGAGGTAGGCGGGGATGATCCCTATGCCTGCCTAATAATTTTTAATGGAGCTGCCTCCAAAAACTTGTCCAAAACATTTTTGAAATCCAGCTATACTTGACCACATCTTTTGGCAATAAAGTCCACTGTTGGGGGTAGATAATAGTTCTATGAAAAATGAAACTTTTGATATTTTTACTTTGAAGATTAACTTTATCATATGGTGACATTTCCAATGTTCTGCCTGTAATATCTATTCCCGATTGTTTTATTTTACAGGTATGTGACAGTGCTGTTTTACCTGAACAATGTAACTGGAGGTGGAGAGACGGCCTTTCCCATAGCTGATAATAGGACTTATGAGGAGATGGTATGAAGTGTTATCTACCAAACTGAATTTTATGTATTTATTTTTTTGCTAATTATATTTTATTTTTAACAGGTAATTTCAGGCCCTTTTTAACTTAACTGTGACTACATCTGAGACATGCAGAGGGAGAAGGAATAACCCTGCCACAAATTGACAATTTATGCAGAAAAGACAAAACAGTTAAAAGAGCACCTGATAGAGGTGTTAATAGACTCTTCTTCTTAAGCAGAAGCTGTTAATGTGATGGATTAAGTGTGACCTACCTAATGGAATATTTTGCATTTAGTGGATTTTCTGAAACACAGCCACTAAAAAGACTAGCAGGCTGATACAACACAGTGCGTTCAGCCAAGCGCACTCTTTAACCCCTGGTTGGATGCGGGTTTTGGATGCGCATCCACAACCCCTTATTCTATAAGGGGATTAACGCATCCAAAACATGCGTCTAACACCCCCCCCGCGAAACTAATAGCGCTCATTTGATGAGGCTATTAGCAATTCTCCCCTGATTTAAAAAACAAATGCGTGCCCGACGTGCATTTTTACACTCCAAAATTAATGCCTGCCCCGGAGCAGGCATTAGTTTTGGAAGAGCCCAAAAAGTGTACAGAAAAGCAGAAAATACTACTTTTCTGTACTTCCTCTGACTTAATATCGTGGCGATATTAAGCCGGAGGAACAGAATGGAGGACATGCTTAAAAAAAAAAAGTGCCAGCAGTCAGGTTAGGGAAATGGATGCTCAATTAATGAACCGGCTGACAGCCAAACTTTTCTGGGCACCTGCAACCAAGGAAGCACTAGGGGTGCACAATTTCCTCTAGGACCTCCTTTTTACCGCGGCATCTGATTTAAATATTAAATCGGGCACCCCAGAGAAGTCGATCGGCGTGTGTTGGGAAAGCATCCGTTTTCCCCGTGCCATATTGCATTAGCCTGTTTTTATGTTACTGCACATGGGTGTCAGGAAAGATTTGCATTCCTTAAACCAGAGCTTTCCAAACTTTTCATGTTGGTGACACACTTTTTAGACAAACATAATTTCGGGACACAGTAATTCAGTCTACTAGTAAACCAGAGGTTAAAGGTTAAACGAACGAAACATATTTCGACAATTTATGTATGTTTCCTTAAATATATACATAAATAAAATGTTTCACGACACAACCTATCTCATGAAAACCTTAAATTTATATTAAAAATATATATTCCAAGATTCATGTTATTGTTATAATTTATGAGAAACAATAATAAAACAAATTGTCTGTCCCCCACACACTCATCTCTCTCCTCCCCCCAGCACATGTCTGGCCCCCACACACTCATATCTCTCCCCCTCAAGCACATGTCTGTCCCCCCAGCACGTTTGCCCCCCACTCACTCATCTCTCTCTCCCCAGCACATGTCTGGCCCCCACACTCATGTACCTCGTCTTTTTGATTGTTGCCAGTTAAGTGCTTCACTCCCTTCCATGATCACCAGACACTGCTGCTTGCAGTCAGTACTCCTCATGGCCAGGCCTCATCGGCAGCAGCAGCCAATGCAAGGATGGCTGGGCTCGTTCCACCCACCAAGCCCCCCAAAAAAACGCGATTGACAGCAAAAATCACCCAATAATAAGCAACCCATAAACTGAAAAAAAAAAAGTGAATCTCTAGAAAAAAAAAAGCCCAAACTCGCATCAGAGTTGACCGGGCTTGCGCGACACACCTGCACACTGCAGGCGACACACTAACGTGTCCCGACACACAGTTTGGAAAGCTCTGCCTTAAACAGATGGAGGAAAACTTTCAAACTATGTGCAAAAGTGTAAAGTCAGAGCATACTATTTACCCAGAAACTTTACATCAGTTTTCAAAGAAACAACTCTCCCTTTAAACTTTCCTTTGAAAAGCGATTCAGAAAACGTCTATGGACAGACTATACTTGCTGTTTTTGTGGGTGTTTTCTCCACTGAAGTTGCACATAAAATCCCAATTACAGGCCCCAGCACTCAGAACTGAATTTAGGATTTGGGCACCAATAGGCAGAATTGGACAGTAGGAGGTGGGAGACCCTGGAGATCAGTTAGTGGGTGAAGTCCCTTTACTTCCACTCCCCCGCCCCCAGAGTGTCATGACAACGCCCCTTTGATGTGGATTGCTAGAACAGGCTCCTCCTTGGTTCAGTTCCACTCCTCTTTGACCTGGGTATTTGCAACCTAGGCAATTGCCTGTATTGCCTATGTCTATATCTGGGCCTTCCAGTACAGGAACTCCAGCTTCCACCCATAGACTAGCATTAGTCCTGGAAACTTGACCTCGTACTTGGAATTAAGTTTCTAGCACTAATAAAACCAAAGAAAGCCAGCGCATCTCTCAGTATTTGGGGGGTATTGTTAATGCCATCATTAGCATGGGACAGAGCTGGGACTAGGAGGGAGGCCAGGGGGGCAACTGCCCTGGGTGTTAAGCCCAAGGGGGCATCAGCTGCAAGGCTGCTTTACCTGTGGGCATAAGCACCCAAGGTTCTGCCCCATGACTATTGGCCAGTGCCCAAAATCTCAGGCAGCAGAGATCAGCCCTCTGCTTTCTACTCCAGCCCCTCCCCTCCCAGGCAGCATGCAAGGAACTGGGTGGGGTGGATGTGAACCTAGAGTAGACAGAGCACAGTGCAAAGCAATGAAGAACTCATCCTAATCCAGCCCCTTTCCTCTCCTCCTACCTGCAGGGAACGCAAAGAGGGGAGGGGACTGGAGAGGACAGCAGAACAAAGAAGAATTCACTCTTTATCTGTATATTTCTATTTCTAATTTTTGATTCCTTATTCTGTATTTGGTGAACGTCTGGCTGTGTTCTACATGTGTGATGGAGGTGAAGAATTCTGCTAGCATGTAGGTCCTGTGTAGGGACCTGTAGTAGTCCAGCTTGTTCTGTTTTCCCACTAGAAGGTGTTTTGGTGTTTTAGTATTTTAGGCCCAGGTGGAATATTTGAAGGGTTGCCTTTTCATTCAGGGTTGTTGCTGTTTGAGTTCTGAGAGTTAATGCTGTGTTGATATGGCAGGCTTGCTGTATAGATTCTGAGTGACTTTTTGCAAGGTTTGTGTCTTATCTCACAAAGTTCCTGGTAATCAGAGGACTTCATGTCACTGTAACTGAAGTGATAACAAAAATCAAAATATTTTTCCTATGGTGAGTAGTAAAGGGAAAAAAATTCCAGATCAGCTCAGCCAGCCATTTCAGAGATTATCTTCAACCAATGCAGTATGAATATCTTTTAATTAATATTTTTAGATATTTCTTGGATTTTTTTTTTTTTTTTTTTTTTGCAATCTATTCCAAAAATCACAGAACACATAATTCAGACAGTGTGACATGATTTTACAAAACAGAGTTTAAAAGTATGATCCCCAATTATGTAATTCTACAGGATTGTTCTGGGAAGGGTTGTGGTGGGGGTCATAATGATGAGTTCAATTATAACAACTCAAGGGGAGCCTATGAGTCTCAAAATTAAGAGAGGAGGGTGTGCAAGGCAGAAGGACCTAGGGAAATGGTTCCGAAATCTGCTCTGGGGGGGACCCCCAACCACTCATTGTTTCAGGATACTGCAATGAATAAACTTGTGTAGGAGAATGGTAGGGGCCAGGGCCAGCAGAAGCATAAGGCGAGCTAGACCTGGGTCTAGGGCACTGACCATTAGGAGGTACCACTGCTCGCGAGCCATGTGGGGCTGCGAGCGGAAGCGGCAAAGGGAAGTGGGGATTCGAATTTCTACTCCTCTTTGCCGCCGCTCGTGAGAGGTGGGAGTCAGGGCTGCGCAAGGCAGAAGGTGCCACGGACGCCTAATGCCCTTACACCGGCCCTGGTAGGAACTGCCTCAAGGATCACTGTGTTGAATTTAAGTTTCTTCAGCTATTTCTTTTGCCACTGCAGAAAGATCTACAGCATTGCAGCCTGAGGAGCATAGGAGGCAGGAGAGACAGAAAAAGGGAGAGGGGCAGGGGCTGACACTTGGCAGGGGTAAAGAGGGGAGTCAAACAAGGGGCTGATGCTGTGCAGTAGATTGAGGTGGGGGAAAAAGAGAAAGGGTGCTACTGCTGGGCAGAATGATGAAGAGGGGACTCTTGCTGCTGGACAAGGTATGAGGGGATCCAAGAAAGTAGGGAGGTGGGGAGAAAGAGGAGGACCTAGGGTAAGTGGCAGGGGTATGCAGGGCAAGGAGTGGGGGAGAATAGGAGGTTTCAGGACACAGAGTGGAGTGGTGGGAGAAAGGGAGAGAAATAGAGAGAAGTAGAGACATTGCTGAAGCTGCCACCACTATAAGGCCAGCTGAGCCTTTGCTGCTAAAGGAGAAAGTGCTGTGCCAGAGCAGACACTGGTAAATGAAAGGGTGGGGAGGTTGGCGTAATTCTATATATCTGCTCCAGGCGCAGAAACAGCTGGTCCCAGCTTTGGTATGGGATTTGCATGAGAGGCCACTAATCTTCACCAATGAAACAAAATGAATAATACAGAACAGTGTTTTTCAGCTCTGTCCTGGAGACACACCTAACCAGTCTGAATTTCAAGATATCCATAATAAATATGCATGAGATAGGAAATGTATGCAATCTGTCTCATGCATACTCATTGTAGCTATCCAGGTGTGCCTCCAAAACAGGATTGGGAAACACTGACAGAGAAGAAAGTGGCCTAGCAAAGCTTGTGATCTATGCCAGACATAAATTTAAAACAATAAAAAACAATCTCTGGTAGAAAAAAGAAACTCTTCAAACAGTTTTTTTTAATTATTGTGAATGAAAGTATATTCATGTGAACAGGTAAAGTGGAACACAGAGTAAATGGGAGGATAAAGTTCTGCAAAACCCAAAGTCTCTTGAGGTAATAGTAAATTATCACCATCCTGTGTCTGTTTCTTTCAGTCCCTGATCCAGAATGATGTTGATCTGCGAGACACACGGAAGCATTGTGATAAAGGCAACCTGAGAGTGAAACCCCAGCTGGGAACTGCAGTTTTCTGGTACAATTACCTGTCCAATGGGAAAGGTACCCCTGTCTCCAGAGTTCCTATCACTTTAGTGTGCAAATGAGGTGGTAATACTAATTATCCCAGGACAAGCAGGATGCTAGTCCTCACATATGGGTGACATCAGTAATGGAGCCCTATGTACGGAAAACTTCTTTCAAAGTTTCTATGAAACTTTTGACTGGCACCAGAGTGCCTACTGAGCATGCCCAGCATGCCATGATATTCCTGGCCACAGGGGTCTCCCTTCAGTCTTCTTTTTTCCGCGGAGCAGTTAGCCTCGCTAACTGCTCCTAGGAGTCCTGTGGAGAATTCTCCACAACTTTAAAACTTCAAAAAGGTTTAGAAAACTTCTACCGCAGGGGTCTCCCCTTAGTATAACCATCGCGGTAAGTTTTACCTTCTTCGCGGTTCCGTCCATTTTTTCATCAGATTTTTACTCCCTAGTCATCGGTCGTCGACGGCTGTCTGGCCCACAATGGCTACGGGGTTTAAAAAGTGCCCTAAATGCACTAGGAACATGTCCATTACCGACCCTCACCAGGATTGTGTCCTCTGTCTGGGTCAGGATCATGATGTTAAGGCTTGTCCCTTATGTGCCACCATGACATCAAAAGGCCGTCGCCTTCGCCTCGAAAAAATGGAACAGTTGTTCAAAATACAGCTTTTGCCTGCACCATCTTCGTCAGCACAATCGTCTCCGGCTGGGTCGATTCGAAAGGTGGTGTTTAAAAAACGTCTACCAGGTGAGTCGGGAGATGCCCCTCTTTCCTCCCCCTCTCCATCGTCAAGGGCGTCGACATCAGGTAGTGAGAAAGCCCGGGAAAAGGAGAAGCATCGGCATCGTAGGCCGCATACGGTGACTACTGCCACGATTCCCGGTGAGCCATCGACAGACGTCGGATTGACAACTAAGAAACCTCGGCTCGAGGTTCAGGCTTCGGAGCCATCGACAGGGCGATCCCCACCGATTCCGGCGCAGGGAACCGTACCTTCACAGGGCCCTGAGAAGGTACCGGCATCGCCAATTCCGCCTCCCCCCATGGGTGCTCTGTTCTCACCATCCATGCGGGCAGAACTTGATGTATACATACGTCAAGCGGTACGGGAAGCGTTCCTCGAGGCGATACCAAGGCCTCAACCTTCTACGCCAGCGATGCCATCGACACCGATTCCGGTATCGACAGGAATATCGCTCCCGACACCAATGACATCGCCCGTTCCGGCACCGGTACCCTCGATGCCGATTCCCACCATTCCATCAAGAACACCATCGATGCCGTCGATGCCGATTCCACCTATTCCTACGCATGGACCTTCGATGCCATCGATGCCGATGCCCATGCCAGCACCGATGATTCCATCGATGCCAGGACAGGAAGTTTCCATATTCCAGCCTTTAATGGATAAATTGGACTCTTTAATCCAGGTTTTCTCTGGTACACCTCATGATCTGGATCAGGATACTTTTTCAGAGCCATTACCTGATCCATCAGGCGTTATTCCACCTGTGAGGCCAAAATCACCACAGCTGCCTGGCATTCCCTTCAAACCTCTTGGACCATCAGGTCACCCAGTGGACACTGGTACTGACTCTGGGGAAGATGTCTCATCTGATGAAGATATCTTATCTCAACCTTCACCACCAGAAGATAGAAGGAAATCACCACCGGAGGATCTTTCCTTCTCTAACTTCATTAAAGATATGTCAGAAACCATACCATTCTCACTTCTTTCTGAGCTGGATACCAGGCAGAAAACTTTGGAGGTGCTACAATTCGTTGATCCTCCTAAAGAGATATTAGCTATTCCAGTACACGAAGTTCTTCAAGAGCTAATGTACCGGATGTGGGAACACCCTGGATCAGTGGCGGCAGTTAACAATCGAGCAGATGCCACATATCTCCTCCAACCCATACCCGGCTTTCAAAAATCTCAACTACCACACCAATCGGTGGTAGTTGAATCAGCCCAAAAGAAGGCCAAGAGGCTTAAAACACATGCTTCCACACCTCCAGGAAAAGACAGTCGTTTCCTGGACAGTCTGGGCAGAAAAATTTTTCAAGGTGCAATGCTGGTTTCCAGAATTAACTCTTACCAACTATTCATGAACCAGTACCAGCGCAATTTATGGAAACAGGTAGAAGGTCTCACTCAAGAACTTCCAGAACAGTTCCAAGAGGGTTTCTTAAATCTCGTGCACAAAGGCCTAGAAGCGGGCAAGCACGAAGTGCGTGCCACATATGACACTTTCGAGACGGCTTCCCGGTTATCAGCCTCAGGTATTACGGCTCGCAGATGGGCCTGGTTAAAATCTTCTGAACTAAGGCCAGAAGTCCAAGAAAGATTGGCCGACCTACCTTGTCTTGGTGAAAACCTTTTTGGAGACAAGGTCAAGGAGGCGGTGGCGACCATCAAAGACCATACTGAAACCCTGAAGCAACTTTCTCTAATTCCTCAGGACACATATCAATCTTCTAGGAGGCCTCCTAGAAGAGACATAAGGAGACCTTACTATCGCCCTCGGCGTTACTATCCTCCAGCAGGCCGAGCCAGGCAACCACGCCCCACTCAGCGTTCTCAAGTCCGCCAAAGGCCTACTAGGCCCCAACCGCCTGCCCAGACTACATCTACTTCAGGCTTTTGAAGTTCAACCAGAGAGCAGAAGCCCCTACCAAAATCCTCTTCCACACTTACCAGTCGGAGGACGCATAGCTTATTACCATCATACTTGGACCTCCATCACAACAGACCAATGGGTACTCTCAATTACATCTCAAGGGTACCGATTGGATTTTCTCACTGTACCAAACGACAATCTTCCTCTTTCATCTTGGACAGTGAACCATCACTCAAACATCCTACAAGCAGAATTATCCACCCTTCTGAGAGCCAGGGCCATATAACTAGTTCCCAGGCCTCAGTGGGGCAGAGGATTCTACTCCCGATATTTCCTCATTCCAAAGAAAACCGGAGGTCTACGTCCTATCCTAGACCTCAGAAATCTCAACAAGTTTCTCAAAAAAGAAAAATTCAGGATGGTATCGTTAGGCACCATGTTACCTCTTCTTCAAAAAGGGGATTGGCTCTGCTCTCTGGATCTTCAAGACGCCTACGCTCACATTCCCATCTTTCCTCCTCATCACCAGTACCTGCGATTTCTGATCGAAGGACAACACTTTCAATACCGAGTGCTACCATTCGGCCTTGCCTCAGCACCTCGAGTATTCACAAAGTGCCTTGCAGTGGCGGTGGCACATCTTCACAAACAAAGAGTGCATGTATTCCCTAATCTGGACGATTGGCTCATCAAGAGTACAACACAAGAAGGAGCTCTCAAATCCCTCAAGCTCACAGTCCAATTACTTCACTCCTTGGGATTTCTCATCAACTACCAGAAATCCCACCTCACACCATCTCACCTACTACAATTCATAGTGCAGATTTAAACACCGTCATAGCAAAAGCTTTTCTTCCAAAAGACCGTGCTCAAACACTCGTCCTCCTGACGCACTCGTTTCGCAATCAGTCTCGAGTTACAGCTCATCAGTGCCTCACCATACTGGGACACATGGCCTCCACAGTTCATGTAACTCCCATGGCCAGACTGACCATGAGACTACTGCAATGGACACTCAAATCTCAATGGATTCAGGCCATTCAACCGTTGTCCACTCCCATTCAGATAACATCAGATCTGGGTTCTTCCCTTCTCTGGTGGACATCAATGACCAACTTGCTCAAAGGCCTACCTTTCCAGCAACCAGTTCCACAAGTGACTTTAACTACAGATGCATCCACCTTAGGTTGGGGAGCACACATTGGTCATCTAAAGACACAAGGCACATGGACAAAACTCAAAGCCTCCTTCCAAATAAACTTCCTGGAGCTTCGAGCTATACGCTATGCGCTACATGCGTTCAAGGACTGCCTTTCACACAAGACTGTTCTGATCCAAACGGACAACACAGTAGCTATGTGGTACATCAACAAACAAGGGGGAACAGGTTCCTACCTCCTTTGTCAAAAAGCAGCACAGATTTGGGACTGGGCCCTGACACACTCAATTCTTCTACAGGCCACTTACCTAGCGGGCATCCACAACGTAGTAGCAGATCGCCTCAGCCGTCAGTTCCAACCACACGAGTGGTCCCTAGATCCAGCGATAGCAACCAAGATCTTTCAACGCTGGGGTCAACCAACAATAGATCTCTTTGCATCCCACCTGAACTACAAAGTAAACGATTACTGCTCTCTCCTCCGACAGCAGAACAGCCTACCAAGGGACGCCTTTGCTCGCCATTGGAATTCAGGCCTGTTATATGCGTATCCACCGATACCACGCATAACAAAAACTCTAGTGAAGCTACAACAGGACAAGGGGACCATGATACTCATAGCCCCATATTGGCCTCGACAAGTATGGTTTCCCACACTTCTAGATCTCTCAGTCAGGGATCCAATTCGCCTGGGAGTAGCTCCCAATCTCATAACTCAGGAACAGGGTCAGTTGCGCCATCCCAACCTTCAATCCCTGTCCCTGACGGCATGGATGTTGAAAGCTTGATCTTACAACCACTTAACCTTCCAACCACTATATCTCAAGTGCTGATAGCGTCACGTAAACCTTCCACTAGAAAGAATTATTCCTACAAATGGAAACGGTTTACTTTGTGGTGCACTCAGAAATCTTTAGATCCTTTCACTTGCCCCACTACCTCACTACTAGACTACCTATACCATCTTTCAGACTCTGGTCTTAAGACTTCATCTGTAAGAGTACATTTGAGTGCAATCTCAGCTTACCATAACAAGCTGGGAGACGCACCTATCTCTACACAGCCTCTCGTCGCTAAATTTATGAGAGGCCTCATTCACATTAAGCCTCCAGTTCATTCACCAAGCATACAATGGGATCTGAACGTGGTTTTAGCCAGGCTTATGCGTTCTCTTTTTGAACCCATAGATACCTGTGACCTTAAATATCTTACATGGAAAACTGTATTTCTCATAGCCATTACATCAGCTAGAAGAGTCAGTGAACTACAAGCTCTTGTCACATACGAACCTTTTACAAAATTCCTACATGACAGAGTAGTCCTCCGTACTCATCCCAAATTCCTTCCAAAAATAGTCACGGAATTTCATTTGAACCAATCCATAGTTCTACCAACATTCTTTCCTAGGCCTCATTCCCACCAGGGAGAAAGAGCCTTACACACCTTGGACTGTAAACGTGCGCTATCCTTCTACTTAAACCGCACAACAGTCCACAGGAAATCCAGTCAACTATTTGTATCCTATGATCCAAATAAACCAGGTAGAGCAGTGGGTAAACATACTTTGTCAAACTGGTTAGCAGATTGCATACAGTTTTGTTATGAGAAAGCAAGCCTTACTCTTCAAGGGCGAGTAAAAGCACATTCAGTCAGAGCAATGTCAACCTCAGTAGCACACCTTCGCTCTGTACCTATTCTGGACATTTGTAAAGCAGCAACATGGAGTTCTCTTCACACCTTTGCAGCTCACTACTGTTTAGACAAAAAAGGAAGACAAGATTCAGCCTATGGACAATCTGTCTTAAAGAACTTGTTTCCAGTTTAATCCCAACTCCTTCTACATCCATCCTGCTGTGATCTTCGGCTGACTCATTTCCATCAATAAGACTGCAAGTTTGCTTCAATACAAAATGACTCAGCCTCCAGCTTGCTAATCACCCATATGTGAGGACTAGCATCCTGCTTGTCCTGGGATAAAGCAAAATTGCTTACCTTGTAATAGGTGTTATCCCAGGACAGCAGGATGTAGTCCTCACGAAACCCACCCGCCACCCCGCGGAGTTGGGTCCGATACGTTTTATTATTTTATTTTTTGGCTAATGCTAATTGCTACAAAACAGACTGAAGGGAGACCCCTGTGGCCAGGAATATCATGGCATGCTGGGCATGCTCAGTAGGCATTCTGGTGCCAGTCAAAAGTTTCATAGAAACTTTGAAAGAAGTTTTCCGTACATAGGGCTCTATTACTGATGTCACCCATATGTGAGGACTACATCCTGCTGTCCTGGGATAACACCTATTACAAGGTAAGCAATTTTGCTTAATTGGATTATTATATAGCAATACCAATATGCCCTTGAGAACTATATGTGCAGCCACTTCAGGAAAGGATAGTATGGCAGCTTATTTGTAGGACCTGGATGTCCAAATGGAAGACAAGAGAAGGAACAACATTATAGTTATTACCCTTTTTTGTTTTTTTCCCCTTTTTCATCCTCCATTTTAAAAATTCCGTCCCCAAAGAGCATGCCTGGGTGGCTCTGGGGAACTCTTGCCAGTTTGAGGGCTGGGGGGGTACCTTCTCTTGAGACAGTTGTCTTCCCTTCCTAGGCCTACATGCACCATCTCTGCAATGCATTCAGTTCCAACCAGCCTGATGAATGGGGACTTCAAACCTGGATGGCCAGCACCATAATACAAGCTCTATGGCTATTCTTCCTGGGCAAGCATCACAAAGCAGATACCAAGATGGGTGACATAATCCAACGCTGCCAATTTGGTCTTTTATTTTCTCCTAGCCCAGAATCTTCTGGAGTTCTTTTTGGGCATGGATTGGAGATCATGTGATAACACTACCATGTGCCTCTCCCTCAGTTTAATTTTATCCGCTTCATGAATGGACACAATTCTCTCCTCTCTTGTCAGCCATGCAAAAAATAGATTCACATCAACAAAGGGAAAACATTGAAAAAGACAACATCGAACCATGTCAGCTTTAATCATTGGTCTTCCTGCTGCGACTCTACGACCTATCCAACTCTTAATCAATTCGGGTGCATGACTCCTGTCTGACACAAAACGCTCAGATCACATTACACCAACTATAATTCATCTCCATTGGCTATCCATATCCGAATGCATCAAATATAAACTGGGAACGATAATATATAAACTTCTGAATGATGTCTCTTGTACATGGGCCAACTCCTTACTCAAATTTTACCAACCTACTCGTTCTCAACGCTCATCACAACACCTCCTTCTCGAAGTCCCCTCACCAAAAGCAGCACACTTCTATATTACACGCGAATGCTCTTTCTCCATTGCTGGACCTATGTTCTGGAATCTCCTCCCACTCGAAATACTAAAATGTGACTCTCTTAAAAAGTTCAAAGGTCTTCTCAAGACCCGTTTGTTTAAATCTGCCTATTTTTTAGTTTTATGATTTGAAATAGTATTTTAATTTGCTATTCCCTGTTCGTACCCGGATCAGTCCAGACTCCTGGGTTTTGCCCCCCTCTAGCAGATGGAGACAGAAGTTTAATAAACAAAACTCCGCCTTATCTAGGCTGGTGCCACCTACAGTTTGGCAGTATTCTTCTGTCTCCTAGCAGGTGGAGGAGGTGCAAAACCTACAGTCTGTGCTGAGGCCTAGTTTTCAGTTCTAGATAGTATTGTTAGCTGGGTAAAAAGAAAGATAAAGTTAGAATAAGATATAGGACCGCAGTGGTTTGCCTGCAGGTTCAGTCGCCCGCCTCCCAGGGGGTTGTGAGGTCCTGAGGGGACCATCCCCCCTGGTTTCTGAGGCCGCTGAGGTGTGGGGTGCTTCACCCTCCTGCCAGCTTGAATTCATGACTGGGGGTGATACCGGGGAGTCTGGCTCACTCCCCCCAGTTGGTCCAGGACCCGGAGGCTATTGGGGGAGTATATTTAAAAAAAAAAAAAAAGCTAAAAATAAAATATTTATTTTTTGTGTGTCCTGTCGGGGCTTGATTCTCCTTCCCTTCCGGTCGAGTTGGGGGTGCTTGCGCGCCATTTTCGCCGCTTTCCAAGCAATTTTCGGGTGCCGTTTTTCACTGCAGCATGCCGCGTCGGGCTGCTTGTAGGGTCTGCGGCGCCGCGCAGGCACGACTGTCCCGGGACAATTTGTGTTCTAATTGCCTCTCCGGAGGCGAGGGAGTCTCTGCGGCCCCGGGCAGGGTCCTGGTGAGGGTCCAAAAGATGACCGGAGCATTTGGGGACTTACAGTCTTCAGGTGCCAACCCGTTCCCGCGGAGCGTGGGAACGTGCGCCATTTTAGGTTCACTAGGGTCAGCTTTATTTTATTTATTTATTTATTTATTTATTTTAACAACGGTTTACATTAAGGCACATAAAAATAATTCTAACGTATTTTAAGTTACATAGGTGCCATTAAGGATCGGTAACATAGTTTATAATAATATTAATTGGTAAGTGTAATAAATCATGTCCAATTCACCTTGTATTGGTTTAGACTATGAGATTACCTTTATCATTGTACTTTTACCTTTTATTGCTGATCTTAAAAATGAAACTTAAGCTAAATAAAATTATACACATATTGATGTTGGTTATGTGTTTGTTGTTCACCTGTTTGTTTGTTTCTACCTGCTTTCCCCTGGGCACTATTCTCCTTTCTCTTTCTGATAAGCTAGTTTAAAGAACCATGTTTTTAGATTTTTTCTAAAGGTTTTGTTGTTACTTTGTAGTCTTATCACCAATGGCATGGAGTTCCATAGTACGGGTCCTGCCAAGGATAACTCTCTCTCTCTTACCTGTGTAAGCCTTGCTGTTTTGATTGATGGAATGGTGAGGAGTGCTTTGTTGGCTGATCTCAGGTTTCTATTTGGAACGTGTACGCGAAGGGCTGTGTTCAGCCAATCTGCTTTTTCATTATGTATTAATTTGTGTATGGTGCTTAGTGTTTTGTGCTGAATTCTTTGTTCAATGGGGAGCCAGTGTAATTCTGCCAGGGTTTCTGTGATGTGATCTCTTTTGCTTTTGCCGGTTAAGATTCTAGCGGCTGTGTTTTGCAATATTTGTAGCGGTCTTAACGAAGTGTATGGTAAGCCTAGTAGGAGGGCGTTACAGTAATCAGTACTTGCAAAAATCAGCGCTTGTAGTACTGATCTGAAGTTGGCGGTTGTTAGAAGAGGTTTAAGTCTTCTAAGCACCATGATTTTAGCGTAACCTTCCTTTACTTTTAAAGATATGTGTTGTTTTAAGCTTAGTTCCATGTCAATTATTACCCCTAGGTTCCGTACTTTGTCAGCTAACTCTATTTTTTGGTTGTTGTTGAGTATTATTGTTTTTTGAACGATCTGCGTGTCTTTTCGTTCTAAATGTATAAATTCTGTTTTCTCAATATTAATTACTAGCTCCATTTGGTTTAGTAGTTGTTTGATGATATCTAGGTACATATTTGCTATTTTTAATGTTTTTTCAATAGTGTCATCAATGGGTAGTATTAATTGGATATCATCAGCGTATATATAATGAGTGATGCCTAGACCAGCCAGTAGGTGACATAGTGGTAAGAGATATATGTTGAAGAGTATGGCCGATAGGGCTGAACCTTGTGGTACTCCTGTTTGAAGGTTTATTTTTTCTGACATAACGTCTTTGATTTGCACTTGAAAATATCTGTTGCTTTGGCGGGAGCGGCCGCCATTTTAGCCCCGCTGGTGTCCGCAGCTGCCAAGGCACCGGCGGCGCGGGGGGAGGATGACTCTAACTCGGTGAGAGTACATCTAAGCGCCATTGCAGCTTACCATCAACTCAAGATGAAGAAGGGCACCCATTCTCCCATCATCCATTAGTAGCCAAATTTATGAAAGGTCTTTACAATTTAAAACCTCCAGTTAAAATGCCATCACCACAATGAGATTTCAACAATTAATGAAACTTCCATATAACAGCTGTTGGATTTGTGGACCCCTGAGCCGGCTGGGACAGATGATGACACGCCGTGGGAAGACCCACAGAGAAGTCGAAGCTGGGAGGCGGCACAGGACAGGAGACCAGAGGGATCTTCACCACTGGAATCCCGAGGTCCCCCCAGGAGGAGCCTGTGAGGACCTGAGCCGCTTGGACTTACGTGCGGTCTCCTGTGGGTCGGTGTCGAAGAAGCGTTCCAGAGGATAGAGAAGAGTAGAGCTGAAGCCAGGAGGCTAACTGGAACTTCACCACTGGAAGCCCGTGGTCCCCCCAAGAGGAGCTCGTGAGGACCCGAGCCGCTTGGACTTAGGCGAGGCCTCCTGGATGAAAGCCGAAGTCAGAAGCCAGTGGATGGAAGCCAAAGTCAGAAGCCAGTAGTCGAAAGCCGAAGTCAGAAGCAGCAACTAGTAACTCTCAACAAAGAGTGAACCTTGTTGCAAGGCAAAGTATAGGCCTAGCTGCAGGGTTTAAATACCCCTGCAGCGTCTGATGTCATCTGAGGGCCGTTCTTACTCTTCCCGCGCTGGCCCCTTTAAATCCTGAGCCCCTGCGCGCGCGCCTAGGGGTGGGGCCAGGCGTGGAGGATCAACAGCGTCTCCCTCGAAGAGGGAGCACCGCCGCAGAAGCCGGGACGAGCTTTGCCGGCCGGGGAGGCATTTCAGCGGCCCGGGCCAGCCCCGAGGTAAGTGAAGGGACAGGGGCACGGCCCAGGACCATAACAGTACCCCCCCCACACACCCTCTTCCCGGGGGCTTGGGCTTAGCAGGATGATCCAGGTGGAACTGGCGGAGCAGCCCCTTGTCAAGGATGTTAGAGGCCGGTTCCCACGTATTCTCTTCGGGGCCGTAGCCCTCCCAGGAAAGGAGGTGCTCCCATCTACGATGGTGGAACCGTACATCGAAGACGTCCTTTACTTGGTAGACTGTGTCCCCCTGGGCCACGGGAGCGGTGGATTCAGGAATCCTGTTATGGAAGACGGACAAGACCAACGGCTTGAGCAATGAGACATGAAAAACGTTATGAACCCTGAGCGTAGAGGGAAGGCGGAGCCGGTAGGAGACCGCCCCCACCCGTTCCATGATTGGGAATGGTCCAATGTACCTCGGAGCCAAGCGCACCGAAGGAACCCGCAGGCGAAGATGTTTGGTACTTAGCCATACCTTGTCCCCGGGAAGGCATGTTGGAGCTGGATGTCGCAGACAGTCCGCATATCTTTTTGCTGTGACTGCCATGTGTTGAAGTTTCTCCCGAGTAGAGCCGCAGAGGCTGTGTAGCTGTTGGGCTGTGAGTTGCATGGCTGGTGATGGGACTGCCAATGGCAAAGGCAAAGGAGGTCAGAGATGTCTCCCATAGACTACCTGGAAGGGAGGCCTACCGGTGGCCAAATGCCTATGGTGGTTGTAGGAGAATTCTGCCCACGGGAGTAAAGCCACCCAATCATCTTGTAGGTCTCCCATGAAGGCTCGGAGGAAGGCTTTCAAGGTCCGGTTTGTGTATTCTGCTTGGCCATTACCTTGGGGATGAAAGGCAGTCATGAAGTCCAACTGGACCCCAAATTTCTTGCAGAGTGCTCTCCAATATTTAGCCATGAACTGTGAGCCCCAGTCGGAGGCAATATGGAGAGAAAGTCCATGTAGGCGAAAGATGTGCTGGGCGAAAAGACTAGCGAGCTCTGGTGCCGTTGGTAACTTAGTGAGGGGGACGAAGTGGGCCATCTTCGAAAACCTGTCGATTGTGACCCATATCACTGTTTTCCCTTCAGAAGGTGGCAAGTCCACGATGAAGTTGGTCGACAAATGGGTCCATGGCTTGGTGAGGATAGGCAATGGTTGAAGGAGCCCCCACGGGCGACCAGTCAGCGTCTTTTGTCGAGCACAGGTCGGGCAGGAGCTGACATAAAGACGAACATCTTTCCTGACCTGAGGCCACCAATAATACTCGGTCAGCAGATCTAAGGTCCAAGCGACCCCCGAATGCCCTGCAGTCAACGAGTCATGAGCCCATGACAACACCTTCTTGCGCAGGCGAATGGGTACGACCGTCTTATGCATGGGAACCACCTCTGATGCTGCAAGAAGGACTTTGGCTGGATCGAGGATATAACGGGGCAGATCCGGGTTATCCTCTGTTTCAGCCATGTGTGAGAGAGCATCTGCTCTAATGTTCTTGGAAGCTGGCCTGTACCGGAGGAGGAAATTGAACCGGCTAAAGAAGAGCGACCATTGGGCTTGTCGAAAATTAAGGCATTGGGCTTGGCACAAGGATTCCAGGTTCTTGTGATCCGTATAGACGATCACAGGGTATTGGGCCCCCTCCAGCCACTGCCGCCACTCCTCCAGCGCGAGCTTGATGGCCAGGAGCGCCTTATCGCCGATACTGTAATTTCTCTCTGCCGGAGAGAATTTTCGAGAATAATAGGAACATGGTAAGGGTTTGCCTTTAGTGGATAACTGGCTCAGGACAGCCCCTATCGCAAAATCAGATGCATCTACCTCCACGATGAACTGACGCTGCGGATTTGGATGGTGGAGATAGACATCAAGGAAAAAGGCTTCCTTCAGCTCTTCTGAGCCATTATTCTCAGTGAAATACATCACCACCTCTAATTTACTCACCAATGAGTTAGTTTGTTTGCATAACATTTTCCTAATTGGTTGGCATTATAATTGTATGTCATATATGTTAATAAGATTGGATTCCTTAAATCATATGATTTCTTGTAAATTGAGCCCAGAAGGCAGAAACGAAAGTCAGTGCTGACATTTAACATATTTTTTATCCTTTCAGCAGCCTTGCCTATTCCTACAAGCCTGATTAGTGCAATCTTATTGTGCTCTATTTCTTTATTTCTTCACCGTCACCAAACTAGTCTGGCTTCATAGAAACCTTCTCAAAGCACCCTTACAAATGTATAATGTTATAAAACTAACAGATTTCACAACTGATAAAGGTCCATCAGCTAAGAGCTGTTGCCACAACATTAGCTCATTAAACTCTTCTTCAGCACAAGACAATTGCAAAGCAGCAACATGGTCATCAAAACTTTTACAAGATATTTTGTTTGGAACAGAAATCTTGAGCAGATACAGTATGTGCTCAGTAAGACGGTAACGTTCAAACTGAAGCACGTGCACAAATGTGTGCACGTTTGCTGGTGCACGCACATGGATGCGCTGATTTTATAACATGCGTGCGTCTTTGCACGCATGTTATAAAATCTGCTACCTGCATTCACATGCGTACATGATTTTATATTGATGCTCGCATGTGCGTGCAAATCCCGTCTCAAGCGCGTAAGGGAGGGTAATTTTAGTAGGTACGTACGCAGATGCAATATGCCTATTTCCCAGTTCCCTCCCAGTTTGCCCCAGTAAAGGAGTGGACTTCCTAAACCCCCTACCTAACTTTTCTCCTTTTTACCCTACTAGCCCCGACCCCTAAAATCCTGCTGACTATCCTTTGTTTTTTATTTTACTACTTACATTATGTCCATAGCTGAAGCAAGTTATGCGATTGTGGGATCCCGGCATGCGCTAGTACGTGTAACTGATTTCATGGGTGCAGTCCTGGCCCACCCATGCCCCACCCAGACCCCGCTCCATCCCACCCCTTTTTCACCTAACCTTTTTTACCCGCGTACTGGGAGATAGGTGCGTGGCTGAGGGCCTCTTAAAATCTGTGCAGCGTGCGCACGTCCCAGTCACTTGCGTATCTCCCAGCTTTTGTGCACATAGGGCATGTAAAATTCACCATCATTTTAAAATGAAGTCCCAACTTCCCACACAATAGCCACAGGTTGCAAAAAAAAAAAAAGTGTAAACAGAAAGAAACACAGCCCTTAGCTGAGGAGTTCCATCTTGTGTGTCTACTTTGTGATGTTTGCCCACAGAGAAAGCGAAGTTGCTTACATATAACGGGTGTTCTCTGTGGACAGCAGAAGAAGCAGCCACTTAATCCCTCCCTCCTCCCTGGGAAGTTGAAGACAAGCTTAAAAATGGACTGAGGGAGAGGCGTGTGGTGGCATTAGCATAGGAATTAGCGTAGGAACATTTGTGAATGCCCAGAAACAACTCCAGAAGTTTCTGGGCTAGGAGAGAAAAAAGACCATACTGGTGCTGTCAGATGACATCATCTTGTGTGGCTGTTTGTTCTACTGTCCATGAAGAACACCTGTTACAGGTAAGCAACTTTGCTGAGCCACAGGTTGGCCAAGTTATTACCCTTTTATACTCTATTTCTTTGGATGACTTCTCACACTTGATTAAAGGGCCAGTTTAATAAGGTGCATCTGGCATTGTGCACACACTTTACTGTCAATGCAGCTGGTTTTGCACACCACAATATGTGTACAGAGTAGCACCCTCTTATGCAGTTCCCATGCTAATCATTGCAATAGCTAGAGGTATGTTAGTTTACCTTGTGCTTCTTAGTGCAAGGAGCTTTACTCCTGAGGTGAAGTAACATTTATAGTGTACGGGTGGAAGCTGGAGTTCCAGTGCCAGGAACTGTAGCTGGGATTTTCTGCACTGAAAACATTTTTTTTGTGTGCAGAAAACATGATTTATCTGATAAATCATGTTTTTATGTGCATTAAGCATTTTCTTTATGCACATTTTCTGATTAATGTCCATTTTGTAACTCCTGATGCATTATCATATCATTAGCTTACTACATTGGGAAATAAAAAAATATTTTCGTGTGTGCATTAAACTGTGTGCTGAATTTCAGTGCACAGTTTAATGCCCAGCTTGGCCACTGAGTTTTAAAGTAGTAACAAAGTAAATGGAAAGAATTCCCTTTCTAGCAGCTCTGTTTTCTTCAAAATATACCTGTTTCTTGACTCTATTTCTCTTTCTTTTTTGTCCAAACTTCATGGTTTTCTTGTTGCAGGCTGGGTAGGAGACTTGGATGAATACTCACTACATGGAGGCTGCCTAGTCACTAAAGGAGTCAAATGGATTGCTAACAACTGGATCAATATAGACCCAAGTAAACAGCGGCAGATCCAGTTCCAACATGAGATGGCTCGCTATACTGAAGAGGACAGTGAAGCACAGACAGAGTGGACTGTAGACAGATCATACAAGGATGTGCATATGGATTTATAAGGTTACAGATCAGCTGGACACTGAGATGCTGATTCAGCAACACTGTGAGTACCTTTCAGCAATCAGCTGTTTTGCTCCTGTGATATCCTTCTCTCTTCCTATGGCCACTTTTCAAGCTCTTTTGTAGCCTTTGCATCTGCATTAACAATGATCGTCAGTGCAACAGATGGGCCAACTAATGAGTTATAGCAAGATTTAAGTAGTTTATACCTAGAGGCAGAGCTTCTCACTTTTTATTTTTACCTATAGTCATACCATACTAGCGAATGCTAAGGACAATATGAGGACATCGCAGGTTTTATTCCACAAACTCCAGATATTCAAGTGTTGGCTTTCCATTGTCCATCATTTCCAATGTAGGGATTGTGCAATTAGTGCTTTCTCAACTTCCAAGGCAGTGCTGTCAGGTTAGAAACTTGGCGTTTCGCACATTCCTTTATGTAAATTATCATTTTACTCCATATTATCTACTGTACAAGAGTAGAAGTCAATACATTTGTTATTGAGGTGAAAAGAAATAGATTTTTATCTTTCTTTTCACCTCAATAACAAACTTACTGACTGTGAATGACTTACGCCAACAGTATCAACCTTCTGTCCCTACACAACATCTATTATTAAATCAAATGACACATTTTACAATCTGACATTCAGTCAGAAGTGAAGCTGCTAGGACCTAGCTCTCCTGTGCCATTCTGGTCATTAGTGCAGCCATTGCACACTTTAAGGCCGATACAATATAGTGCACTTGGCCAAGTGCACGCTTTACACTCGTTTGGAGGCGCGTCCAAAACCCCCTTATTCAGTATGGGGATTAGTGCATCCAAAATGCACATCCAAACCAGCGTGTAGCTAATAGTGTGTCCAACACACACATTTTTACTCTCAAAAATTAACACCTGCCCCGGAGCAGGTGTTAATTCTTGAGGAGTCCCAAAAGTAAACAGAAAAGCAGAAAATACTGCTTTTCTGTACTTCCTCCATCTTAATATCGTGGTGATCTTAAGTCGGAGGAACTGAAAAAAGAACCAGCAAAAAAACAAAAAGTCTCTGAAGGTCAGGTTAGGAAAATGGATGCTTCTAAAATGGAGCGTCTGTTTTCCTAACTTAATGACAGCCACCTCTCCTGGGTGCCTGCTGCTGAGGCGGCACTAGAGGCGCAGAATTTCCCTAGCAATTCCTTTTTACCACAGCAGCCCATTTAAATATTAAATCGGACACCCAAGAAAGGTGCATCAGCGCGCATTAGGAGAGCAGATGCTCAGTCACGAGCACCCATTTAAGGTGTGCTGATATTGCATCGGCCTGATTATGGCAAAGGAAAGCAGGAAAGGAAGTCGTTATTTATTTATTTATTTATTTGCTTTTATATGCTGACATTCGTTGGAGTACATTCGTTGCTTAACTGCAAAATAATGGTATGAAGAAGAAACTAGAGAGATGACAAGTAAAATAATGTGTTGATGCCCAAATTGCAATTTCTTTCATAGTCATTTATTGTAAGAGTTTGAGGCACAGGAGGGAAGAGCATGCATGCTAACTGAAATATAATTTCTGGGTCTAAGCCTTCTCTTCCATTACAGCTGAACTGTATGCACCATCATTGGCCTGTCTTTGCATGCTTCTTTACCTGGGGTTTATGCTCTATGGACTTGTCATCTGAGACTGTACATAGTCTTAAAATATTTCAGCCATAAAATGCGGAGGGAAAATGCAATAGAAATTTATGATGCAAACAACCCTTAGCAATGAGGGAAAATATAAAAAGTTGCAGTAAATGAAATGTGTATCTTCACTGGTTCATGAATCAATGTGATTGAAAGCTCAAACATGATGCAGCACGCTTCCTTAAGAATATCTCTATGCCACTGGTAGGTTATGTAGCCAAAGTTAGGGGAACATTACTGCTTTCAATTACCCAGAAAGTAATTGGATAGCTCAAACTACTACAGGGTGGCCCATGGAAAAGTAGCCCGCTTCCAATACCAGTGCATTGGAGGCAGGCTACTTTCCATGGGCCACCCTGTATAAAAATGTTGGGATTTCAGACCAAAAGGATTAAAGTGTCTGTTGCTGTTCTGGCCCCAGTTTCTCCGACTTATTAAGTCGGAGGAAGTACAGATGTGAAGGAATGTAGAATGTAGACACCTTAGAAAGCAGTGTGGGATTAAGCAGGAGGACACTTACATTTTTGAAAAGCCATGAACGTATCTACAGCTGTGAGGTTTATAAAATATTCTTAGGATTAAATGACTATTTGAGAATGGGGAATGAAAGGAGAAACTCCTGAGGCAGCACGGTGAGCAGGCACAAATGGGCAGATTGGCTGCACCAGGTGGCCTTTACCTATTAACACACACTTTGTTTTATTTCATTATTGTTATTAAGAGAAAAGAACGAGATGTAACATTAAATATAGCCGAGGCGTACATACACATGAAACTGCTCTTATTTTAATGTAGTAGTTCAGATTTGCCTCAGCTTCTTTTCAGCCCAGGTGTAACATCTCCAATGTGTGTCTAGCAGTACATTTAATTAGAAGTACTGAATAAAGCCCCACTCCTCTTCATCCAGTCAGACTAGTTCAGACAAGTGGGTTATGCACGCTAACCAGCAGATGGAAATAGAGATCAGCAAATTGACTGTCACTCCATATGTGAATCCATACTGACCTCAGCCTGCCAGAATTCTCTTTCTTCAGCAGATGGGCAAGCATCCTGTGCTGTGGACTGTTGTAGGCTAAATAGGAAAATATTGAGGTGAAAGTATTTCTCCCTCCCTCAGTTGAGCAGAGTCCTTTGATGATTGCAGGAAATTGGCTCCGGAGATGAAAGCCTTGGACTCCCTTCCTCCATGAGTCGGGTTAGAGCCAGGGGGCTTCCAGGAGGGGGAGGTGAGATCGGCCCATGCCTTCCTCCCCCTCCCTGTTACATATTGTCCCATTATTCCTATTTTGCCCTGCTCATTCAGTTTTCTTTGGATTGAGCTGCTTTTCCTTTAATTGAAGATGTTTTTTTCTCAGCAGTTGCAATAATGAAAAAAAGGGAGTAGGATAGGAGTCTTGTTGTTTCAGTGGCAGAGACGCGGCAGTTGGGTTTGCAAGAAGGAGACTTCTGAGGAGTTTTTTGGTCTCCTTCAACGGGGTGAGTCGCCACAAAGTTTTTACTTTAGATTGCAGCCATGTTTCCCCTTAGGGAACAAGCTTGACAGGCAAGATAGCGCCAGCTGTGGAGCACTGGAGGAAAACCGCACTCTGCACAACCCGCAACCTGAGGAAGGTGCCAGCAGTCAGTGGCACCAAAATGTGCCGCAAATGTTTGGCGGCTCAGGTGGGATCTTTGCAGCCGTGTGTTTGGGTAGGAGGGGGTGTCCGGAACAGAGACCAATGAGGTACTGCAGTTCTCCACAGGATCCCAAAAGCACGGAGGAGCCGCTGGTGGCCATTTTGCAGCCAAAGGGTGTGAAGGGGAACTTCAGGCTTCCTCCCTCAGTCCAGAGAAGCAATGGCAGTGGCATCTAGAACAGCTTCTGCACAGGTTAAAGCCCTCTCAGCTACCCCAGCATTTGTTGTCTCCTCTCTACCTTGGGACAGCTATTTCATGGGAATTTTTCAAAGGCCTATAGGCCTTCCGTATGGGTCAAGGTAAGGCCTCAGGGATAGCCCCAGCTTTCCCAAAGCTCTCTGGTACTTTGGGCTCACAAGAATTTTTTAAAAGCAAAATGCTGTTGAAGCAGCTTTCTCAGTCATTCCAGTATCTTCTTGCCCTTTGAGCTCTCTGGATAGAAAGGGGACCGGAAGATATTGCGAAAAGATGAGTGTGCTGCCTCAGAGGACTCAAGGAGGCTGCGCTCATAATTATGCCTGTAGGCAGTCAGGCTCTTCTTTGGCTGGTTCCTGTTTTGCAAACGTGGGAACAGCGGCCATGTTGTAGCCACAAGGTGCTAGAGGAGAGCTAAAGCCTCTCTTGTTTCTCAGCTCTGCTTCTCTTCCACCCTCAGCAGTGTCCTTCTTAGTATGGGCCTTTGTTTTTTTAATCTGGATTTAAACTGTTGGCAGTAGGTCTTTTATATGGGCAAGATATGTCCCGGGGTAGCTTCAGCACTCACAGATTTGGCACAGCTATCGTGTGGCCACTTCCTCAAGGCTTAAGCCTCTGACCAGGCAGATTCCAGCTATAACCCCGGCAGTCACCCTTCCATTGCAGCCACTGACAGATGCTGTTCTGGAAATACCAGGAACAGGGAAATGGGTACCTTGCCTCCAGCAGGGGAGGGTCTGGGAAGGGAGTGGATAGGTGTGAAAATACGGTCTGCGGTTGGGTGGTGGCTACAAGAGAGGCATTTTTTTTAATGAACAGGGGAAGCGGAGCCCAATCTATGAGCCCTGAAACCTTTTTTAGTATTTGGGTGGGGATGCACGGCCCAAAGAACCAGAAGATATTTTGTTGGGGATGTTGAGGATTGGGCCACAGGCCCTTTTATAAGTTTACTTTTTTTGGTTATAAACAGTGTTACTTATCCGGGTATCTTGTGGCCTGGTTTGGCCTCTGTTGGAAACAGGATGCTGGGCTTGGTCTGACCCAGCATGGCAATTTCTTATGTTCTTATCTTCAAAAGATATCTGGATAAGTAGCAGTGCTGTTTACCCAGATGTCTTTTGAAGATATCCGGATAAGTAGCAAGTTATCCAGCCACACAAGGCTGGATAACTTAAAATTCAAAATGGCTATATTCAAACATAACTGGTTAAGTTTTTAAGTTATCCAGCTACAAATAGCTGGATAACTTTAAGTAAATATATTCAGCCGGATGTTTATCCAACTGAATATATGGACAGGGTCAGATTAAGGCAGAAGGCACCCATAGGTAATGGGGGTAGGGTTATCCTCTCTACTCCTCCCTGAGGGGGAGGGGGTGTAGGGCACGAACCCTCCCTCCTCATCTACAAGTTTCAGCACCGCTTCTTTCATGTAGGTGCTGGAAGATGAAGTAAAAATCAGCATGGGGCCTTCCCCAGCCCTGGCACCCTGAATGACCCAGAGGTGCCCCACCCCACACATAGGTTTCCATCTTAACAGGAAGTCTGTGTAGGAGGAGGAAACGTGCTGCCAAAGCTGCTGAAGGCATTGCACTGAATGTTTTTTAATTCTCTTTATTGTTACAGACAAGGAACAGTATCCAAAACACACTATAGTTACATTTTCTCCCCAATTATATGTTAACGAAGCAATCAAAAAACATTACCATTCTTGAAAAAATGAATTAGTTACACAATTAAATGAATAAACTTAAATTGACAATTGAACCCCTCAGGAAACATTCCTACCACCTGAGGCACAGTAAAAGATATAACAAGGAGTTTTACATAAGGCTTTGTCAGGTCCATAGCATCACTAGTTTTTGACCCAATAGAAAATTGAGAGAGAATGTTGCTGATAATGTGCAATGAAACCATCCCCAAGTTTTCTGAAAAAATACTTTCACCTTTTTCAATTTATGGTATACAGACCAATATTCCATCTGAAACAGTTCGATCATATGTATTTCCACGTTGTTACCAATGGAGGGGTTGTCTGTTTCAATTAATTAGAATACAACATTTTGCTATCAAATAAAATGTTAATAAGAACGCCTTATGGTCTTTTTCAATAAAATTTCCACTTTTATTATAACCTAAAATGCAAAAAGAGCTTGTCCAGAGCACATTTTTCTGTGATCAAAAATATCTCATTCCGTATGTTCTTATGTCTTCCCAAAAACATTTAATTAGCGGGCATTCCCATAGCAGTGAAGAAATGTGGCTAATAGTGTGCCACATTTCACACAAGCACTGGAGCAAATCGATCCCATTTTGTGTGTTCTCAAAGGGGCACAAATGGACCCATGGACGGAACCGGAGCGGGCCTATGGCCACGGCCATAAGCACAGCTACTGAAAGGTGCCATAGCACTGCCATGTGGGGCCTCAGTACTTGTAAAAGCAGCACGGCCCGCTGATGATTCTGGCAGGGCCACACTGCTTTTTCCACTCATAGGCGTTGGAACAGGGGATGGCTGCCAACAACGGGAGAAGCCTCATTAGTGGCAGTGGAACGACACATGATTTTCTTAACATTGCTCACTCCCACGGTACTGCTGTGATCCCCTCATTCATCCTCCCTGCTCCTGAACAATCGAAGGATTGTGGCCTTGCAGCACAGATTGCTTCCTCCCTCCTGGCTGCCGGTGATTGAATGACATCATCAGGTGCCTGTGTCAGTGGGTGCATGTGTATGAGAGCCAGGGAGCCTGTGCTTGTGTGTACACATTTGAGAGCCAGAGAGCCTGTATGTGTGTGTGTGTATGAGAGCCAGAATCCTGTAAGGAAGAGAGAGGTTATGTGTGTGAAACAGAGCCTGTGTGTGTATGTGTGAGAGAGAGAGGGGGTATGAATGAGTTTGTGTGTGAGAAAGGGGCTGTGAAATAGGCCCCACCAACCACTCTATCAATTTTAACAGGACCGTGATGCTACTGAGAGAAGGAGGTGAGTGCATTGCCCTGCCCTGCCAGAAGGAGCGGCAACCAGAATTGTACACAGTATTCAAGGTGCGGTCTCACCATGGAGCAATATAGAGGCATTATGACATTTTCCGTTTTATTAACCATTCCCTTCCTAATAATTCCTAACATTCTGTTTGCTTTTTTGACTGCTGCAGCACACTGAGCCGACAATTTTAAAGTATTATCTGTCCACTATGATGCCTACATCTTTTTCCTGGGTGGTTGCTCCTAATATGGAACCTAACATCGTGTAACTACAGCAAGGGTTATTTTTCCCTATATGCAACACCTTGCACTTGTCCACATTAAATTTCATCTGCCATTTGGATGCCCAGTCTTCCAGTCTAGCAAGGTCCTCCTGTAATGTATCACAATCCGCTTGTGATTTGACTACTCTAAATAATTTTGTATCATCCGCAAATTTGAAAGCCTCACTCGTGTCTATAAAAATTTGGCACCAGAGACAGTTGCTTATGTTGCCTACGCCTAAATCTGGGCATGTATAAGGAAAGCAGAGTTGCTTACCTATAACAGGTATTCCCTCAGGACAGCAGGATGTTAGTCCTCACATCTGGGTGATATCAGATGGTGCCCTGTCACAGAACACTTTTGTCAAAGTTTCTAGAACTTTGACTGGCACACTGAGCATGCCCAGCATGCCACTAATCCTGTAGCCACAAGGGGTCCCTCTTCAGTCTCATTTGTAGCAAAAGTATGAGCAAAAACTAAAATAAGAAAACGATAATGAACCCAACTCCGCGGGGTGGCGGGTGGGTTTCGTGAGGACTAACATCCTGCTGTTTGGGAGAACACCTGTTACAGGTATGCAACTCTGCTTTCTCCCAGGACAAGCAGGATGGTAGTCCTCACATATAGGTGAATAGCAAGCTACAGGCTGACTCATAACACAGGAAGCCAATCAGCACTCAAAATGTGCAACAGGCACCACAACTTTGGTGCTGCTGGCAATAATGAGGCAGCCTGAAATTCACAGCGGGTCAAGGTAGGACGAGTTGGGTTCCTACACTGGGAATAAGTTCCTTAGGACAGACTGGCCAAAGACAGAGTCTTGTTGCCCAGCCTTGTTAAGACAGTAGTGAGCTGCGAAGGTGTGGAGAGAGCTCCATGTCGCAGCCCTGCAGATGTCGGCAGTCAGTACTGAACGATAGTGTGCTACTAACGTTGCCATGGCTCTGACGGAGTGTGCTTTCACACGTCCCTGCAGTGGAAGGCCTGCTTGCTGGTAGCAGAATGCAATGCTACCAGACTTGTCCTGGGAGAAAGTCTGCCAATCAGTTGGAGAGTGTCTGCTTGCCCAACGGAAGTCCAAGTTTGTTTTTATCAAAAGATACAAAGAGTTGGGTGGATTTCCTATGGACTGTGGTGCGGTCTAAATAAAATGCAAGAGCACGCTTACAGTTCAAGGTATGCAGAGTTTGCTCACCTGTGTGAGCGTGAGGCCTTGGAAAGAAAGTGGGCAAGACTATGGACTGATTTAAATGGAAATCAGTTACCACCTTAGGAAGGAATTTAGGGTGAGTGCGAAGAACCACCCGGTCATGGAGGAACCTTGTGTAGGGTGAGTGGGTCACAAGGGTCTGTAACTCAGTTACCCTGCGAGCAGACATGATGGCTACTAGGAAAAGTACTTTCCATGTAAGGTATCTGAGTTCGCAGGAGTGCAAGGGCTCAAAAGGAGTGTGCATGAGCCGTGCAAGGACAACATTGAGGTCCCATGCCACGACCTGTGGCCATAGAGGAGGCTTAAGCTGTAATAAGCCTCTCACGAAGCGACTCACCATGGATTGAGCTGTTATCGGGACATCCCCTACTCCTTGGAGGTAAGCAGAGATGGCACTAAGGTGTACTTGGATAGATGACTTCTGGAGACCAGATTCCGAAAGGTGCCAGAGATAGTCTAACAGATTCGATGTGGAGCAAGAAAAGGGGACCAAGCCTTGTGTGCACCACAAGGTGAACCTCTTCCATTTAGAGCAGTAAGACCTCCGCATGGAAGGCTTCCATGAAGCTATGAGGACTTCAGAGACGTCCGTAGAAAGATTGAGTGATTGTAGTATCAACCTTTCAACATCCAGGTTCTCAGAGACAGGGTCTGGAGGTTCGGGTGACGTAACTTGCCGTGGTTCTGTGTTATGAGATTGGGCGATGTGCCTAGGCGAATGGGTTCCTGGACAGAGAGGTCAAGAAGTATGAGGAACTAAACTTGGTGTGGCCAATACGGGGCTATGAGTATCATTGAGCTTCGGTCCTGTTGTAGCTTCACGAGAGTCTTGCTAATTAGCAAAATCGGAGGGTACGCATATAGCAGGCCTGTGTTCCAGGGACAGGCGAAGGCATCCATGGTTGGTGCTCTCCAGTCCCTGCGCAGGGAGTAGAAGCGTTCCACTTTGTGGTTCTGAATGGACACAAAGAGGTTGGCTGACCCCCACCTGTGGAAGATTCTGCTCGCAACCGAGGGATCCAGAGACTACTTGTGGGGCTGCCTGTGCATTCTGTGTGCCTGGCAGATAAGTGGCTCACAGTAATATGGAATGCGACAGGGCCCAGACCCAAATTTGCGCTGCCTCCTGGCAGAGCAGATAAGAGCCAGTGCCCCCCTGTTTGTTCAGGTACCACATTGCAACTTGGTTGTCTGTTTGAATCAGGACAACTTTGTTGGAGAGGCAGTCCTGGAATGCATAAAGAGCGTACCGCATTGCCCAAAACTCCAGAAAGTTGATTTGATGGGTCGCTTCGGTTGTTGACCAAGAAGTCAAAATCCAGCCGCAGAGCCCGCTTGTGGAGCAGGCTGCAGCCTAGGTGTTCTCGCTTGGCGTGCCTGAGCTGGTCGTGCATGGGACGCAGGAGGGAAATATCTATGTGGCCGGTAGAATTGTTTCCTGGTGTCCCTACGTGTGCCCCTGCAGGCTACGAAGGGAATATCTGGGGAGACAGTTGACAACTGACGCAGGGTCTCATGGTGGTCTTTTAATTGGACCACTGCATCCTGGATCTTGTCCCCGAACAGGTTGTCTCCTGGTCAGGGTAGATCTGCAGGTTTGACCTGCACTTCTGGGCATAGGTCTGAGGCCTTGAGCCAGGCCCAGCGCCTAGCACTGATATCTGCTGCCAAGACTCAGGATGCTGTTTCAAAAGAATTGTAGGGAGCTCTGACTTCATGTTTGCCTGCTTCCAATCCTTTGTGTAGGATGGAGGACAAGGTTTCTTGTTGTTGCTGTGGTAATGTCTCCGCAATCTCCTGGACTTGTTTCCAGGGATTTCTATTATATTGGGTCATGTATAGTTGATATGCTGCTATTCGCGCTATCAAGAACATAAGAACATGCCATACTGGGTCAGACCATCAAGCCCAGCATCCTGTTTCCAATAGTGGCCAATCCAGGCCATAAGAACTTGGCAAATACCCAAAAATTAAGTCTATTCCATGTTACTGTTGCTAGTAATAGCAGTGGCTATTTTCTAAGTCAACTTAATTAATAGCAGGTAATGAACTTCTCCTCCAAGAACTTATCCAGTCCTTTTTAAAACACAGGCTAAACTAACTGTACTAACCAGATCCCCTGGCAACAAATTCCAGAGTTTAATTGTGCGCTGAGTGAAAAAGAACTTTCTCCGATTAGTTTTAAATGTGCCACATGCTAACTTCATGGAGTGCCCCCTAGTCTTTCCATTATCCGAAAAGGTAAATAGCCGATTCACATTTACCCGATCTAGACCTCTCATGATTTTAAACACCTCTATCATATCCCCCCTCAGCCGTCTCTTCTCCTAGCTGAAAAGTCCTAACCTCTTTAGTCTTTCTTCATAGGAGAGCTGCTTCATTCCCTTTATCATTTTGGTCACCCTTCTCTGTACCTTCTTCATCACAACTATATCTTAAGAACATAAGAAATTGCCATGCTGGGTCAGACCAAGGGTCCATCAAGCCCAGCATCCTGTTTCCAACAGATGCCAAAACCAGGCCACAAGAACCTGGCAATTACCCAAACACTAAGAAGAACCCATGCTACTGATACAATTAATAGCAGTGGCTATTCACTAAGTAAACTTGATTAATAGCCATTAATGGACTTCTCCTCCAAGAACTTATCCAAACCTTTTTTGAACCCAGCTACACTAACTGCACTAACCACATCCTCTGGCAACAAATTCCAGAGCTTTATTGTGCGTTGAGTGAAAAAGAATTTTCTCCGATTAGTTTTAAATGTGCTACTTACTAACTTCATGGAATGCCCCCTAGTCCTTCTATTATTCGAAAGTGTAAATAACCGAGTCACATCTACTCGTTCAAGACCTCTCATGATGTTAAAGACTTCTATCATATCCCCCTTCAGCCGTGTCTTCTCCAAGCTGAACAGCCCTAACCTCTTCAGCCTTTCCTCATAGGGGAGCTGTTCCATCCCCTTTATCATTTTGGTTGCCCTTCTCTGTACCTTCTCCATCGCAACTATATCTTTTTTGAGATGCGGTGACCAGAATTGTACACAGTATTCAAGGTGCGGTCTCACCATGGAGCGATACAGAGGCATTATGACATTTTCCGTTCTATTAACCATTCCCTTCCTAATAATTCTTAACATTCTATTTGCTTTTTTGATTGCTGCAGCACACTGAGCTGACGATTTTAAAGTACTATCCACTATGATGCCTAGATCTTTTTCCTGGGTGGTAGCTCCTAATATGGAACCTAACATCATGTAACTACAGCAAGGGTTATTTTTCCCTATATGCAACACCTTGCACTTGTCCACATTAAATTTCATCTGCCATTTGGATGCCCAATCTTCCAGTCTTGCAAGGTCCTCCTGTAATGTATCACAGTCTGCTTGTGATTTAACTACTCTGAATAATTTTGTATCATCCGCAAATTTGATAACCTCACTCGTCGTATTCCTTTCCAGATCATTTATATATATATATTGAAAAGCACCGGTCCAAGTACAGATCCCTGAGGCACTCCACTGTTTACCCTTTCCACTGAGACAATTGACCATTTAATCCTGCTCTCTGTTTCTGTTACAGTTTTGGCTGCAGTGCAACCGCCTCACCACCAGGGGTCCCTCTAGTGCTGGCTTTCCGGACAGGCCCAGTCCATCTTATCTGTCCACTCTGTGCTCTGGGTGTGTCCTTATAACCCTGCCTGACAGTTGCCTCGGTGCTTCGGCATCGAGCTCACCTGGGCTCCCTGCTCTAGCCTTGCGCGGCCTTCGGGCCTTTCCTTGCCTTGCCCTGCGCGGCCTTCGGGCCTTTCCTTGCCTTCGGGCCTCCTTCCTCGTTGTTCTCACCTGGCCTACGGGCCTTCTGACCTGCTTGCTCTGCTTACGGTGTGTGGCCTACGGGCCTTCTGTGTGTGTGTGGCCTACGGGCCTTCTGACCTGCCCTGCTTATGGTGTGTGGCCTACGGGCCTTCTGTCTGTGTGTGTGGAGCCTACGGGCCTTCTGACCTGCCTTGCCCCGCTTATGGTGTGTGGCCTACGGGCCTTCTGTGTGTGTGTGGCCTACGGGCCTTCTGACCTGCCCTGCTCTGCTTATGGTGTGTGGCCTACGGGCCTTCTGTCTGTGTGTGTGGCCTACGGGCCTTCTGACCTGCCTTGCCCCGCTTATGGTGTGTGGCCTACGGGCCTTCTGTGTGTGTGTGGCCTACGGGCCTTCTGACCTGCCTTGCCCCGCTTATGGTGTGTGGCCTACGGGCCTTCTGTGTGTGTGTGGCCTACGGGCCTTCTGACCTGCCTTGCCCTGCTTACTGTGCCCTGACCCAGCCTGAACTTAGACTCTGCTCATTGCCGCCTGCCCTGACCCAGCCTGAACTTAGACTCTGCTCATTGCCGCCTGCCCTGACCCAGCCTGAACTTAGACTCTGCTCATTGCCGCCTGCCCTGACCCAGCCTGAACTTAGACTCTGCTCATTGCCGCCTGCCCTGACCCAGCCTGAACTTAGACTCTGCTCATTGCCGCCTGCCCTGACCCAGCCTGAACTTAGACTCTGCTCCTTGCCGCCTGCTCTGACCCAGCCTGAACTAGACACTGCTTATTGCTGCCTGCCTTGACCCAGCCTGGAACCAGACACTGTTTCTAGCTTCCTGTCTCTCTCCACCTGGAGCCACCCTGCTGGGTGGTGTTCACGCCTCCTGACCGGAGCCCAAGCGTAACAGTTTCCTGTCTTTTAACCAGTTTGTAATCCACTAAAGGACATCACCTCCTATCCCATGACTTTTTAGTTTTCGTAGAAGCCTCTCATGAGGGACTTTGTCAAATACCTTCTGAAAATCCAAATACACTACATCTACCGGTTCACCTTTATCCACATGTTTATTAACCCCTTCAAAAAAATGAAGCAGATTTGTTAGGCAAGACTTACCTTGGGCAAATCCATGTTGACTGTGGCCCATTAAATCATGTCTTTCTATATGCTCTACGATTTTGATCTTGAGAATAGTTTCCACTATTTTTCCCGGCACTGAAGTCAGGCTCACTGGTCTATAGTTACCCGGATCGCCCCTGGAGCCTTTCTTAAATAATGGGGTTACATTGTCCACTCTCTTTTAGTAATATAAAATCACATGAACAATATATTGTCAACGAATAGAATTATCACATACAGAATGAAAATTACAAGAGGCAGTGTAGTTATACGTGCTACCAATAAAATACTGACTGCAGGAACAAAACATCCTCTATATCTTTTACGTGGACCAACTTCCCCCATCCCACCCCCTTCCCTCCCCTGTTTTGTAATCCCATCCCACCCTCTTGTGGACCCTCCCAATATTCCAATTCCTCTTTATTCTTGGAAATAGAGGGCAATCGGGGACCATACTCTGCGAAATTTAGAAAAGGCGTCCCTTCTTATTGCCGTCAGTTTTTCCAGCCTCTGTAAGTATCGTAATTTTACTAACAGCTGTGTATGGGATGGCGGTGTGTTAGACTTCCATTGAGCCGCCACCAATACTCGTGCCTCAGTTGCCACATATTGAATCAATATTTGCTGCTCATCCGTGTACCCCTCATCTGAAATTCCTAATAGCCAAAACTCTGCTGTCAAAGGGACGGGGACACCCAGGACTTTCTCCATCCAACCCTGAAAAGCCTTCCAGAACCTCTAGATGTGAGGACAACTTCACCACATATGAAAGAAAGAACCTATTTAGAAGCATTGCCGCCAGCATGTAGGTGGTCGACCCCGAGACCATCTGGCTATACAAGCCGGAGAATAATGCCAGCGATGTAAAAGTTTATATCTATTCTCCATCAAGTCAGCCGACATTGAAACCCGACCCAGATTACGAAAACATTCTTCCCATTGGCCCCCAGGTCTGATTCCCAAGCTGCAATATGGGTTCCTTGAATACAATCTTGACCTATCAGTAATTGATATATTTTTGATATATGCTTTTGAACTTTACCGGCGAAAATGCAGTACCCTTCAAAAAGAGAACGGCCCTGCTGTAGATCGGTCTCCACTGCTTTGGTACTAATAAACAGTTAGATTTTTAAAAATTGCTCGATCGCGTACTTTTGTTTGCGCACCAGGCGCAAACAAAAGTACGCTGGATTTTATAAGATACGCGCGTAGCCGCACGTATCTTATAAAATCCGGGGTCGGCGCGCGCAAGGGGGTGCACATTTGTGCAACCTGCGCGCTCCGAGCCCAGCGCACGCTGCCTGTTCCCTCCGAGGCCACTCCGATTTTGGAGCGGCCTCAGAGGGAACTTTCCTTCGCCCTCCCCCCTCCTTCCCCTCCCTAACCCACCCCCCCCCCCCCCCCGGCCCTATCTAAACCCCCTTACCTTTATCGCACGATTTACGCCTGCGTAGTTCGGCCACGCCCCTGACACGCCCCCTCCCGCCCCTTTTAAAAAACCCCGGGACTTATGCATGTCCTGGGGCTCTGCGCGCGCCGGCGCGCGAGGGCCCTGCGCGCGTAAATCCGCCCGGATTTACGCGCACAGGGCATTAAAAATCCGCCCCAAAGTGTTTCAGCTGGGCATAGGCTAAAAAGTCAGACTTAGGGAGGCCCTATATCCGTTGTAATTGATCAAATGCTATTACTCCATTACGCCAGATCTGCCCCAAACAAGTAAGCCCCAATTTCTCCCATCGGAGAAATACTGAATTTAATCTCCCAGCAACAAAATGTCTCAAATGATGGATAGATGAAAGCATCGAATATTGTTTGCTCCGCACCAGTTTTGATTTCCAACATCTCCATAAAGGATAGGTACATTGTAAAGGAGGAGGAAAGTCTTTGAGAGCCTGATTGGAGAGTCCCTCCGACCAAAACAGAGTGTGCAATGGAATGTCCTCTACCAAAGTCTGTTCTATCTCTACCCATTGCTTGGTCGAGTTAGGATCATGGCATTCAATTACCGAACGGAATTGAGCGGCCACATAATAGTGTATTATAGATGGGAGTCCCACTCCTCCATCCCTTCTGCTCCTATACAACTGTTGCGACCGTCGGTCTTCGATGGCTTTGCCCCGCCTACCTCTCACTACTTACGGCTCCTCCCGCTCACCTCGGACTACTGCGGCGTCTGTTTGCCGTCCTCTCCGCCGTCCCCGGACCAGCTTTGGTGCTGCCTCCCGCCATGCTCCTCCAAGGTACCTTAGGGCGCACGCGTGCATGCCACCCTCATCTTTATTTCCACGTTGGCGCGAACCTCAGGGGCGTCCCCCTGATATGACGTCACGCTGCCCGGATATTTAAGCCTACAGTATTTGCTAGCTCATCGAGTTAGCGACGGTAACTCTATGGATGGGATTCGCTCTCCGTACCGAAGTTGCTCTGCCACTCCAGCGCTATCTGGAACTCTTACACCCTTTGGGGTTGCTAATGGGGTATACACTCCTCGGGGTTCTCTTCTGCTTCTTTCAGGTGCTATCAGGAAACCGGTACTCGCTCCTCGAGGGCCCATGTTCCCTGAGTCGCTGCCTGCATCTTCAAACCTTTCTACTTGGGAGACTTCACTAACAGTTTCCATCTGTGAGTACAACTACCATCTATTCCACAGTACTGCTTCAATGGAACCAGGTACTCGCTCCTTGAGGGCCTGCCCTCTGTTCCGGTGCCAGACCTCTTATCTAGTGGAATCTCTGTTACTGCTACGTGAATACAATACAACTGAGTCTCTCTGCTTTAAGAGAACAGGTACTCGCGCCTCGAGGGCCTGCTCTCCTGTCTCGGAGCTTCTCCTAATTCTACCTGGGACTCTGAATGTTTCTTATTGTGTACTCATAACTCTTAGTCTCTTTCCACTACAGCACTGCCTAGCAGAGGACTCGCTGTTCCAGCATTCTCTGGGAGACCTGCCCAGCTGGGTTCAACATCCACTACTCACTACTGCCACTTTTGATGGCTTCCAAAACTGTTTAATAAAAGATTCAAATCTGTGTTGTGTGTCCAGAGTCCAGCCTGACACTGTGGTCCCTCACGGGACTGCCCCCCGTGGGCGTGGTCAGCTGCCACAGTGTCCAAGGATCCACCCAAACATCAATAACCATAAAAACAACACCATCTTGGCTACCCGCGGTGGTCTCCTATGCCAGATAAAATAAAACATTTTCCTCAAAAGGGGGTTTCAACTCATGTTTCTGGAGGAGACAGGGTAAAGCCTGAAAGAGATATCCCAGTCTGGGTAATATATTCATTTTAATGATGTTTATCCTACCAAATGAGGAAAGCTGAAGTCTGTCCCATTTGTCCAGGTCTCCCATTATACTCTGCATAAGGGGTTGATAATTATTCCGCATTAGTGCTGCAATGTCGAGCCCTAAATTTACACCCAAGTAGCAAATGGGCCCCTTTGTCCACTGAAAGGGAAACAATCGCTTCCCTTCTCGTTCCAAGTCTGTATCACAATGGGCTGAGGCTTATCATAGTTCACACGAAACCCTGAAAGACGGCCATACACTTCCAGATGACATTTTACCTTATCCAGGGACAAGAAAGGCTGCGTTAATGAAAGAATGATATCATCTGCATAAAGAGAAAGTTTGTATTGACGAGCTCCTACCAGAATACCGGACACCTCCGGGTCCTGTCGGATTGTTGCTGCAAAGGGTTCTAAACTGAGAGCAATAGCAGTGGGGACAGTGGGCAACCCTGCCTAGTTCCCCTCTGTACCTTAAAGTTCTCGGTGTAACTATGATTAATTTTTAAACAGGCTTGGGGTGCTCGATAAAGTTCCCGCACCCATGTGGAAAAAGGACCCCCGAGATCCACTTTATCCAGAACCGCAAATAAGAAGGGCTAAAATACTCTATCAAAAGCCTTTTCAGCCTTTTCAGCGGACTGCACACCCAACAGAAAAACTGTTGGGTGTGCAGTCCGCTGAACACTGTATATCAAATCAATCAATTTCCTAATATTATTTGCTGTTGTACGCCCTGGTATGAAACCAGCTTGATCTGTGTGAATGAGCCCCTCAATTCTACCTCTCAAGCAGAAAGCCAAAATTTTTACTAAAAGTTTCAAGTCAATGTTAATTAGGGAGATTGGCCTAAAGGATGCGCAATTGGTAGAATCTTTCCCCGGCTTGGGTAATAAAGTTATCCCAGCCACATTACCATTCGGTAATAACTGCCCCCATCCCGGATATGATTAAATATTCTTGCCAAGGGGGGGCTCTGAGGATATGGTGATATTTTTTATAAAAGAGTGGGGTATATCCATCCAAACCTGGAGCCTTCCCAGATTTATTTATTTATTTGTTTGTTTTTCTATACCGATGTTCATCGGACATATCACACCAGTTTACAGTGGAAACAAGAAGTCTGTTAGAGTAGACTTCTTGTTTTACAATGGAACATTGTATCATTTAAGATTAAACATTTTTAACATTTTACATTGAACTTTGTGACATTTTACATTGGACATTTTACATTGAACATTTTACATTGAACTTTATTGCCTGTTGTATTGAACTTTATAACATTATGTAGTGAGGCTTTACAATCTTTTGTGATGAAACTTTGTGGAGAAGGTAGTAGAAGGTCTGTAGGGAGTCATAATGAAGCATTTTAGGGGAAAAGAATTTCATTGAAAGTTTGCATCTAATGTAGTGAGAAAGCTTAGTTTTTTGGGGTTGATCACAATATGTGAATATATGGATTTGATGTGGGTATTGAGGGAGGGGTGTGGGGGTGTGTGTGGGGGAGCGCTCATGTTCATGTGTTGGGTGATCGTTGGGTATGCTTTTTGAAAAAGCCAGGTTTTTAGGTTCTTTTTGAAAGATTGGGTTGTGGGGTTGAGCCTGAGTTGGGATGGTAGGCTGTTCCATAGTGTTGGACCTGCCACTGTTAGGGCTCGTTCCCTTGTTGAGGTCAGATGGGCCATTCTTGATGATGGAGTAGGAATGAGTCCAGTGTTGGTGGATCGGAGAGATCTCTGGGAAGCTTGGAATTGAAGGGCAGGGGTCAGCCAGTTGTATTTTTCAGTGTATAATGCTTTTTGTAGAACTTTGTATTGAATTCTTTGTGGGATGGGTAGCCAGTGCAGGTTTTTGAGGATTGGTGAGATGTGTTCAGATTTTTTGGTGTTTGAGAGTGATCTTGTGGCAGCATTTTGGAGTAGTTGCAGTGGTCTGAGGGTGTTGGATGGGAGGCCCAGGAGTAGGGCATTGTAATAGTCGTGTTTGGAGAATAGGAGAGCTTGGAGTACTGTTCTGTAGTCTTGGGCGTAGAGAAGTGGTTTGACTCTTTTGAGGATTTGCAGTTGCAAATCTTTTGAGGATTTGCAGTTTTGAGGATTTAAGGTCCTTGATGGCCCAGTCTACCTCATATTCGGAGATAGGTTTCCCCAAGATGTTTTGATCTGAATCTGAAAGCGTGGGCAGTGTTACCTCCTCTAGGTAGACCTGGATATCTTCCCTGGGAGCCCCAACCTCAGGAGTATAGAGATTCCCATAAAATGTTTGAAACCTGCTCCGAATAGCCCCCGGTTCAGTGAGCAGTTCTCCTGAACTGGCTTTAATATGATATATCATGGCCTTGAGGCTTCTAGTACGCAGCCAGTTTGCTAAAAGTCTACTACTTTTATTATCATACTCATAATATTTTTGATGTAAAAGATCTAACCGATGCGCTATAGCTGCAGTGTCTAGGGCTGCTATCTCGTCTTGCTTCCGACTCAGGAATCCTACCCGAACAGGACCTGGGTTTTGTTTATGTTTGCTTTCTAACCAAGCAAATTCCAGCAGTAGGGTCTCCCTTCGTTTATTGATTTGTTTTTTATGGTATGTACCTATACTTATTAAATGCCCCCTAGTAACCGCCTTCATACCTTCCCACACCGATGTTGGACCCACCTCCTGCCCATCATTCAACTGAAAATAGTCTTCCAGGACCTCCACCACCCTGTCCTGATAGGTTGGCAAGGTTAACAAGTAGTCATGTAGTCTCCAAAATTTACGCCCTTCCTCCCTGCTATGGCCTACTAATGTCCAAAGGTTAGGGGCATGATCCGACCAGGTAATGCTTTCAATATCTACTGATCCCGTTCTGGCCACCAGGTCCTTAGAAATTAAGAACCAATCTATGCGGGTATATGAATTATGGGGCGGATTTTAAAAGGAGCGCGAATAGCCTACTTTTGTTTGCGCTCCAGGCGCAAACAAAAGTACGCTGGATTTTAGTAGATACGCGCGGAGCCGCGCATATCTGCTAAAAACCTGGATTGGCGCGCGCAAGGCTATGGATTTTGTATAGCCGGCGCGCGCCGAGCCGCGCAGCCTACCCCCATTCCCTCCAAGGCCACTCCGAAATCGGAGCGGCCTCGGAGGGAACTTTCCTTTGCCCTCCCCTCACCTTCCCCTCCCTTCCCCTACCTAACCCACCCGCCCCTGTCTAAACCCCCCCCTTACCTTTGTCGGGGGATTTACGCCTCCCAGAGGGAGGCGTAAATCCCCGCGCGTCAGCGGGCCTCCTGCGCGCCGGGCCGCGACCTGGGGGCGGGTACGGAGGGCGCGGCCACGCCCCCGGACCGCCCTGGGCCGTAGCCATGCCCCCGTACCCGCCCCCAAAACGCTGCCGACACGCCCCGAAAACACCGCGACGACCGGGACCGCCCCCCGACACGCCCCCCTCGGAGAACCCCGGGACTTATGCGAGTCCCGGGGCTCTGCGCGCGCCGGTAGGCCTATGTAAAATAGGCTTACCGGCGCACAGGGCCCTGCTCGCCTAAATCTGCCCGGTTTTGGGCGGATTTAGGCGAGCAGGGCTCTGAAAATCCGCCCCACTGTGAATATGAAAAATATGTGTAGTTCCGACTGTGGGGGTAACGTAACTGCCAGATATCTACTAGGTGACGATCTTTCAGCAGCTATTTTAATATTTTCCTAGGTTTTCCTTGGCCTGTTAAAGTCTGACTGGAAGTGTCTTTTCCTGGGTCTAAGGAAACATTGAAGTCTCCCGCGATGATTACAGGATCCTCTACGTATCCCTCCAAACGCTTGTTCACCTCAAGCATCATCTCTGTCTGGAAGGAGGGAGGACAGAAGACACTAACTAACACTAGGGGTGAATTATTTAATAGAACCAGCAGGATCAAAAATCTGCCCTCCAGGTCCCAATATTGGGCCTGTATTTGCACCTCCAGATGGTGCGCAAACAGAATCCCTACACCCCAGTATTTTTTATGCTTAGGGGCTGGTGCAAAATACTGAAAGCGGTATTTTTTGGAATGCAATAGGCGTTCATCTCTACCCCTAAGCTGCGTCTCTTGTATAAAGCCTATAGAGGCCTTTAATCTTTGCAGTTCTTTAAATAAAATTTGACGTTTATATGGAGAATTCAGGCCTTTAACATTCAGTGAAATATATGTAAACTCACCCATGAATCTCATGCTCTCTCCCCCTCACTCCGTTGTGAGGAAACCTCTCCCTTTTCATCCCCCTCAGCAATGACCTGTCCACCAACTCTCTCCCCTCCCCTATCATCCAATCACTTCTATTTCTAAATTCCCTGTCCACTTCCCTCCAACTCCCCCCCCCATTATCTCTGCCTTTCCACCCCTCCCCCTTATAGCTACCATATCTGACCCCTTCCCAACCCCATCTGTGCCCTCCCCCCCTCCATCCCCCAGCCCACCTTAAAGGTAGACTTCAGTTCTCGGCAAATCGCCCCCCACTCCCTCCCTACGATCAACGTTTCATACGCAATTTCAACGCTAAGAACACTAACGTTAAAAGCCACAAACTGTGATTACAACATCAATTCAATCATTATACTCTTCAACCTTTTCTTCACTGAACTAAGCCTCCTGGCCTGCAGGAACGCCCCCAGCTCTCCCTCTCTATTATACTCAGGTCTCTATTATGAGCAACTGGGGATAGAGAGCCGGAGTAGTGCACAATTGATCTATGAGGGTACTTCCTCGCCATTTCCTCTCCAGGAAGGAGAAAATGGAGTCCATGCCTCACGCCGGTTTGTCCAAGGGGGAAGAATCATGGCTCAACTATATCTTTTTTGAGATGCGGCGACCAGAATTGTACACAGTATTCAAGGTGCAGTCTCACCATGGAGCAATACAGAGGCATTATGGTATTTTCTGTTTTATTCACCATTCCCTTTCTAATAATTCCCAACATTCTGTTTGCTTTTTTGACTGCCGCAGCACACTGAACCGATAATTTCAATGTGTTATCCACTATGACACCTAGATCTCTTTCTTGGGTGGTAGCTCCTAATATGGAACCTAACATTGTGTAACTAGAGCATGGGTTATTTTTCCTCTATATGCATCACCTTGCACTTATCCACATTAATCTGCCATTTCGATGCCCAATTTTCCAGTCTTACAAAATCTTCCTGCAATTTATCACAATCTGCTTGTGATTTAACTACTCTGAATAATTTTGTATCATCTGCAAATTTGATTACCTCACTCATCGTATTTCTTTCCAGATCATTTATAAATATATTGAAAAGTACAGGTCCCAATACAGATCCCTGAGGCACTCCACTGCCCCCTCCCTTCCACTGAGAAAATTGTCCATTTAATCTTCTCTGTTTCCTGTCTTTTAGCCAGTTTGTAATCCACGAAAGGACATTGCCACCTATCCCATGACGTTTTACTTTTCCTAGAAGCCTATCATGAGGAACTTTATCAAACGCCTTCTGAAAATCCAAATATATTATATCAACTGGTTCACCTCTATCCACATGTTTATTAACTCCTTCAAAAAAGTGAAGCAGATATGTGAGGTAAGACTTGCCTTGAGTAAAGCCATGCTGACTTTGTTCCATTAAACCATGTCTTTCCCTATGTTCTGTGATTTTGATATTTAGAACAATTTCCACTATTTTTCCTGGCACTGAAGTCAGGCTAACTGGTCTGTAGTTTCCCGGATCGCCCCTGGAGCCCTTTTTAAATATTGGGGCTACATTAGCCACCCTCCAGTCTTCAAGTACAATGAATGATTTTAATGATAGGTTACAAATTTTTACTAATAGGTCTGAAATTTCATTTTATTTATTTATTTATTTATTTATTTATTTATTTAGCATTTGTTTATATACCGAGGTAAAGCTGACATTGCCTTCACTCCGGTTTACATTATAACAACCAGTTACATTTAAATTCATAACAGTATGACAGAGATTGAATCAAAAAACAATAACTTAATAAAATTCAGTAAATACATTGAACATTAGATATGAATGTATGCAAATCTTGAAGTAGACTGTTGATATCGTAAATGAGAAAAAGGTTCCTGCGAGTCGGGGCAAAGTCAGAAGGAGGGGGTTGCTGGCATGAAAAGGACTGAGAAGTGGATATGATAAAAAGGTTTAAGTTCTGCTGTCAATGGGTGAGCAGTCATTGTATGACTGTGAGAGTAGCCAGTTTTTAAGATCTTTTTTAAAAGATTTAGAGTTTACTTGAGAATTGAGGTGTTGAGGTAGTGAGTTCCATAATTTTGGGCCGACGATAGAGATGGCTCTATTTCTAGTGGAGGATAGTTTGGCTTGTGGTAGTGAAGGGACATCCAGCTGAATTTTGTATGTTGATCTTGTTGTACGTGATGATTTATGTAGATGTATAATATTGTCCAAGGCAGTGAAGTCAGCTTTGTGAATTGTCTTGTGTAGGATAGTGAGGACTTTGTACTCTATTCTTTTTTTTTTTTTGAGTTCCTTCAGATCCCTGGGGTGTATACCATCAGGTCCAGGTGATTTACTACGCTTCCGTTTGTCAATCAAGCCTACCACATCTTCTAGGTTCACCGTGATTTAGTTCAGTCCATCTGAATCATTACCCATGAAAACCTTCTCTGGTACAGGTACCTCCCCAACATCCTCTTCAGTAAACACTGAAGCAAATAAATCATGGACCCTTGGAAAACTCTTCGTCCTAACGCATCCAATGCCTTCTGTTCCTTACCAGGGGGAGCAGAGGAATGTGGACGTGATCGTTTAGCTTTTTTCTGAGCCAATTCCACCACTGCAGAATGATGGGGCAGCTGATTTTTCTGGAAACCTGGGGCTTGTTGGACCAGGTATGTAGCATCTGTCTTTCTATTGACTGGAGGTACAGTGCCTGGATGGTCCCACAGGCGGTGCAAGAGATCAAGGACTTCATGCACTGGTATTGCCATTATCTCCTTTGGAACATCTACAAATTATAAGACCTCCAACATTTTGTGGCGAGAATCTTTCTCCGTAACCAGTGGAAATGGGATAGTCTCAGACATCTCTTTGACAAAATTGGCAAAGGAGAGGTCTTCCAGAGGAGATTATCGCTGCTCTTCCGGGGGTTAAGGCTCTGAGAGCAATTCCTTGGAAACTTGTGAAGAATCATCTGAAGTTGCATCTCCCCATGGATCATAGGGAGTTATCTCTTCCCCTGGAGTAAGTCCTGATGGAGGAAGTGTGCCAAAGCCGAGAGGGTGGGAAGGCATCGATAGATGTGGCACCAGTAACGAGGGAATCGGTGCTGGCATCTAGGGCACTGGGGCAAATGAGGTGCACTTGGGCACAGATAGCCCTGATGGACCTGGAACAGGTTCCGGCATCGGTGGTTCCCGTGGAGGGATCTGGCCGGGAACCAATTCTTCCTCCTCCGCGGAACCCGGTATTGGTATTGGGACCTGCGGAGGCCTTGATGGACAGCTCGGTGCCAGCATGTCCGGGGGCAAAGGTTGAGTCGGCAAGGCACCGATTAGCGTATTGAGGTGCTCAAGGAGTGGTGCGAACATTGAGGGAGCCGGTTCCAGTGCCGGTATGGAGGCCGGGGCCAGCAGTGATTGGAAGCCTCATAGGGCATTCAGCACTGCCTCTTGGACCATGCGGTCCAATTCCTCCTGAAAAGCTAGCATGGATGGCACGGCAACTGGGGTAGGAGGCAGGCTAGGCGTCACTGGAGCTTCCACGGGGGCCCGTGGAGGCTCAGTGCCTGGCACCAGTGGGGAGCGCCTAAGGGTCCCGGGTCCAGAGGAGAATGGGGGCTCCTCTCCCCGGGCCCTCTTCGCAGGCAGCTCAGTGGAAGTCGATGCTGCTGCGGTATCGGTGCTGGCACCAGGCAGGGACACTCGTCGGTGCCAGTGTTTCCCTCTGTGCTCGGTCCTTCTCCGGCACAGAGGACAATGATGCCGATGCCTTTGATGGTGTTGGTGATGGACGGTCACCCGCTCTGCGATGTTCCTGGCGGGGCGTCTCCGAGGTCGATGGATCCTTTTCGGGCGGCGTCACTTGAGCTGGAGTCGAACGCTTTGACGCAAACAAATGCTCCATTTTGTCCAGTCAAGCGCACCGGCCCTTGAGGGTCATTTGTGCGCAACTAGGGCATCGGCGGACATCGTTCGAGGGGCCTAGGAACAAAACGCAAACATTATGCGGGTCTGTTATGGATAGGGATGTGCAGTCATTTTTCCAGAATTAGGCAATTTCAACGAAATTGCTTCATTTGGAATGGTTCGGGAGAACTGAAAAATGGTTGAATGTTTTCCGAAATTTCGGAAAAAATTCATTTTCGGGTTAGTACGCACTAACTCTCCCACGTTAGTGCGCACTATCGAGAGTTAGTGAGCACTAACCCGAAAATCGGGGCCCCCGAAAAAACAAAACAAAACCCTAACTGCAGGAAAAACTAAATTCCCACAGGGGGTCCCCGAAACGAAGCCCGACACAAAATTATAACCCGAAGCATATCTCTAGTTATGGACATGGTCCTCGGACACTTGGGGCAATTCCTAAACCCGGTTGCCATGCTGAAAAATGGCGGGCACGCAGTTGGTGACCGTCGGGCACTGAAGTGGTAAGCCGCAGGGAACTGACCGCAAAGTACGCGAAAACACTTACCAAGCATCAGAGGGAATGGAGCGCAATGGGGGACCCCAGTGAGGGATTTTTTAAAGAAGTTCTTGTGGCCTGGTTTTGGCCTCTATTGGAAACAGGATGCTGGGCTTGATGGACCCTTGGTCTGACCCAGCATGGCAATTTCTTATGTTCTTCAAATTTTTCCGTGAGGAAAGTTGTGAGAAATTTCTCACAGAGCTCCTAAACTGCGAGGCAACTGCTGCATGGAAAAAAAGAGACTGAAGGGGGACCCCTGGTGTCTACGGAGTTAGTGGTATGCTGGGCATGCTCAGTGGGCCAGTCAAAGTTCTAGAAACTTTGACAAAAGTGTTGCGTGACAGGCCTCCATCTGATGATGTCACCCTTATGTGAGGACTACCATCCTGTTTGTCATGGGAGCACAAGTTATCCGACTAACTTTAACCAGATAACTTGTCAACTAACCGGCTTGATGAATATGGACCTCCTAATGTACAGTATATATATTGTTCATTGCTTTGTATTGAAGTTATCCAGTTAGCTTGTTACAGATAATACTGACAGGCTGAAGCCAGCATGGATGCATATATGGGATAATTTATTTATGTATTTATTTATTATTGGTTTTTATATACCGCCGCTCATCAGAGATATCACGTCGGTGTACATAGAACAAAATCATTAATTAATTAATGTCAGTGAATCTGTTGATCTCTGTCTTCATCTGCTGGTTGCCATGCTTAACCCACTTATCTGGACTGGTCTGATTGGACTCAAGGAAAGGAAGTTATCAGGTAAGAACTAATTTATCTGTTTTTTCCTTAACTGTATTCCTTCTTTCCTCCTGGATAAATCTGTGATTCCTTCCACCCCTCCTCCCTGACGTTTCACTTTGGCCAAAGCAGGACATCTCCCTGTTTAGACTGCATTGTTTGAGAGAAGGTGGAGTGGGAGTAATTGCAGGTAAAGATAGGATAAACAGCTTACAATAAAAATAAAAGTTGTAAAGTCTTTTATTCAGAATTTGTGATTAAAATTGGGCCACATTTCAATTACTGGAAAAAATATTTCAAGGAAAAATGAACATTAAACTGTACATGTTCTCTGATCATCATTGAAGATATTACCAGATTTGCTGAGTGACTTCTGTAAATAGAGATGTTCATAGATCACACTAATTTATTTATTTTGCAGAAGACTGGACCCAAAAAACCCACGAAATGCCATCGTACAGGTTGCTCTGTTTTCTTATTTCTTTCATTAGAGACACTTCTGCAAACCCATTTGTGTGCATTCCTGATCTATTTGAATTCCCCACATTTGCAAGAAAGATACGGTACATGCTGAATGTAGAGGGCCTTCTACATATGCAGCATTTCCTGTGGTGAATTGGAACAGCTTTGGTGTTTCTTCTTTCTACTTTAAATTCATATGGGAATGAAACCAAAGAACACTATCTATATAGACACTGGATATACACATATCTCTCAATGTAGCACAACCAAGCACTAATGTTCTGTAGCCAGCTAAAGAAGGATTGTGACTTTTCCCCACTGAGTTTGGAGGAAACAACAGACCATTGCCTGCACTCAGCAAGCTCACACAAACATGGAATAAAAAAATTGTATTCAAATATTCATTTATAAAGAGATCAACAAGATGCTAAATATTAGATGATGAACTGAATGAGGGATTTTTTACTCCATGTCCGTGTGGACAGAGGTTTCATGGCCCGGCACCTCCAAGTGCCCAACTTTGTGCTGGCTTTTTCCTTAACTTGTGACCCACTAATGAGTTTGAACTTGATGTAAACAGGATAGAGAGATCAGGGGATCAGTAAGCGCAATCATATAACATATGCCAGGTAGGTGAGAAAGTAGAATTGTCACACCAGAATCATCTTTTGTTTTTTTTGTTAGGGGCATATATATTTATAACTGATTAAGGGTACAGTAAAGTATACTGCAACTTATTTCTTGTCATATATTTATCCTGAAGAATATGCAATGCAGAATTATAAACAGGAATGTTGAACCTGGAGATTCTAAAGTTATTTGTGTCATTCAGATATTGAAATACTACAGCTCCAAACATAGTCCAATAGCTATACATATATGATAATGGTGACTACATTTTCAGTCTCCTCTTGAAGTTTATTAATTGTCCGTTGATGTGATATAAGCCCCATCCTTAACGAGATGGCAGGTTACGCAGGTGATGGAGTTGGCCTTGCCTCTTGCATTCTTTTCCTTATGTGGTTTCACACATTTTTTTAGTTTGAATTAAAGTAGTTCTGACATCTAGCGGACAATTGGTATAGCAGCTGGTAACAACATCATTTCTTGGGGACATGGAAGATATTCCAGGCTCCATTTTTCAGGTTAGAGGTATGTATTCTGATTACAAACTAGATTCCAATTACAGAATGGCACTCTCCATTCATTGCATGTGTGTTTACATCTACATATGAGAAGGCTGGAGGAAAAGCAAGAAATTAACTTTTTTTGTGTAAATCCATGTTCCATATGTCCTTCCCTTGAATTCAGTGATTTCTTCTGTTTTTTGAATACAGGAATTACATTTTTATATCTTTTTTTTAAGATTAACAGCAATACTTTATTTATAAGAGAACCGACTGTCTATTTATATTTTTAAAGAAACAGGAGTGATAAGAGTAGAATTAAAAGCAACATATGCTTGTAGATTCATCTTCATAAATCTGAAGCTGTCTGAATGGCCCTTTCTGCTCTCCAGGTGTCTCTGCTCTTCATAGATGGCTGCCTTTTCTTGTTTTGTGACATTTTGCACAATATTTGCATTGATTGCACCCAATGTATTTATATATTTATTGTATTATTACAGAGAGGAATGAAGCTGTTTGAACAGATAATAAAAGCTTTTAAAATGATTTGATTCCTTATTTAAATCATTGTTTTAAAATATTTCTTTACCCTGTGCACTAGCAGGAATACATCAATTGGTATATGCAGAATTCAACAGAAATTATTTTTTTTACAGATATATTAAATGTAAAATGCATTAATTAAAAAAAGTTAGGCCAGCTTGATTTTAAAGACTGCATTTGTGAGTTGGATTTTCTGCATAGAGAGGGACCAAAATTGCATTGCAAACCCCATCCATAATCCAAGTTTACTTTGGCTTGATTACAGTCCCTAAAGAATCCAAGAAATCAGGGAATACATGAAAAAGATCCTTATTCCCTGGCCCATCACTCTTCAGTTTACCTTCACCAGTGACAATTTAAGTGTTGCACCCGTCGGCCGCAGACGGCTGCACCCTCTATTGCTCACCTTTCTTCTACCTGACTCAGTTCATTTTGGAAAGATGGCTGCTTCCGATTCTCCTCACTGAACTCTCTGGCGTCCTTGGCCCGGCATGGGCGATTGCGTTCACCATCTTTCTCCAGGAGTCACGATTACTTCTTCGAGTTAGCAAGGAATCCTCCATGCTGTTCTCTCCATGTTACCAGATGCCCCCGCTCTGTGTCCGCTCGCTCCAGGATGACTTAGGTATCCGCTCCACGGGGGCCTTGCCTCGCTCCAGTTTACCCTCCGGGGTTATCTCCTACCAACTAGGACGCCTAAGGTACCTGCTCCTCGGGGACCTTGCCGTGCTCCTATCTTCCCTTTGGGGTTGCCTACTCAGTTGCCAGGACGCCTATGGTACCCGCTCCTCAGGGGCCTTGTTCATCCAGGACCTCCGCTCCTCAAGAGTTCCCTCTCTCTTCAACTACCAGCATCAGAGTGAGTACTGCCGCTTCAGTTCTGTCTTTGCATTGTCTCATCTCTCTCTCCATAGATCCTCGGCCTACCCCGCACTGCGGACCACTACCGGATCTATTGGCTATTCCATCTAAGCTTGGGTTCTCGGTCTACCCCGCTTCGCAGACCACTACCGGTCCCATTTCCCTCTTGAGATCTGGTGAGACTGTGGAACTGCCTTTTCCATCCTGCAATCTACAGACGGAACATTGCCATCTGGTTCCTCAGCTCCTGGCTGGAATCATCACCCTTTCCTCGGGTCACCATCTACGTTGCAGTACAATAAAGCTAATTCTCTGTGTCCATCTCTGCCTTGAGCTAGCCTATCGCTACAAGTCTGGTGCCATCTCTTACAGCGACCAAGGGCCCACGCTTCAATGTCCAAAACACAACATTAAGTATCTCAGCACCCATTTGTTCTTTCTGACACTAATCACTAGTCCTCCATTATTGGACCACCTTCACAAGTTCTTTGTAATTGTTTTCATGTGTAATCTCACCCATTTTACATTTCTGAAAAGTGCTTTGGATAAAAGTGCTACATGTAAACACATGACCAGAAATGAATTTAGGGACAAGATATATTTGCACTTTAAGAATATGTGATTTGTTGATATGGGCACTCAATACATTTTATCAATCATTTGTGTAGTGCATACCAGATGTATGCAGCACTGTACAGAGACATATAATGGACTGTCTCTCTCAGGAGAGCCTACAGTCTATTCAAGTTGGACAGACGAAGCACAACAAAAACAAATAGGAGGTTTTGAGTCAAAACAGTGAGGCCCTGATTGGGAAGAAGTAAACCAGGAGGGTTATATAAGTGGGATTAAATTGAGGAAGGGCAATAATACCATACTTTTGAGACTCCAGATTGACACCCAGCTTGATCAGCATTTCAACATGAAGCCATTTGAATGAATACAAAAGTAATGCAAATTATTGTGTGAGAAGATGAGCACATTTTATCAAAATGTTTCATCTAATAGAGAATCTAATAGATATAGAAAACAACCGTGATGATGTCATCTGTGATATAATCAGCGCACAAAAGGTGCAGAGTAGTGATGAGCAAATAATGGTCTGCAGGAAGCTTTGATCCAGCCTGTGAGAAGATGGTTCCTGGCCTGCAGCAGTGACAACCATGGGTTAGAAGTGATGCTGCCATGTGCCTTCATCAGAAGGCAGCACCTCAAGTTGGCATTTAGGAATATATATATATATATATATATATATAATATAATTATTTATTTATGGATGGATGGATGGGGGGTTTTTTATACCTGTATTCGTGGGTACATCATATCGGTTTACAGAGAACTTAACGAATTACAAAAAACAAGGGAGGGGAGAACAGGGAAGCCAGGGTACACAAAATAATGTATCCTAAAATAACAAGAAAAAAGTATCTTAATATATAATGGGAGTAAAGTACAGGACTAACAATGTACAGGGTAGCCTGGGATAATATATATACAAGGTGTATGGTACAATATAGTACAACATAATACATATACAAGGAGTAAGGTAAATAATAGACATATGTACTGATATTCACGAGGTATAAAGTACAGGGCTAACAAAGATTTATATGTGATCAACAGGGAATATTGTATAATGCGAGGAAAACTGAAAAAGAAAAACAGCAAAAAAAAGGGGGGGGGGGTAGTATATAAAGTACAGGGGGGAGGGGTGACCCAGTGTCTTATCACCAGAGGAATATCCCTTTCATCTCACCCAAAACTCAGACCCTCATTAGGCTCCCAATTTGGACCTGAGCCCCATGTGGCCCTCGGATGAAATGTTTTTCCATCCCTGGTGCAGTTACAGGGGCATGGGTATCAACATTTCCTGACCTTTTTGGAGGGAGAGGTGTTAAGCTTTCTATAAGACGCAGTGTTCCTGCATAATAGTAGATTTTGAATGATTTCCTGCTATGGATTTCTCATTGAAAATGGTTTCTACCAACACTATAGCTGATTTGGTTTAGGGGACCAAGATAGCTGCAGTTGCTTGACCCATTTTAAGCATTCTTCCTAGGGTGAACTTTAAACCTTTTTATGTATTCTTTACAGTAAGTACTGTAAGAAAATGTTATGCACCTAACCAATTGTTCATTGTTATTATCTGCATGTGGAAAGTTAAAACAGTCAAAACGAGGAACAAGGGGGCAGGAACACTGCAGGTGATGGGGTTCCCCAAGCTCTGCCAACTCTAAACAAAGAGGAAGGGGCCAGTGGTTTGAGAACTGGGGGCTGGTGAGTCTCCCAAGGTCCCACCAGTCAGAGAGAAGAAGGATCTTCTGCCCCAATGGCAGCCCAGGAGATGACAGCAGCAGGGGACCTGGAAGGAGGTTCTTTAACTACTGGGGCCTGTGAAACAACAGCAGGGCTTTGGTGGAGGTAGAGAGGGGGGAGGGACGAGTGGGAGAAAGTAAGAGAGTAGGAGGACACAAGGAAGAGTAGAGGAGGGGAAGAGACTGCACTGGGTAGGGGTGGGATATGTGGGGAGAGAAGACCATCAGCGTACAGTGATGAGTGAAAGAAAAGAATGAGAGGGCTAAGGAGACGGGAAGTTGAGAAAAGTGGGAAGACGAAAGAGATGTCTACATCTTGTTAGGGAGTGGAGAAAACAGCCCTCAGACAGGAAAGACAGTAATGACAGCAGATAAAGACCGAATGCCAAAGCATTAAAAGATGCGTTCTGTTAAGATTACCCCCCATTCTGTTAAGGCTGGTAACTGCCTTTCCGTGGTGGTTACTCCCATGCATTCCATTACAAGGTTTAACTGCCATTCTGTGCAGGTTTCCCCCGTACATTGTGTTAAGGGTAGTAACTGCCTTTCCATGTAGATTACCTCAAGGAGCCCTCGGTGCAGAAACAAAAGACTTACACGGAGAGTTGCTGGAAGAGAGGGACAGGTTGTAAAGAATGCCACTGGAAATTTTGCGCACTCCATGGAATAAAGTTTTCAAGGTTTTGTTTTGTTTTTTTGGGGGGGGGGGGGGGGTCCTGGGAGCTCTACGCTTCTCCCTCCTGACCAGGTTAGCACCACGCTGGCTGCCAGACCTCGACCAGTGTTGTTGAGCACAAAATTCAGAGCGGCGACTTGCCCCCATCTCACTTGGTTTAAGGAGAAAGACGGGTGCGGCTGTCCCTTCTCCGCATGCTGCTTGTTAATTTTCACATTCCGGGTGGGCAGTGGCGTAGCCAGAATTGATTTTTTGGGTGGGCACAAGGTTAACATGGGTGGGCTGTAGGCATGCAGGTCTACTAGTTGTTTTTTTACTGATAAATAATGCCAAATTATGCAGCATAGCATTCACATCTACGCCTGAGGTTTACTTAATGATACAAACATAATTCACGGTGATTTGTGGTACTTTAGCCTTCTTATTATTACGATTTTATACACAGCTCCTACCTGTCCATAAATTTTGAGAGAGCGGTTGTGTTGCTTATATTTAAATTGCTAACATCTCAAAATATAGATATATATTTTTACCTTTGTTGTCTGATCTTTGTATTTTTCTGATCAGTTGGTCCTGGTTTCTTTTTCCCTTATAGCTCATTTCCTAATTCCTTTTCAGTGTCTTTCTTCTATTACTGTCTTCTTCCCTTCCACACACACACACACACACACTTTCTCTCACAGACTCAAGCTCTCACTCTTATATGCTCTCCCCCCCCCCCCCCACAAGCTCACATTCTCTGCAGACACACATACAAGTTCTCACTTTCTCACCCCTCCCCAGGCTTATATTCTTATGCACACACAGACGCACATCCAGGCACCCATTCTCACCCATACACATAAACCCAGACTCCCATTCTCACCCACAAACCCATGCTCCCAGTCTCACCCACACATATTCAAGCTCCCATTCTCATCCATACATATACACATTTAAGGTCCTATTCTCACCCACACATACACACATTCAAGCACCCATTCTTATCCACATATTCAAGCTTCCATTCTCACCCACCCACACAAACCCAGGCTCTCATTCTCACCCATATATACACACATTCAAGCTCCCATTCTCACCCACCCACAAACCCAGGCTCCCATTCTCACCCACACATACACACATTCAAGCTCCCATTCACCCACATATTCAAGCTTCCATTCTCACCCACACATACACACATTCAAGCTCACATTCTCACCCACACACAAACCCAGGCTCCCATTCTCAACCACACATACACACATTCGAGCTCCCATTCACCCACATATTCAAGCTTCCATTCTCACCCACATACACACCCAGGCTCCAGTTTTCACCCACACACACTCCCATTCTCATCCACACATACACATTCAAGCACGTGCACAGCTTCCGCTTCCTCCCCCCAAAGCAGGAAGATCAGCTGCCTCTCCTGCTGCCACCGAACTCCTGCTATCTTCGGGCGTCGGGCCGTATGGCCCGCCGATCTTCCTGCTTGGGGGGGAGGGAGGGAGGAAGCGGACGTTGTGTGCTGCGCTTCCGCTCCTCCCCCCCCCCCAGGAAGTTCGGCGGGCCCGACGCCCGAAGATAGCAGGAGGCCGGTGGAGCAGGAGAGGCAGCTGATCTTCCTGTTTTGGGGGAGAAAGCGGAAGCTGTGCGCGGCGCTTCCGCTCCCCCACCCCAAAACAGGAAGTTCGGCGCCCGAAGATAGCAGGAGAACGGGTGGCAGCAGGAGAGGCAGCTGATCTTCCTGCATTGGGGGGGAGGAAGCGGAAGCTGCGCGCGGCGCTTCCGCTCCCCCCCACCCCCGAACAGGAAGACCGGTTGGCCATACGGCCGCAGCAGCGCTGCACCATGTGTGCCGTGATGGCGCGCGAGGCGTGGGTTCTCTTGTTCGCTGTCGCGGGGATGGGATCCCGCGACAGCCTTGCAGTTCCGGTGCCAGTTGGGTGGGCCTGGGTCTAAGTTGGGTGGGCACCTGCCCACCCGTGGCTACGCCACTGCGGGTGGGGCATCGTGCTGGCTTTGAGAGCCACCACCGGGGTCTCTTGCTGTTGCTAGGAGCTGGTGCGGACGTATCTGAGCTGCTGGCGGCGGTGACTTTTTCCACGGGTAAGGATTCTCGGCAACGAACTGGTTTCGTTTACATCTTTTAATGTCTTCCGTTTTTAAATTACTAACAAACGAATGCTCGCGTGTCCTCTACTTTCCGGGGGGATCAAAATTCTCAATTCCGACGGGTAAGATGAGAAAAAGTAACTCTAGTGGAGGGTCTGTGAGCCAAAAAAAAACGGGTCCAACGGAAACGGCAAGTCTCCCAACAAACTGAAAATAGACCTTATGGAAAAAGATCAAGTAGCGCTTTAAAATGAGATCTCACATGACTTCACAACCTCTACACTACAGAACTAACGTAGCTAGATTTGGTCGTTTTCCTCCTCAGACTTTCATTCTCAAAAGGTTCCACCTGTTTGCCAACCAAGGGGTCCTATTGTGCTTTGGGCAGTGCCAGATGCCTGCCGGATTTTTGACATTTTTCTTCTGAAAAAGAAAACCAAAACATGTGTTCTGCGTGTGCTGACCGTTCTCTGCATGCTGTTCCATCCCGTCTTATTTCGTTTGTCAACTGATTTCCCGTAACAAAAAAAAAAAAGTGGTTTGAGGGTGAAGAACTTCAGGCACTACCTTGGGCTCCATTTCCCTTCTGTTCAAGTCCCCTGTTCTCTTTTCACACTTCCGGGTCGGCCGGTATAAATTCTGTTTTATGGGTCGTATGGCTTTTTGTTCTTTTTTTTTTTTTGCTTCTTAACTCTCCTGCGATTCCAGCCCTGCTCCCACTGTTTCTGTTGCTTCTCTGATGCTGTGCAAGAATAACAAAGCATGAGGCGCTGAGAAACAGCTGATCTCAGCTCAGACCTATCCCCAAACTCTCTGACTGGGACTATCCGCTGCTCTAGATGGACGCACTATACCTAATAAAATAAAGTAGCTATTAGCTTCATTAAGTTTTAAGAAATGGGGATAAAATAGCTAACATTTGTCTATGAAGTTTGTAGTTCATTTGGTAACTGGCATGTATTGTAAAATTATGATTACATTTTCTCCTGATTGACTAAAAGACAGTCTAGAATATGGGCCTGAGTTTTTGTTTGGTTGTTTTGTGTTCTCTTGTACAGAATGTGCATGTTTATCTGGTGGTTAATGTTCTTACCTTTTGGACACTGAATGAAGGCTTAATGTGAGTTTTCCTTAGCAATTGTATTGACATTACCATTGTCTTCTCATCTATATTATCGCTGTACTATAAAAACAAAATTTATGTGTTAATTTCTGAGACAGTGGTTTGTGTTGTAATGATTTCTTGGCAACTTTACGTCATTATTAATCTGATTCCATCAGCTTTGAATAACAATAGTTTGGACTGATTTGTACTAGTTTAGGTATTTGGGGGAAAAGTGTATGTACAGCATTTGTTTGCACTAAACAAGTTTTGTATAAGTGTATTTATGAGCATTAAAATCAGTCAGACTTTCAAGATAATAAAAGCTTAAAGGTAACCTGATTTATACTTTTTATGTTGATAGGTATCCATGAGAGAAAAAGACGAAGATACAGACTTTGCAGCCATGTTGATGGAGTCTGTGCTCTTACTCACTCCTGTCACGGCCTTAGAGTTTGTAGGGGACCATCTTCTGTCAGGTAAATCTGGAATTATTGGCAACACTTTATTCTGGTTGCCTGATATAGCCATTTTTATAAGATTTTGTTTTGCTTGGCATATCATTGTCAGGTGTTTATGATTGAATATTGTTAGTTTTATTATGCTTTGCTACAGTAAACTTCTGATGCATTGCAGTGTGTTGAGTGCAATCAGTAAGCTTACTTTTCTTTTTAGTACTTTGTTGTAACTTTGACTTTTTCCATTTTAGGTGAAGGGCCTAACCTTACTGTGCATATCTTGAAGCATGGGGGTAAACACACAGTGAGGCATTCACAAAGTGTGCTCAGAAATTACAACATTCACAAGATTAAACATTGCATCTGTCCTGCTTCTGGAGATGAGAGGACTGTCTTGGCCGTGTTCGGAGGTAAAGGTCTTATCATCCTGCAATTGATCACCTTTGATGACAAGATGAAATTAATTGAAGTGTGTCAATTCCAAGAGCTGCATGACTGGATTTGGGATCTTCAGTGGTTAAAGAATAGTCCGGAGATTGTCTCTTACGTGGCTTTAGCTCTTGGACACAACTCAGTGGTGCTTTATGACTATACCACACAAAGAATACTTAAAGAGGTTCACTGTGAAGAAAAATGTATTTTGTATTCTGCTCATTTTGTTGGAAACAGCTGGAATGAATTGTGTTTGATTGCTGGGACAGTCTTTAACCAACTTGTTGTCTGGCGTATGGTTGGTCCCATCGATGATGCGGGAAGGATAAAGCCCAAATGCAGAATCAGTGGACATAGCGGTGTCATCTTTAGTATTTTCTACTTAGAAAGCAAAGGCTTGTTGGCTTCTGCATCAGATGACAGAAGTCTTCGGGTGTGGTATGTTGGTGACCTAAAAGCAACTGAAAATCCTGTTCAGTGTCGTCTTGTGTTATATGGTCACCAGTCTCGAGTTTGGTCAGTCAAATTACTAAGTGACTGCATCATTAGCATTGGAGAAGATTCAGCATGTATTGTATGGAATTACACTGGAGATATTATGCATCATTTTAAAGGTCATAAAGGCCGCAGCATAAGAGCAATGTCTGTCCATGAAACCAATGGGTGGGTAGCCACTGGTGGGGCTGATTTTGGCATCAAACTCTGGAATATTAATGGAAATAAAGCTGATGGATCTGGTCTCTTACAGCTAAACTTCAGTGCCTCCAACAGGAAGGGGACACCAAAAGCTGTAAAACTGGTTGACATAAATTGTCTTTTAATAATGACTGATACTGGAGGCTTATACACTTATGATTTGACTTGTAAAATTTGGAAATTTGTATTGGAGGACACAAGCTACCAATCTTACAGTTTACTTGAAGTGGTTAGATTAACTAATAACTGTGTGATATGTGCTATTGGTAATATAACAGGACACATAAAACTATTTACTCTTTGCCACCCTGAGGAAGCTAAAGACTTAAGACTTTATGAAGGAAAAGTTCATAATCTGACCTGGACATTACCTCAAGGCCAAACTTCAGATTTGTGCAATCTATTTTCTTCTGGCCCAGATGGAATACTGATTTGGTTGGAAATATCATGCTCTTCAGGACAGATCAAATTTATTGCACAAAAATGTCAGTTTTGTTTGCCATTGTGCAAACAGAGATGGCATACAAGCCTAGCATTTTTGCCCAAAGAAGAGCTGATTGTTGTTGGTGACCGCAGAGGGTCCTTATTGCTGTATTCCTGTACCACTGCTCAGAAAGACATTGCAGTACAGGCACTGATGGAAGAAAGTGGGGGAACCTATATAACAAAGAATTCTATGTGTCACAATTTAGAGCTTGCAAACATGGGTGAACAAAAAAATGTTTCTAGCAGAGGGCAGAAACTCCAAGCAGAAGGTCCTAGCTCCTTTCTGTTTGGGGTTCATGGAAAGCTGGGAGTGACATCAGTGAGCCATCATGATGACTTGATATACAGTACTGGGAGAGATGGTTGCTACTGTCAACTTAATGTAGAAAAAGGGCAATTGAAAGTTCTGAGAAAACAGAAACCTTGTAAAGGGATGGACTGGATTGAGAAACTTTGTTTCACTCCCACTGGTGACCTGCTGGTGATGGGTTTCCATTCCACAAACTTTGTCCTCTGGAGCACAAGAACCAGTGAGAAGCTCCTCTGTGTTCCCTGTGGTGGAGGTCACAGGTCTTGGAGCTACGACTGCTCTTTATCCACCAAGATCTTAGCTTACATCAAGTCTGGTGACATATTTATCTATCAAAACAGATCTGCTGACAGCAGTCAATGTGTCCTTAAAGATTCACTACATGGACGAGAGCTCACCTGTGTAAGGCATATAGGAACAATACAGACATCTACTAAGCAGGCTGTAAATATTTTGCTTACAGGTAGTGAAGATACCACTGTGAGTATTTTAGCTTTTAATGAGCTGACAAACAAAATATTCCAACTAACAACAATCAGTACTCACATATCGAGTGTAAGAGCCCTGGCTTCATTAAGAATCCATAGCAAGAAACTGGAGAACTCTCCCATGTCCACTGTTTTTTTCTCAGCTGGAGGCAGGGCAGAAATTGAATGTTATAGGTTATTAATCAGCTGTGAGTGTGGCAACAATGACATCAGATGCCAGGTGATCCATGTGGCTTCTCATAGGCTGGATGAACACTGGGATTGTATGAAGAACAAGCACAAAGTCATCAAAATGGATCCAGAAACCAGGTATTGCTGTAGACATAAAAGGATATAATGACAATGACACAGTTACTGAATTGTGTTGGGATTCTTCAGTTGCCGCAATAAAATTATAAATTGCATTCACATAAAATGTTTGGAATTCTCCTTTGATCAGGACATATAAAAGTTTATACCCTGCACTTTTGGATTGGGATTCTTCAGTACCCCCATCATATGCTACCGTAGTATTGCTTGTCCTACCAGATCTAGGCTAGAAGACATACTAGCATGTAATCCTTTTTTGTAATGGAAGAAAATAAGCAATAATGCTCTGGAATAGGGAAGCAACAGAAATTGGTAAAACTAGTTAGACCTGTATTTGGCTGGCAAAACACACATGAGCACGAAAATCATAAATGCAAGCAAATTTCAATAGATATCAAAGTGAAGGAGGGTGAACAAGATAGGCAAAGATGTATAAAATTGTTTAACCTATTTTTCAAGGTACATGTCCATTGTGGTGGTGGATGAGGAAAGAGATCTTGATTCAAGGCAGTTTGTCTCCTCCTCCTTGTTCCTGGCTGCAGCATGCAGTGACGGCAGTGTGAGGTGAGATGTGTGCAGAACGAGACGTCTGTTTTTATTTTATTTTTAAATATTTTATTCATGCTGAGGGTGGGTTATAATACCCATCATAATCTTAATTCACTCTGTATAAATACCCAAGGTATTTATCCAGTTCTGGGTTCTGTATTGGGAGTCACTCCCAGGAAAAGCATCATGGAGCCCTTGTGGATAATGCATTGAAGTCCTCAGCTCAGTGTGCACAGCAGTCAAAAAAAGCAAATAGAATATTAGGAATGATCCAAAAGGAATGGAGAATAACATAGAAAATAGATTATTGCCTCTGTATCAACCAATGATTCAACTGCACCTTGAGTTCTGTGTGCAGTTCTGGTCGCCCCATCTCAAGAAAGACATAACGGAACTAGAAAAGGTTTAGAGGAGGGTGGCAAAAATGATAAAGGGAATGGGATGGCTCACCTATGGTGAGAGGCAATGCAGATTGTGGCTCTTCAGCTTGGAAAAAAGACATCTGAGAGGGGACATGATAGTTTATAAAATTATGAGTGGGGTGGACTGGATAAATAAAAGATGGTTATTTGCCCTTACAAATAATGCTAAAACAAGGGTGCATGCCATTAAATTAACAATCAACAGAGTTAAAACAAATCATAGAAATTACTTTTTCACTTGGTACACAATCAAGCTGTGGAATCTGTTGCTAGAGAAACGTGGTCAAGACGACTTGCCTAGCAGGGTTTAAAAGAAATTTGGACAAGTTCCTGGAGGAAAAATTCATAATACACTATTAGCCAGGTAGACTAAAGAAAGCCATTGCTATCCCTGAAAGTGTGTATGATTTTGTAAATTGCTAAGAATTGTAGATTGGTAGTATATAAATGTATTAATAAATAAATAGATCTGCCAGGTACTTGTGACACATACTGGTCACTGTAAGAGGATACTGGACTCGATGGACCTTGGTCTGACCCAGCATGGCATCCATAAGGAGTCATCCATTACCTAGTAACATATGTGCTAAGCTACTTTTTTTTTTGTTATAAATATCACAAAACAAAAACAAAAAGCCTTGGAGGAAATGCGTGCAGGTTGTAGTGCAGAAAGTGGTGTCAGTGTTTGGGTACTTGCAAGGTACTTGTAGCCTGGATTGGCCACTGTTGAAAACAGGATGCTGGGCTTGGACCCTTGGTCTGACCCAGTATGGCAATTTCTTATGTTCTTATTCCCACTTGTGTTATTTCAGGTTATTCCTGATGTCTGAGTGCTCCCAAAAGCTGCTTCTCATCGCAGAGTCTTCTCACCACCAGCGTTGCGTTCTCAAAGTGGAAACATTTATGCACAGATTTGCGGCAGGTAGAAGGTGAGCTGCTGTATACAGAATTTCCATAAGGAAGCTGATGGAATGTTAGAGGTATAGCTTGGAAGTGAAAGGGCTAGTTTGTACTATCCCTTGGGAACCAGAACACTGTACAGTTTTTAAAGTAATTGTAAAATATATTTATATTTTAAAACTACCTCTTGATTTCTTTCCTCAATCTACTTTGTATCCTGACCAGACAGGTTTTGAATATCACTATAATTCCAGTTACCTCTTGACCAACCCTTCACAGAAGCATAGAATATGATAGCAGATAAGGACTGTAAGACTCATCTATATAGTCCAATTTACTTCCTGCTACAATACCTTATTTTTTTTAGCTCTGTCTGTGCTCCTTCCTTATTCCTCTTCAAGGCCCATTTAGAAACTGCCTCGTTCTCCCTTACTTTTAACTTTTACTCTTAAAAAGTATGTATTAGTACCTTCACCACTGCAATATGTTTTGGGACATATGTGTTGGGGCTTAGAACATGGATTGTATTGTTACTACATGTAGCTCATGATCCCTTCTCCTTTGCACTAAATGTTGTCCCTTTCCACACTGGCCATTCATTCTCTTAAATTAGTTACATGTTGTTCAGTAGAGTGCCACAGAGGGTTTCTGGTATATTCTTGATTTATCTCTCATATTTGTAGAAAGTCTCCAACACAGGTACAGTGTTTGCAAGCATAAGACTGAAATAGTTAGGAGCAGGCGGTTTCAGATTATAGCAGTAATTGTTTTGACAGCTTCCTGTCATTTTCCAGGAAGAGATTAGAATGGTCTGTCCTGTACATGAATTTTAAACAAAACAAACCATTTTTGTTTTCCATTTCCAGGAGAGTATTTCTGTGTAGCACAGCCACGGATGGCATCATAGCATTCTGGGATATCACTACCATTATGGACTTCGCTAAGAGCACTTTGGAGCTCATAGATAGAGCAATTCAGCCAAAGGGTAGGAGATCATTATATTACATTTATGCAAATCTAAGATGTTGCTGGACAAGGAAAGCTATACAATGGGTTGTTGCACTGATGATTTAATGCTTCCAAGTGCAATCCTCTCTCTCCTCTTCTCCCTGCCCCTCTTGGCTTTGCTGTTTTCATCAAGGTCACGTGGGCTCAGCCTTCTAAAGCTCTCAAGTCTCTTGCTTGAGTTCCTGAAGTGTTTATATGTTTATTCCTGTAAATCCAATTTCTTAGCATGTGTTTTTTTTTTGTTTTGTTTTTTAAACAGACCTAGGGATCCCATTATTGACTGTTCAGGCTCATCAGTCTGGGATAAACAGCCTCCATGTTCAAAAGACAGAGGAAGGATATTACCTTGTGGCCAGTGGAGGAGATGATAATTCCATTCACATCTGTGTCCTTGCCATAGAAATGACACCTGGCAATGTGATGTCATCTAAGCTTGGAGACACAGCACAGTATGAGCTGGATTGTGGATCTTGCATCCAGCTGCTGAAGAAGTTTGTAGTGGTATCTGCCCATGCAGCCCATATAACAGGACTAAAGCTCCTCCAATCAGACCTGCTGGTGTCTGTTTCTGTGGATCAGCGTTTTACATTATGGAGACTGGGTGACAATGGCCTTCACTTCCTGTGTAGCAAGTTTTGTCATGTGCCTGATGTAGCTGACCTGGACTGCTGGACAGAGGGAGAGCTGGTTCATTACAACATCTTATGTGGCCAGGGGCTTCAGATTATCAAGTATATAATGTGATTAAAAGTTAAATATCACCTGTAGAAATATAAGTAATGTTTATATGAGAGATAACATTGTCAAATAATGGAAATCATGCTGCCCATGTGAAAGGACTCTGTGTGCTGAATGCCTGTATTTATTAAAACATTAGAAAGAAGAATTACTTTTACTCATTAAAATGATTTTTATATAAAATCTCCTTTCATCCTATCCTTGTCAGTAACAAAGGCAGCTGCTCACCGTTATGTATTATCTCAAGCAAAGTAACAGCTATAAGTTATAGTTTCTTAAATAAGCTTTCCCTGTACGTACCCAGATCAGTCCAGACTCCTGGGTTCTGCCCCCTCTGCAGCAGATGGAGACAGAGAACGTTTTTCTGACACTGTCACACAACCTGAGGTGCCACCTGCAGTCCCTCAGTATTTCTCTGTCTCCAGCAGATGGTGGAGGTGCAAAGCCTGCGGCCTGTTAAACAAAAAAAACCCAAAACAAAAGGGATATTCCGATCAGAATCTTCAGGGATTAAGAGCCGCCCAGGGGTAGATCCTGGCAGGGTCACCCCCCCTGGTTCCTGAGGTAGACGAGTAGGGGGTCGGGTTCCTTTTGTTGCTCAGTCCTCTGCTGATCGGCTGAAACCTGGGGGTCCCTGTTCCATCACCCTGTGGGACTGCTCGAGCCTGTGGCCATTCTTCTTAAGGGAAATGCCTCTTTCCCTGTACATACCAGATCAGTCCAGACTCCTGGGTTCATTCATCCGTGCCAGCAGGCGGAGACATAGAAAGTAAAACTGCCACTGCTTTATATATCCTGATGCCCCCTGCAGTTCCTCAGTATTTCTCTGTCTCCAGCAGTGGAGGTCTCATGCTTGAACCCTGCAGTTTGGTCCAGTATTTTTTTTTTTTTAATTCTTTGATTCTAGGTTGAGCCTTGCTCCCAGGGGGTCGGGGTTGCTCGTGAGGAGCCCCCATCCTGTTTGGTTGAGGTGGGGGGCTGTGACCCTTTTGTACGCCCGTGCCCCAAAGTAACCGTGGGGTGCACATCCGGTGGTCCGGATCCCTCCCTGCAACAAGTTGGCTCCCAAGTTGATTTTTTTCTCATGTTCCTCTCCTTTTTAATTATATTGCTGAATTGAGCTGGACAGCTGTCTTCAGTACTAGGAGGGGAAACTTTCAGTGAGGTTGCTTTTAGAGCAGTAAAGTTTATTTAAAAAAAAAAAATTAGGTAGCAGGAATAGGTAGGAGCTTGTATCTGCTCTCTTCTCCCCCCCCCACCCCGGCCCGGTTTCGATGTTTTTTTTTCCTCTGGTTTGTTCAATTTCTGATTTGTTTTTCCTGCTTCTTTGTTGGGCCGCCGACGCAATGGTGAGGGGGGTGGCTTGTTGCGCGTGTGGGTCGATCCCGGCGAGGCTGAATCACCACGGTTTGTGCGTGGCTTGCATTTCAGGGGGAGGGGGGGAGGGCCCCTCAGAGCTCCCTAGGCCGGCTAAATGACAGAGAGGCATTTCTGATCCTTCCCTAACAGCTCCGGGCTCTGCAGCTACCACGAGGTGTCCTGTTGCTGTAACCGTGGGAACGGTAGCCACCTTGAATCCCCCGGCGGTCCGGCCCATGTTTCCTGAGCCTGTAGAGGACCACCCTCTAGTGCTTTTCCCGGTGCTCCCAGGTCCTATAGAGGGACAGGGGGCCCTGGAAGGACCTCGGGGAGGGGGGGCCCTTTTTGCCTCCAATTGACAGTCGGCGGGCTCTGGCCCCTTTTTCGCTGGAATTTGTGCTTCTGATGTACAAGGTGTGTTTGGCACAGTATGAGGGGAGTGTGCCTAGCGGAGGGGGGTCAGCATGCCCCTCTGCTCCCGGAGCCTGGCTTGTCCCAGGGCGGATTGCTGCCTGACTCGGCTTCAGGTCAGGGCATGTTGCAGGGAGGCACTGCACCTGCGCGAGGGTTGTGCGTGTCCACAGTGGCACCACAGGGGGATCCCGCCAGCCCAGGGATAACACTGGTCGGTACTTGGGCAACGGACCCAGATGTGGTGGATGCCGACCCAGGTGGTGACTTAGATTCTGGGCAGAGGGGGATGACCCCAAGATCCTCAGTTTGTTCTGCAGAGACGAACGGATGTCATTTTGTATTCTTACAAGGCTGCTGCGCGGGCCGCGGAAGGGGATTTTCCTACCTCCTTGACGCCAGTGCCAGGAACCTCTGGAGGGGGTCCAGACACTTGAGGGCCCCTTTTAGGAAGTGAAGAGGATGCCCCGTGGGATTATGATTCTTCTTCCTCTCTTTGGACTTTGTGCTTCTCTTGCACAAGAAAGTCCCTGTGGCGCAGGTCTGGTCAGGAAGCTTCCATGACTCCTGCTAAGAGATATAAGCCCTCTAGGGCTACAGGGGCCACAAGGATCAGGCGGGTTCCCAGGCTTCCACCCTGACGTCCACCAAGGACATCTCACCCAAGGATTCCTGGGCTGATGAGGTTCCACGCAAGGTCCTCTGGGTTTGGTGGACCACCAGGAACCAGATGAAGAGGTGTTGAAGATCCCAGCAGTCGATGGTGATGACCCCAAGGTGGTTCGGTTGTTCCTCAAGGAGGAGTTGGCTCCCCTTATACCAGCTGTTTTGCAGGAACCTGGGTATAGAGGTCACGCAAGAACACTCTGAATTGGGAGCAGTGGATCCGATCATGGTTGGCCTTCAGGGGTCCTACAAGGGCTTTTATCTTTCATATGTCTGTCAGCGATTTGCTGTTTAGAGAGTGGGATACTCCCAGACTGGCTTAAAGGTCAGCAGAGCCATGGATAAATTATACCCTTTGCCTCAGGATGCACTAGAGCTTCTGAAGATCTTGAAGATGGATGCCTCTTTGTCGGCAGTTACTAAGAAGATGACCATTCCCATGGCTGATTCAATGGCATTAAAGGATCTTCAGGATATGAAGCTGGAGGTGTACCTCAAGATTTTTGAGGTGTCTGCCTTAGGCATTTGAGCAGCTATGTGTAGCAGTTTTATGTTGAAAGCTGGCTCATGCTGGGTGCAGCAGTTGCAGGCTGACAAGCCCTTATCTGAGTCTGAGTTAAAACAAGCCAAGCATCTGGAAGCAGTGGTGGTGTATAGTGCTGATGCTTTATATGATCTCGTCTAGACCTCCTCCAGATCTATGATGTCAGCAATTTTGGCTCGGAGACTCCTCTGGTTGAGGAACTGGACGGCTGATGTTTTGTCCAAGTCCCAGTTGGTGTCGCTACCTTTTAAAGGGAAATTGCTGTTTGGCAAGGACTTGGAGGAGATGATCAAATTTCTTGGCGAGAATAAGGTCCACAAATTGCCAGAGGACAAGCTGAAGGTGAAAGGTTCCCTACCTTCCCATTCCCGCTTCAGAGCCAGTTGGCAGTTTTGGCTGACCAGGGCTTCAGGGGGTTCCCAGAGGCAGTCCTCGGGTAGGCAAGCCTCTTGGAATCAGCCCTTTCTGGGACGCTGGTCAGGCAGGGATACCTCTTCCCTTGGTGGCGGAGAAGCCAAATCCATACAAAGAGGCGAGGCCAGTCCACTCCTCAGTCCCAGTGATCGGGGGCTGGCTGGCTGGCTGGCTGACTCTGTATTGTGAGGCGTGGGCCAAGATCACATTGGATCAGTGGGTCCTAAGTGTGATAAGTCAAGGCTACGCTTTAGAATTTGCTCATCCATTAAGAGATCACTTCTTCCTCTCCCCCTGCTTTTATCCAGAAAAGAGGCTAGTGGTGAGGGAAACCATTGCTTGTATTCGCCACTTGGGGCCATAGTGCCTGTACCACTAGAAGAGTGGAGGTTGGGCTGATATTCCATTTATTTCATGGTCCTCAAGAAGGAAGGCATGTTCCGGCCCATTCTAGATTTAAAGAAGGTGAACATCGCTCTCAAGGTTCCTCATTTTCGAATAGAATCCTTATATTCGGTGATTGCGCAAAGGAGAGTTCCTGGCATCTCTGGATTTGACCGAAGCGTACTTGCGTATCGGAATCCGGCCCAAGCATCAGAGATATCTGAGGTTCATGATTCTGGGAGAACACTTTCAGTTTTGTGCTCTGCCCTTTGGTCCTGTGACAGTGCTCAGAACCTTTACCAAGATGATGGACGTGGTAGCAACGGCGCTCCACAGGCACAGGGTCCTGGTCCTCCCTTATTTCGATGACTGGTTGATTCAGGCCAAGTCTGAGATCCTTTGTCGGGAGGCAGTGGAGGTAGTTCTCCACTGACTGCACTCTCTGGGTTGGATAGTCAATCTGAGCAGAAGTCAACTGGTTCCTTCCCAGCATTTGGAATTCTTGGGGACGCTTTTCAATACCAAAATGGGGAAAGTTTTTCTCTCCGAAGATTGGATTTCCAAGTTTCAAACACAAGTTTGTGGCTTATTGTGGAAGCAAATATCCAGGGTCTGGGATTATTTGCAAGTTCTTGGGTCTATGGCTTCCACCCTAGAGTTGGTTCTGTGGGTGTTTGCTCTTATGAGGCCTCTGCAGACAGCATTGCTATCCTGTTGGGACCCGTGGTTGGAGCAGTTTCAGCTTCTGCTCCCCCTCCCAGAGTTTGCTCGATCCAGTCTCTCCTGGTGGCTCATGCCGGACAAGCTAAGATGGGGTGTGGACTTGGAAATACTGAACTGGACGGTTGTCACCACTGATGCCAGTCTCTCTGGGTGGGGAGCGGTGTGTTGGAACCAGTCTGTGCAAGGCTAGTGGTTGGCTGAGGAAGCCTCATAGTTCATCAATCGTTTGGAAACGAGAGCTATACAATTACCCCTCAAGCATTTCTGCCCCTGGTGAGGGGATAGCCGGTGAGGGTCTTGTCAGACAACGTGACCATGGTGGCTTACATCAATTGGCAAGGGGGCACCAAAAGCCTAGCAGTGGCTTAGGAGGCCTGAGAGTTGATTTGGTGGGTGGAGCAGCATCTGGAGCGAATAGCTGGCTCTCATATAGCGGGCATGGACAATGTGCAAGCAGACTTTCTGAGCCGGCATCAGTTGGACCCCAGAGAGTGGAAGCTGTCGGAGGAAGCGCTATGTCTCATCCGCCGAAAATGGGGCATGCCATGCATGGATTTGATGGTGACCTTTCACAATGCCAAGACCCCCATGGTTCTTCGGTTGGCGAAGAGAAAGAAGGGCAGAAGGAAGTGGATGCCTTAGTTCTTTCTTGGCCGACAGGAGTCCTTCTGTATGTGGTTCCGCCTTGGCTGGTGGTTAGCAAGATCTTGCGGGGCATAGAAGTCCATTCAGGTGACGTAGTTCTCATTTCCCCAGAGTGGCCGAGGCGTCCGTTGTTTGCGGACTTGGTCAAGCTAGCTGTGGATGGTCCGTTACACCTGGCGCATCTGGCCAATCTACTGCATCAAGGTCCCGGTTGGATCAGGCAGATCACTTTTGTCTAGCACCATGGCTTTTGAGAGGGAGCGATTAAGGAATAAGGTTTATTCGGAAGGAGTTATCGCTACCCTATTATTTTTATTTATTTATTTAACAACTTTTTTATACTGACATTCGTGGGTACATCATATTAGTTTACATGGAACTAAGAGAAATACAGTGAACGGGGAGGGGAGTGGAAGAACCAGGGGTATAACAGGGTAAAGGCATAACAGAAGAAGTGTAATGGATGCAACTAACGAGAAATAATATTATATAATGAAAGTTATAATAATAAACAAAATAATATAAAAGAAACATGCAATAGCATAACGATAATCACATGGAAGATAACGAGATGACATAAAATAAATTAGCTTGATAATAACGTGGGAGGGTAATCAAGGGAGAAGCTGGAATAATAACATGGGAGGGTAATCAAGGGAGAAGGAAATCTTCCATGTCCCTGGCATATGTAAGAGTCTGGAAAGTGTTTGAGTTGTGGTGTATGGGGAAGAAGATGGATCCTTGAGCCTCAGTGGTGGATGTTTTGGCCTTTCTGCAGGAGGGATTGGTTAAAGGTCTGTCCTTTAATTCCCTCAGGGTTCAGGTGGCAGCTTTAGGCTGCCTTCGTGGTAAAGTTCATGGAGTATTTTTAGCGGCACATCCAGATGTGTGTTTTCTTAGGGGGCTAAGCATTTGTGTCCTCCGGTTCGAAAACCTTGTCCGTCCTGGAACATTAATGTGGTCCTTAAGAGCTTGTGTGCTGCTCTGTTTGAACTCCTGAAGTGATCTTCTATGAAGGATCTTACTTTGAAAGTGGTTTTTTCTGGTGGCAATTTGTTCGGCTCGCCAAATCTCTGAACTTCAGCCTTTATCAAGTAGAGAGCCCTTTTTGAGAATTTCAGATGCGGGAGTTTCTTTGAGAATGGTTCCGTCATTTTTGCCAAAGTTGGTTTCTTCCTTCCACTTGAATCAATTGGTGGAACTCCCATCCTTCCCAGCTTTGGATCCTGCGACTCCACATGCAAAGGAATTGCATCATTTAGATGTGAAGCGTGCTTTATTACACTACCTGAAAGTTATGAACACCTTCCACTTGTCGGATCATCTTTTTGAGCTATGGAGTGGTGCCAAAAAAAGTCATAAGACCTCAAGAGCCACCATTGCACAATGGCTGAAGGAGGTTATTAGCTCTGCTTATATCTGTCAAGGCCGCCCAGTTCCGGAGGGGCTGAGGGCACATTCTACTCTATCTCAGGCAGCTTTTTGGGCCGATTGTCAACTAGTTTTGCTGCAGGAAATCTGTTGAGCGGCTACTTGGAAATCATTGCACACTTTTGCTAGACATTACCGTTTGGACGTCCAGGCCCCTGAGGCCATGGGCTTTCGTGAGAGTGTGCTTTGAGCAGGACTCTTACAGTCCCACTCAAGTAGGGAAGCTTTGGTACATCCCAGGAGTCTGGACTGATCTGGGTACATACAGGGAAAGGAAAATTGGTTCTTACCTACTGATTTTCGTTCCTGTAGTACCACAGATCAATCCAGAGTTTCCGCCCACTGGAGGAGAGGGGAATAGGAGAATCTGCTTGATCTGATTTTGTTGTAAATACTCTGAAATATGGCGCAGGTTTTTTGTCAGCTATACACAGGGTTTGTGTGGGCACAGTTGGAATTCTCAGGTTTCCTTTTCCCACTGCTCGTTCATGGGAGGTTAGTTAATTATGAGGACTCACACAAGGACTCTACCCAGAAAACCTCAAACTGGCCTCACTCAAACCCCTACTCAAAAAACCAAATCTCGACCCCAATGATCCCAACAATTATCGACCGATCGCTAACCTCCCCTTCATAGCCAAGATTATGGAAAAATTGGTAAACTCACGACTCTCAAACTACATAGAAGACAACAACCTCCTATTCCCATCACAATACGGATTCCGCAAAACCTTAAGTATGGAAGCACTCCTCATCTCCATGACAGATCACATCATCCTAGGCCTTGACAAAGGACAAGCCTTCCTTCTGATCCTACTGGACCTTTCGTCAGCATTTGACACCGTCAATCACTCCCTTCTCATCAACCAACTAATAGCCATAGGTATCTCAGGCACTGCCCTCTCGTGGTTCAGAACCTTCCTCAGCAATAGAGGATACAAGGTTAAGATTCATAACAAAGAATCCTCACTCTACCCCGCGTCAGTAGGAGTCCCTCAGGGCTCATCCCTATCTCCTACCTTATTTAACATATACCTGTTACCCTTATGCCAACTTCTCACTGACCTCAAGCTCAAACATTTCCTCTACGCGGATGATATCCAGGTCCTGATCCCCATCAAGGAGTCACTCGCGAAAACACTGTCTCATTGGGAAACATGCCTCCAAAATATCAAACAGCTTCTCACAAGCCTCAACCTGGTACTAAATTCATCCAAAACGGAACTACTACTCATCACACCAGAGAACAGTTCCTGCACCCCCACTCATCCAGCCATACCAAAAACTACACAAGTGAGAGACCTAGGAGTTCTAATTGACAATCACCTGAACCTGAAAGCTACCATCAACAAAACCACCAAAGACTGCTTTTATAAACTCCAAGTACTGAAAAGAATAAGACCTTTGTTCCACACTCATGACTTTAGAACAATCCTACAATCAATCATCTTCGCAAAGCTGGACTATTGTAACACCATCTTGCTTGGTCTCCCCTCACTACACACCAAACCACTGCAAATGGTTCAAAATGCCTCTGCCCGTATACTCACTAACACCAGGAGAAGAGACCATATAACCCCTATCCTAATGGGCCTCCACTGGCTACCCATCCACTTCAGAATAATCTACAAGGCCATTCTCACCATATACAAAAACATCCATCAACTAGCCCCAATTGACCTTCATTTCCCCCTCCGATTACACACTTCAACAAGACCGACAAGAGATGCTTACAAAGGATCACTTCAAGTACCCCCAGCCAAAACTACCAGACACATTACGCTAAGAAATCGGGCCTTCTCCACAGCCGGTCCTACCTTATGGAACTCCATCCCCCCAGATCTTAAAATGGAACCCAGCCTCTCAACCTTCAAGAAAAGACTCAAGACCTGGCTGTTCATGCAGGCTTTTCCTAACTCCAATATTATTTAACTCCTAACAATCAACACACATCACCATCAATATCACTATTAGCTACCTCTTACAATGTAATTATATGTAATTAGCTGGTTTTCCTTTTCCTTTTTCCTTCTCACTCCAAGTTCTATTTTTCCTTGTTACATGTAACTGCTTTTTCCACACTATTGTTCAAGTTTAAGGTTATTTTGCACTCCTGTTTCATGTGAACCAGCATGATGGGACTATTGTCTTGAATGTTGGTATATAAAAAAAACTTAAATAAATAAAATAAATAAATTTTTGTTTTCTCATCTGGCTTGGGTACAGTTCAATACTGAAGGACTGCAGGTGGCACCTCGGGTTATGAGGCAGTGTCAGTAAAACTTTGTCTCCATCTGCTGGAGGGGAGGCAAAACCCAGGAATCTGGACTGATCTGTGGTACTACAGAAACGAAAATTAGCAGGTAAGAACCAATTTTCCTATTTTGTAAGAGAAAGTGGTTTGCATGCAGGATATTAATTTTTAATGCAAAAGTGGTTTATTTACCAAAGTGTGACTTAGTTTCTAATAATATGGACTCGGAAATAAAACTTACTATACTGCCACATTTCAGCCAGTCCTATGACTGCTGTTTCCAAATTCCAAAAGTTTGGTATCCCTTCCATATTGTAGTTGCATAAGGTTGGTGCATCAAGACTATATCTTTCTGATGTCTGAAAAGCACGTTTTTAAATTCTCTTTCAGTATCCAAAGACCCTGAAGTTATCCCCAACTGGTGGTTATATAAATGAGAAATAAAGGAAAGTCCAGCTTGACAGTCCAAGGACCATCCTGTCTTCCAAGCACAGTTTAAATTAAAAAAAAAATGGGATTGCTGTGAAAAAGCAGCAATTGCAGTTTTTCCTTAGTCACAAGAAGATTGCTTTACTTAATAGTGAGAGGAAAATTATGATGCAGTATGAGGAACTCAAACTTTCTAGGGGAGGTTATTTTGTCCCTTTCATATTTTACTCGCATGCGGATTTGGAAGTATGAACAGTGCAGCTGGTAATGGTTGGCACAGGGAAGTTGTTGTCCTGTTTATAGGAGTCATTAATCCTTGCTACTCGCACACACTTTTGGTACCCATTCTGAAAATTCCATCAGTGTTGCTCTTTCATCCTTCCCCTCACCTCATACGCACCCACCCAAAATCAATTTATTTATTTTATTTTATTTAAATGTTTTATATACTGTCATTCCATGTGAGAATCACTAGTTCATAATGGTTTACAGGTAAAACGTTCGTAATTATAATGAGTGTTACAAGGTGGACAAATATTCATAATAAACAGAAGTATTACAATGGCAGACATAGAACATGAAAACAGCTCGATTATAAGGGTTTGTGAGGGGGATTATTGTTCAAGACTTAGTTTTGTTCTCTGAGTCATGGGGAACTGGGTGTTTCTGTCAAGTAGAAGGCATTTTTTAATAGCCAAGATTTTAAGTCTCCTTTGAATTTCTTTTTATCCGTTAATGTTCGAAGTTCTTCTGGCATGGAATCCCATAGTTTGGGGCTGGCAATTGAAATCACTCTGTCTAGTTAGCGTTAGATGAGAACCTCTTAAGTTCAGGATTTCTAGGAGGCCTTTGTTCTGTGATCTGAGAGTTTATAATGTATTCTTGACTGTACAGGAAGCCAATTCAGAGCCATCAGTATTGGGTGATGTGGTCAAATTTCCTTGCTCCAGACAATAGTCTAGCTGTGGCATTTTGCAGTAGTTGCAGAGATTTTAAGTGACTAATCAGAAGTCATGAATTTCAGTAATCCAGGTTTGAGAAAATGAGAGATTTCCATAGTTCTGCTGGTTCCAGAATTTGGGATCTGCCTCAGGGGACTCCAGATAGATTGGTTTCATCTGTAGCCTGGGTTACTTCCAGCTTCTTCTTGAATAATTGAATGTTTGGCACCCTTGGTTGTCTGGAGTTATTCATTCTCCATCATCCTTTATGCATATTTCATGGTTTCACATTTCTACTGCTTATTGTGATAATCTGGCACTTTGTATAGTTGCTTTATCATGGGTTGATGACTGTCATGCATCAGTAGCTCACAATGACCCTTAACTGAGACCAGAGAGGATCATCGTTCAGTTCAAATGTTGAACTTGCTGTGAACCAAAGTACTATTGAAGCTCTCAGCTCCTAATGAGTGCCCTAGATGTGTGTGGCATGTGTGCTGGTCTGCAGCAGTGTACATTACACTTTAGTATCTGCAGAAGACTGCTCTGTGGGCTTTGAACTCCATTATGACTTACATCTTTGTTTTAAAAGAATAGTTATTGACTGCATTCTACAGCCAAGCAAGACCAGACAGCATTTCTGCATGCGATTTCTTTTAGCAAAAGAAGAAATCAAATTAGTTGCAAGAGATGCTACAAGAAAATCTAGAAGAAGCAGGGTTGGGTTCCAGCACAGACCCAGAAACAAATTACCAGATGTGCAACTCCAAGAAAGCTACACAAAAGCTGGTCTACTCAGAACATGGAAAGGTGGATCTGCTGCTGCTGCCAACTAAGAGTAGTCCAGTTGTCCCAAGAGTAGTCGTACAAGTGCCAGGAACCAACACAAAACCAGGACATTCTGCCAAGGTAAAAAAAATAGTTGTAGACTTTAGAAGAGGTCAGCACTTACGTGAAATTTTATGAAGCAACCCATTAAAATGACAGCACTTGAGTGTTCTGTGTGTTACTGTGGGGAAGAATAAATTCCTTAGAATAAAAAGGTACTTGAGTTTTGTCACACACAGAGCAACTTTAGTGGAATAGTAATTCTCAAAAAAAATTATGTCTTGTAAGTTCTAGTTCTATTTTGTGGTAAAAAGAACCAGATGTAGATTTTAAACCTTGGGTTGTTCTTAACCAATATATAATATTCAATGGTAGAGAAAGTGCCTTTCCAGCATACATTTGTAAACCTGCACTTCATACCTCTTATGATGTAAATTAAAGGAAACAGAGAATGAATCTGAGCTATAATCACCAGGGTATTAGAACTGGAAAGGGCTTCCTAAGTCTAAAAGATGAGAGCCTAGCTTGCCTGAATTAATTGACCTGCCTGTTGTGTTAGCCATTAAAGTCCAGTTTTTCTCTTGTCCAGGCAGCAGATACATTGAGATGCCAGGAGGAAGTACTAACGGGGGGAGTGCTCCTTCCGAGGCAAAAGACATCGGCTTTGCCACGTATTAATCAACTGGTAAAGGACGCTGGTAAGTCTTTAATTACGAGATGTACATATTAGTGTTTGACCTGTATTTCCTCCTAGACTGTATTTAACATACTTATGCTTAACTGTAATTGTTGAGTATACAGCAGTTATCTTGGATGCTATCTCCAAAGATCTCACGGTTGCCCACAGGGATGGTGGTGAATCCATCCTCTGGTTTCTATTCTCTTTAGCCTCTAAAACACCCAATGAAAATCCAGCAGTACAAAAATCAAAAAACAACCCACTATAGATGGCTAATACAATGAAAATGACAAATCACTTTGAGAAGAAATGGGCATTCATAAAACACAGTAAAAACATTAAAGGCGGCAGTGTGCCTCTTTCCTAGAACTGCTGAACAGGGTTTTAATCATAGCCTACACAAATAATTTTAAATTTCACACCTAATACTACAATCTTTTTCCTCATAAGTGAAAGCATTTTTAAAAAGCCATATTTTTCGAAAGATTTTCAAAACAACAAAACCAAAGTGAGAAAAAATTGTCACAAAGAAACTTCCTTGAAGAAACAAGTCATCTTCAATTAAATTTCATACTTTACCAACAAGCAGGAAAACATCACTTACCTATTGGATACCTGGAGCTGATGCAAGGCTTTCAAGTGATACTAGGAGTGTGAACTGCATGGCTTCCATCCAAAGATAGCTGACGCTCTTCCTCTTACCTGGAAAGTGCTGGTGGTTAGTTAAACCTGAACAATTTAAGTACCTTATTGTGAAGTAACATGAGAAGTGTGGACTACATTATTTTAAGTGATGCCCTCACATTCATTTGGGAAGTGTTTGTGGCTATTTAAGTTTAAGCAGTCTGTATACCTATGGGAACAACTGTATATTTAGAAACTGTCCTTGTTTTAATGTGATTGCATCACGTCCAGGAATCCAATAGATAAGTGATATTTTCTTGCTTGTTTGCAAAGTGCTGACTTTTAATTGACTATGACTTGCTTCTTCAAGAAAATTTCTTTATTACAATTGTTTTCTCACTTGGCTTTTTGTTGTGAAAAATTAAAAAAAAAAAGGGGGGGGGTCACGTGATGCGCTGCTATCGGGTGGCTGTGTGTGAGGGGAGCTCCTCCAACCCTATTCCTATCTCCTGTTAAAAACTACATTTCTTTCTTGGATAATGGCAGCCCCGGTAAAAGATTTACAAAAGAAATCTTTGTCTGCTTTTTGGGCGGGTATGACTGCTAAGCTGCCGCAGCACACTTGTTCCAAATTTTCAGCACGTGTGGGGCGAGAGGAGGAAGCTATTTTAGAGGAGAAATAGCCTGCTCTGGCTACTCCAATGGACAATTCAAAGCAATTACATGACATGTTTGATAAGTTTTATAGAAAAATAACTGCACACATAACTATAACTGATAAATTGTCAGTGGTGGTGGTGGAAAAGGTGGCGCAATTGGGTTACGATGGTTCAGGACAACTCGACTCATATCACAGAAGTGGCCAGCCATGTGGAAGGGCTGGAAATGTCCCTTATGGAGGCCCAGAAAAAAAACTGAGTACCTCAACGAAAATTGGGCTTTATGGGAGAAAAAATTGACGATATTGAAAATCGTGGCCGTACGGGGGAATATCTGAATCGTCGGATTACCTGAAGGTGTGAAGGACAATAATCCCATTGCTTTTTTCACCACATGGCTTTTGGAGGACTTGGGCCTAGATGCAAAATTGGGTGGCAAACTGAAGGTAGAATGAGCTCACCGAGCTCTGGCTCAACTGCCCACGCCAGGAGGAAGGCCGTGTGCTGTGATCTTGCAGCTGCACAATTATGTGGATAAGGCGAGAGTGATGGTTAAGGCTTGACAGTAGCAAACATTACATATAAACAGCACCGGATCTATTTTTTTCATGACTTCTTTCAAAACTGGCCCCAAAAAATAGGGCCAGTTTTGCGGATGTGAAGAAACTGCTGCGACAGAGAGATTTGCCATATGCTATGCTGTATCCAGCCAGGCTAAAGGTCACCGCACAGAATAAAAATTGTACTTTTGAGTCGGTCGGCGCGGTACAGCATTTTTTGTCAGAGCTACCTGAGAACTCTTCTTAAATGGGAAGAAACCAACTAGGTACATCTGGTCGGAGGAAGCAGGATGAGTGTTCATGTCTCTTTCCTGCGTTAATACTGTAGAGTGGTTTTTTGGGGTTTTTTCTTTTTAACTCATTTTTCCTTTGTTTCCACATTTATTTTATTTTTTTCTTCTATGTCTGCTTCAAGAGTTCACTTTTTTTGCTTAACCCTAATGGTGGTGTTTTTGGGGACATCTTTTTTTCTTTTGTGAACTTTTGGACCTGTTTGCCTTCTTGATAGTTACTGGCTGGAAGGCGATTTGTTGGAAAACCCTGCATGCAGCTCCTCTACTCTTTTGTGAATGTTTGATATCAATCTTTGTTAAGATATCAGATGACAGTTGCTTGTTTTATTTTTATTTCCTGTTTTTTTTTTTGTTCTTTTTTGCCTGCAGCAGTACTACTGGGCCACGCGACTGTTCTAGAACCGGTTTGGCAGATGGGCCTGTTGGTGCTGCGCTTGTGTTTTCTTTTTCTTTTTTTTTAATCTTTTTTTTTTCTTCTTATCAGATTTTTATTTTTATCTCCAATTTTTCTTCTTATATTTTTCCCTGGTTTACGTTTTTGTGATTTTGGGATGAGGCTTGTGCACTGAGCATTATTGACCCTGCTCAGTGGAGATTATGCCTTTCCTGGGGTTTGCAAATGTTCCAGCTTCCATGCTTTGATATGGAATAGGTCTATTTTGGAAATTCTGGCTGGAAGATAGGACGGGTGAGAGATGGGATTTGCTCATTACTCAGCTGATTTTCTGGGTATTTGCATTGGTTTTGGGGGGGGGGTCCTCTTGATTTTTTTTGGAGATCATATGAGGCATGCTAGTTTTGTTTTGTTTTTTTGTTTTTAAATACAATTTTGGGAGGAAAAGATGCAGATTATATTTTTCCAGTGGTTATTAAGACTGTTGGACAGTTGTGGGATTGAGTAACTTCTCTGTATCAGATGATGGCTCTGGGTGTTAAGATGTTTAACCTGTTTGTAACCACATCTTTATTTTGTTGCAGAGGATTGTATGTTACTATGCTGGCTACAACATTTTATATGCCTAATTCCTTTGTTTTATTTTTTTTATGATTTTTTGGGTCTTCCCAATTTGTTAATATATCTTCTGTTGGTTTTCTGGTTTGTGCCTATCAAGTAGGAGTTTTGTCAGGGCCGGGCAAAGGCTTTCTCAGGCAAATAGCTCTGCTATGTTGAGAGGTTGTGGGGTGCTGGGCACAGGGGGTCAGGGGGTTAGGATTTGTAGAGGGATAATGGGGGCAGGAGGATGGGAAAGCAAGTGGGTTTGGGATTAGATGAAGAGGTTGTTGGGGGATGTTAGGGGTTAGTGATGGGAGGTGGGTAGTGGGTGGATGCGATGGTGTTGAAGTTCTATCTAATTTGGTTATGAGTTTAAGAGGTATAAGGGGACGAAAAAGGCATTTGTTTGTTTCAGTTGGCACTGGTAGAAACTGTCAAGCCCTGTTCAATTTAACTGTTTCATTCTACATGAAAATATTGATGTTGTTTTGGGTAAATGTCAGCTAATTTACATGTGGTCTCATTGAATATAAGGGGCATATCCAGTCTAGTGAAGAGGGCGAGAATATTGCTGTTTAACAAACAGAAGAAGGAGGGAGTGGTTCTTACAGGAAATTCACATGACTAAGCCTGAGGATGATAAATTACGTCAAGGTTGGGTGGGCCAAGTCTTCACTGCCTCTTATAATTCTAAGAGTTGAGTGAATGTATCCTCATTGACAAGAATATCCCTTTTCAGGTACATAATTCCTTTTGTGATCCAGAGGGGTGTTTTGTTATTTTGGAAAGTAGCCTGTAAATCAGACCATTACATTAGTTAATGTCAATGGCCCCAATGTGGGACAGGGTGAATTCTGTAAGCATCTCTCTGCTCAGTTGGAAAAGTTTGATACCAGGGGCTTGTGTGTGGGAGGTGATTGGAACATATGTGGGATAGGAGGCAATGTCCTTTCGTGGATTACAAACTGGTTAAAAGTCAGGAAACGGAAGGTAGGATTATATGGTCAATTTTCTCAGTGAAAAAGGGTAAACGGTGGAGTGCCTCAGGGATCTGTACTTGGACCGGTGCTTTTCAATGTATTTATAAATGTTCTGGAAAGGAATATGACGAGTGAGGTTATCAAATTTGCGGATGAAACAAATTTATTCAGAGTAGTTAAATCACAAGCAGACTGTGATACATTACAGGAGGACCTTGCAAGACTGGAAGATTGGGCATCCAAGTGGCAGAGGAAATTTAATGTGGACAAGTGCAAGGTGTTGCATATAAGGAAAAATAACCCTTGCTGTAGTTACACGATGTTAGGTTCCATATTAAGAGCTACCACCCACGAAAAAGATCTACGCATCATAGTGGATAATACATTGAAATCGTCAGCTCAGTGTGCTGCAGCAGTCAAAAAAGGAAACAGAATGTTAGGAATTATTAGGAAGAAAATGGCGAATAAAAGGGAGAATGTCATAATGCCTCTGTATCACTCCAGGGTTAGACTGCATCTTGAATACCATGTGCAGTTCTGATTGCTGCATCTCAAAAAGATATAGTTGCATAGGAGAATGTACAGAGAAGGGCGACAAAATGATAAAGGGGATGGAACAGCTCCCCTATGAGGAAAGGCTAAAGAGGTGAGGGCTGTTCAGCTTGGAAAAGACATGGCTGAAGGGGGGATATGATAGAGGTCTATAAAATCATGAGAGAACTAGAATGGGTAAATGTGAATCAGTTACTTACTCTTTCAGATAATAGAAGGACTAGGGGGCACTCCATGAAGTTAGCAAGTAGCACATTAGAAAACAAAACAAATTGGAGAAAATTATGATTTTACTCAACACACAATTAAGCTCTGAAATCCATTATCCGAGAATGTGCTTAGGGCAATTAGTGTAGCTGGGTTTAAAAAAGGCTTGGATACATTCCTGGAGGAGAAGTCCATAAACTGCTATTAATTAAGTAGATTAAGTGAATAGCCACTGATATTACTGGCATTTGTAGCATGGGATCTACTTAGTGTTTGGGTACTTGCCAGGTACTTGTAGCCTGGATTGGCCACTGTTGGAAACAGGATCCTGGGCTTGATAGACCCTTGGCCTGACCCAGTATGGCCATTTCTTATGTTCTTAATTGCAAGCACTGGTAACCTATAAGCCCTACACACAGATTTTCAAAAATAAAATTCTCCTTAGAACTCACTTGAAATTCCTGCCAAAAGCAGTGTCACATTTCTACCTTAATCAGGAAATAGTGTTCCCAAATTTCTTTCCAAAACCACATACAACACCCTTAAACAAGCTTTACATACTTTAGATTGCAAAAGGGCCCTCTTGTTCTATTTGAATAGATCTCACCACTCAGAAATTCAACTCAACTTTTCATATCCTATAATATAGCTAAGAAGAGCATAGATATCAAAAAACAATTCTTATCGAGATGGTTGACCCAATGTATTTCTCATTGCTATGAAACCATTGGCTTGAGTATATCCCAAGGGACAAAGGTGCATCAGGTGCTTGTGAAGGCCGCAAAGATAGCACATTTGAACTTGGCAACAATCTAGTGTATCTGTAAGGCTGCCACATGGACAATACACACGTTTATAAAGCATTACTGTCTGGACAAGAACTCATGCAGACAGTGTATTTGGACAATCTAGGATTCATTATAAAATCTTAGTAATCCTACAAGAATAATTATGGGAGATAATCATCACTGGATGGGAGCAACACTTCATCTACATGTTCAGCAGCAAACCCTGAGATTAGCAAGTAGGTGCCTTTTAACAATGCCCTCTTCACATCAGGCCCATTTGGGTGAAGTATGAGACTGGGCTTTTTTGGTTGCTGGCTTCATAATTTGGAACACCATGCCTAAAAACTGAGAAACAGAACTGATGTTAAATTATCAAAAAATATTTTAAAACATGGCTATTTAAAAAAAAAAAAAAAAAAAAAAAAAAGCATTTAAAGCAGAGCCGTAGCTAGCCTATGGTTGATATGGCCTCGGCCATGGGCCCCATCCTCCAGGGGCTCCATCTCTTTCAAAATGTTGTAGACGTTCTGCCTCCCCTCCACTGGCTCAGCTGCCAGAGGGGAAAAGAAGAGTTGCTGGGCCTGCTCATGAATGTCCCACCCACGCTCTGGGCCGTTCTTGGGAGTCGGGACAAAAAGATGACTAACACTACTGTTGCCCTTCCCCCCTCTGTCCGCAGTCAGATGCAGAGTGGTCTGCGGATCTGCAAGAGGAGCATCAGCCTTTCACCCTGGAAGTTAGGGGCCCGGCCCATGGAGCAGCGTCGGCCTCCCACCCCGCCCTGCCCCAGCATTCAGGGAGAATGTGACCCCCCCCCCCCCCAGGCTGAAAAAAGAAACATCGGCCTCCCACCCCGCCCTGCTCTGCCAGTCAGAAGTACGGCCCAAGGACCTGCAAGAGTGGCATCAGCCTCCCTTCCCCCGGAAGTTAGGAGTACAGCTTATGTAGGAGTGTCAGCCTCTTTCACCTCCTCGCCTGCCCCCCTGGCATTTAGGGAGATCATAACATATATGTTGAAAAAAGAGACATCAACCTCCTGCCACGCCAGACAGATCTGCAAGAGCAGAATCAGCCTCCCTTCCCCCGGAAGTTAGGAGTGCAGCCCGCAAAGCACCTTCAGCTCCTTCACTCCCCACCCCCACTCCAGCATTTAGGAACCGCGTGGGCCGTGGACCAAAAAAATAGAAACATCAGCCTCCACCCTGCCCCTGCAGTCAGAAGAAGCTCGGCCTGCAGCGAGAAAGAGAGAGCAAAGGAGCGTATGTGTGCATATGCAATCAAGCAAGTGTGTGTGTGTGTGAGAGAGAGAGAAAGAGTGTATGAGTGTGTGTGCATAATTGAACATGTGTGAGCGAAAAGAAAATTACTTCTTACCTGCTAATTTTCGTTCCTGTAGTACTAGGATCAGTCCAGACGGTGGGTTATGTCCCCCGTCCAGCAGATGGAGTCAGAGTAAAACTTCGAGGGTGCTGGTATATAAACTGGTGCACCCTCCTAGATCCTCAGTATCGAGAATATCAAAGCCAAGCCAGAAAACTGGACAGACCAAGGATGATGGATCAAGCATGAACTCAACCAAAAGATTGAAACTGTGAACAAATTTATGCAACATGCAATGAGAACTGCCAAACATAACAACACACAAAAGCCCACTACCCCCGAGAGGGGGGGAGCAGCGAACAGAAGGACAGTAGAGAATAGTCGAGCAGGTTCATACCGGGTGGGCGTCTGGACTGATCCTAGTACTACAGGAACGAAAATTAGCAGGTAAGAAGTAATTTTCTTTTCCCTGTACGTACAGGATCAGTCCAGACGGTGGGATGTACCAAAGCTTCCCTACACCGGGTGGGTCCCTGAGAACCCTGCTCGAAGTACCCTGTCCCCAAATGAACCAGACTCCGTCCCCGGTACATGGAGACGGTAGTGTCTGGCAAAAGTGTGGAGAGACTTCCAAGTTGCCGCCCGGCAGATTTCTTGTATGGAGACCAGCTGAGACTCTGCATGGGAAGTGGCCTGGGCTCGCAACGAATGCGCCTTGATCCCCACCGGAGGATCCTTCCCGGAACCAATGTAAGCCGCAGCCACCGCCTCCTTGAGCCAGCGTGCGATGGTAGTCTTGGACGCCTGCCGGCCCTTTCTAGCTCCAGACCAGAGGACAAAGAGATGGTCAGAGAGTCGAAAGTCATTCGTCACCTCCAAATAGCGAAGAAGCGCTCGTTTGACGTCCAGGCACCGAAGCGCCGCAGGGGCGTCCCCTGGGAAGGCTGGCAGTTCCACCACCTGGTTCATGTGAAACGAGGAGACCACCTTAGGCAAGAACGAAGGAACCGTCCGCAGGGAAACCCCGGAGTCCGTGAACCGCAGGAAGGGCTCCCTGCACGACAGCGCCTGTAGTTCCGAGATACGCCTTGCCGAGGCTATTGCAACCAGGAAAATCGTCTTTAAGGTGACGTCCTTGATGGAAGCGTGACGCAAAGGCTCGAAGGGGAGCCCCCCCAGGGCTCTCAGTACCAAGTTGAGATTCCAGGAGGAACAAAGAGGACGCACCGGCGGCCGCAAGTGCTTAACTCCCCTGAGGAACCGGGATATATCCGGATGAGATGACGGATCCGGCCTGCCGGAGGCGCGAGCCAAGGACGCGAGGGCCGACATCTGCACTCGGAGCGAATTGTAGGAAAGGCCCTTTTCCAGACCATCCTGCAAAAACGCCAGGATGTGATGGCGGGAAGCCGCGGTCGCGAGGGCTCCCCGCGCCGAGCACCAAACTTCAAAGACCTTCCAGACCCTCACGTAGGCGACCGACGTTGAAGCCTTCCGCGCCTTGAGGAGTGTGTCCACCACGGGAATAACGTAGCCCTTGTTCAGGAGCGCCCTCCTCTCAAAAGCCACGCCGCAAGACAGAAGGGTTCCGCCTGTTCCAAAAATACTTGGCCCTGGTGCAGAAGACGTGGAAGGTGCGCGAGTCGGAGTGGACCGTCCACCGACACGCCGAGCAGATCCGCAAACCACGGACGCCGCGGCCATTCCGGAGCCACTATGATGACCTGACCGTGGTGCCGCTCCACCCTTCGAATCACCTTTCCCACCAGTGGCCAGGGGGGAAAGACATAAAGTAGAATCTGAGTGGGCCAGGGGAGAGCCAGAGCATCGACGCCTTCCGCGCCGCGCTCCCTTCTGCGGCTGAAGAAGCGAGGAGCTTTTGTGTTGGCGGCGGACGCCATGAGATCCATCGCCGGCGTCCCCCACCGGCGGAAGATCAGCGACATCGCCTCGTCGGAGAGAGACCACTCCCCCGGATCCAACGCTTGTCGACTCAGAAAGTCTGCTTGAATGTTGTCCACCCCGGCAATGTGGGATGCCGCCAGCTGGTCCAGAAAACGCTCCGCCCACGCCATCAGGCGCGCGGCCTCCCACGCGACAAGTCAGCTCCTGGTGCCCCCCTGTCGGTTGATGTATGCCACCGTCGTCGCATTGTCTGAGAGGACTCGAACCGCTCGCCCCCTGATCAAAGGCAGGAACTGCACTAGGGCTAGACGAACCGCTCTTGTCTCCAGGCGGTTGATTGACCAGGTAGACTGCTCCCCCGTCCACCTGCCTTGAGCCGAGCTCCGGAGACACACTGCTCCCCAACCAGACAGACTTGCATCGGTAGTGACCACCACCCAGTCCGGCGTTTCCAGGGAACAGCCTTGAGCTAGGTTCCTGGGGTCCAGCCACCACCTCAGACTGGACCGGGCGGCCGGTGGAAGTGGGAGAATCGCCTGGTAGTCCTGGGAGACTGGTTTCCATCTCGAGAGCAAGGACATTTGCAGGGGCCGTAGGTGTGCAAAGGCCCAGGGCACCAAGCTGATCGCAAACGCCATGGAACCCAGAACTTGGAGATAGTCCCACGCCGTGTGTGACTGAAGAGACGCAAACCGGACGATTAGATCCCGCAGTGCTTGAGCCTTGTCCGGACGCAGGAAGACCTTGCCCAGAGCTGTGTCGAACCGTGCTCCCAGAAAATCCAACTGTTGGGCTGGCTGCAGGCTGCTCTTGCTGAAGTTCACTACCCAGCCAAGGGACTGAAGGAAAGACACCACCCTGTCGACCGCCGCCCGTCCCTGCGACAGAGACTTCGCGCGAATGAGCCAATCGTCCAAGTAAGGGTGAACCAGAACGCCTTCCTTCCGGAGCGCGGCCGCTACCACCACCATAATCTTTGTGAAGGTTCTGGGCGCGGTCGCCAGGCCGAAGGGCAGCGCCTGAAACTGAAAATGTTGACCCAAGATTTTGAAACGAAGGAGTCTGTGATGGGCCGGATGAATAGGGATATGTAGATAAGCTTCCGTGAGATCTAGGGAAGCTAAGAACTCCCCTTGATGAACCGCCGCAATGACAGAGCGGAGTGTTTCCATGCGAAACTTGGAGACCCGGAGCACCTTGTTGATTTCCTTGAGGTCCAGAATGGGACGAAAGGCTCCGTCCTTTTTGGGAACCACGAAGTAAATCGAATAATGCCCCGAGCCCACCTCTCCTGAGGGGACGGGCGAGATGGCTCCTAGGGTCAGCAGCCTGTCCAGCGTGTGCTGCACCCCCTGTCGCTTGATACTTGACCCGCAGGGGGAGAAGATGAACCGATCTCTGGGGGCCCGCACAAATTCCAACGCGTAACCCTCTCTTACAATATCCAGGACCCATTGGTCCGTGGTGATGTTGGTCCATTCCTCGCGAAACAAAGCGATGCGACCTCCAATCCGGGGCAGCGAGGAGTGGACTGGCCTGACATCATTGGGAAGGCTTGCCCGAGGCTCCCTGAGCCGAGGAGTCCCTGGCCGGTCTGCGACCCCGAAAGGGCCGCGTCCACGTCTGCGACCTGGTGGAAGGTGTCCTAGGGGTCTGTGTTCTGGAGCCTCGGTAACGCCTCTGGGGGCGGTAGCGGTTCCTGGAAGTTCCAGAGTACGAACGAAAACCACGCTGTCGGTCCTCAGGCAACCTGTGGACCGAATTTTCCCCCAGGGTCTTGATGATCTGATCAAGGTCTTCACCAAAGAGAAACCTGCCCTTGAAGGGCAGAGCTCCCAGACTCGCCTTGGAGGAAGCGTCCGCCGCCCAATTCCTGAGCCACAGGAGTCTTCTGGCAGAGACGGCCGATGCCATGGTCCTTGCCAGGACCCTCAGCAGGTCGTGCAGGGAATCCGCCCCATAAGCAATGACCGCCTCCAGACGGTCAGCCTGGGCTGCCTCCTCGGGCGGTAACTGTTGCGAGGTGAGGAGCTGTTGAACCCATCGAAGCCCGGCTCTCTGAGTCAGTGAACCGCAGATAGCCGCCCGGACCCCCAGCGCCGAGACTTCGAAGATCTTCTTGAGGGCGACCTCCAGCTTTCTATCCGAAATATCTCGCAGCGCGGTGCCCCCCGTGACCGGGATGGTAGTTCTCTTGGTGACGGCGGACACCGCTGAATCAACCTTGGGGACCCTGAGGAGATCCAGAAAATCCCCCGGAAGAGGGTAGAGCTTGTCCATCGCCCTGCCGACCCGAAGGGACGCCTCCGGGTTATCCCACTCCCGCACCAGAAGATGGAGAAACGAATCATGGATGGGAAATGTCTTCGCTATGGGACGCAGACCTGCCAAGACAGGGTCACCCTTGGAGGTAGCCGAGGCTACGGAGGGAGCCGGGGGTCCCGGGGGTTCCACAGGAGGGTCGAGGTCCAACTCCTTGAGAACGTGGGGAATGAGCTCCGCCAATTCTTCCTTGCGAAAAATGCGAAGGACCCTCGGATCATCGCATTCCAGGTGCACTGCTAAGGCCAAATCGTCATCCACCTGTGACACTGGGTCGCCCCCGAGGTTCGGCGAGGGTGATGGTCCCCCCAGGGAGAGTGGTATACTCAGGGGCAACCTGTTGCCGCCCCCTCCGGTCCCTGGTACCGCAGCTGCAACGCCCGAGGGCCTGGGGACCTTGGCGGGAGGAGGAGAGAAAGCTGCCCCCCCCTGAGGGCTCAGGCTCTGTAAATACGCCTGGTGCATAAGCACCACAAAGTCCGCTGAAAAACTGAGCAGGCCCGTCGAGGGAGAGGGCAGGGGGTCCCTGGGGAGTCCGGATGTGGAAGGCAGAGGCCCCGAATCTGAGGTCGGAGGGGCGGCCGGCAAAAAATCTTCCGTGGGCTCCTCCGCGTCGGAGTCCGCGCTGCATTCCAGGTCCAAGATGGCCGCCACTCCCGCCAAAGACGGGGGCGGGGCTAGCCCTCGAGGCCCGCGGCGCTCCTGGCGCGGCGGCGAAATTGTCGGCGGGGCGCCGCTCGTCTCACCCCCGGGGAGACAACGATCGCAGGGACCGTCCCTCGAGGCGCCCTGGCCCGGGCCGCCGCAGGACGGACAGCGCGCGAGGGTCAGAACGAGTGTAGCACGCCGGGAGAAGCCCCCCCCCGGGAAAGCCTAAAATCGCGGCGCGGAAAGAGCGGGCTCGCCGTGCCTTCGGACACCCGCCCAAACACCCTCAACCCCGGGGACGGCAGGGGAATGGGACCTCCGTGGCGCCTGCGGCCCTGGGGAATGAAGCGTTGCAGGGCCGCGGGGGAGGTGAGACGCCGCAACGGGAAGGAGGGGAGAGGCTGGCCCCACCAGCATCCACCTCAGAATGCGCCCAAACCTGCGCTGTAAGAATAAAAGGAACACAAACCCAAAAAGAACTACCCCTAAGCTTACCCCTGAAATCCAAAGAAGAGGTAAATAAACGAGGTAAGAGGCAGTCCTGATGGCAGGCTGATCAGGGGAGCCAAGCCACCCCGGCTCCCTTCTGACAGGAACCAAATATATATATATTTTTTTTTTTTTTTAAACAACTTGATCCATCAGCAAAAGAAAGAAGGATAATATATATATATATATAGAGTAATAAACTCTAAACTTTGGGGAAACACCGAGATCCCCTCCTCACATCTGCTGGAGTCAGAGAGATACTGAGGATCTAGGAGGGTGCACCAGTTTATATACCAGCACCCTCGAAGTTTTACTCTGACTCCATCTGCTGGACGGGGGACATAACCCACCGTCTGGACTGATCCTGTACGTACAGGGAATGAGCATTTGTGTGTATGATTAAGCGTGTGTGAGAGAGAGCGAATGAGCATGTGTGTGTATATGATTGAGCATGTGAGAGAGTGAACAAGTATTTGTGTATATGATTGAGCATGTGCGAACCAATGAGTGTGTGTGTGTGAATGCTTGAGCATTTGTGAGAAAGTGAATGAGCATATGTGTATGACTGAGCATGTGCTTGAGTGAGAGAGAGAGCAAAGGAGCATGTGTATTTGTGTGCATGAGCATGTGAGAGCGAACAAGCATGTGTGATAGTGCATGTGAGAGCAAATGATCATGTGTATATGATTGCACGTGTGAGAGTGTATGAGCATGTGTGTGTGATTACGCATGTGAGATTGCACAAGCGCGTGTGATTGTGAGTGTACGAGCATGTGTGTGTGATTTCGCATGCGAGAGTACACAAGTGCATGTGATTGTGCGTGTCAGAGTGAATGAGCGTGTGTGTGTGAGCATGTGAGAAAGCAAATGAGTGTGTGTATGTGCGTGTGTGACTGATCATGTGAGAGCATGAATGAGTATGTGTGTGTGTGTGATTGAGCATGTATGAGAGAGCTTATGAGCATGTGTGCATGATTGCGCATGTGAGAAAACAAACGATCGAGTGTGTCTGTGTATGTGAGAGAAAGCGAACAAGCATGTGTGTATGTATGATAGCATTTGAGAGAGAGCGTATGAGTGTGTGTGTATGACTGAGCATGTTATATGTATGTTTGTGGATATAATTGAGCATGTGAGAGAGAAAACGAGTGCGTGTGTGTATGTATGATTGAGAATGTGAGAGTGAGAGAGCAAATAAGCATATGTGTTAGGGAGAGAGAGATGAGAAAGTTTGTGTGCAACAAATCCCTCCCCTCTTTCTGCTAATCCATTGCAATCTCAGGGCATCTGGAAATCAAAATGTTCCCAGGAATGGAGAGCGGAAGATTTATTTATCCTTATTAGTTTTAATTATCAGGTGTTATTTGATGTATCTGCTGTTTTGAAATATTTTATTGCCATTCAGAAAAATTTTATGAGTTTTTAGATGCTGTTCTAATCATCAACTGTTTTGAACTATTTCTTTTCATTAGTATGGATTTACTATTATGATTGATGTTTTATATTTCTTGATTTTGTTGATTTATGTTTTACGAGGCTTAGTGATGTTTCTGTTTTTCCTAGGTTGCACTGTATACAGAGTCTGGCTTGTTGTGGTTTTCAGTTGAGTTTTTGTCTGCACGTTTTTTAATTCTGTATTTAGTGAGGGTTTGTCTGTGTTCTGCATGTATGACCGAGGTGAAGTACTCTGGTAGCGTGTAGTTTTTGTGTAGGGATCTATATCAGCTTGGCTTGTTTTCTTTCCCAAATAGGAGGTGTTTTAGGGCCTGTGTAATATTTGCAATATTATCTTTTCATAGGAAGGATTGTTACTGTTTGAGTGCTGGCTGTTACTGCTGTTTGGTATGGGAGGTTTACTATATTGTAATTATAATTCAGTTTTCTCATGGCTTTGCCAGGACAAAACCAATACCCAAATTGTTACCATAGGCCTAACACCATAAACCAACAGCCAAATTTTAAATCAGCCACGTGTATAAAAATCGCCACTTATGTGTGTGGCTGGGCCCTGCGTGCGCCACGCACGTTTTCAAAAGGGCCCAGCCACACAAGGGCTGGGTCCTGAGATAGGGGCAGGGTGGGATGGAGGCCAGCTAGGACAGTGGCTATTAGCCACTGACCCGGGGAAGCGCACAATGGCAGCTGGGCGGCCGGCATGTGTAAATTACTTCTGCTCCCGAGGAGTAGTAAGAAATAAAATAGAGGCAAGGTAGGTTAGTTTTAGGAGGTGGGGAGGAGAGGGGAAGTTCCCTCCCAGTCCGCTCCAATTAAGGAGCGGACTGGGAGGGAACTGGGGAAGGCCCGTTTGCGTTACCACGCGGACTTTGCAAAAATTCTCCCTATATGTGCGCGCGTGGATTTTAAAATTCAGTGCATGTGGCGTGGCAAACTGATTTTATAACATGCGTGCACCGGCGCACGCATGTTATAAAATCTGTGCGGTCATGGACGCACGCGCATATGTTATAAAATCTACCCGCAAATGTCTTTTTTTTGCTTTATGCAGGATTTTTTGGTTGTCACCACAGCAGTGCATGTAAATGTATTATACATTCTGTAAGTGATGTTTTTGCCTCAAAGTCCTTTTTCTTGTAAAATCTGTTACTATAAATGCATAATTTGTGATTGTGTGTGGGGAGGGCATGCCTGAGAAGGAGGGGGTGCAAGGCTGTAAGGTTCACATAGGTTGCCTAATACCCTTTCAGTGGCCCTAGGGAAGAATGGAAGATATGAGTGGTTAGAAGATGAGCAAGGGGGATGGGAGAGGAGGAGGATTTGGGGGTGAGGTGGTTTCAAAAGAACAAGAAAGGATGCAGCTGTTGCGAGGAAAGACAAGGAAGCCAGACAGCTGGAGATGGTATAAGGAGCAACTCAACAAGGGGGAGAATGAGGACAGAGGGGGCAATAGAGGAGAGAGCTGGCGAGTTGTATGATTGGCACAGAGAACTGGACGGAAAGAAGGGGATGAAATCTAGATGAGTAGATAGAGAAAGAGAATGAAGAAAAAGGAGAAGAAAACGGAAAGATCTGTATTAAACTCAGACATAGGGGAGGAACTGAAGAAGACAGGAGGAGAGAGATGAAATGGAAAATGAACAGGAGACCCTGTAAAGGAGTTAGGAAACCAACAAGAGAAAAGCAGTATAAAGCAGTATAAAGTGATTAGGAAAATAAAATGTTCAGACAGCATGGGTGGAAAAAAGCAGTTTATATTCAGTTTATTGAATGGAATATGTCAACTTTGGGAATGTGCAGCCCATGATTTCCTTTATTTTGAACAATATAAGAGGAAATGTATTTCTATTTCTCTGATGGTGAATGGCATGCAGAATCTGACTTCTTGGGGTTTCCAGTTCAGTTTTTCAATGAAGGTTCATGGCATCAGGATCCCCATATTTGTTCCGATTGAGCCAGAAACCCATAGGAGCAGGAGAAAGCTACTGGGTCAAAATAAAAGCCCCCAAATTTAACGGAGTCTCCCAGCTCATGGTGTTGTATGTGGTGCTCAGGGTGAGCGTGCACTTTTATACTTGGCCATAGGTGCCAAATGGCCTGGCTACGGCTCTGATTTGAAGTTTAGAATTTAGTATATAAGATGCACCTCATGCTATTTCCTGTGTCAAATGTTTATGCAGAATCTGTCATGACCTTATATGTACATTTTTTAAATGTATGTTTTAGTACTATAAACTGCCTTGATCCTTAGAAAGAACAGTAAACAAATCATTATAAATAAATATTGTAGCTCAAGCTATATGTTGCTTTATTGTAACAGACTGAACTGCATGCTGTTCATATATTTTGTTTTCTCTAATTCAGAAAAAGGGGACCAAAAGCCAAGGCGTTGCTCTGCCTGTTCACCTCAAAAAAAGCCCTCCCCACAAGCAAAACAAAAGAATCACACCAGCTTCAAAGAAGACCTGACTCCATGGGGAGGATCACCCTCCTCAGAGTTCTTCACCGCATTCCTCCACGATGCCCCCGTCCATGCAGCCTGCACTGGAAACTCCAACCACTTCAGCGGCCTGCAGGGGCGGGTGAGCCAGAGCCTGAAGAAAGCCAGTCCTAAACCTAGCAACAAACGTCAGCCGCAACCCACCCAGGATGCAAAGTCCCATGGAAGCAAGCATTCCAGTGGGGCAAAGGCTGAGGGGCAAGGGAAAAGAGGTAGGTCCTACGGACACTGTGGGGCCAAGCTCTGTCCTGTAAAGCTTCCACCTGTGCAAAGGATTTCCAACCTCAGCTTCAGCAGAAATTTCACGTTCTCATACTTCGAACTGCCTGAACATTGGAGGCAGAAGCACTGGCTTCAGCACCAACAGCTAGTGCAAGCTATCATGAAACAGCTACAGAACTGAAAGCCAGTGTTTGGGTAGGTGGGGGGAGGGGGGGGCACCGCTAGCATCACCCATCCCATGGCGACATAGCTGCAGTGGATCCCATCCCGCCACGGCTGAAGAAAGTCCCAGTATGGATGCCATCCCACTGCAGTTGAAGATTGGCCCAACGCTGCTGCGGAGGACATCATCCCACCGCAGCTCAAGAAAGGCCCCACAACTGAATTACTTAGGAGGGCACTTGTAGAGGGTTGCAGAAATGTAAATGGAACTTTCAATCTTTCGTGCAGCTAATAAGCATCTTCAGAGCAAGAATTTATTCAGACAAGGCCAAGTTGACCAATTAGATTGGCCAATTTAGCCTTTTCTAACAAATTAAAAACAGAGGGACTTCTGCTAATTAAGAAGGAAACAAAAGTGCACCTTAGAAATAAGCAGGCTAATATTCAGTAAGCCATTTAGTGGACAAGTTATTTGGCTAAAATTAGCTGGATAATTTGGCTCGTATATTCAGCATGATAAACTTCCCACTGAATATACTTGCCTAAAGTTATCCAGCTACTGAAAAACCTAACTGATTATGTTTGACTATAGCCACTTAGGCTTTTAAGTTGTACAGCCCTGTTTGGCCAGATAACTTCCTACTTAACTGAATATCTTTCAAAGATATCCAGATAAGTAGCGCTGTCAATATATAAAAATAAAACAAAACATAAAAATACCAGCGGATCAACCCCCCCCCCCCCTCCAAAAAACCCCATCATCATACATGGTCCTGTCAGCCGTATACCCTCCACCTCCCAAACCTCTCTTACATATTTATTTTAAATGATTTATATACCGCTTTCCTGGCTAAAACAAGTCCAAAGCGGTGCACAATAATAGAAACATACATCACAATAAAACAAATCAGTCTCACCAACAGTAATGCAATACAGCACAATAAACTTTTATAAAAGCCTTAATTCACCTCAGTAAGCATCAACCAGGTCTTCAGTTTTTTTCCAAAATGTTAGTAAACCATGTTCCTCCCTGATCTCAGGAGGGAGCTCTATTTTGGAACCTAATTTGAAACACCGTAACAGATGGAAATTGCAGCTGAAATTGATGGAGAGATCTTTGTGACCTGGTTGATGTTTTCCATAACAATTGATTTTGCAAGTGCGGTGGACACTTCCCCCATTCAATATCTTAAAAGCTGGGACTAGTATCTTGAACTTACAAGGAGAATCCTGTAGGGAGCCAGTGTAATTTCTTTAAAAGCGGACTTGCAGGATCATGCCCTGAACACCCCATCACTAACCTCGCAGCCAGATTCTGTATGACCTGTAAACGTCTTATTAATACCTTGATTAGGCCCCAGTAGATACCATTACAGTAATCCACTGTTGCCATTACTAGGATATAGACTACCGATTTCAGAGCCTGTCCATTTACAAATGGCTGCAACAGACGAACCATTTTTAAATGAATAAAAACGCTAATCACATCGCCTTAGAAATCTGAGTTTCTAGACTCCGATTCCCATCCAGCATATAGTTAGTCCTGGGGTCTGCAGGTCAGGCCCCTCTCTTCCTCGCTTCCCTTAAAAGATCAGGCTGCTCCCCCCACCCCCACCCACCTGTAATGTATATGAAGCCAGGCCGACATCCCCTCTGAGCCTCCCATACTCCACCCCTATACCTTAAAATGCCTGGACGCGGGAGTGAGGTAAACCCTTCCCCACTCCCGATGCTTCAAGGGCTGTTCTGTCAGAGTCAGAGCTGGAAGCGTTAGCATATGCGCTAGGTATGGGTGGGGGCAGCGCGATCTTCTTATTTTAAAGGCTCAATCTGCAGATCCCGGCACTTTAACCATGTACAAGAGGAGGATGGAGGGTGCACGGCCCAACAGGGCCATGTATGAGGAGCAGGGAGGGAGACCAAGCCACTGGCACTTTTTTTTCTTGCTTTTTTTGTTTTTTTCTTTTAATGTTGACGCACTACTTAACAGGATATCCAGTTAAATAGGAAGCCATCCAGCTACATGAGGCCGGATAACTAGACCTGCTCTGAAGCAGGTATAAAGTTATTTAGCTAACTTACAGGCTGATACAGAAAAATGCACGGGAGAGCTGGCGAGCGCACAGGCCACTCTCCTGGGCACGCGACGATTCAGGAGGGTGGCCTATGCAAATGAGGGCCCACGGTAAAAGGAGGCGTTAGGGACACTAGCGCGTCCCTAGCGCCTCCTTTTTGACAGGAGCGGCGGCTGTCAGCGGGTTTGACAGCCGACGCTCAATTTTGCTGGCGTCAGTTCTCGGACCCGCTGACAGCCATGGGTTCGGAAACCAGACGCTGGCAAAATTGAGCGTCCGGTTTTCAACCCGCGGGCCGATTTTAAATTTTTATTTTTTTAAAATTTTTACTTTTTTTTTTAACTTTTGGGGCCTCCGACTTAATATCGCCATGATATTAAGTCGGAGGGTGTACAGAAAACAGGAAATTTAGGGGCCTGTAGCACTGCGGGCGATAAGTACATCATCACCCGCATTAGCGCCGGAAATAGCTACAGATATTTCATTGGTGCTAAAGGGGCGATAGTGTGCACCGGCCACCTGCTCACTATCGCCCCCCGCCCCTTTTTTTTTTCCGTGGTGGATCATTTCGCTATAATTATAGCGAAATGATAAATCTTCCAGTTAGCTGGTGACAATTGAAAATCAGCTAAGTTAGCTGGATAAGTTTGTCACGCTCTGGAACACCTCTGAAATGCTCCTTTTTTTTTATCCAGCTTAAATTATAGCCAGATAATGACTTAATATCTGGCTAAATGGCTGAATATATCAGACTTGCCATTTAGTTGGATAACTTATGAGTTCTCTGTCTAAATGGCTTTGAATATTGACCTATTATTAAGAGCCAGATATATTAAGCATTTTTCCCCGTACACACGATGAGGCAAATTTTCCAAACTTGTCAAGACTTGAGCATGTAAAATAAGATGGGCCATACATACGTGCTTATGTTCATGACATTCATAAACATGGCTGCATAAAAAAGAGATGCTTTGGAGACAAGTTATAGTTTTACTTGTGCAACCTGAATTTTAAAAAATCATGCACATGAATGGCCTATTTATGCATATAATACACTGAGATGTTGTCTGTTCTAAGTGATTAAAGCATTCCTTCTGAACAGCTATTTGAACATTTGTGGACTTGAACATTTTCCAGATCACTACTATTGATATATTCCAGTGATTTTGGATTTCCAACTACTCTATTTGTATTTTAAATTACACATGTGACTTAGCAGTTAGGCATACCACCGATAATTTTACCTCAAAATGGGTAAAAACCCTTTAGCACATCTAACCCTTAAAGTGTTACAAAACCTACTTGTGCAAAAAACAAAGGCAACTTAAACAAATGTCCATTGCTGAATCTTTAAATAATACTTTGTTATATACAGTGCTGTACATAATAAAGATGTGAAATGATTCAAGTGAATAAAAACTCAATCAGTATGTAAACATTATAGATATTAAGAACATAAGAAATACCATCCTGGGTTAGACCAATGTCCATCGGGCCCAGCATCCCTGTCTCCAATAGTGACCAGTCCAGGTCAGCTGGAAGTACCTGGCACATCCCAATAGCGCGTTGCCACCTATCCCATGACTTTGTAATTTCCTGAGCAGTCTCTCATGAGGGACTTTATCAAATGCCGTCTGAAACTCAGGTACACCATATCTAGGGACCTTGGTTTTCAATTCTGATTTTTTTCCCAGGAAATTATCAGTGTTTACCGTGACAATAGAAGCAGGAGAAAATCAGTGGAAAAAAGACATTTTATAATAAATACCGATGAATTCCAAGAAAAAATGGTCCCTAACTATATGGCCAAACTGACCCTTATCAACATGTTTATTTGCATCTCAAAAATTATAATATATTGGTAAGGTATAACTTCCCTGTGCTGAAACCATGTTATTTCTCCATTAAGCCATGCACCCAGTAATTATATTCTTATCTATAGTTTCTAGCATTTTAGCAGATATTAGGCTTACTGATCCCTGCCATATAATGTTTCAGTGCTACTCTTAACACCCACTCAGGGTTAACCTTGTGGCCGCTTGGAAGATCCTACCAAGCACTGCCCAGGCCCACCTGCACATGTGCATATGCTCCTATACTGGCAACCAGTGGCTTGTGGTGATATTTATAAATGGGGATTCAGTCTCGCTCCCTCATCCTTCCTTTCTAATCCAAATCCCCCCCCCCCTCCCCACTCTCGAGTCACCAACAGTCTTGCTCCCTCAGTTCTCTCTACCCTCCCACACTCCCCTCCCAATCCTTCAGCAGTCTCGCACCCTCCGTCCCCTTTCCCCACCATACAAAAGACAGTTGAAACCTATATGGCATTAGGCTTTTTGTAGTATGAATAGGGTATGGACTTGGCCCTCAGAAAGCCTTGAGTAAACAATTACAATATAATAAACCTCCCATACCAAAACTGAACTAATTGACAGTACTCAAACAGTAAAAACCATACGTATAAAAAGGCAACAAGGACCTGGCGGATCCATTTTCATAGACTTATGCAGATGGAACAGCTCGCTGCCCGTGGCTCACCTAACCGGAGAAAATTATTTCTGCAAACTTGGGAGCCTTACATCCAAGTCTTGCCTCCTAGAGCTAGAAGTTTGGTTCTTAATACTTGTTACTGAGTACTTGCAGAGTTAATGGTGATTACGCATGGTTTTCTACGGTCTCTTGGGGGAGGGCGGGGGGAAGGGATGCTTGGGACCTTGGGGGGGAAGATGGGTAGCATTGCAGATTGTAAAAAAGGGTGTAATAATTGTTTACTCAGCGAGTTGCCTGTTTTGAAAGTATTTCTGTTTCTCTGTCTCTAATGTTATGCAACGAATGTTGTTACCCTGTTTGTGAATCACCCAATAAAAACAGTGATTACAAAAAAAAAAAAAAAAAAGGCAACAATGTAAATATTACATCGGGCCCTGAACACCAATACACCACCTAATGGAACAAGCCAGGCTGCCTAAAAATACCTACAAAATAAATACCTTTACCTAAAAATATTATGCAAGAGCTTTTGAAATTACAAAGACCCCCTTCTTCAGATGTCAGATCAGAGATATTTACATCTAAAGATAGGTCCTATATTGTCTCAATAGCTCACATACATTATATTGGGATAATACTTACATAGCTCCAATAAAAACTATTACAGTTTACCAAGAATAAAGTTTTCTTCAAGAGAGAAATCTGCCACAGCAAAATAACACTAACTCCCAGGTCTCAAACAGCAACCCTACCCAGAAAAGAGCACCACTGCAAATATTACATCAATAAAACATTTAAAAATAGACATATCTTCGCCAAGAACCATGTCATCAAACATTTAAGAAACACCTCAAAACATGGCTTTTCAGACAAGCCTTCCCGGAGTCCCAAGAACACGCGGACACTGGTCAAAGGACATAACAGAACTTTATGGGGATCCATGATTGTCCTCAACCACCTTAGCATGTTCCCCTCCCTCCCCTCCTCTTCCTCTTCCTTCCCTCCGTCCATCAGCCATCTCGGCCTATCCCTCTCTCTACTCATTGCTACCCATTCCCTTGTCCCTCCTTACACACCCAGTGTCATCCTCTTTCAAGATAACCCCTACTACCTTACTTATGAGTTAACAATCAACCATTATACTTAGTAGCTAATGCTAATGTTTTTATATCCTGGTTTTGCTCTTACATCCTTTAGGGCCCCCCTTTACGCCCTATTTGGATGGTTCTCAGGTTCATAGCGATACTCTATTAGACGCCGTGTTTTAATTTAACGCCTGTTATTACTGTTTTGCTGTTTTATTTATTTATTTTATCAGACGCCTCGTTTTAATGTAACGCCTTAGCTGCGATTGTTCTGTTATAATGGAAACCGATATGATTAGATATTTTTTTCAAGAATGTTGGTATATAAGAATTCTAAATAAATAAATAAATAAATAAATAAATAATTAATTAATTAATATCAAACTACATTCAACAATTGAAACTAATAGGGATAAAAAATCCTCTGCTCTCCATTCTTGGGAACTTTAATCTCCTTGAGATTGTCCTAGTGTGACGGGGTCACTAAGCCAGTCCGGGTAGGTAGAATAAAGCCAGGAACAAAAACTCCCTGGAACCAAAGTCCTAGAAGGAGGGGGAAGAAAACCCAGGTGACACAGAGTCAAGGATATACACTGGTGGCTTCCCCTGTAACCATAGAGACAAACTCACAGGTGTGGGAGGTTAAGGGTGGGACTTCCCTCGAGCCAATCAGCTGGCAGAGGAGGAGGAGTTACAGAGTATAAAAAAGACTCCCTAACCCAGCAGTCTCAGTCTCTTGCTGGGAACTGAAGGAGAAGGACCATGCTACCTGCAAGACTGGAACTTTGGTACTCCTGCTTAGATGGAAGACGGATGGCTGGCGTGACTTCCTTGAAGGTGAGCTTGGGAGCTAAAGACTGTTTACTATCCGGATGTGCCTACTTAAGGATATTGTTTGAGAGACTGCCAGCGGGTGGTTGTATCTAAGGGACAAGGAAACTATCCTGAGAGATACTGTGGGAGGTGGCAGTTAGGCCCATTGGGTCAGACTTTTGAACTTTGGAGTTGATGTTGGTTGGTTATGAACTTTAGAAGCCAGACATTGCAGGGTGAGTCATTGGCTCACTGGGGAGGGCATCTGCCTTCCAGCCAGGCCGGGAGAGTTCAAACCCCGCCTGGGGAGTTGTGAGGATAAATTACAAAGAACTTCTATTTGAGTTTTCAAGGGACCAGGAAAGCTCTCTCAGGGGCTGGACCTTGGAAACAACGCAGTTGGGAGTGCATGGACCGGAGGAACCGTGACACCTATATTAGTTGGGGGGGGGAAGATGTAGAAAGTTTATCCTCTTTCACTCACACACACATACTCAGTAGCTCTTTCTTCACACACACCCCACTCACAAAAGCTTCTCTCCCCCTCACACATACAAAGGCATGCTCTCACACTCTGTGGCTTTCCCCCTTCTTATACACTCACAGGCCGATACAGTAAAGTTTGTGGGAGAGCGGTGTGCACACAGGCCACTCTCCTGTGCATGCGATTCACTAAAACAAATTTATTCAAATTAGGGCCCGCGGTAAAAAGAGGCGCTAGGGACACTAGCGTGTCCCTAGCGCCTCTTTTTTGACAGGAGCGGCGGCTGTCAGCGAGTTTGACAGCCGGCGCTCAATTTTGCTGGCGTCAGTTCTCAAACCCGCTGACAGCCACGGGTTCGGAAACTGGACGCCGGCAAAATTGAGTGTCCGGTTTTCAACCTGCGGGCTGCTTTTAAGTTTTTTTTTTTTAATTTTTTAATTAATTTTTAACTTTTGAAACCTCTGACTTAATATAGCCATGATATTAATTTGAAGGGTGTACAGAAAAGCAGTTTTTACTGCTTTTCTGTGCACTTTCCTGGTGCCAGCAGAAATTAACGCCTATCTTTGGGTAGATGCTAATTTCTGAAAGTAAAATGTGCGGCTTGGCTGCACATTTTACTTACTGAATTGCGCGGGAATAACTAATAGGGCCATCAACATGCATTTGCATGTTGCGGGTGCTATTAGTTTCGGGGGGTTGGTCGTGCGTTTTCGACACGCTATTACCCCTTACTGAATAAGGGGTAAAGCTAGCACGACAAACGCGTGTCCAAACGCGGGTTAACACTGTATCGGCCTGTCACAGAGGCAATATCAAACTCAGTGTCTCTCGCTCCCCCTCGCATATACACAGGAAGTCTCTCACACTCTGTGTCTCACTTTTACACACAAACACTCTCTCACTCTGGCTCTTACATACACAGGCACTCTCTCACACTCGGTGGCTCTCTCCTTCACACACACACACACCCACCCCAGAATCTAGGAAACTTTTGGCACAGGACCCACCAGCTCCTTGCTACAGTCGCAGAAAAGTACAAAACATAGGCAGTTAAGAGATGTTGCCTGACTCCTCACTTCAAACCAGGGGACAGAGTATAGCTAAACACCTGTAGCCTCCATTTAAAGATTCTGTCCTTGAAACTTGCACAACATTTCATCAGTTCATTCACTGTTATTCATCAGCTGAACCCGGTTGTTATCAATTAAAACTGCCTCCCTCACTCAAGGTCCATGACATGTTCCATGTGACAAAAGCAGCTAAGCCTCTGCTTTTGTCTTGGCCAACATGATCCATCCCTGAACCTACCAGTGTGACCACTGAAGAGGACACATTCTGGAAGCCAGGTTCATTAGAGGCAAGCTAATGTCCAGGTTCCTTGTCTCACCAACGAGTTTCATCCCCTCTTTCCCTATAAGCCCAGGGCCCTGGGCAGGGGTAATGTAATGTTTAGCCAGCCATGGGTAGTCCCCACAACCGGCTGCACTCATCCTGACCTAGCTGCAGCATCTTCACAGCAGAAACTTCGTCACCTCCGCCCTGCTCTGACCCACTGATGCCTCGCCCTTAGGCTCATGCACGGATTGCATGCCCACACATTGCACACTGGCCTATGAGGTCCTGCGGTGAGAAACCCCAGCAGCAGCACTCCCTGACCATTGCCTGGACCTTGACACTGCTTGATATCTGCCTGCTCCAACCATGGCCTGGATTTGACCATTGTTTATTCGCTGCCTGTCCTGACCTTGGCCTACCACCAGACTCTGTCTGATTGTTCTCTATCAGACCCTTGCCTACCCCCTGCCAGCCCTCGGAACCTAAGAGCTAAACTTGAGGGGAACGGAGCTGGTATAAGTGAACCCCTTGATATAGTTCCCTGTTCTTAAGACATATATATCTCTTGTGTCTATTTTTACATATTTTGCGATTGTTCTATGTAAGGGCCATGCCCAAACGTTCTTAGTTGTATGTAAACCGATACAATGTGCAAACGGCTATCGGTATAGAAGAAACTCTAAATAAATAAATAAATAAATAAGCAAGCCCAGACCTCATCTCAGTTCAGCGTGTTCACCTACTGTCGGAGTGGGCCTAGTGGGCTTGCCTTTCAGGCTGCATCAACCATGTCACAGCCAAGGGTTCACACTTCATGACAAAAACTACCAATCATCTGGTTTTCAGCAATCATGCAGTCATTGCTAGAGAATGTAAGATGGAGTGAATTGTCCCTTAGTTTTGTGTAAGGAAAGTTAGAAAGAGAGGGCAGTGAATGGGAGGTTGTACTGCTAACCTCAAGACCCATGTGAACCATGTTTACCTTGGCCAAAATGGGGCTATAATAATCATTGTAGCCTTGGCCTTTCATAGCTTTTGAATTGTTCTGGAGATTAGTAGTATTCGAGGAAATGCATACATTAGACTTTTGGACCATGGATATGCAAATGTGTCCAAGGTCACTACTTGGTTGGAAGGATCCTTTGAGCGGAAATGTGGTAGTTTCTGTTTGAGCAGCAAAGCAAAGAGATCGATAGCTGGGATGCTCCACCTCGCAAAAACCTGGCAAGCTATATCTAGATGAAGAGACCACTCGTGAGACTGTAACTCTCTGCTCAAGCCATCTGCCAAGCGATCATGTATGCCTGGAAGGTAAAGTGTAGTCAAGTGGATATTCCATTTGATATCCCAGTGCCAGATCACTACTGCTTAGTGATCTGGCACGCTAACTTAGTAAAGTGCCAGATCACTAAGCGTGCCACACGCTAACTTAGTAAAGTTAGTGTGTGGCACATTTAAAACTAATTGGAGAAAGTTCTTTTTCACTCAATGCACAATTAAACTCTGGAATTTCTTGCCAGAGGATGTGGTTAGTGCAGTCAGTATAGCTGTGTTTAAAAAAGGATTGGATAAGTTCTTGGAGGAGAAGTCCACTACCTACTATTAACTGAGTTGACTTAGAAAATAGCCACTGCTATTACTAGTAATGGTAACATGGAATACACTAGTTTTTGGGTACTTGCCAGGTTCTTATGCCCTGGATTGGCCACTGTTGGAAACAGGATGCTGGGCTTGATGGACCCTTGGTCTGACCCAGTATGGCATGTTCTTATGCTTCCTTTCACAGCTTGTAAGAGCCTGTTCCCCCTTGCTTATTTATGTAGAACATGATGACCTGATTGTCTGTCTGCACCTGTAGAACTTTATTGACTATCCAAGGTTTGAATGCCACCATGTCCTTGAAAATCCTCTTGAGCACCAAGAGATTTTTGTGATATCTGTATTTCTGCACATCTTAAACATCTTGAGTGGTCATGTGATCAAGATTAACTCCACAACCGCAAAGTGACGCACTTGTCATGAGGATGAGATGGACGTTTGACACATGAATGTTCCTTCCAGTATAAAGGTTCTTGTCGCTCAGTCACCTCTTCAGCGAGGGAATTAGATTGCGGGTAATGGGAACTTTCGCTTGTAGAAGCTGATTCCAGTGAAAGCGCAACTGCTACTGAGCTGGGTGCATTAACAAGCGAGCCAAAGATGTAATGTGCACCATGGATTCCATATTTGAGAAAATTCCTAGCAGTCACCCATGGTCTTCTGGAAATCATGTAAACTGGAGTCTTTAGATTGAGTCCTCTCTACGCTGGAAAATATGCCTTTCTGTCTTCCATATTGAGTTAGGCCCTGATGAAGAGTAGCTGTTGCACGAGTATCAAATTGGATTTTCAAAGTTTACTACAAAACCCAACCGTTGCATGGTACGGACTACTTGAGCTGCATTGAGCATCAATTCTTTTTGAGGAAGTGCTTGATAATAGCCAGTTGTTGTGATATGGAAAAACCAGCAGGTTCTTTGTCTGCAAATATGCTGCTACTACCGCTAGATATTTTGCTGACAGACTGCTGAACTGGAAGTGCTAATTTTGAAGAGTGAATCTGAGAAATTGTCTGTGCTTCAGATGGATAGGGATGTGTGTGTAAGCATCCTTCTTGTCTATTGAGGTTAACCAGTCTCCTTTCTGAAGCAGAGTTAAAATAGTGCTTAGAGTGTTTATCTTGAATTTTTCTCTCTCCAGGTAAGAACTGAGATCATGAAGGTCCAGTATTGATTGAAGATCTGTTTTCTTCAAAATAAGAAAATATCTAGACTAGAACCTCTTCCTATTTGATCTGGCGCAATGTTCCTTCTAAGATTTGACAGGCTATATGCGCAAAAATGTTCTTTCATGCAACGTTTTATAAGCTGAGCTAAAATATGTGTGCTACTAGCCAAGTGTGCCTGAGCAAAAATAGTGTGAAAAATATCAAATTTCAAATGTTTTATTAAACTGTTTTAATGAAAATAATTCTCCATTACTTAAATCCATCATGAAGCAAGAATAGGTTAAGGCACAATTTGCTATTGCTGCAAAATTCAAATAATTCTATATGGCTAGACACATTGTGAAGTAACCCAAAACCCCACAAAAAAGACAAAATCTCTATAGCAAACCTATCATAACATAACAGTAGTAACACCAAGCTACAAACAACAACCCTTCTTGAGAAAAAGCAGCAATGTAAATATTACTCTGGGTTCTAGAATACCACTTACTGGAGAAACAAAACAAACCTGATTCCTATAGATCCTACACAGGCACTACACATTAGCAGAATATCTCACCTTAGTCATGAGGGATGTGCATTTGATTAAAATGCATGTACAAAATGCACCAAATAAGGCTGATTTGTTTCATTCATGGGGCCCCAAAATGAATTAGGGGGACCTGAATGAAACAAAGCTTATTTGTTGCATTTTTTAAAAATAAATGCATTGGGTCTAGACCTAGGCCTGAAGCCAGGGCCTCACCTAGGGCATAGACAAATGTCTAAAGCAGGAGCTATGGCCTAGGCCCAGTGTCTTGGTCTGGGCCCAGGCTGACGTTAGGGCCTCAGCTGAGCACCCCTAAACAAACTCTTACCTTATCCACTGGCTATCTGTGGGAGCATTGGCATTGGACCTGGGTCCAGGTTGAGGCCACAGCATTGGACTCGGCCTCCAGGTCGGGCCACAGCATTGGGCCTGGACCCAGGCTCCAGCCTAGGCAGAGACCCATGCATCAAGACCCAGCCTCCGGGCCAGGCCCCAGTGTTGGGGCTGGGTCTGGGTTATGGCCCCGGTGTCAAGACCCAGCCTCTGTGCCAGGCTACAGCATCAGTCCTGAGCTCGGGCATTGGCCGAGGCTGAGGTCGCAGTAACTTACCTTGGCCTCAGCCTACACAAGGCCAAGACTTTGGCCTGGGCCTAGGCTGAGGCCAAGATGATGGGACCTGGCTTCCAGACCGGGTCTTGGTGTCAGGTGTCGGTCCTGGTTGACACCCTGGCATTGGAACCTAGCCTTTGGGTCAGGGCCTAGGTATCGCCAGCATATCCCCACCGGACTAGGTAAGTGGGAGCTGGTGGATCCTGGCTCCCTGCATTTTTCCAGGTTGGTGGGAGGCCTTGAGAGGTCCCGTTTTGTGTGTGTGTGGCGGGGGGGGGGTGTGTGTGTTTAAATGTTTGATTCGTTTTTTTCACATAAATGAAACAAATCAAACATTCCACAAACTGAAACTGGTGGGAAAAAATCCTTCCAAAACGAAAAGTTAAAATGACTTTTTTTCCCTGCACATCCCTATTAGTCACATGTGCAGAACATAAAGATTACAGAGCTGAGACTTGGACCTCATATCAGCTGATCAATTCCTCAACCACAGCAGACGTTGCACCAAGACTGCTGCGACCATATTCCTGGCTGAAGTCCAACGCAAGTCCTAAATCGCATCAGCCTCATATGCAATCCTGGCCACCACCTGAGTTGCCTGGCTATTAACACCAGTGATTACTGAAGACTTTTCCTGAGACTTCTGGATCCAATGTAAACAGGCCCTCTGCATCAGACTTCCACAGATACCACTCGCAGGCTCAGCACCGAGGCTTTAAACATCTTCTCCTGATGAATCTCTAGCTTCCATTCCTGCACGTCCTTTAACGCTGTCAAACCTGCAACCAGAATGGTCATCTTGTTAGTGACTGCCAAGACCGAAGCATCCACCTTCAGCAATACCAGCAGCTGCAGGATATCCTCTGTCAGGGGATACAACCTTGCTACGGCTCTATCCACCTTGGGGCTTGCCTCCAGGAAGTCCCATTCCTGGTAAACAGTTTGTTGATCCTTTTAGGGAAAGGAAAGGCTTTTGGTGAGCCCCGGAGTTCAACCAACACTAGATCCACACCTTCATTGTCTGTCTCCTCCTGGACCACCTTAATACCCAGTTCCTTCTGAACATGGATATTAAGGGGGCCTCAACTCCTCCTTACAAAACAGATGAACCACCTGCAGGTCATCTTCCTCAATTATCGGGATCTCTTCCGGATCAGCCATGTCCTTATCCCCGTCCTGATCGACATCTGCTGTGAGATTTGCTGGGTCATCCTGATCCACCCCTCGGCCTCTTTACAGCAGGACAAGACGCCTGACAGAAATGCCCTTTTATAGCCAGTGCTTTTCCTGGTTAAAAAGGCCTTATGCATAAGGTAGAGAAAGTCTGAGGAAAATGCCACATCATCCTCTCCCCTCTCCAGCACAGAGCTCGCATTTCCCCCTTCCCAGCAGGATTGCCAGAGACAACAGGGGAGGGGAGTCCCTGGGCTCCTGGGTATCCGTCACCCTCCGAGCTGTAGCCCTACTCCTGCTTGACAGGCTTAGGCTCCCAGTATTGAGCTGACACGGCCTTGGGAACCTATGACTTTCTTACCAACCTCATTCCCCCCTCCCCCCCCCCCCCCCCCGAGGGCCCCTCCCCTCCAGAAATGAATCGCGGCATTGCACTGCTGCATTCAGCTGTCCCTGAGCCAGGCCACTGGCCCAACAAGCTTTCCTGCACAGGAAAACCACTGTCTGCGTCATCTTGTCTCCACGCGGCTGAACCTGCTGCAGAGGAACAGAAACCGCATGATTGCTGCATGCAGGAGAGGAGGGGAAGACTTCCCGAGCAGCCCAAAGCTTTCCCTTGCTGGGAAATCATCAACTCAACCATAAAAGAATGCTACTTCAAACTCCTCAAAAAAACTGAAACCTCTCCTCTACTTCAATGACTTCCGCACAGTCCTGCAGACCACCATCTTCTCTAAAATTGACTACTGTAATTCTCTTCTCCTAGGCCTCCCCACCTCAACCATTAAACCTCTCCAAATGCTGCAAAATGCCTCTGCCAGAATTCTAACACCTGCAAAACAGACCGTATCACCCCCGCACTTAAAGAACTCCACTGGCTTCCAATATCTTTCCGAATTCTCTACAAAAATCTCTCAATCATACACAAAACCCTACACAACTGTAACATACACTGGCTGGACAATTCCCTCCGCCTCCATACCTCCAACCGACCCACCAGATCAGCTTACAAAGGTACCCTACACACACACCTCCGCCAAGTCCACCCATCTCAACTCCACGAAAGATCGAGCCCTAACGATCGCAGGACCCGCCCTCTGGAACTCTATGCCTCCCGACCTCCGTCTAGAGCTATGCACCCAGAAATTCAAGAAAAAACTAAAGACCTGGCTCTTTAAACAGGCATTCCCCGAATAGTGCTCTATTCAATATCTGCATTAATATATTTGATTCTTGTTTTGTATAATACATATTTTTCTGCCTCATGTATATATAATATTTATCCTATATTATATCTTCCTTCATATCTTATTTAACAATTATTCTACATTGTATCTTCCCTATTATCAATCTTGTCGAATTGTATTATAACTGTATATTTCCTTTTTATCATGTTTCGTTGATGTCCTCCAAGTTCCCACACACAATGTTCCATGTATTGCGTTAATGTTCCTTGTAAACTGATATGATGTTCCTACGAATACCGGTATATAAAAGGTCTTAAATAAAATAAATAAAAATAAATAAATCGCTGTCTGAGCCATTTTGTCTCCATGCGGCTGGGCCTGCTGCAAAGATACAGAAGCTGCGTGATCGTGGCACATGGGAGAGGGGAGGAACACGGCCCAATGTAATCAGCGGCTCCCCAAGCAGCCTAAAGCTGCGAACAGAGAAGCTACACTGCTTCCTTCCCCAGCCCAGGCCTGCCCTGATGATCTAACCAGAAGCAGCCCACGCAGTTGCTGCTGAAAGAAAAATGTAACACTTTTTTTTTTTTTAACAGCAGCCACCGCAAAGGAAAAAATTCAAGCAAAAAAAGGAAGACTTCCCTGCTGCTGGCAACAACTTTGGGAAGGAGGCTTCAGGGGATACGAGGGAACCAGGACCCCTGGCTGTCAGACCCCTGGATCTGTTGCAGGCTAAAGCTGATCAGGGATTACCAACCCCCTCCCCCCCCCCCCCCCCCCCCCCCCCGCTGAACCTGAGAGATGTCCCATGAAGGAACCTAACACCTCAGGGAGCGTCTTCTAACTTCTCTTCTTCTGTCCCTCCTTTCTTTCTTTCTTTTTTCTTAAGTGCAGGTTTGCATCTCTACCATCTGCTGGAGACAGAAATACTGAGGGACTGCAGGTGGCACTCTCGGTTATGTAGCAGTGCCTCAACGTTTTTAGTTCTCTGCTGGTAGGAATGCAAAACCCACTTGTCTGGACTGATCTGGGGTAGGAACAGGAATGTAGAATGCTAGGTACTAATTTCTGCCTCTTCTTCCTCAGCTTGCACTTTAGCAGGGATGGTCTCCTCTGGTATATATCCACAATGAATATGCATGAGATTAGCATGCATTGCCTCCACTGTATGCAAGTAACCCCTGCATATTAATTTTGGAATTAATCTTGAAAGCAGACCTGCTTGTGGCTCTTGAGGACTGGAGTTGGCCTCTCCTAACCTATAGTCTTGTACAATAATACAGAAATTGCCGGCTAATAAGGACCTCTTTTATAAACAAAAGAACAACTCCATAAAATTTAATAAAAAACGAAGATACAGGGAATCAAGCAATACATCATTATGAATGTTTTTATGTAATTTACTAGAAATGGTGGCATATGTGAGTAATACATTTTTTAATAATAATAATCATTACGAACAAACTCACTACCAAACATCTGCAATCATTCTGAATGTGCTCTGATGAGATATATTTTCTGAATGGCACTTGATTGCGATATCTGGTACTTGAACTGGCTTGTGTCTGGCCTTTGGAGTTTTATAGAACATCCTGAAATTACCTGGCAGTTCCTTTTCAACAGTGGCTAAAAGTGCAGTAATGTATTTTAGGAACATACTCAAATTTGTTTGAGTGGAGGGATGTGTAGCGTGGCCAATGCACTGTGAAACACCTCTTGCACTGCCTTCATCAGCTGTAACCTGGCAAACATCTGGCTGAACAGGTGAGGCAATGGCTCCTGTATAGCAAGGAAAACAAATTAAAACATCAAATCTGAGAAAAATAATAAAATTATTCCTTACCTGCTAATTTTCGTTCCTGTAGTACCATGGATCAGTCCAGATGGTAGGTTATGTCCCCCGTCCAGCAGATGGAGTCAGAACAAAAAGCTCGGGGGGGAGGTACTATATAACCTCACCTCCCTTGGCTCAATCCTCAGTAACTAGACTAGCAAAGCCAAGAAGAGAAGAGACAGAGGGATCAAGTAACTAAACGCTGACAAGGCAACGTTAGAGAATTTTATAACTGCCGTAAAAAACCCCAATGGGAACTTGTAAACAGAACTGTAAGACAAACAGACTCTGGTTCCCCAGGGCGCACAGAGGTGAGTCGGAGATGTCATTCGAGCAGAGGCATACCCCAAGAAATCCCCCAAACCAGGGAGGGCGTCTGGACTGATCCATGGTACTACAGGAACGAAAATTAGCAGGTAAGGAATCATTTTCTTTTCCCTATTCGTACCAGGATCAGTCCAGATGGTGGGATGTACCAAAGCTTCCCTACTATGGGTGGGCCATAGACAGCCCCGAAGGAACCGAAAACTGGTGCCCGTACATCCAGACGCTAGTGTCTCGCAAAGGTATGGAGAGACTTCCATGTGGCCGCCCTGCAGATCTCCTGCGAAGACACTGAAGTACTCTCTGCCCAGGAAGTAGCTTGAGAGCGAAGGGAGTGCACTTTGACACCCAGCGGAGGGTGGCTCCCGGCACCGAGATATGTGGCGGCAATCGCTCCCTTCAGCCAACGGGCGATGGTCGGTTTGGAGGCCATACGACCCTTCTTAGGTCCCGACCAGAGTACGAACAAGTGATCCAAAAAGCGAAACTCATTGGTGACTGCCAAATATTGCAGCAGACATCGCTTAACATCGAGCTTGCGAAGATCTCTGGAGTCCATCGAGGAAAAGGAAGGCAATTCAACGGACTGGTTGAGATGAAAGGCCGAGACTACCTTGGGAAGAAATGATGGAACCGTGTGCAAGGAAACACCCTCATTGGTAAACCGGAGATATGGCTCTCGGCAGGACAACGCTTGAAGCTCGGAAATGCGACGTGCCGAGCTGATCGCTACCAGGAAGATCGTCTTGAAGGTGATATCCTTGATGGTGGCAGCCCGAAGAGGCTCGAAAGGTGGTCCGCTGAGGACGCGGAGTACCAAGTTGAGATTCCGGGAAGGACAAGGTGGCCATAGCGGTGGCTTCAGGTGCTTAACACCCTTTAGGAAACGCAGGATATCCGGGTGGGTTGAGAGTAGCGACTTTCTCCCATTGTGAAGGAAAGCTCCCAACGCCGCCACTTGAACCCGGATGGAGTTATAGGCGAGGCCCAAATCCAGACCGGCCTGCAAAAACGAGAGAATCTGTGCCACCGAGGCGTGGGACGGTTGGATGGTATGTGACTGGCACCATGTCTCAAAGACCTTCCATACCCGCACATAAGTAACGGAGGTGGACGTTTTTCGTGCCCGCAGTAGAGTGGAAATCACCTCCTCTGGATACCCACGACGCCTCAGCTTACGCCTCTCAAAAGCCAAGCTGCAAGACAAGCAATCTGCCTCCTTGAAAAATATGGGACCTTGACTGAGGAGACGTCAAGGTCCCACCGCCAGGTGGAGGAGGTCTGCGAACCACGGCCATCAGGGCCATTCTGGCGCCACCAGGATTACCGAACCCTGATGGCTCTCTATCCGCTGAAGTACCTTCCCCACAAGGAGCCACGGAGGGAAGACATACAATCGAATCTGCCGGGGCCACGGCAGTACCAGGGCATCGACCCCTTCCGCGCCGTGCTCTCTTCTGCTGCTGAAGAAGCAAAGGGCCTTTGTATTGCCGGCTGTGGCCATGAGGTCCATGTGGGGAGTCCCCCACCATCTTACTATCAGACGCATTGCTTCCTCCGAGAGCTCCCACTCTCCTGGATCTATGTGCTGCCGGCTTAGGAAGTCCACTTGTACATTGTCCACGTCTGCAATGTGGGAGGCTGCCAGATGGCTCAAGTGCAGTTTCGCCCACTGCATCAGCTTGTCTGCTTCTGAGTCGCGACGGCTCCTCGTGCTTCCCTGGCGATTGATGTACACCACCTGGTCGCGTTGTCCGAGAGAATCCTGACCGCCTGATGGCGAACCAGCGGGAGGAAGCCTTTCAATGCTAAGCGGACCGCTCTGGTCTCTAGGCGGTTGATGGGCCACCGCACTTGATCCGCCGTCCAACGGCCCTGTATGGAGCTCGACCGACAGACCGCTCCCCAGCCAACTAGATTGGCGTCCGTGGTGACTACCACCCAGTCCGGAACTTCCAGGAATACTCCCTGGGCTAAGTGTCGAGGGTCCAGCCACCAGCGGAGGCCGAGTTGTGTAGAGATCGGGATTGGAAGTACCGCCTGAAAGTCCCGCGACACCGGCTTCCAACGGGATAGCAATGCCTTCTGGAGAGTGCGCAAAGGCCCACGGGACCAGGTCGATAGTGGAAGCCATGGTTCCCAGAACCTGTAGGTAATCCCACGCTGTGGGGGCAGGAAGCGCCGTGAAGCGAAGAATCTGCTCGCTCAGCGCTTGTGCCCGCTCCAGTCGCAAGAACACCTTGGTGTTGAAGCGCGCCCCCAGAAAGTTCAACGATTGGGATGGAATGAGGTTGCTCTTGGCATAGTTGATAATCCACCCCAGGGACCGGAGCAACTGTACCACCCTGTCGACCGCTTGAAACCCCTGGATCAGAGACTTCGCCCATATGAGCCAGTCGTCCAGGTAAGGGTGCACCAGCATACCTTCCTGGCATAGAGCTGCCGCCACTACTACCATGACCTTCGTAAAGACGCGTGGAGCTGTTGCCAAACTGAAGGGAAGGGCTCGGAATTGAAAGTGCTGCCCCAAGATCTTGAAGCGAAGGTAGCGTTGATGTGCCCGAAGAACCGGGATATGAAGGACGCCTCCGTGAGATCCAGGGAGGCGAGAAATTCCCCCTGATGGACTGCTGCCAGCACTGAGCGTAGTGTTTCCATACAAAATCGCGGGACCCTGAGGGACTTGTTGACGGTCTTGAGATCCAGGATGGGTTGGAAAGTGCCTTCCTTCTTGGGCACCACGAAATAAATGGAATAATGTCCCCGACCCAGCTCGGAGGCGGCTACTGAGACTATCGCCCCCAGTGAGAGTAGGCGGTCGAGGGTCTGCCAAACGGCCCTTCGCTTGTGAAGGGACCCGCATGGGGAGAAGAGGAACATGTCCCTGGGCGCGCGGACAAAATCCAATGCGTAGCCGTGTTTTAGAATATCCAAGACCCACTGATCTGACGTGATTCGGACCCACTCTTTGTAGAAGAGAGCAATCTGACCCCCTACCCAGGGAGTCGGTTCGTGGGTCGGCCTGGCATCATTGGACTGATTTCGAGGAGGTGCCCGGGCCCTGTCCTTCCTTGCCGGGCCTGCGGCCTCGAAAGGACTGGTTCCAGGTATGCGAGCGAGATGACAGAGTCCGGGGTGGCTGCTGCTGCTGCTGCCTCGTAGTGCGGGACCAGCGTTGATTGTGGGACCGGTACCTGGTGGAGCTGAAGGATCTAGTAGACAGAGGCCTATCCTCTGGAAGTCTGTGCACTGCATTCTCGTTGAGGGACTTGATGATTTGGTCCAGATCCTCTCCGAAGAGAAACTTGCCTTTGAAGGGGAGCAATCCCAGGCAGGTCTTAGACGAGGCATCCGGCGACCAGTTTCGGAGCCACAGGAGACGACGGGCCGAGACCGCAGCCACCATTGATCGGGCCTGAACCCGAAGGAGGTCATAGAGGGCGTCTGCCCCATAGGCTACCATGGCCTCCAACCTATCCGCCTGCTGGGCCTCCGCAGCCGGCAGATCCTGTGAGGTGAGCAGCTGTTGAAGCCAACGAAGACCAGCTCTCTGTGCTAGTGAACTACAGATGGCCGCCCGAATCCCTAGCGCAGAAACCTCAAAGATTCTCTTGAGATAGACCTCCAACTTCCTGTCCTGGAGGTCCTTCAACGCCATGTTGCCTGTGACGGGGATGATGGTACGCTTCATGACTGCCGAGACAGTGGAATCCACGGCCAGGACCTTGAGCAGCTCCAGAAACTCCTCCGGAAGGGGATAGAGCTTTTCCATCACTCTACTGCCCTTGAGAGAGGCCTCCGGTGCATCCCATTCCCTGGAGGTTAATTGTAAGAAGGTGGGATGAGTTGGAAAGGCTTTAGCCAGCGGACGGAGGCCTGCCAGCAGGGGATCCCCTTTCCTCCCCTGGGGGACGGGCCCCACTGGTTCCGGGGGAGGCATCAATGTCCATCTCCTGTAGGATGTGGGGAATAAGGTCGTCCAGCTCCTCCGACTGAAAAATGCAGAGGACCCTCGGATCGTCTCCCTCCACCTAGGCCGCCAAGGTGGGGTCGTCCCCAGCAGTATCCTGGAGAGGGTCCCCCCTCTGGAGTGGCGAGCGATCCACGTGATGGCGCAAGGGGGTCCCGGGAGGCCCTGGCGCTCCCCCAGATGGTTGGGCACTATCCTGTGGGGAAGACCCCCCAGGGGTGGAAACGTGCGCGCCAGTTTGGGGGGAGGGGGCCCCACGGAAAAATCTATAGGCTGAAACCTGCTCTGCAGGAAAGCCCTGTGCATCAAAACAACAAATTCCAGGGAAAACAAGGGTGCCCCTGAGGGGGGGCAAGCCGGGGCCTCCCCTTCCTGAAAAACTGGTTCCGGATCTGTAATCGGCGCTAAAACGGGAGGCGCCGCTAAGATGGGGCCCTCTGTGTCCTCCTCAGAAATGCCGGCCTCCGAATCTGAAAATAAAATGGCCGCCGTTCCCGCGCTCAGAGGGAATGGGGCCTGCCACTTCCTAGCCGCGTGGTCCTCCTGCTGAGAGCTGTCTTCCCCATCGAGGAGGCAGCTTGCGCAGAGCCCCTCCAGCGACAGCCGACCCCCCCCCTCCGCCTGCCGCATGAAGAACAGGCTGCCGATCGCGGCATGGCGGGTCCAGGGGGGGAGGAGCAAGACCAAAACGGCGAAGTCCTCGCTCCTGAATGCCGAAGGCACACGGACCATCCCCCCCCCCCCCACCGACCCGAAGGAGCCGCCGGGGAATCGGACCTCCCGGCGGCCCCGGGGAATGACACATCGCGGGGCTGCGGGTCGGCAGCGGCTACGGAGGTGGGGGGGTGGAGAGGTCAGCACCACTAACGTGCACCCCGGGTCCGGCCCAGTCCACAGAGACACTGAGTACCGCTAAGCAAGAGGTAAGCCTGAAAGAAATAATCAAATTAAACACTTACCCCCCAAAACGGAAGGGAGGAAGGCAGAGGGAGGGAGACAAGGGAACAGACCTGTCAGCAAGCCCTTCTGTCCCCACTAAATCAGGAAACGCTCTCTTTTTTTTTTTTTTTTACTTGATCCCTATAGAAAACAGACAAAGAAGGCCTAGGGAACCTAAGCTCCTGTGCTGGGGACTTGCCAGTCCCCTGCTAACATCTGCTGGAGTCAGAAGATACTGAGGATTGAGGCAAGGGAGGTGAGGTTATATAGTACCTCCCCCCCGAGCTTTTGTTCTGACTCCATCTGCTGGAAGGGGGACATAACCCACCGTCTGGAATGATCCTGGTACGTACAGGGAAACTCATGTTGTCAGATATGTTGTTACAATAATTGGCAAGTAGGAAAGAACTTTCTTGAAAATAAAACAAGAAGGGAATATAAGACCCAACATAGCAAGGGACAGTATAGAAATAGTCTGACTAAATAATGCACTTGTTGGAATTTTAAAGTTTGATGATCCTTCTGAGCTAATTCAAAATGAAAATTAAATTCTAATTTCCATTGGTAAAGTTAGAAAAATAATATTTTTTTTGCCCATCTACACCTAGTACTCCCTCAGAGATCCTGTGCTTTCTTTAATTCAGATACTGTCCTTTTCTCCATCACCTCCATGGGGAAGCTGTTCCATTATTCCACTACCTTCTCTGTAAAGAAATATTTCCTTACATTATTCTTCAGTCTTCCTCCTTTCAACATCCCATGATCTCTTGTTCCACAGTCTCCTTTCCATTGAAAAGAAGCCTGCCTCGTGTGCATGAAAACCTTGGAGGTATTTTTCATGTCTTTATCATATCTCCCCTATCCGCCTTTCCTCTAGGGTCATGGGGAGGAGATCTTAAATTGCAGAAATCTGTCCAATACTCCTCCCCACTCCCATGTGCAGCTTATGTGTTTTTTTACCATATGATCCTTCTGCTTCATAATTTTGTAAGAGAAAGAGGGTATTGGTGCCTCCTCTGGTAATCTGTGTGACCTACCCCTAGAATGTGAACCCGGTTGTAATAGGAGCTGAAATCCATGCTCAACTTGACCAGGAATTTACATATCTGAAACAAAGAGAGGAGAATGTATCTGTGTTACTACAACTCAAAGCTTTTGGTTCAGCCACTCTGCTCACTTGCAAATACTTCCCACCACACAAGGAAGAGCAAGTGAGAGTCCACATCTGAATTTCCCTTTGCTATAGGAGCTCCACATCTTCAGCATGATGCGCTCCTTTAAAATGGTGAAATTATTTCTTAATCTGATAATTTCCTTTCCTCGAATGCAGTCCGACCAGTCCATAGGAATGGGTTATGCACACCAACCAACAGATGGAAATAGTGATCAATAGGCTTGCTAATATCACCCCATATATACCTCTGTGCTGACAGCCTGCCAGTACCTCTGTAAAAAAACCAAAAACTTGGACAAATTTAAAAATGAGCAGCAATTTAGAAAAAAATGTATTCCTCTGTGTAATTAATATTTTTTTTTTAACCAAGGACATCCAACAGAACAAGGAAGCAGGAAAACATAGGAATATTTATTTAGATAGTTGGGGGCAGATTTTTAAAGTTACATGCTCGGGGTACATTTGTGCGTGCTACCCAGCGCACACAAATGTACACCCGATTTTATAACATGCGCACGCTGCCGCGCGCATGTTATAAAATCCGGGGTCGGCGGGCGCAAGGGGGTGCACACATGTGCACCTTGCGTGTGCCGAGCCTGAGGGGAGCCCCGATGGCTTTCCCCGTTCCCTCCAAGGCCGCTCCAAAATCGAGGTGGCCTTGGAGGGAACTTTTTTTCAGCCCCCCCCCCCCACCTTCCCCTCCCTTCCCCTATCTAACCCACCTCCCAGCCTTAACTAAATCCCCCCCTACCATTGTTCCAAAAGTTACGCATTTCTTACATTCTCTCCCTCATTAAGTTTATTCCTCATGCTTCAATTAGTATATGAAACTTGGTTCTTACCCGCTAATTTTCATTCCTGTAATACCACAGATCAGTCCAGAAAAGTGGATTGTGTATCCCTACCAGCAGGTGAAGTCAGAGAACAATTTGAACTTTGGGCACTCCTACATAACGAGAGTGCCACCTGCAGTCCCTCAGTATTGGCCTGTACCTAAGCCCACACTAACAGAACTAACTAGCGGCCGAGGTTGAAACCCTAACAAAAAAACGACAACCTGTGGCCTCAACAAACAGACTCAGAAACTGCTCCATCGAGTAACTCTGTCAACACGGAGCTCCGTAATTTAAAAAAAAAAAGCAAATCGTAAGGCAATGCAGTCTTTCGGTATCTGAAGAAAGGGGTGGGCCTCTGGACTGATCTGTGGTATTACAGGAACGAAAATTAGCAGGTAAGAACCAATTTTCATTTCCGTAACATACCCAGCTCAGTCCAGAAAAGTGGGCAGGAACCCGAAAGACCCGCACGCAATATACTCTCACCAAAGGACGATTCATCATCAGCTTTAACATCCAAGCGATGTTTAGTGAAAGTGTGTAAAGAAGACCACACTGCCGCCCTACAAATCTCCTGAGGTGACAGGAGTTGACACTCCGCCCAAGAGGTCGTTTGTGCCCTGGTTGAGTGTGCTCTGAGACCCAATGGCACTTGACGCCCTCGGGGAAATGTAGGTGGAGCCGATGGCTTCCTTAATCCAACGAGAGATGGTCGCATTAGACGCCTTGTCACCCTGTTTGTGCCCCCCAAACAGGAGAAACAAGTGATCCGAACGTTGGAAATTATTAGTAACCTCCAGGTAGTGCAGCAAAATACGCCAGACATCCAATAGATGAAGGTCCCTGCCCTTAGAGGAATCCCGAGCCCAGTGCGGAAAACTGGGAAGATCCACCGCCTGATTGACATGGAAGGCCGAAACCACTTTGGGAAGGAACGAGGGAACCATGCGCAGGGAAATTCTATCGTCATATATCCGAAGAAAGGGATCACGGCACGACAATGCCTGCAATTCCGAAATCCGGCGGGCCGAGCAAATAGCCACCAAAAACACTGTTTTTAAAGTCAGATCCTTCAACGAAGCCCTGCACAAAGGCTCAAAGGGGGCTTCGCACAGTGCCCGGAGAACTAGATTCAAACTCCAATCGGGACATAAAGGCCGGACAGGCGGATGCAGATGTTTAACCCCTTTGAGAAAGTGAGCAATATCCGGATGGACAGCTAGAGACACACCATTCAACTGACCCCGCAAGGCACCCAACGCTGCCACCTGAACCCGAAGGGAATTAAACGCTAACCCCCTAGCAAGTCCTTGCTGCAAAAATTCAAGCACCCGGATGACATCCACTGTCAACATATTGCAGGAGCATTGGAGACACCATGCCTCAAATAGTTTCCAAACGCAAACATAAGCCATAGATGTGGCTGGACGGTGAGCCTGTAGGAGTGTGGAAATAACCTGCTCAAAATAACCCTTCAAGCGTAAATGTCGCCTCTCAAAAGCCAGGCCGCGAGAGAGAAGTGATCCTCCCAATCCGAAAATATGGGCCCCTGACGGAGAAGATGCGGTAGATGAGCGAGTCGCAACAGACCCTCTAGGGTCAGGCAAATTAGACCCGCAAACCACGGGCGACGCGGCCTCTCCGGCGCCACCAGAACCACCCTGCCGGGATGGAGTTCGATGCGACAAAGAAGTCAACCAATGAGGGGCCACGGAGGAAAGGCATACAGAAGAATTCCCATGGGCCAGGAACACACCAGTGCGTCGAGACCCACCGAGCCCTGCTCTCGCCGACGGCTGAAAAATCTGTCTGTCTTCGCGTTCGTCCTGGTTGCCATCAGATCCAACTGCGGCACACCCCACCGGGCGCAAATGAGGTTCCACGTGTCGCGAGACAGTTCCCATTCCCCAGGATCGAGCTGTTGTCTGCTGAGAAAATTGGCCTGCACATTCTCCACTCCCGCGACATGAGAAGCTGCAATTCCCTGGAGATGGCGCTCCGCCCAGGTGAACAGGAAGTGTGCCTCGAGCGCAACCGCGGGACATCTTGTGCCTCCTTGGCGGTTGATGTAAGCTACTGTCGTCGCATTGTTGGAGAACACGTGAACCATGCTGTTCCGAATCCAGGGGAGAAATGCCTGTAAGGCCAGCCGTATGGCTCTCGTCTCGAGCCGATTGATAGACCAGGACCCCTCCATCGGAGACCAGAGCCCTTGGGCGGTTCTGTCTGCACACACTGCTCCCCAGCCAGACAGACTGGCTTCGGTGGAGATTATTATCCAATCCGCGGGATCCAAGTCCACTCCCCGTTCCAGATTGTCGCCAACAGCAACCACGACAGACTGAGTCTGGACTCGGGAAATAGCGGCATTGGGAGATGGAACTGTTCCGACACTGGACTCCAGCGCGACAAGAGCGCACGTTGTAATAGTCGCAAGTGAGCAAAAGCCCAGGGCACCAAATCCAAGGTGGAAGCCATGGAGCCCAGGACTTGCAGATGATGCCACACTGTGGGCTAATCGCTCCGCAGGAGAGCGTGAATCTGTTCTTGCAACTTCCGCAAACGATCCTCCGCCAGAAACACCTTGCCTTGTAATGTATCGAATCGCGCTCCCAAGTAAATCAGCTTCTGGGTGGGTTCCAAATGACTTTTCTGCACATTGATGACCCACCCGAGTGACTGTAAGGTGACCATCATCGTGTGGATGGACCATATGCAATCCTCCCGAGACTTGGTGCGCATCAACCAGTCGTCCAGATAAGGATGGACCAGAATACCCTCCTTGCAAAGGAAAGCTGCTACCACCACCATAACCTTTGTGAAAGTCCGAGGAGCTGTGGCAAAGCCAAACAGAAGGGCTTGAAACTGGAAGTGCTAACCCAAGACCTTGAAGCACAGGAACCACTGACGATTCATCCGGATTGGAATATGAAGATACGCCTTCGTAAGATCCAGGTACGATAGACACTCTCCCTTTCGAACCACCGCCATCACAGTCCGTAGGGCTTCCATACGAAAATGAGGGACCCTGAGACAACGGTTGAGTTTCTGCAGATCAAGGATGGGACGAAAAGTGCCCTCCTTTTTCTGGACCAAGAAGTAAATTGAGTACCATCCCCGTCCCTGCTGCGCTTCCGGCATCGGGACAAAGGCTCTGTGGTCTAGCAGCCGCTGCAGGGTATCCTGTACCGCCTCGCGTTTGGCGCGAGAGAGCACACGGGACTCCACAAACATTTCCCAGACTGGACGCACAAACTCCAGGGCGTAACCGTCCCTGATCACCTCCAAGACCCAGTGATCCGAGGTTATTCTTGCCCATTCCACGTAAAAGCCGGATAATCTGCCTCCGATAGCTTCTACGACGGAATGGGTGTTCTTGGCTTCATTGGGCAGGTTTACTGCTACCCGCCCCGAGGTGTCCAGAGTCCCTCCCGGAGCGGTGGCCACCGCGAAAGGACTGTTGGCGACCCGGTGTTGACTTACGACCCGCCGGAGTGGAATATCTGCCAGATCGAAAACGGCGAGAGTCCCGAAAACGAGCCCGAGGGGAAAAAACTTTCTTGGTCACTCTTTTATCCTCTGGCAACCCATGGCCCTTGGATTCCGCAAGGAGCTTGACCAATTGATCCAACTCCTCCCCAAAGAGAAGCTTGCCCTTAAAGTGAAGATTACAAAGTTGGGATTTTGAGGAGAGGTCCACTGCCCAATTCCGTAACCAGAGAAGACGACGAGCTGCCATCTCAGACACCTTGGACCGAGCCGAGGTCTGAATGAGGTCGTATAGTGCATCTGCTCCATACACAATTCCGGCTTCCAAACGGGCTAGTTGCAACGCTCCACCGTCGGCGTCCGCCACATTAGTACTCGCCTCTTGGACCCAGCATAGGCAAGCTCGTTTCATAAGACTAGCGCAGACTGCTGCTCGAAGGCTCAAAGCAGCCACTTCAAAAACTCGCTTCAACTAGATCTCCAGCTTTTGGTCCTGCATGTCCCGCCATGGGTATTGTGGTCTTCTTTGTGACCGCCGAAACGGCCACGTCCACTTTCAGAATCTTCAGCAGGTCCAGCACCTCTGACGACAGCGGGTAGAGCTTTCCCATCGCCCTACCCACTTTTAAGCCCGCATCCGGAGTATCCCACTCACAGGTCACCAGCTTTCGATCTTTCTTAGGCAGTGGAAAAGCTGATGATGACCCCCCAATACCATCCAGAACCGGATTAACCCCTTCATTATCGGAATCCTCTTGAGTAACCTTAAGACCTAGGACATCCAGTACCTGGGGAATAAGCGGGCAAAGCTCATCTCGCTTAAACAGGTGGACAACAGTAGGATCATCACCCTCCACCGGAGGGAGATCATCCCCATCAGGATCATCCGTATCTGTGTCCACCGGATCAGGATTCTGGTCTGGATCCGCACCCGGTAGCTGCCCAGATCCAACCCCCAGACTTGGAACCGGTGCCGCCCCTGCCTCGCGACCATCCTCCCTAGGACAAGAGTGGACCACCGGGTGCTGCTGGGTGGCTGCAGGACGTCCCTGCTTTAGAGGGGGCTCAGAGGGATCTCCGTGCCAAAAAGGCCTGATACATCAGCAAGATAAACTCTAGGGAAAAATCTCCCGTGTCTACTTCCCCATCTGGGGGGTCCTGCGGGGCCGATTCCCCAGTCCCTAAAATCGGATCTACTGCCATGGGGATCAAAGTAGGAGGGGGGGAATCCTCTTCTTGCTCAGTGTCGCGAGTCATCCCCCCCCCCCCCGCGGGGGGGGGGGGAGGGGCCACCCCCAACAGGCCTTCCAAACTGGAGTAGTCTGGGCACAACGACGCAGAGCTCAAATTCTGCCCGCGCGTCCCACAGGAACGGCAGACCGCCAATTTTCGCGGCGCCATGCCGGGCTGCGTAGCCACGCAGTCAGAGCAGCTGAGGGAAGAAAAAAAAAAAAAGGCCCAAGCCTGCAGCTGCGCGAGCGCCGCCGGCAGTGTGGGAAAAAAAAAAAAGAAAAATAGAAAAACAAGGCTTCTGCGAGGACTTGCGCTGTTCAGCCACCCGGGTGCTGAAAACGCGGCCTGGACCCGGTACACACACAGACTACCTTCACTATCAACCCGGAGCCCCAGGAGAGGAAGGAAACGAAACTGCGACGGCTCAAAGCTGTCCCCACAGCCTGCTGCACAGCAGGATCCCCTGGTGCAGACTCCTTACCTCAGACTGAAGAGACTTTTTTTTTTTAAACTAACTTTAAACAACTAAACTACTGAAGCCTGCACTAACAGGGGTCAAGGGAGCAGCTTCAGGGGTAGGAAGACCAGGAGCCCCCAGCCTGTACCCACCGGGTTGGAGCGGGCGAAACACAGTCAGGGGTGTCTAACCCCCACCAGACACCCGGCTTCCACTGAGGGATGGCCCACGAAGATGCCTTACACCTCAGGAAGCAAACGAGAAGGAAAAATAAAATAACAAATTTCCTAACTACCCTGAAAAAAACTAAGACTGCAGAAGATGCACCCTACCACCTGCTGGAGTCAGAGAAATACTGAGGGACTGCAGGTGGCACTCTCGTTATGTAGCAGTGCCCAAAGTTCTAATTGTTCTCTGACTCCATCTGCTGGTAGGGATACACAACCCACTTTTCTGGACTGATCTGGGTATGTTCAGAAACTCTTGTCCTTCTTGTTATTGTAGCTCTCTTCATTCTGATGTTTCTAAGTTAGGTTTTAAGCATTTTTGAATAGCCATGTTTTTAGTTCGCATTTAAATAGAAATTATAGGAAATCAAGAACAAGTCATATTTGCCACAGGGCAATCCAAAGATACTGAGCCTGAAGGGTCCAGAAGAAAAAGTTTCCCTAAAGACTGAAAATACAGAAAAAAAAATGACAAACATTAGCATTGGTAGAGTCTTGGAATGGTCTGACTGCATTTGAGGAAAGGAAATTATCAAATAAGTAATTTCACCTTTCCCTTCATCTAACCAGACCAGTCCATATAAACAGGATGTACCCAAGCTACTCCCTAACAGGGCAGGATGCTGCGCGAGCTCTTCGCAATAATATCGAGGTGAAAGAGGCCTTATCTCTAATTCTGACATCCACATGGTAGCATCTAGAGAAGGTATGCAAGGAAGACCAAGTCGCCACATTACAGATCTCTGAAAGAGACACCAACTGCAGATCTGTACATGAAGCAGCCTGTGCCTGAATCTGCTGCGTGGAATGTGCCTGAATCTGCTGCAGCAAAGGAATACCAGAATCCATGAAATACCACTGTAATCACCTCTTTGATCCCGTGCACTACTGTAGCCCTAGAGGTGCCTCACCTTTCCATATGCCACCATACAACACAAAAAGATGATCCGATCTCGGGAAGACCTTGATATGCCTCAATAGATGCCTCTCCTTGTACAAAGGATGAAGGAGTGCGTAATTAGCCACATCTGTCTTCCTGTCAAAGGAAGGCAGAGAAATAGTCTGATTCAGGTGAAAACCTGACATATCTCTCAGAAGAAAGGAAGGGACTGTGCGAAGCAGAAGCCTATCCTGTGTAATCACCAATAAAGGTTCTCTGCAGGACATTGCCTGTAACTCTGATATCCTATGAGCAAAGCAGATAGCAAAGAGGAATATTGTCTTTAAAGTAAGAAACCATAAAGAAATACCTTTAAGAGGGGAAAACTGTGATCCTGCCAAAAAAGACAGGACTAAGTTAAGATCCCAAACAGGAAATGGAATACGGAGTGAAGGGTGAATATGCTTAATGGCCCTCAAAAACCGAAAGACATCAGGGTAAGAAGACAGAAGCCTACCCTGCACCCCACCTGCTGTAAGTCCAGAAACCAAGGTATGATGCTTTGCTCTTCACACACTGCACCCCGAACACTAATCCTTGAATACTTTCTAAACACACACATAAGCCAAGGAAGTGGAAAACTTCCAGCCTTCAGAAGCGTAACCACCATTGCTGGAGAATAACTTTTTTTTAAATTAAATGTGCCCTCTCAAGGGACAAACCATAAGATAAAACCAATCGGAACATCGTAAAATACTGGACTCTGATAAAGCAAGTTTCTGCAACACAGAGGGCTGTCGCACAGCAGACTCCAGAAATCCTTCCAGGAAAGCATCACGATGTCTCAGCGGGTGATCTAACTGTTACAGGATCTGGGTTGGATTGTCAACCTCTCCAAGAGCAAACTTCAGCCATCACAGAGCCTGATTTAGCTGGGGACTCAGTTCAATACTGTGCTACCAGAAGAACCAATCCTGGATGACCTGCAATCTTTTGAAGTACTCTGCCTATTATAGGCCAAGGGGGAAACACATGCAATGTCTCTTCCGTCAGCCATTCCTGCACCATAGCATCAACTACGGAGGCGTGTGAATCTCTCCAGTGACAGAAGAACCTGCTTGCTTCACAGGTCTGGTGGCCATCACCTGGCGATGATGAGATAGAAGGCCCTTGATGATGGACACCATTCCCCTGGATCTAGGACATAGCTACTGAGGTAACTGGCCTGCACATTGTCCATGCCTGCTATGTGGGATGCCGACAAGGCTTGCAAATTCAGTTCCACCCAAGGAAGAAGCAGATCCATTGCCAAGGAAACCTGATGACTTCAGGTTCCTCCTTGATGATTTATATATGCTACTTACGTGGCATTGTCAGACACCACTCTGACCACCAAACCTACTAACTGAAGCGCGAAGTTGAGGAATGCCAGCCTAATTGCCCAGGCCTTTATTTGGTTGATGAACCAATGCACCTCCCTGGGTTTCTATTACCCCTGAGCCATCACTCCTGACAGTGAGCTCCCATCCCTAACAGGCTCACATCAGTGGTCACCACAATCTAGATTAGAGGTATTAAATTCATCCCCCTGTCCAAGTGCTTATGATCAATCTACCATTGCAAGTTCTGTTTAGTCGACTCTGAAAGTAGCAAGCTCACAGAGTAGTTGTAGGACTGAGGATTCCACCAGGAAAGAAAGGCCTTATGAAGAGTTTGTATGTGAACTCTTGCCCATGGCACCAAGTCCAAAACTGACACCCTAGACCCAAGAGTCTGAAGATAGAATCAAACGATTGGATTTCTGACTGTTCCCAACTTCTGGATTTTGTCCCACAACTTCTGGACTCGTTGTTCCAGCAGATATACCCGGCCTATCTTTGTATTGAACTGAGTCCCCAGATAAATCAGGCTCTGTGATGGCTGAAGTTTGCTCTTGGAGAGGTTGACAATCCAACCCAGATCCTGTAACAGTTAGATCACCCGCTGAGACATCGTGATGCTTTCCTGGAAGGATTTTACCCTTATCAGCCAATCATACAGATAAGATACCCTCCATCTGAAGCATTGCAGCCACCACTACCATTACCTTTGAGAAGGTTGTTGGAGCCAAAACCACCCCAAAGGGCAGAGCTTAAAACTAAAAATGGTGACCCGAGATCACGTGATGTGGTGGGCTCAGTAGGGTGCTGTACACTGAGCTCTGGCTGCCCCTCCCGGATAATCCCTACCATCAAAGCTTTCCTGTGTTTTTTTTTTTTTGGCGAAACTCGTCTTCTGTGATCTGTAAATCCAACGAGGTCCCTTATCAAGTGCTTTGAGTCATCGCGTGGCTACTCGCTCGATACGCCGAGAGAAAGAAAAACCGACGGTCCCTGTTACCAAGATGGCCGCCGCATCTACACAGGACCCCCTACCCGACGGCGAATCTTTGGAAGACAAAATCTCCCATGCTGTGGTGTCAGCTTTAGATGTTCGTCTTCACCAGTTGTCCGAACAAATAGCCGAAGTCCGGGCCTCCCTCACTGAATTTGACACTTGCGCGGAGTGCATTGAGGGCCAGGTGGGCCTTATGGAGGATGATGTCGGGGCTTTGGAGAGACGGGTCGAGGAGCTCAGTAAACAAGCCCGGGTAAGCGAGGAAAAACTTGAGGACCTCGAAAATAGGTCCCGACGCAACAACCTACGTTTCGTCGGCTTCCCGGAGTCTCTGCCCGATGCTGACCTGCCCCGCGTGTTGGAGGCCTGGTTGCTGAGTGTGGTGCCGTCCCTAGCGTCTCCATCCGGGAGTCTATTTGAGAGAGCACATCGGCTAGGTCAGAAGAACGAAGGAGAGATGGTGCACAGACCGAGAGTAATAATTGCGCGCTTCTTACATTTCGCTCACCGTGCGCTAGTTCTACAGCACTAGCGGAAGGCTTGCGAATTTTTTTATGAATCGCGGCGCATCATGACTTTCCAAGATTTCTCCCCCAGAGTATCTCTGCAGAGGAAGGCCTTTAATGAAGTCTGCGCGGAACTGGTCAACAAACCGATCCATTTCGCTCTTATGTTCCCTGCCAAGCTTCGAATTACCTACCAGGGTCAAGTGAAATTATTTGACTCTGCAGCAGAAGCCCGGGCCTATGTTCAAGAGCTCCCAGGGCCAGGTCATCCCGCGGCGACGTGACTATTGAGTCTGTTTGTTTTGGGAATGAGTCCTCTGGCAGCATTGTTTGTTTTTTTTCTTTTTTTCTCTAAATCTGAGTCGTCTAACTTCACTTTACAATAACTGAGTTTGGTATACCTGACTTGTGCTTTACTATTTTGAAGTTTAACTTTTTACCTGAACACCAGCTGGGAGGCTGGGCGGGATCCTGTGTTTGGGGACTTTTTCTTTTTCGTTGTCGTTGTTTTTCCCCTTCTTTGTTTGCCTAATGTCTTTTTTACCACACTTATAAGCCGTGAGGTGTGGGATTTGCTGTATGCTCTCTCATGTAAAGGCACTTCTTTGTCCTTGGCGAATTTAACCGGTTGTTTACTTATATTGATGGTTGGGTTATAAGTGTGTCAGTTTGTCATCCTCGCCAACGGGGGGGACAGCCGAGCACATGAGTTCATCTATGTGTTCTCTATCCCGTCCAGGGATATACTTCCTTGGTGATGGGGATTACATACAGTGGAGGGTCGTGCCAGATTAGGTTCTGTACGACCCCCAGTGGGTGGGATTTAAGGGGGTGGGGGGAGGGGAAACAGCATATGTAGAGAATCTCAGGTACACTGAATGGGCTTATGTTGCTTTTACATTGGGGTTTTTGTTCTTGGTTTCACTAAATTCGCAATACCTGATTTCGTTGACCCACAGGTATTCCCAAAGAGAGTTTGACATTGCAGCATACGCAAAGGAGACAAGTGCTAGAAAGCTTGGGAACATTCTTATACATACATTGCTATGGCATTCGAAGTGGTAACATGGAACGTGGCGGGAATGGGTACACCCATAAAAAGGGAAAACGTTTTTGCCAGACTGAACAGACTCCGTGCCCGGATTGTATTCCTACAGGAAACACATATGCTCCCCACTGAAATTCTGAAGCTGCGGAAGAAGTGGGTATCCCAGCTTTACTATGCTACTGGAACCTCAAAGTAGGGGTGTAGCCATTATGATTCACCAAGATATCCCCTTTAAAATGCAACAGACACTGGCGGACCCCCAAGGGCGCTACATTCTGGTTAGGGGCACTTTAGCTGGTTTTCCGCTACTTTTGGCTTATATATATGCCCCCAACTCCTTTGACCATACTTTTTTCACTACACTACTTTCTCAGATTGTTGGAATGGGAGATTGTCCTATGATACTTGGGGGAGATTTTAATTTTGTTATAGATCCGGAGATGGATAGGCTACCAGCATGGGGAGGGCATCAGAGAAGTGAGCGGAAAGGCCCCAATTTTTTATGTAAACATTTAGGTCTTATGGACTTATGGCGCGTGCTCCATCCGGGTGAACGTGAATTCACCCACATGGCCAAGGCGCATCCACCTCAATCCCGGATTGATTATCTGCTCATATCTGAATCCCTATTTCCTAAATTTACCGCTTCTGTTATTGAAGCGTTGGTGATCTCTGACCATAGTCCAGTCACAGGGACTTTTCAGTTGGGGAGTGGTCCTTCCCGGGGTCAATGGCGACTTCCAACATCCCTGTCTAGTGACCCTGAATTTTCCCTTTTTTTAAAAAGGAAATGGAAAGAATTCATGACATATAATGCGCAACATGCAGATCAACCTGTTCTTCTATGGGAAACAGCAAAAAGTGTTCTTCGAGGGGATATCATTAGCTATGCTAGTTTTAAAAGGAGAAAGCTGGATAAAGATATTATTTCCCTGGAAAAACAGTTATGGGCTCTTAAACGGAGGCTACCCACCTCCTGAGACCGTAAGTCCACAACTCAGTTTCGGGAGACACAATCTGCGCTTAATGATTTACTACACACTAGAGCAGCACATACTCTCCGGCATAGGCAGTTTAATTTCTTTCAGCATGGCAATAAAGCTGGTCAGCTCTTAGCACGTCTTTTAAAAGCACAAGAGTCATCTAAATATATTGCTAACTTAAGTAATCCTCAAGGGAAAGTAAAGACCACAACCAAAGATATAGCTGATATATTTTCTGCCTACTACAAAACCTTATACTCTGCAGACCCTGTGAATGAAGGGGCTATAACAGAATTCTTAAATGAGATTGCTATGCCATGCTTGACTGACGCTCAACTTCAGCGATTACAATGCTCTATCGAATTGGAGGAGGTGCTAGAGGCCGGGACCAGATGGCATGACCTCCACATTCTATAAAGCTTTAAAAGAGGAAGTGGCACCGGTGTTACAGTCGGTGTATGAACACATGACAGATCAACAAGAAATGCCCACCACGATGAGAGCTGCTACTACAGTAGTTCTTCCAAAGGCGGGCAGGGATCTGTTGCAGCCCTCTTCTTACAGGCCGATTTCCATATTAAATCTTGACATCAAAATCTATGCTAAAATATTGGCCAACAGATTAAAATCCCTTATGCCTATTCTGATTTCGCCAGACCAAGTAGGCTTTGTGTCTGGGAGGCGCTCTACTGTCAACCTTCATAAGGTGTTGACTGCGTTAGAGTTGTACGCTGGCTCTGGGGTTCCTGATCCCTTGTTGGTTACATGTGATGCGGAAAAGGCATTTGACAGAGTTGCCTGGCCTTTCTTAAAGCAAGTTCTTCAAAAAATGGGGTTTGTGGGGAGAATCTTTGAATATATTAACCTACTGTACACAAATCCAACGGCACGGATTCTGGTGAATGGTGAATTGTCTGGGGAGTTTGGCTTACAAAGGGGCACCCGTCAAAGATGCCTTCTGTCCCCTCTTTTGTTTATACTGTCGGTAGAACCCCTTCTTTGCAAATTAAAGTCCACACCTACAGTAACAGGTATATTAGTAGGTCATCAATCCTATCTTACTCTTTTATTTGCTAATGACATATTACTCCTTTTATCTAAGGCTAAGACGACCCTTCTGGCAGTGTTAGATATTTTTCATGCATATCAGTTACTGTCTGGATTTAAGTTGAACTTGGACAAAACTGAGGCATTGGACTTGTCGGGGTCTTTAAAATCTACCTGGGAGAATTTTCCGGTGAAGTGGGCGTCTTCCACGGTCAAATACCTGGGTATAATTATACATTCTGACCCCCACAAATGGTATTCCCTCAATATTCCCCCCACGATTCATAAGATGGTTTCCAAATTAAGAGGGTGGAGTGCTCTTCCCTTATCCATTCAAGGGCGAATTGCTGTGATTAAAATGGTGATAGCGCCTCAGCTATTATTCAAGCTGTTAATGTTACCCATGCTTCTTTCGTCTCGAGACTGTCGTCTCTTACAGGCGGAGATCCGGAAATTTTTGTGGAAGAATAAGAAAGCTAGACTCTCCTATGCCACTCTGGAGGGTATGGTCTTCCAAATGTTTATCTATATTCCCTGGCTGCTAACTTACATTTCTTGGGGGATTGGGTCTTCGGGACTTCTGAATATACTGATCCTGAGCTTATACGTATGCTATGTACCCCTCGAGACCCTTGCTATGTGCTTCACACTTCCAACCTGGAATTCCTGAAACTGAACATACCCTTCACCTTGGTGAAAACGATTAGGAAGATTTGGGGTATTACACGCAAGATGCTGGAATTATCACCCTTTGTCTCACCCCACTATCCTATGCGGGGATCATCTCCGACATCCTTAGAGATACTTCCTTTACACCATCACTTTAGCATAAGGCCTAACTGGCCCTTGGGAGTACTCGTGGATCCTCATTCTGGCCAAATGTATTCTTTTTCTCAATGTCAAACTCTCTTGGGTTTTCGTTCTCATCACTTTTTAATCTATGGGTACTTACAAGCAGCTATACGAGGACTTGTCCGGGGGGGTTGAAGGACAGATAGACAATTCTACCTACTCTGCTTTAATTACCTGCTTTCAACAGAGGCAGGCCTCTCTGTCTCATTTGTACACTTTCTATACTGCCACATAGCCATGTCGCATTTTCCAAGGTCTACTCTCCAAGTGGTCCCGGGACTGTCAAGAGGAGCTGGAGGAACACATGCTCAAACATTCTTACATATCTATTAACCTCATCACCAATAATGTGGGTTTAAGGGAACTCCAACAACGGATCTTTCACCGCATCGTCTACTCTCCAGCATGGGCATGGGAAGCGTGAAGTCTGCTGCCTGTCTCAAATGCCCCGAATCATTTGCGTCATTCATCCATTGTCTGTGGTCCTGTCCGGTTATCAGGAGCTTCTGGGACTCCATTCGTGGCTCTTTGTCTGCCCTGTTCCACACTGATATTCAATGGTCATGCTCCTTGTGTATTCTCAATAATGATATTGGCGAAGTTAGTATTAACATTGACAATGTTGGTTTTATCGCAAAAGCATGTCTTATTGCGAAGAAATGCATTTTGCTTAAATGGATTGAGAAAGAGCCCCCGACACTTGCGATGTGGTCTTCTCTTATGACAGAACTCTACCAATTGGAATATGGTTCCCTATACAAGCGCTTTTCTCCCCGGAAGAAACGTATCTTTCATGAGATATGGTTCAACTATTATGGAACTTTATCACAAACTGTCAAGAAACTTGCTCCGCTAGGGGGTAGTGATTGTATGTAGTTGGGGTTAATGCCAGAGACATGCCATGCTCATAGGTCAGTAAGTCTGTGACTGTGCTTACTTGTTTATTGGAGGGATGTATTAGTGCCGGGATAATGGCGAGCAGGGCAAACCCCTTGGTCTTTACTACAGTGAGAGATTCTCTATGAGGGGGGGGGAGGGACTTAGTGTTCAAATAAAAACCCGGGAGGCGTGTTGATGTGTTCTGTATGTTGTTTCGTTACTGTTGTATGCTGAATAACACCCAATAAAATGTTTTGGAAAAAATAAAAATGGTGACCCAACACTGCGAAATGAAGAAATCGCTGGTGATCTTTCCAGACTGGAATATGAAAATATGCTTCTGTCAAATCCAAACGAAGTCAGGAATTCTCCTTTCTGCATCACCATAATCACTGACCATAAGGTCTCCATCCTGAAGTGCGACACCTTCAGGAAGTAATTGACTCATTTCAGGTCCAGAATAGGGCAAAAGGACCCCTCTTTCTTTGGGACCATAAATTAAATGGAATATAGCCCTTGCCCCCCTGCCCTTCTGGTACCAGAACGAGAGCCTTCCAGTTGAGAAGCTGCTGAAGAGTTGATTGCACAGCTTCCTTCTTTCCAGCAGCGACAAGGGGAAATCATAAAATTGTTGGAAACTAGACACTCTAATTCCAGGGCATAACCATGTCTTATTATTTCAAGGACCCACTGATCTGTCATAGTTTGGGCCCACCTCTGATAAAACAGAGACAGATGACCGCCTATCTCTAGCACTAGAGACCAGGCGCCCAAGCACTCATTGCACAGATCTGAAGGAGCTGGCAACTGCAGACCTGTCTTTCCCACTTTTTGTTGAACAAAATGATTAGAACCAGAAAAAGGTACGAGACCTCTGCCCTGAATATTCACGGCCTTGCCAAAATCTCTTGGAGTCCTAAAGACAGTTATGGGATGAGTAAGGACATGAGAAAGCACTGGCCCTATCCTCAGGGCATCCCAGAATCTTCGAGTCTTCTCAAACCTTGGCCATTTTCTCCAACTCATCCCTAAACATCTACCCCTTAAAAAGTAACTTGGTAAAATTGGACTTGGATATAGCATCTGCTGACCAATTGTGTATCCAGAGAAGCTGAAGAGCCACTATTATGGAGGCCACCCCTCTGGCGGAGGAGCGGGCCAAAGCATATCTGGTATCTGCCAGAAACACAACCTGTCTATCAAGAAATGGGGAATCCTCCCCCGAATCTTCCTATAATCCAGGGCTTCCCAAACCTGTCCTGGGGACCCCACAGCCAGTCGGGTTTTCAGGATATCTGGAATGAATATGCATGAGATAAATTTGCATATTATAGCGACTCAGTATATACAAATTTATGTTATGTATATTCATTCTGGATATCCTGAAAACCTGACTGGCTGTGGGGTCCCCAGGACAGGTTTGGGAAGCCCTGCTATAACCTCTTACAGTAGACACAATCCAGACCATGCAACAGACTGAGATCTAAAGAGTTATGATAACTGAGGTAGCCTCTATCTTTCTAACCTGGGCATCCTTATGTGTAGCATCACCTTCAACTGGAATGGTGATTCTCTTAGTCACCGAACACATGAAAGCATGTACTTGGGGAAAACAGAATCGCTCCTTCACCTGAGGATCTAGCAGATACATCTTGGTGAAGGAGCAAACCCCCCCCCCCCTTTAAAATTAGCTTCCGGAGCTCCCCACTCCAAGTCAATTAAGTCCTGGTGCAGCGGGAAAAATCAGGATGACTTTCATAAAGAAAAATTGGTTCTTACCGCTAATTTTCGTTCCTGTAATACAGCAGATCATTCCAGACCAGTGGGTTGTGTAATCCTACCAGCAGATGGAGTAAGAGAACAAAATCTTTGGACACTGCTACGTAAGAGAGAGTGCCACCTGCAGTCCCTCAGTATCGGCCTGCACCCAAGCCCTTGAAACTAAACCTCAACCAAGGGCAACCTGGCCCCAAAGGTTGGATCCCTCCCAAATAACCAGATGTCTAGGTTGCCAGAAATCAACGAAACATACACTGGTAAGCCACCAGTCCTGCTGTTTAATAGAAATCCAATCATTCCTTCAGAATACTAAAAGCTCCATAGACTGTCTTTCGGAGTCGGAATGGGGTGGGTCTCTGAAATTATCTGCTGTATTACAGGACCCAAATTGGTAAGAACCAATTTTCCTTTCTTGTACATACTGTTGCGATCCCCCCTGTTGCTGCGCTACAGGAGGTATCTTACCTTCCCTCCGGAGGCCGCTCTGAAGCCAGGGCCTCGCCTGTGCACCATCCGGGACTTGCTCCAGGGCCTGGGAGGCCTAGCTGTTCCTGAGGCCTGCCTGTGGCTTGCAAGGCTGTGTTTGGACTTCCTGTTTGGTGACGCCCTTCTCCCTAGGGGCCGGCCCGCAGCTCTCTACCCCAGTTATAGGGCCATCAAGGGGCGGTCCTGGCAAACTCCTCCCAGGGAGTTGCCTACAACCTGCAGTATATAAGGACTCTCATTTCACTTGCAACTGGCCGTTCGATCGGGTTCTACAGTTGCCTGTAACCTTGCCTGATCCAGGTCCACCGTGGTCTGCCTTGCTTAGATGGTACCTTGCCTTGATGTCTGTTCCTGACCTTGCCTTGATGTCTGTTCCTGTCTCTGCCTCGATGTCTGCTCCTGATCCAGTTCCTGATCCAGTTCCAGTTGTTCTGCCCTACATCTTTGTCTGGCTCCTGAGCCTTCTGGCCTGTTGGGCCCTGGAGTGGCCAACAGGTGGGATTCGTCCCTGCGCTCTGGAGCTTCCCTGCCTGCCAGCCGAAGGGGCTTCGGATGTCATTGCTCCCAGCATCGGAGTTCCTGCTCGCCTGGATCTTCCCTGCGCTCTTCCGTTCTCAGGGTGGTCCGCGCCCTACACAGCCTTCCTGGGCTGTGTAGGGCTGTGCAGTGCCCATATCTCTGCACCAGTCCTTGCCTCTGATGTCTCTGCACCAGCCTTGTCTACGATGTCTTCAGTGTAAAGGACTCTGTCTGCCCTCGTCCTCGTTCCGGCCTGCCACCCATTGCCGTTACCCAGCGGCAGGTCCGAAAGGGCCGGGAACAGTCGGAGGACCGTTCATCAATCAACTTCCCAGTGTTGGTTGCCATGGGCGTGCAGGTCCGGCTGAGGGTCAGACTCTGCTCTTTATCCCCTGCTTCTGTTCCTGCCTGCCTCACCATGCCAGCACCGGCTCACCTCCCACGGTGTGGCTGGGGCTCCTCCCTAGCTTTCGCCATGGCCCAAGGGCTCACACCACCTGCTCTAGAGACGGCCATGCTCCTCGCGCCTACGATTGCACCCGAGAGCGCCCATACCCTCGGTCCGTCAGCGGCATGGCGGACGCGCCCGCAACACATACTCAGATCATTCCAGACCAGTGGGATGTACCCAAGCCACCTTATACTGGGCGGGCCTCCGAAAGACCCGCATGCAGAACACTCTCACCGAAGGACGCCTCCTCCTGCGCCCTGACATCCAAACGATAAAACTTGGTGAAAGTGTGAATGGAAGACCAGACAGCCGCCCTACAAATCTCCTGCGGAGAAAGACATTGACACTCTGCCCAGGAGGCCGCCTGTGCTCTTGTGGAGTGGGCTCTCAATCCCACAGGAGCCTGCTTTCCTTTAGAAATGTACGCAGAAGTAATAACTTCCTGAATCAATCTAGATACTTTGTCTTCCTTCTTGGCCCCGGCAAATAAGACAAAAAGACGGTCTGACCGTCGAAAAGCATTAGAAACCTCCAGATAGCAGAGAAGGATGCACCGCATGTCCAACAAATACAGCTCCCTCTCCCGGAAGGAATCATGGGACCAGTCTGGAAAAGCTGAAAGTTCCACTGTCTGATTGACATGTAAAGAAGAGATCACCTTGGGCATGAAGGAAGGAACTGTTCACAAGGATACCCTGTCCCGGTAAATTCTCAGGAAAGGGTCTCTATGGGATAAGGCTTGCAGCTCCGAAATCCTCCGTGCCGAACAGATAGCCACCAGAAACACCATCTTAAGAGTCAAATCCTTCAAAGACGCTTTCTTCAACGGTTCAAACAGTGCTTCGCAAAAAGCGCGGAGTACCAAATTTAAGCTCCATTCCAGGCATACTTTGCGCACTGGTGGACGCAAATGCTTCGCTCCTCTAAGAAACCTGATTATATCTGGATGCGTCGTCAGCTTCTGATCCTGAGCAACATCTCGCAGGGCTCCCAAAGCAGCTCCTGAACTTGAAGCGAGTTAAAAGCTAAGCCCTTAGCTAACTCATGCTGCAGGAAATCCAAAATCTGGGACACCCCCACAGCCAAGGGGCTCAGGTTCCTCTGCAAGCACCAACCTTCAAACACCTGCCAAACCCTGGCATATGCCATCGACGTAGCAGGTCTCCTAACCTGAAGAAGAGTGGAAATTAACGACTAAGAATACCCTTTCAGACGTAACCTCCGCCTCTCAAAAGCCAAGCCGCGAGACAGAAGTGATCGACCCGATCTGAGAATATAGGCCCCTGACACAGAAGGCATGGAAGATGAGCCAGACGAAGATGGTCATCCTCCGCCAGTTGTACCAGATACACGAACCAGGGACACCTGGGTCACTCCAGAGCCACGAGCACCACGGATCTGTGATGCAACTCTATCTGTCTGAGAACGAAGCCTATGAGAGGCCACGGGGGGGAAGACATACAGAAGAAATCCTGAGGGCCATGGACATACCAGAGTATCGAGCCCCACTGATCCAAGTTCCCTCCCTTCGACTGAAAAACCGAACCGTTTTTGAGTTGGCTCAAGTCGCCATCAGGTCCAACTGTGGAGTGCCCCATCTGGCGCAAATGTGATTCCATGCCTCCGAGGTCCAAGCGCTGTTGGCTGAGGAAGTCTGCTTGCACGTTTTCCACTCCTGTGACATGGCAATGCCCCCGAGATGAATCTCTGCCCAAGCAAACAAATGTCGCGCTTCCAGCACCACATAGGGCTCCTGGTTCCCCCCTGCCTGTTGATATATGCCACTGTGGTCATGTTGTCGGACAAAATGTGCACCATCCGACCCCTGACTAAGGACAGGAACACTTGAAGGGCCTGGCGAAACGCCCGGGTTTCAAGTCTGTTGATGGACCAAGATTTCTCCGACATTCACCACAGGCCCTGAGTGGTCTTGCCTTCACACACTGCTCCCCATCAGGAGAGGCTGGCATCCGTAGAGACAACCATCCAAGTCGGGGGGGGTCAACTCCACCCCTTTCTCCAGGTTGTGACGCAACAGCCACCAAGAGAGACTGCGTCTGGGATCCTGAAGAAGAGGCAATGGAATATGGAACTGCTCCGACACAGGACTCCTCCTGGACAACAGCGCACGCTGTAAAGGTCTCAAGTGCACAAAAGCCCAAGGCACCAGCTCTAATGTGGATGGCCATGGAGCCCAGGACTTGGAGATAATCCCAGGCTTCTTTAAGCGAAGAAGGCCTTTCACCTTAGTCTGTAACTTCCGCACTCTGTCTGTCGCCAGGAAGAACTTGCCCTTTTGCGTGACAAACTCTGCTCCTAGGTACACCAGGCATTGTGTGGGCACCAACTGGCTTTTCTGCAGATTAATGACCCAACCAAGAGACCTTAGGGTGGTCATCACTCTCTGGGGAGATCTTTTACAGTCCTCCCAAGACTTTTCCTGGATGAGCCAATCGTCCAAATATGGATGCACCAAGATCCCTTCTTTGCGCAGAGCTGCTGCTATTACTACCATCACCTTGGTGAACGTTCGAGGAGCCGTGGCCAGCCCAAAGAGAAGAGCTCGAAACTGAAAATGCCGACCCAGCACCTTGAACCTCAGGAATCTTTGATGGTCCTGCCGGATTGGAATGTGCAGATAAGCCTCCGTTAGATCTAAGGATGTGAGGATAGGACGCACCGCCACAAGCACTATTCGGACCGTTTCCATGTGAAACTTGGGAACTCGTAGACACCGGTTCACCTTCTGCAAGTCGAGGATAGGACAAAAGGACCCTTCCTTCTTGGGAACCATGAAGTACACCAAATACCGAATCTGGCCCTGCGCCGCAGGAGGGACTGGACAAATGGCGTTGAGATCGCATAACCTCTGGAGAGTCGCCCACATGGCCAGAAGAAAGTTTGGATCCTCCGCTGGGCAGGTCTGCCGACCACTCCGCTGTCCTTTTAATTACGGATCTTTGATTGGCCAAAAAGGCCTGATAAAGAAGCAGCTCAAATTCAGGCGAGAAGTTGACAGGCTGCTCCTCTACCTCCTGCGGGGGCTCGGGCTGTACAGCATCATCCGGAGGCGTGCAAACCAGCTCCATAGGGGAAAGAGGGGGAGGGGGATCCCCCCCCGGCACCTCGAGGTCAGAAGCCTCGACTTCCGAGGCAGAGGCAGGAGGCCCAGCCGAACAGAGGCCTAGCCTAACTGAGCAGCTCCCTCCCGAGGGGCCCTCCTCTCCCGACCCACAGTTAACACAGAGGGAGTGCAAATCCAACCTGCCCCCTGCCACGCCACACATGTGGCAGGTGACCATCTTGGATTTCGGCACCATGTGGAGAACCACGTGAGAGCTCCGACAAAAATGGCACCTGCCAAAAAGGAGCCGCACTCAGCCACCCGCGAGTGAACCAAAGCGCCTGCAGACCAAGGTCCCAGGGCCCGCAGCTGCCTGCCCCGAAAGTGTCACTCACACCGCGGGACGTGAGAGAGAACCAGCGCGCGCCGCGAAAGAGCAGAGGGAGCTCCCTTCCTTCAGCAAGCGATCGCATCTGATGTCGCACCCGCCCGGAACCCTGGGCTGCCGAATCTCACGCCCCGGACACTGACCAGTCTCCTCCTCCGGCCACAGTACCCACTATCCTGGCCAGGCCCCGACTAAGTCCAGAGGCCTACCTGAGGAACTTCTTAGGTTCTGATGAAAAAGAAAATTATTACTTACCTGCTAATTTTCGTTCCTGTAGTACCATGGATCAGTCCAGACCGTGGGTTATGTCCCCAATCCAGCAGATGGAGTCAGCCCAAAACTCTGAGGGGGCGTCACCATAAGTACTACTACCCCCTCTGCAGGAGTTCAGTATCGAGTATATCAAAGCCCGAGCAAACAGGAACCCCTTGAGTGGATCAAGTTGAAACAAGACGGCAACAATAAGCCGCTGAATTGAAATAGAGAAAACTGGAAACTTCCCACCAACGGGTGGGGACCACGAACATAGCGTGTCAACCTCCATCAACAGTGAAAACTGGAAACACGTGAAAAGACAATAGCAGGAAGACACTACTGTAACATGAGGAACAGCTGAGAAAAATCAGCCCCAAAGACAGCTGAGCAGGAGTAGAACCCAAATGCGGTGGGCGTCTGGACTGATCCATGGTACTACAGGAACGAAAATTAGCAGGTAAGTAATAATTTTCTTTTCCCTGTACATACCTGGATCAGTCCAGACCGTGGGATGTACCCAAGCTTCCCTAACCCGGGTGGGGTCCTGCGAGGCCTGCTCGTAGAACCTGTTCGCCAAAGTGTCCATGGGTGGACGAGGCGAGATGTAGTCTATAGTGTCTCGAGAACGTGTGCAACGACTTCCAGGTGGCCGCTCTACAGATTTCTTGCGAAGAGACCGAGCGACTCTCCGCCCAGAAGGCCGCCTGAGAACGTGTAGAATGCGCTACAATGCCGGGCGGGGGCGTCCGCCCCACCCCAACGTAGGAAGCGGCAATGCCGGCCTTCAGCCATCTGGCAATGGTCGTCTTCGAGGCCTGAGATCCCTTCCGGGGCCCGGACCAAAGGACGAAGAGATGGTCAGAAGTCCGGAAATCATTCATAGCCTCCAGGTAAAGGCGCAGAGTGCGCTTGACGTCCAGGAGACGTAAAGACCGCGGCTCCGACGAAGGGAAAGATGGAAGTTCCACCGTCTGATTCATATGGAACGCGGACACCACCTTCGGAAGGAAGGAGGGCACAGTACGAAGCGAGACTCCCGAATCGGAGAACCGGAGATAAGGTTCTCTGCACGACAGAGCCTGTAGCTCGGAAATACGCCGAGCGGAGCAGATGGCCACTAGGAACACAGCCTTGAGAGTGAGATCCTTGATCGTCGCAGTCCGCAGAGGTTCAAACGGAGGTCCCAACATGGAACGCAGTACCAGATTGAGACTCCAAGAGGGACAGGGGTCCCGCAATGGAGGCCGCAAGTGCTTGACTCCCTTGAGGAAACGGACGATGTCCGGGTGTTGAAACAGAGATCCTCCGTCCCGTAGGAGGGAGCCAAGAGCGGCCACTTGAACCCGAAGGGAGTTGTAAGCGAGTCCCTTGTCCACCCCTGCTTGGAGGAACTGGAGGATCTGGGGAACAGACGCCTCCGTGGGTCTGGTGTTCAGGCCGGTACACCACAGCTCGAACACCTTCCAGACTCGAACATAGGCCACCGACGTCGAAGTCTTCCGAGAACGCAGCAGCGTAGACACTACCGCCTCCGGGTAGCCCCGTCGGCGGAGGCGGCGCCTCTCAAAAGCCAGGCCGCAAGACAGAAGAGTTCTGCCTGGTCGAAAAATACCGGTCCCTGGTGGAGGAGGCGGGGAAGATGTCCCAGACGGATGGGCCCGTCGATTACCAGTTGGAGGAGATCCGCAAACCAAGGCCGTCTTGGCCACTCTGGCGCGACGAGTATTACCGTCCCCTGATGAACCTCTATCCGGCGGAGTAGTCTTCCCACCAGCGGCCACGGGGGGAACGCGTACAGGAGCAGATCGGCCGGCCACGGGAGCGCGAGAGCATCGACGCCCTCCGCCCCCCGCTCCCGCCGGCGACTGAAGAACCGAGGAGCCTTGGTGTTCCGGGCGGACGCCATGAGATCCAGGTGGGGAGATCCCCACCGCCGGACAAGCAACTGCATGGCCTCGTCGGAGAGGGACCACTCTCCGGGATCCAGAAACTGGCGACTGAGGAAATCCGCCTGGACGTTGTCTACTCCCGCGATGTGCGAGGCCGCCAGACGGCCCAGATGCCGTTCCGCCCACTGCATCAGCATCGCGGCCTCGAGCGCGACCTGCGGGCTGCGAGTGCCGCCCTGTCGGTTGATGTAGGCCACCGTTGTCGCGTTGTCGGATAAGACTCTGACGTCCCGATTCCGAAGGAGAGGCAGGAAGTGGATAAGCGCCAGCCTGACCGCTCTGGTTTCCAGACGGTTGATGGACCACTTTGACTCCTCCGCGGACCACGTCCCCTGCGTGGCGCTGCGGTCGCAGACTGCTCCCCAGCCTACGAGACTGGCGTCGGTGGTTACCACTACCCAATTTTGTAGATCGAGGGACACGCCGCGAGCCAGATTCTCCGGGACCATCCACCAGGACAAACTGCTCCTGGCAAGCTGGGGCAGCGGGAGAATCACCTGGTAGTCCTGCGAAAGTGGTTTCCAACGGGAGAGGAGTGCTCTTTGCAGCGGCCGGAGGTGCGCAAATGCCCAGGGAACCATGTCGATGGTAGACCCCATCACCCCCAGGAGCTGTAAATAGTCCCAGGAGGTGGGAGCTGGTAATGCAGAGAACCGCTGTATGTGCTCCCGCAGGGCCTGCGCCTTGTCCTGTCGTAGAAAAACCGCGCCCAGACGGGTGTCGAAGGTCGCTCCAGGAAGTCCAAGCGCTGCGAAGGTACGAGGGAGCTCTTGGAGAAGTTCACCACCCATCCCAGAGACTGCAGAAACTCTATCACCCTGGCCACTGCAGTCTGTCCATGCCGAAAAGACTTCGCTCGGATGAGCCAATCGTCCAGATAAGGATGAACTAGGATGCCCTCCTTCCGAAGGGCAGCTGCCACGACCACCATGATCTTGGTGAAGGTGCGCGGGGCCGTTGCCAATCCGAACGGGAGCGCCACAAACTGGAAATGCTGATCCAGGATCTTGAACCGTAAGAGACGATGATGCTCCCGGCAAATGGGGATGTGAAGGTAGGCCTCCGTCAGGTCCAAGGAGGCCAGGAACTCCCCTCGATGTACTGCCGCGATCACCGATCGCAGCGTTTCCATGTGGAACCGGACCACCCGAAGGGATTTGTTGACTTCCTTCAAGTCCAGGATGGGGCGGAAGGAACCGTCCTTCTTCGGTACCACGAAGTAGATGGAATAATGGCCCGAGCCCACCTCTCCGGAGGGTACGGGCGCAATGGCGCCTATTTCCCACAATCTGTCCAGCGTCAATTGCACCGCCCTTCGCTTGACGGCCGAGCCGCAGGGAGAGAAGATGAACCGTCCCTTCGGAGCGCGGGCAAACTCCAACGCGTAGCCGTGTCCTATGGTGTCCAAGACCCACTGGTCCGAGGTGATGCGCGCCCACTCCTCGTAGAAGAACGCCAGCCGCCCCCCAATCCTGGGGACGGCGGAGTGGGCGAGCTGAACATCATTGAGAGGACTTGAGAGAAGGTTGTCCCGCCGTGGGAGCGGGACGTGCGGGGCGGCGCCCGCGAAAGGAGCGTGCCCAGGGCTGAGACCTGGGGGCAGAGGGCCGAGCCGCCGCCGGCCTGTAACTCCTGTAGCGCCTTTGCACCCTGGCTCTGGTCCGGGAGGACGAGAATGCCCTGGTGGATCGATATCTGTCTTCCGGCAGGCGATGGACCGCGTTTTCTCCCAGGGATTTGATGATCTGGTCCAGATCCTCCCCAAACAGGAACTTACCCCTGAATGGCAGGGAACCCAGACTCGATTTGGAGGACGTGTCCGCCGCCCAGTTGCGTAGCCAGAGAAGTCGACGAGCCGCCACCACCGAAGCCATGGAGCGGGCGAGGATCCTAAAAAGATCATAGGAGGCGTCAGCCCCGTATGCCACCGCAGCTTCCAGCCTATCCGCCTGGGCGGCCTCCCCGGGTGGCAACGCCTGCGAAGTGAGCAGTAGCTGCACCCAGAGAAGACTGGCCCGCTGGGCAAGCGAGCTGCACAGCGCCGCCCGCAGCCCCACAGCGGAAACCTCGAAGACCCGCTTGAGGAAGACTTCCAACTTGCGATCCTGCGTATCTCTTAGCGCCGCTCCACCCGTGACCGGTATGGTCGTCCGCTTCGTGACCGCCGACACCGCGGAGTCCACCCTGGGTACCTTGATGAGATCCAGGAAATCTTCCGGCAGCGGATACAGCCTCTCCATGGCGCGGCTGCCCTTCAGGGCCGCTTCCGGGGCATCCCATTCCCTGGTGAGCAGCTGCAGGAACGATTCGTGAATGGGAAAAGCCCGAGCCCTCGGACGAAGGGCTGCCAGTACGGGATCCCCCTTCTTAGAGGAAGTGACGACAGCGGGCGCAACGGGAGCTGGCGGGTCCGGAGGAGGATCGAGGTCCAACCCCTGAATGATTTGAGGGATTAGGTCATCCAACTCATCCCGCTGGAAGAGGCGCAGCGTGCGTGGATCCTCTCCCTCTGCAGTAGAGTCCCCTTGTCCCGAAGCTGCAGGATCCGCCCCAGGGGAAACTGGGGCCGACCCAGTCCCCCCTGAGGCCACCGTGAGTCGGGCGTGTATGGGGAGCTGTGGGGCCCCCACGCCCGCCGGAGCGGGGGGGGCCGGGGAGAGGGACGAAGGTCGCGGTAGCTTGGGTGGTGGAGGTCCCGTGGGAGCCGCCAGCTCCTGAAGATACGCTGTGTGCATCAGCCGAATAAACTCCGGGGAAAACCCCGGCCTACTCGGGGGGAGCTCCGCGGGTGGGGGCCCCGGGGGACCCTGCCCCTGCGGGTCTTCCTCCGGATCTGTCTCCGGCATTAAGTACGGGGGAGAGCCCTCTGAGGCTTCCCCACCCCCCAGCGCTGCCTGAGCTCCCTCAGGGTGCAGCGTATGTAAAATAGCCGCCGTTCCCACCAGGAATGGGGGAGGGGCCGGCCCGCGCCGCCCGGGCAAGGCTGCCATAGGGAGAGAATGGGTGAGGATCCCAGACGTGCCTTCCCCCCCGGGGAGGCACCTAGCGCAGATCCCCTCCCTTGACACGCGCGATCCAGGCTCGCCGCAGGCCGAGCAACGCGCCGGCCGCGGCATCGCGATCGCGATGAAAAAACAGTTCCCGGCAGCGAAAACACACCCAGGGCCTCGGGGGCGGGCCGCGAGACGAAGCGCCGCTGCGGGGGGGCCCGGATGGCCTACCCTACCCGCCGACGAGAAAAAAACGGCGCCGCGGGGGGGCCTTCCTGGCCGCACAACCCGCCGACAACTATCCCCCTACTCCCCGCTGCAGCCCACGTGGAGCCGCAAAATGGCCGCGGGAGAGGGAGAAGGCGCTGGTAGGCCGGTCCCACCGGCAACCGCGTTCAACCTAACTGTAAAATAAAATAACAGCAGCAAAAAACGAAGCAACTTACCCCGGAGAAGCCACTAGCGCAGGGAAAGGAGAGAGAGAGAGAGACAGAGAAGCACAACAAGGAAGCCACGCCTCTCCAATTAGTCCAATTAGTCAATTAACTTTTGTCCCTTTTTTTTTTTTTTTTTTTTTGACAAACAACTTGATCCAAACAACTAAGCAAAGACAGAGAATAAAGCCCCAAAACAAGGGAAAACACAAAAAGGTTATAGGTGATCGGAAGCAAGCCCCGATTCCCCTGCTCGCATCTGCTGGAGTCAGAAGATACTGAACTCCTGCAGAGGGGGTAGTAGTACTTATGGTGACGCCCCCTCAGAGTTTTGGGCTGACTCCATCTGCTGGATTGGGGACATAACCCACGGTCTGGACTGATCCAGGTACGTACAGGGAATCACTTTTCTTTTTTTTTTTTAAATAAAAACTTTAGCCAACCTCAGCAGGACCAAAGGAAACCGGGAACAGCTTCAGATGCCGAGGGAACCAGAAGCTTCTGGTTATCAGGCCCTCCGGCAGGGTGCGGGCAAAACACAGTCAGGGGTATCTAATCCCCCGGACGTCTGAATCCACTGCAGGGATGGCCCGCAACGGTGCCTAACACCTTAGGGAGCAAAATCTCAGCTCAACTAATCTAAACTAACTTCACTTTTTGTTTTTTTTTAACTAAACCCTAGAGGTTTGCATCTCTACCATCTGCTGGAGTCAGAGAGATACTGGGAGACTGCAGGTGGCACTCTCTCTTATGTAGCAGTGTCCAAAGTTTTTGTTCTCCGACTCCATCTGCTGGTAGGGATACTCAACCCACTGGTCTGGAATGATCTGAGTATGTACAGGAAACTAACCATGATGGGGTCCCCTTTGTCGTCAACAATCTGCAGTGTGTGCAGGGACTGAGAAATCAGGGATGGCAATTCATCCCTATGAAAGAGACGAAGCATAGACAAATGGTCTTCCCCATCAGGGGGACCTTCCCCCTCCTCCAAGCCATCTCCAGTGTTGCCTGGAGGGACTTGGGAAAATCATCCAGGACTTCTCTGAAGGAGAGGATCCTCCCTTGGCACCTCATAATCAAGATCCTGCCGAGAGTGCTTCCTCCCCCGAGGAAGCACAGGGGCGGATGAAACAGGCTGAACTGATCCAGGCTATGCTGCACCCTGCCCCACACAAAAAACCTGGAGTCCTTTCAAAAATACCACCCAGGACAGGGAAGACATATCAAGTCTGGGTGCTGCAGCCAGGGGCACACCAGCACACAGGGGCAAGTCCCCTTATTCCTGGACTTAAGGAGGGAAGCCCAGCATCTTGAACAGGGCTCCTCTGTCCTAAAATTGCCATCGGAGCTTCCCCTGTGGAGAGGGAGGCACTCCCAAGGGACAGCTCAGCAGGAGCTGCCAATGTGGACCTCTCTTCTCACCCCTACCCCCACAGAGAAAAGGTTGTGGGCAGGCATATCTCCCTAGGCTATGGAACACTCCCTGCATATTTTCAAATTGCCCCTAGCCTGAAATGAGCTAAGGTGACAGGCTGAACAAAGCATGTTTTTTTACTCCTGTACTGACTAGCCGGCACCATCTTGGCTGCTTCCCGCGGTTCCTCTAAGCATGCGGTTCCGCACTGAAACCTTACAGCAAGGCAGCAAACCTTAACCCAAGTCTGTCCAAATTGGTCCCAACTTCCCCTAATCACACTGCCATAGGCTGCACAGCCGAAACAGGGCCTCTGGGAACTTCTCTCTCTGCACTGACAATTTTTTTTTATTGTCCATCGATTGGGAACAAAAAACACTTAAAGAAACAGAATCACAAAAGATAAAATACAGGGCTCACCAGAGGGGAGAGTGAGAGAGACCTGGATAGAGGGGAAGGAGGGGGTGGGGGGGGGGAGGCAGAGAAAAAGCTAGCCTTAGCCTCCTGAAAGTTCCCTGGATCCAAACTTTTCAAAAGAGGGAGGACCCCACCCTCCCAATCTGAACACCACAAGCAGGATCAGGCTCAACTTAGGAAGGGAGAACTATTCTGTCACCTCAAGAGCCTGAAGATCTACTCCTAGTCAGCCAGGTCATAGTCCACAGCACAGTGAGCCAGATTTTCAAAGGGATACGCACGTACCCCCCAAAAACCTAGCCCAAACTCCCCTTGCGAACGCCAAGCCTATGTTGAGTAGGCTCGGCGGCAGCGCGCGTAAGTCCCGGGGCTTTCCTGGGGGCGTGTCAGGGGCGTGTTGGGGGGGCGTGTTGCAGCCGGCGCATCATCGGGGGCGTTCCGGGGGGAGTGTCGCGGCCGGCGCGTCATCGGGGGCGTTCCAGGGGTGTGGCTGCGGCCTCCAGACCAGCCCCCAAACCGGACCATGGCACACCGGCAGCCGGCCCGGCATGCGCAAGTTACGCCTGCCTTGAGCAGGCATAACTTGTGCAACAAAGGTAGGGGGAGGGTTTAGATAGGGCTGGGGAGGTGGGTTAGGTAGGGAAAGGGAGGGGAAGGTGCGGGGGGTGGAAGGGAATGGAGGCAGGCTGCGCGGCTCGGTGCACGCAGGCTGCCGATTTTGGGCAACCTTGCGCACGCCGACCCCAGATTTTAATGGATACGCGTGTATCTATTAAAATCCTGCGTACTCTTGTTTGCGCCTGGTGCGCTAACAAAAGTAAGCGCGGGCGCAGATTTATAAAATCTACCCAAGTATGCACATCCACCATCTGCTGGAGACAGAGAATACTGGCAGGCTGGTGTCAGCACAGAGGTATATATGGAGTGATATAGCAAGCCTATTGATCTCTATCTACATCTGCTGGTTGGTTTGCATAACCTGTTCATGGACTGGTCTGACAGGATGAAGAGGAAGAGAGCATTTATACACTGAAATATGGACAAATATATAAGATTAAGGACTCTTACCGCCTCTGTGTTTGCTGTAATCCGAACCCCTTTAGCAGACATTGGGATCCGCGCTGACTGGCTAAGGACCTCTGAGAAGGGGATGATGTAATTAAACAATAAAAGCCATTCACCCTGGGAGAAGAAACAAAGCATACAAAGTAAATACTGGATATTTACAAGTAAAACTCATTCTGAACTCATCTCTGGGGTTCATTGGAGTGACTACAACTTCTCATACCCTCCATGTTTCTTTTCTGAGGATTGTATCTCCAGGTTTCCCTGTGTGTAATATTGCACCAGTTTGTCATCCTCTTAACAACAAGCCCTGGTATTCAAGCCTCCTCAGAGATCATAACTCCCAGGGCCAACCAGAAACCTGCTGATGGCTGATTTTTCAGCTGGATGAAAATTGTAAAAATATATAAATACAATTAATTGATTGAGCCTACCAGTACAGAAATGCGTTTTTTGGGGGGTTTTTTTGTACTGTGCTGTTTATTTAGTCATTGACGCAACCTTCAAACAGCAACTGGACTGGTAAGCTATGAGATCAGAGAGTGATAAAAAGTTTTAGACTTTAGAATATATTACACCTGTGCCTTATCCCTTATCACATTATTTGTGACCCCATCCCTCCCACTGCCTTATCCCTCAACCTGCTCTCTCACCTCCTCTTGTAGAGATGAGAAGTTCAATTCACTTGTAGGGGGAAATGCTGGATACAAACCTAAAATCAAAATTCATAATACAAATACAGGATTACATTTGTATCTTCAAAATGCATAATTATGTTTGCATTCATCAACCTACATTCATCAATATGTAGCAAATGCCACTACTGATTAAGTTTAATGAAGCTTTGCCCAATCTTGCATTTATCCTGTCAATATGCATGTGCACCTCTGTGAGAACCTCACAGCCTCTGGGGGCGTGGGCAAGATGATTCCCAGGCATCATGCAACCCTGACAGTTACTGACTGCTTCAAAGTTGGACTTGTACTGGGTTTCAGAGAGAACCCCAGATAATTGTTATTATGATGACTGGGTTGGACCACGTCGTTGGAGGGGAGGTGGGAATGGGGAAAAAACCCCAGGTATTTGCAAATGAAGCCTCATTAAGAACATTGTGCCATTTTATCTATAGAAACTGGTTTCAATTGAGCAAGAAGTCCATAAGGAGCAGGAAAACCTGCCAGCCAAAAAGCCCTTCTGTTCCTTGGATGGTGTGCACTTAACTGTCTACCAAGCTGAACTGTTACTGACCCTGCTTTATCACTAATGATTACAGTAAAAATTGATTCAGGCTTCTGCAATCTCACCTTGGTGAACAGCATTGTGGTAACTTCCAAACAGCGTGGCAAGACGTGCGCAGTTGTACATCATGAATGCACCACCCTTCGTCCCCTTGGTGGAGATGGCAGCATCCTCCATGTTGATGGTGATCTGGAATAAAAAGCAGAAACAGATCTTTATTTATGAATTGTAATCCCTCCCTTCTCTATATAGCAGGGAAGGATCACAATGCAGTGAGTACCAGACACCAGCACAACAATGCAAGGAGACGACAATTCTGCTGAGCACCGTGCACCTCTTCTCTTTCCATTAAGCACAGGGCTTCAGAGATGTACAGACTTTCGCGCACCACATACTCTACTATCCTCTAAACCAGAGGATCCCCTTTTCCTAAATGCAATACCACAGAAGAAACAGTGCATACTCACCTGACTGCGATGTGCTGTCGCCAGCATCTCAAACCTGATAGCAGCAGATGTTAAGATATTGATAGTATCATCCCAAGCGTTACCTGTTTGGGAAACAGATGCACTGGATATATATTACTGAAGTATTTACACAGAACAAAGACAATCTTCTATCAGTATAGATATATATGGTTGTTTTTATTTATTTAGATTTAGCTCATGCCTTTTTATTGCTACCTCAAGGCAAGTTACATTCAGGTACAGTAAGTATTTTCTCTGACCCCCAAAGGTCTTACAATTTAAGGGGGTATTTACTAAAGGTTTTCTCCCATTTTGTGTCTATGGGAAAAATGCTTAGTAAATAAATTTGTACCTGAGGCAATGAAGGGGGACATGACCTGCCAAGGCCACAAGGAGGATAACAGATTTGAACCCTGGCTTTCCTGGTTCTCAGCCTACTAGGCTACTCTTCCATTACAGATCAGCAGAAAGGTTAATAATCTAATAATTTAACTGCAACAGAAAGCAGCCCTGATTCAGCTGCATGTATTAGAGAACAGCAAGTACACAGCTGGGAAGCCAATGAAGTTTGTGCTGTAGCAGAATATAAGTTTATTAAGGGGAGAAGACATAAGATTTGACATACTGGGTCAGAGCAAAGGTCCATCAAGTCCAGTATCCTGTTTCCAAAGTGGCAAATCCAGGTCACAAGTACCTGGCAAGATCCCAAAGGGTAGACAGATTTCATGCTGCTTATCCCAAGGATAAGCAGTGGATTTCTGCAACTCCACCTCAATAAATAAGAAAAGCAAGTTTGCTACTGTAGACAATGTTTTCTGTAGACAGCAGGATGAATTAGCCATGCTCAGTGTGTGAAGTCATCAGGTGGCATGAAGCAGAGCTGTCTTTCAAAGTTAGTAAGGTTTTTGGCTCTACTGAGCATGTGCAGGACTTCCCGCATGAACGCATGTTCTAGAATCTCCTCAGTTGATAACAAAGCTTAGCTGACTTCATAGAAGTAGTTGCTGTCCAGAGAGGAGGGGTGAGTTTCACATGGCTAATTCATCCTGCTATCTACAGAAAACACTGTTTATGGTAAGCAAACTTGCTTTTCTCATCGATAAGCAAGCTGAATTAGCTATGCTCAGTTGGAAGTCCCAAACTGAGGGCTGCAGAAAGTCAGTGCTTCTTTGTTTCTTCTAGTTTTTGCTTTTCTATTTTCTGCAACCCAGATTCCTTCTTGGATAGCAGATTTAAGAGGTAATAACCTGATTCAGTACCTCTCAGCCTACCGAGCTGTCAGAGGCCACGGATTCATCAAGGCAGTAGTGGGATGTAAAAATGTAAATGGAAGACCAGGTAGTGGCAATGGGGAAAAGGCATAGATCAGTCCTGTTATCCATGATAGCAGGAAAGCATCCAGTGCTTCTCTGTGGGGTTGGAACGAAGAGATCTACCCATGGTCAGCCCCAACATTAGAATAAGTTGTTGGTGACTGTTTGAAATAGGGACCACTCGTATGGGCAGAATATTCTGCTGAGTTAGTCTGCTTCCATGTTCATGATACCTGGCAGGTACATGGTTACAGCAGATGGCCTGCCCAGTCCAAAATTTCTAGATCTTCTCTGCAAAGGCACCACAAGCTGGTGTTCCCCCCGCCCCGTGTATTTACAAAGAACACGGCAACTTGGTTGTCCATGTGGATCATGTCAGGTGTTCACTGAAATATGTGTTTGAATGCTTTGAGAGTGTACCACATGGCTTTTAGCTCCAGTAAATTTATGTGTATTGTTCACTCCAGAGGGGTCCAGAAGCCCTGTGTTTTGTATTGATGCAGATGTGCACCCCATCCCATGGTGGAGGTGTCTGTTGTAAGGATCACCTGGTGTGGAATTTGATGAAGTGGGGACCCCATTTCCAGCACACCTGTGTGTAGCCACTAACAAATGTCCTGAGACATCTGTTATGTGATGCAAACTATTGTTGATAAGGGCTGCAGAAACTGACATCACAGGCACTGATGCATATGGAAACGAGTGAAGGAAACAACATAAATGGCAGCTGCCATGTGCCCCAGTACGTGGTGGACTGTCATCTTTTTTTGGCTGCAGAAGTTTTGTGGCCAGTGAGTGAAGCATGAGTGCTCTGTTGAGAGGGAGGAAGGCCCTTGATTGAAAGAAGTTTATTTGAGACCCTATGAATTGGAGCCATTGAGCTGGATGGAGTATAGATTTTTCATAATTTATGAGAAATCCCAATGACTTCAGGCAACCAATGGTCATTTCAGTGTCAGAGAGGAGTGTGTTTCTGTCCGGCGCTACAATTAACAGTCAAGGTAGGGGAAGAGTTGTATCCCCGATCGATATAGATGAGCGACAGCTACTGCTAGGCATTTTGTGAAGACTCTCGGGGCAGAGGAGAGCCCAAACTGGAAAACCTTGTATTGGTAGTTTATCTGTCCCACTTTGAAGCAGAGGAAGCACCAACACAAAGGGTGAACTGCGATGTGTGCATATGCATACTTTAGGTTGAACGAGCATGTGCAGTCATTGAGTTGGATAAACGAGAAGATCATCTCTTAAATCTATGGGTTTCAACCAAATTATTACCAACCCCACTCACAAAGCCGGCCACAGCCTTGACGTAATATTCATAAACTCCCAAATCCTCTCCACTGACACCCCCTCCTGCACCCCTGTCCCCTGGTCCAACCATGCGCTTTTAGCAACCTCCCTCTCAATAATAAATAAACACCCTCCCTCTCACACTAACAAAAAAACTATACAATTCAGAAAAACATGCAGCAGAGACGAACTCATCACCTCTCTCTCCAACACCCTACAAAAACTTGACCTGATACTGAAGCGGCACTCTCAACCTGGAATGCCATCTCCATTAACATTGCCAATTCCCTATGTCCACAAACCACGAAAATACTAAAAACCTCCAGCAACCCAAAAAAAACCCTGGTACACACAAGAACTAAAAAATCTTAAACACACTTTGAGATGCCAGGAAAAGAAATGGTGCCATGACCCCTCCCCATCACATTTGGCATCCTACAAATCCGCCTTACACACATACCGCACAACCATCCTTAAAACAAAAAAAGACTTCTACGCCATTAGAATTCACGATCTACAATACAATGCTAAAGCTCTCTTCACTTACGCTGCTGAGCTCACCAAAATTCCCAACCCCCCCTTGCCCGAGGAAGACACCCAAACCAAATGTGACAACCTTGCACTCTACTTTTGTGACAAAATATCTAAACTCATACAACGCTTCCCCTCATCATCCCAGCCCTCTACACCCCTCACAACCACTCTCAACACCTTTGAAATGACCTCTTCCACCGAAACAGAATCGATTCTAAAGAAAATGAAACCAGCACAACACCCTTCTGACACCATACCCACTAAATCTCTCTTGTCCATATCCAGTATAATAGCCAAACCCATTGCTGATATCATTAACTGCTCCCTTACCCTTGGAAACGTACTGGTGCCCTTAAAGCAAGCCACTGTCAAACCCCTACTCAAAAAACCTAATCTTGACCCGAATGATCCTTCTAATTTCCGACCCATATCAAACCTACCCTTCCTGGCCAAAGTACTTGAAAAAGTAGTTAACATCCAGCTTTCAGACCACCTTGAAAAACATAATATCCTCTTCCCATCACAATTCGGCTTCCGCAGATTCTTCAATACTGAGACTCTCCTAATCTCCCTCACCGACACCATACTAAAAGGTTTCGACAAAGGTCAATCATTCTTACTCGCCCTACTTAACATCTCCTCTGCCTTTGACACCATAAACCACAACATCCTCCTTACATGTCTCAAAGAAATTGGAATACCTGGTACCCCCCCTCCACTGGTTTGAATCATATCTAACCAATAGACAAAACAAAGTTAAAATAGACAACATAGAATCTAAACCTATTCACCTCTCCAGGGGCGTTCCGCAAGGCTCCGCACTCTCCTCTACCCTCTTCAATATCTACTTGCTGCCCCTCTGCCAACTTCTCTCCGACTTAAACCTCTCTCACTTTATTTATGCGGACGACATACAAATACTCGTCCCCATCACTGACTCTTTAGACAACACCCTTAAAACCTGGGAAAACGCCTTGTCATCGATCAATAGCATTCTCACCAGCTTCAATCTTGCCCTCAACACCTCCAAAACGGAACTGATTATCATCTCTCCACCCCATAACCCAATAAGTACCCTGACACAAGCAACTACATTCTCACAGCAAGTACGAGACCTCGGTGTCACTATAGATAATCACCTCAACCTAAAAAGATTTATTGGCTCGACGATGAAAGAATGCTATTTTAAACTCAACACACTTAAAAAAACTCAGACCACTCCTCCACCTTAATGACTTCCGCACTGTACTACAAGCCACAATACTCTTCAAAATAGATTATTGTAACTCCTTATTCCTTGGTCTCCCAAAAGCTACTATTAAACCTCTGCAAATGCTTCAAAACTCCGCTGCCAGAATACTCACAAACACTCGCAAAAAAGACCATATCACACCCATCCTCAGAGATCTTCACTGGCTCCCCATTTCCTACTGCATAATCTACAAAACACTCACCATCGTACATAAAACTCTTCACAACCAGAACATGTGCTGGTTAAATTATTCTATACAATTCCACACCTCTAACAGACCTACCAGATCTTCTTACAAAGGCACTCTAAACATTCCCTCTCCTAAGCTTTCCCATCTTAACACCACAAAAGAACGTGCTATATCCATTGCCGGTCCCTTCACCTGGAATTCCATGCCTCCCGATCTCCAACAAGAACAATGCACCCAGAAATTTAAGAAAAAACTCAAAACCTGGCTCTTTAAGCAAGCCTACCCTTAACCTTCTTATCTCAATCGTAACACATTTTTTATACTTTCCCTCTTCTTAGCCCATTCCAATGTATTTGTCCTTACCATTGGCTATGCCCCCCCTCTGTTCATGCAAGTTCCATTGCATTGTAACCTCACAATTGATTTCCCTCCTTTACCTCAACATAATGCCATATGATCAGATTTTCATTTTTTGTTATATTTTTATATTGTTACTTCATTGTTATATTATTACTTCATTGTGACTGTATCTTGTTTTCCTCTTACCTTGAAATGTATCTTAAAATGCCTTCCTTAGCTCCCCTGTTTCTATTGCCCTAGTTTGCTGTAACTCGTTTCCAATTAACTGTTCTATGTTAACCGTCATGATGTACAGGAAAATTAGTTCTTACCTGTTAATTTTCGTTCCTGTAGTACCACGGATCAGTCCAGACCATGGGTTGAGTCTCCTTTCCAGCAGGTGGAGACAGACCAAAACTGAAAGGGTTTCCTATATGAAGACAGAGCCTACCCTGTAGCCCTTCAGTATAACCATTGTCAAAGCAGAGAAGATAAACACCATGGAACAAGCAAGTAACAGAAGAACTCGAGCAAACCACAAGAGAACTCTGAAAATATTGAACTAGGAACAACAGTGAAAAAATGAATGAACACCGTGTATGGACACTCTTGCATGAATGCCCACAATCATCACATGGATGCTTCCGGTGCCTCCAATGAGGACATACATAGCATAAGGATCTTCAAGCGGACAGGATGTTAGAGAGGAAAGGGCGTCTGGACTGATCCGTGGTTCTACAGGAACGAAAATTAACAGGTAAGAACTAATTTTCCTTTCCCTGTACGTACCCGGATCAGTCCAGACCATGGGATGTACCAAAGCTTCCCAAGACAGGGTGGGACCTTGACAGGCCCGCTCGAACTACCTACCACCCAAAAGAACCAAAAACTGATGCTTCTGGTTAAACTTATCAGGGACTCCTCTGGGTAAAATTGCCTTTTATTTAGTCTTTGGGGTTTTTTTGTTTGTTTTTTTTTACAAAGGTCCCTGTCAGCAGCTACAAAACCATGGATCCCACTGAAGGGACAGCAGTACAGAAGAGAAGGAGAGAGGGCGCTGAATAGGGGGAGTGACTGGCATCACCAATTTTCACCCCTGCAGCTGAGGATCACCGGGAAAAGGGAGCCTGGGCTATATAAAACAAGGGGCCAAGCCCCCCTAGGCCCCCGCAAGAGTGAGGAGACAGAGACTGTCTCCTGTGAAGGATCCACAGAGTTCATACTTTTTTTTTTTTTTAAACAATAACTCAGAAATACTTGCTTGATCCAAACACGATAGACACACAGAAGGAAAAAACACCCAGAAGGGACAAATAGAAGTTAACAGGGAACCACAAGGTGAGCTGTTCCACCTGCTGGAGACAGACAAATACTGAAGGGCTACAGGGTAGGCTCTGTCCTCATATAGGATACCCTTTCAGTTTTGGTCTGTCTCCACCTGCTGGAAAGGAAGCTCAGCCCATGGTCTGGACTGATCCAGGTACATACAGGGAACTACGAATGTCGGTAGATAAAAACCTTTAAATAAATAAATAAATATCGAGGGATATCATTTTGAATTTCTCTCAATACAGGTGTTTGTTTTAAGGATCTGAGGTCCAAGACTGGGCAGAGATCTCCTGCCTTCTTGGAAATGAAAAAGTGATCCCCTGTTGCAGTCTTGAGGAAATACCTCCTGTATTGTGTTCTGGTGTAATAATGTCTGTGCCTCCTGGGACAGGAGGAGGAAGTGTTCCAGATCATGAAAGAAGGGCTAGGTAGGGCAGCTTCAGCTGGTGGAAGAAGATGGGATCGTATCCTGTTTGAATAAACTTCAGCACTCATTGGTCCGTGGCTTTTTGCATCCAGGCATGTAGGAATTGCTGGATTCTGCCCCCGACCTGTACTTGTGCCTGTGACAATTGGATTATTAAAAACTTTGAGATTGCAACTTTGGCACACACCAGTTCGGCTGTTATTCTCTTTGCTAGGAAGTTTGCGGCTGCTGGCAAGGCTGTTGCAATGGAGGCAGGCAGTAGGGCTGGTAGGATCTGTACTGTCCATGGGTAATAAGAGCATTTGTATAGAGGGTAGAATTGTCTAATATTTCCTGGTTGATCGCCTTGAGTCATGAAGGACTATATGGTCACATTCTGTTCTTTGATTTGGGAAACCATTTTTTTTAGTTTTTCTCCAAGCTAGTTGTCTCCCAGACATGGGAAGTCCTCAAGCTTTTCATACTCATCTTCCTGTATCCCGCTGGCTCGAAGCCAAGTCATTCTTCAAGTCCCTATTGAGGCTGCTGATATTCGGGCCATGGTGTCAAAAATCTTGTAGACAGAATAAATGAGGTGGGGTAGGCCCTCCTCCAGGTCATGGAGGGTTTGTGGCGAAATCTGGTCGCTAGATTCAGAACAGATGTGGGGCTTCAGTTGTTGCACACATTTGTACAGGTATTGGACCATTCAGAATTGATGTTGCTCAATTCTGAAAATGAGCATGGTACCTTGAAAGTTTGTGGTCTTTGTCTGGTGGCATGTTGAAATGGAGCCTGGATTTCTTGGCTTTTTTCATCACTGACTCTATGACTATGGAATTGTGAGGTAGTTGTACCATTCCGTATCCTGAAATCTTCTTCAGTCAGAACTTGAAGTCTATATTTCTCATTACTGTAGTTCCTGAGAAAGGGGTTTTCCTACCTCTTCATAAGCACTATGTCAAGCACATTATAAAAAGGGAGAGCGGAAGGCTCCGCTGGAATGTCCAGTGTTTTTAGGATTCCCATATTCTCTGAACGTGGGTCTGGTTCTTTGCAGACTTCCACCTGGAGGGTGTAGGCTACTTTCTCCATGAACTTGGAATAGGTTAAATCCTCCAGTGTTGAAGTAGGTTCTGACCATCCCTGGGGATGGTCAGAAGGTATATATGGTAGTGATGAGTGGGGCATGGTGTGCTCCCACAAAGGAATGGAAGATGGTGGAAAACCTTCCAGTATAGGCAATCATGGATCCTCTGAGAAGGAGGAGGAGGAGGTTGGACAAGGTGGTGCTCCCGGCATTATCTTCTTTATCAATGGAAGAATGGGGTACGCTTGCAGGAAGGATGGTGGTGCCACCTGTAGGAAAAAAGCAGAGAAGAAATTTCTAATGATATCCGTTATCTGATCCACCGCCTGTGGTGATCTATGCTTTGGGAACAAGGGTGCGGTGTCTTCCTCTGGCACTAAAATCTATTTGTGGTCCACTGAGAATGGGTGAGAAATTGGAATGATCGAACTGATGGGGTCAGGGGTCTGTAGGTGAAAATGTTGTTACCAAAGCATGGATGCTAGCAATAGTCTAGGGCTGCAGTTGGCAAAATAAAGATGAACTCATAGGTGGAATATATGCCTGAGGGCACTCTGGATGGTGGTATGGCAAGGGAGGTGCCTCAATCGGTCTATGTATATCGTATGGACCAGTTTACTTTCCTTCTGGGCACTTGGTGACCGGGGTGCCAGATGAGCCTTCTCATAGCTCTTTGGTTTTTCCTTAAGTTTCATCTGTGTTAAGGAGGACTCCTACACTGTACGCTTCAATGCAGGTGGCCTGTGCGCCCTTTGGCCTCATGAGTTGATCCATGTGCCGAGGCATGCACTTTCCCTTGTGTGCTGTGTGTTGATGGAGTTGTGAGCCCCATGTGCCGTATCATGCGCTAGAAGCACTCTTGCACCGGACAATTCTACACAGGTGGCTTGAGGCATCCTTTGGCCTCAGGAGTTGCTCCATGCGCCCGGGCATGCGCTTTCCCTTGTGTGTCATGCATTGACGGAGTGGAGTTGTGAGCCCCATGCGCCATATCATGCGCCAGACAATGTTGTGTGCCATGTGTTGGGTCGGTAGTGCGCATGTCTTTTCAACCATGATGCTATGTGGCTTTAGGTGTGTCAACGGCGACTTGGACGGCACACTCTGCTCATCTGTTGCTCTTGTGGAGGCAGAATGGTGCTTTTTGGCATGGGTCTGCTTGGTCATTCCTGGTGAGGAGTAGGAAGATCTCTTATCATCCCAGCCAGTTTGGGGAGGGGACTTACTGTGAGAGCTTCCGGAGGATGAGGTTGACCCTAGTTCTACAGCAACAAGGGGTTCGCCTTCAGCCCTTGGGCTATTTTCTTGGCTTGCTGACATTGAGCTCTTAGTGACATGCAGCTGCAATCACAGTAGTTTGCTTGATCCTGCTCCAGCCCCAGGTACAGATAATAATACTTGTGCCCGTCTGTTACAGACTTAATGTGCTCACATGATCAGTATTTAAATCCAGAAGTTGGGCAGGTCGACATGGTAGCACTGAATGAGAAATTACTACTTACTTGATAATTTCCTTTTCTTTAGACCAGACAGATGAAATCAGAACCAGTGGGTTATACACCTCTACCAGCAGATGGAGACAGAGCAAAGTTGATATCACAGTATATATTCTCCTGCATTGACATCAGCCTGCCAGCATTCTCTTCAAAAGCCAACTGTGGACAGACTAGAAAACTTTATTAATAACAGATAACCATTTCAGTACTCAGACAACAGGAAACACTGAGCTCAGACAAAGAATATATCAACATTAGTCTAGGGACTGAACTAACACTTACCAGTAACCCCTGAAACAAATAGCCACGCAGGAGGACCATAGCACAATCATTCGGCAGCTAAGGACGGGAAGCTGAATTCATCTGTCTGATCTAAAGAAAAGGAAATTATCAGGTAAGCAGTAATTCTCATTTCTTAGCGACCAGACAGATGAATTCAGAACCAGTGGGATGTACCCAAGTTCTGATCCAAATAGGGTGGGAGGCTGCCTGCAGGCTTGTCAAAAAACCGCACTTGCAAAGGCTGCGTCCTCCTGGGCCTACACATCCAGACAATAATACCTGGAAAAGGCGTGTAAGGAGGACCACATTACAGCTCGGCAAATGTCGAGAGGCGACAACAATCTAACTTCTGCCCATGAAGCTGCCTAAGCCCTAGTAGAATGAGCCCTAACCTAACTAAGCAATGGCTTTTCAGAAACCACATACACAGCCGTAACTACCTCCTTAGTCCAGTAAGCTATTATAGGCCTCGAAGCTGGATCGCCCTGTTTATCTCCACTGTGGAGGTCAAACAGGCGATCCATCTTTCGGAAAGGTTTAGAAACCTTCAGATACCTCATGATATGTTTCTTGACATCCAAGGGTCACAACAGGTGATATTCCTCTACATCTATTTCCCTATCCAGAGATGGAAGGTAAATGGATTGATTCAAGTGAAAATCTGAGACCATTTTTGGCAAAAGGAAGGAACAGTATGCAGCTGAATTGCCCTTGGAGTCATTCAGAGGAAAGGCTCCCAGCAAGACAAGGCTTGCAGCTCGGATATTCTATGCACCGAACAAATCGCCACAAGAAATACTATTTTCAAGGTCAGTAACCGCAAGGAGAGGTTACGAATCAGTCGAAACATAGGGCCCACTAAGAAATTCAAAACCAGATTCAAAACTCCTCTCAAGGGAGGATGAAGATGTTTCACTCCTTTCAAAAAATGGGCCACATCTGGATGAGCCGATAAGGATTCACCATTCACCTGACCCTTAAAACAGGCAAGAGATGCTACCTGCATCTTTAAGGAATTAAGGGACAACCCTTTATTCAATCCATCCTGCAAAAATTCCAAAATGAGCAGGATCTTAACTGAACGAGGAAGAAGACGTTGATCTTCACACCAAGCCTCAAACAACTGCCAAACTTGCACATAAGCTAAGGAAGTGGAGAACTTTCTCACTCATAGCAAGATGGCAATCGCCGCAGTAGAATATCCGCACTTCAGCAAGTGAGTCCCTTCAAGGGCCATACCATAAGACAAAATTGAGTCAGATCTTCGTGAAGAAAAGGCCCCTGCTGCAACAGATTTCTGTGTGCTGAAAACTGGAGGGGGGAGTCTACCAGGAGCTTTTGCAGATCCACATACCATGGTCTCCTGGACCAATCTGATGCCACCAGAAGCACCATCCCTCTGTGACTCTTGACCCTCCGAACCATTCTGCCCAACATGGGCCATGGGGGAAAGGCATACAGCAGCTTGTCTTGGGCCAATCCTACACAAGAGCATCGATACCCAATGACTTCAGATTTCTCCTGCAACTGCTGAAGAATCGAGGAACCTTAGCACTGCGAGAAGTCGCCTGCAGGTCTAGAAACGGAAGGCCCCAGCGATCCACAATCAGCTGAAATGCCTCGTCTGACAACACCCATTCTTCTGGGTCCAGACTCTGCCTGCTGAGAAAGTCTGCTCTTACATTGTATTTTCCTGCAGTGTGCAGGAGATCTCCTAAAGATGCATTTCCGCCCATTCCATAAGTTGGTCTATTTCCTGCAACACTTGCTGGCTTCTTGGTTCCTCCCTGTCGATGATGTAGGCCAGTGTCTTGTATTGTCCGACTTTATCCGTTCTGCTCGACCCTGCAAACTATCTCCGAACTGCAAGCATGCCAACTGGACCACCCAGGCTGCTAGCCAATTGATGTTCCAGAGAGACTCTTCTGCACTCCAGCGCCCTTATGCTGTCAGTTCCTGACAGTGAGCTCCCCAGCCCTGGAGGCTCGCACCTGTCATGAGTACTAGCCAGTCTGGAGATTTTAGGAAAACCCCCTTTCTTAGATGATCCACTTGTAAACACCATTGTAGCTGAGAGCAGACCTCCATTGGTAGGTGGAGCCGAATCAAATAGTTCTGAGACTGAGGGTTCTAACGAGACAAGAAATGCTGAAGAGGACGCACATGTGCCTTTGCCCACGGCACCACTTCCAGGATCACTGTCATCAATCCGAGCACCTGTAGATGGGACCACACTGTTAGGTGTATTGTGTTCATCAATAGACCTGCACAGTCAGCTTCTGAATATGATTCTCTGTTCTGCTTCTTATCCTCCGGAAATCGAGGAACTGGAGACTCGTCCCACTTATTGGCCATTTTCTCCAATTCACTCCCAAACAAGAGCGAGCCTTCAAAGGGCAACTTCATAAGGTTAGCCTTGGAGGTCGTATCGGCCAAGCAATTTCTCACCCATAACTGATGCTTGACCGCTATTACCAAAGTCACTCCTCTGGCTGAGGTGCGGACCAAATCACAGCCCAAATCTGCCAAAAAAGTGGCTGCTGGCTCCATAACGGCCCTGGAATTCACTCCAGCTGCATCAACCTCCTGAGAGAGAAGTAAACAGAAGTGAGCCACCAGGGAACAACAAGAAGCTATCTGCAAGGATGGCCTTAATCCTTCTATTGCCGCATCCTTCAAGGTCATTTCTCCCTCCATGGAGATAGTCGTCCACTTAGAGATATCACACACAAGTGTGTCCACTTTTGGAAAATGCAACCGCTCTCTTGCCACTGGATCCAGGGGGTGCAAGCCTTCCAAGACTCGACCCCCTTAGAAATTAGCCTCCAGGGCGCCCCACCCAAGATCACCTTGAATGGCCTCCATTACAGGGGAAAAACAAGAGGCTTGAGGGGGACGCGTGACGTCACACGCCTAGATGGTAGCTTGATCCGGGAGCTCCTGCTGGCCCTCACCTAATCCTCCAGAATCTGCGTTTCACTTTATCTGACTCTAGCCATCTTCTCCACGAAGTGATTGCCTAAGATCTGAGCAATGTCCGCCAGAAAGAAAAATCCGGATTTACAGCGATTTTCCTACCGAAAAGATGGAGTTGATAATCCGCCGACCCTCGAGGAGGAGGACCAAGATGGCGTCGCTGATCAACCTACGGGCCCGGAGTCCTCTCAGAATGCGGCCGTTCCAGCAGATAATCAGCTTACGGAACACCCAACCAGGGCTGAGTTCAGGGAATGGTTCTCCAACATTCGGGCTGATATTAAAACTTACCGCCAGGAACTTCAGGCGCACCTAGAAGAAATGCGGGAAGATCTCAATTCCCTGGGCCATCGAGTGGACGAGATGGATGTCCGGCTTGAAGGTATTGCTGTGCATGCTTCCTCTAATAAAAAATCCTGCGACGAGCTCCGAGTTGAAAGTGTACAACTACAAGCAAAATTAGCCGATCTGGAGAATCGTTCCCGGCGGAGTAATCTTCGCTTTAGAGGATTTCCCGAAGGCACTCAGACAGAAGATTGTCATGCGCTTATCAAGAGCTTTTGCCTACATATCCTGCAAGAGACCGGTAAAGGCGACACAGGACCATTCGTTTAACCTCCGGTTTGACAGGGCGCATCGAGCGCTGAAAAATCCCCAAACTAATAAGGCGAGAGATATCATCGTATGTTTCTCCGACTATCTTACTAAAGAAAAAGTGGCGTTAGCAGCGAGGGAAAAATCCCAATGGACATGGGAGGGTCAGCCTATCCTCATTTTCCCGGATCTTTCTTTTGCTACTTTGCAAAATCGACAATCATTCCGGGATATAACGGCGTTCCTGCGCACTAAAGCTATAAAATACAGGTGGCTGCACCCTTTCGGGTTATCCTATACTCTGGAGGGGGTCACACATAAATGTATTAACTCCGATGAGGCCTACCCCGGACTGGCGCCCATCGGTTTCTCTGCACCCCAGTCTCCTCTGAAGAGAGGGAGCCTGCAAACAACGCGTCCGCCATACCCGGCCTGGCAGAGGGTCGGACCTCGCAATAGCCGACTGCGCCGGCAGTCTGGGGGTTCTTCCTCTAGCCAGGGCCCCCCATGAGTTTTTTGCATGGGATAAGGATGACTAATTGTTTTGTACCCGCTTACAGTTTTTCTACAGTGTATATTTAATGGTGTACCGTTGAATGAATATTGGCCTTGTCGACATTTACAGGCTTCTAGGGGGTTCTAGTTTTGACGCAGTTTAAAGGTTTATCTTTTATTGTTGGTGTTTTATACCTTTGGAGGTTGGGTGGGGGTGGGCAGAGAGTATAGCGCTCCTGTGATCTTACCTACACCCCCAAATCATGGTGAGAGGATGTCTGCCTGGAGGGATTGGCAGGCTGTTCTTTGGGGATCGAAGGATCTTAATAGTCCTTCTGGGGATCATGCTGTTGTTTATTTATCTGTCTCATACCAGAAAACCTATGCCGGTATTTTTGTTAGGCTATGAGGCGGCTGGATGGTTCAGTGTCTTATTTTACTTCGGGCTCGTGGCACATAACCCAAGACAGCCCAGCTTAGAGTCCAGTGATACCATGGTTGGTATTGCAGAGGCGGTGTCCCGGGCCATATCTGTAGGCGTGCTCACTGCTCCCTACTCGATTATAATATTATGGCGCAATTGAACATTCTGTCCCTTAATGTTAAGGGACTTAACTCGCCTCAGAAGCGCTCCTTTTTCTATAAAGAGTTGTCTCTATCAGTGCCAGATATCGTACTTTTACAGGAGACGCATCTTTTACGATGCCATGAGTCTCTCATGAAATCTCCAAAATTTAACAACCAATATTATGCTGCTGCCTCAAAAAAAGCTAAATATACTGGCGTTGGTATTCTTATTGCTTCCCATTTGGTTGTGGAGTGTAAAAAATGTGTTGCTGATCCGGGGGGGCGCTATCTACTTCTATGCCTCACTATATATAACATGGACTTTACTATTTTAAACTTGTATGCTCCTAACAGTGACCAGGCTGCTTTTTTCACGCAAATCCAACATACTCTTTTACAACATGTAGTGGGTCGACTTATTTTAGGGGGTGACCTCAACGTTACTATTGCACCTTCTTTAGATACTTCCAAAGGTCACTCTCACACTGCTATAGCACATACCAGGGCCCTTAAGGCCTTAATGCAGGAATATGAACTGGTGGATCCTTGGAGACTAACTTACCCTCATTCTCGTTCATACACATACTATTCCAAGGCTCATGATTCTTATTCTAGAATCGATTATCTTTTGGTGGATAAATTTCTTTACCATCATGTCCGGCGTTCAGAGGTGGGAATAATTTCTTGGTCTGATCATGCGCCAATCACGATACAACTATATCTCACAGGAGGGGACTTTGGGTGTAAATTTTGGAGACTCAATGATTCTGTCCTCATGGATCCCTCCTTCACTAGGGCCACTATGTCTATCATTAATGATTATTTTCAACTAAATGACCACTCGGTCTCCTCCCCTATTATGTTGTGGGATAGTTTTAAGGCCTACATAAGGGGGCACTTTATATCTCACTCAGTACATCTCAAGAAACAGAGAGAAGCAGCCTGTGTCCTATTGAGAGACCAGATTCGATCCCTCACCCATCAGCATATTCAAACAGGGTCTAAAAAGAATCTTGCTCAGCTCACTGGGGCTAGGGAGGACCTTCGGAGGCTTGAAATGGCACATACCGCTCATGCACTTAACCTTACCAGGCAGACTTATTTCGAGGGGGGCAATAAAGCTGGAAGGATCCTAGCTCAGCAATTGAAAAAACAGTCTCTTCAAAATCATATACTTAAAATTAAGACAGACCTGGGCCATATTGAGTCCTCTCACTCTGCTATAGCACAGCAATTCCTTAAATTCTACCAGTCCCTGTATTCAGCGGAATCTCATATTAAGTTGGAAGATATAGACCACTACCTACAGTCCATGCAACTGCCTCAATTGACTTCTGACATGACAGATCTCCTTAATGCAGAGATCTCCGTTCTTGATATTATGGGGGCCATCAAAACTCTAAAAGTTGGGAAATCTCCAGGACCCGATGGTCTTACAGCCAAATTTTATAAATCCTTTGGCTCTAGTGTTGCCCCATATCTAAAGCGTCATTTTAATGCTTTGAGGGAGGGCGGGGTTTTAAACTTAGATTCTAACAAGGCAGGCATTACCATCCTGGCCAAACCCGGTAGGGATCCTACCTTATGTGCCTCCTATCGCCCGATCTCACTTATTAATCTGGACCTTAAATTGTTGGCTAAGATATTAGCCGAGAGGATTAACCGTTTTATTGCCCAAATTATACACCCGGATCAGGCGGGTTTTATCCCGGGGCGCATGGCCAGTGACAATGTCCGAAAAATTATCAACATCATATGGGGTTCCTCCGTTCAAAAAGCGGCCCACCTTTTGCTAGCAATCGACGCTGAAAAAGCCTTCGATATGGTGCACTGGCCATTTTTATTCCAAACTTTGCATCACATGAAATTTGGTCCCTTTTTTCATAATTGGATCAATGCGCTATACCATCTCCCTACCGCCTGTCTCAAGATCAATGGGAGGTATACAGCGCCTTTCCCAGTGTGTAGAGGGACTAGGCAGGGGTGCCCCCTGTCACCCTTGCTATTTGCCATATTTTTGGAACCCTTGGCAATTCGCATTAGGCATAATTTGAACGTGTGGGGTTTTGCTCTGAACAACAAGCAGTACAAGATGTCGCTATTTGCGGATGACATTCTTTTTACTGTGGGTAAGCCTGAAATCTCTCTCCCGGCGATCGAACTAGAGTTGGCAAATTTTAGTGCCCTATCGGGCTTTAAAATCAATTGGGACAAATCTGAGATCCTTAACCTAACTTGTCCTTCAGACTTAGTGAGCTCCTTGAGGGCCTCCCACGCATTTAAGTGGGCCTCCCATAAACTGAAATATCTCGGGGTCCAACTTAGTAGCACAACGACGGATCTGTTCCAGCTAAACTATGCCCCCCTCATACAGCAGATAGATAAAGACTTTGATAAATGGCTCTCACTTCCTCTTACGTGGTTGGGGCGTTTGGCAACTCTCAAGATGAATATTCTCCCAAGGTTATTATATCTTTTCCAAACGCTACCTATTCCTGTAAGCAACAACACGCTACGCTTATGGCAACGGAAACTACTACGCTTTCTTTGGCGTCATCGCCCTCCTAGGGTCGCACGTGCCATTCTATATCTTCCCAAAACAGCAGGAGGTCTTAGTTTGCCAAATTTAGAATGGTACTATGCCGCGGCCCAACTGAGGCCCGTAGTGAGCTGGCACGCAAGGGATGACCCCAAACCATGGATGCTACTTGAACAGGATTGGCTGGGAGATACACCCCTTGCATCGCTTATTTGGCAACCCAGAAATACGTGGCGGATGGGCCTTGCTATGACGCCTACCACCAGACATACACTGCAGATGTGGAGACGGTGGAAGATAAAACTGGTGGGAGACTTTGACTATTTTCTTCAATCCTCATTATTCCATAATACTCACTTTCCATCGGGTCTACCATACTTAGCCTTTCAGCTTTGGAAGATCAGGGGGATCACAAATATCCATCATCTACTTACTCAAGGCTCAGAAGCATCCTTCTCCACTCTTGTGGACACGTACCATCTGCCCCCTCAAGAATTTCTCTCTTACTTACAACTCCGACACTTTTTATTACAACTCCGATCTCAGGGCAGGATCTCCCTGACGCGCTCTCTTTTTGAAGGTTATTGCACTTCGGACAAGACTCCCTGTGGTATGGTGTCTAAACTTTACAAACTGTTCTCTCTGCGTCCGTTTATGGTGTATAAGCACTTGAAGGCCTGGGAGGGGGACCTTGAACGGCCAATACTGGAGGAGGACTGGCTTGACATTTTCACCAAGATTACACAGGGGAATGTCTCTGCCAGGATAATTGAGGCGAATTATAAAATGCTGTTTCGCTGGTATTATACTCCTGTCCGATTGCACCGTTGCTTCCCTTCTGTATCACCACTCTGCTGGCACAATTGTCATCAAGAAGGCACATATCTGCATGTCTGGTGGGACTGTCCTTACATCCAACAAGTTTGGTCATACATATCTACACTCCTGTCTACTATATTGGCGACTCCATTTGTGGTTTCGAAGGAACAAGCGCTGTTATCGCTCTTTAATGATGACCTACCACGCACTCAACAAAACCTTGTTTCCCAGGTATGCACAGCCACTAGGATGGAGATTGCTTTTCATTGGAAAAGGACATTACCGCCCTCTCCACAGGAAATTCTGACTCGCATTGATAGGAACTGCACCTTATACAGACTTACCGCCCTGAAAAATCACCGTATCTCCAAATTTAATTCAATTTGGGATCCCTATATAACTTGGAGGGGCTTGACCTTTTAGCATGTTCTTGATCACGTGGTACTGCGGGCTCCTCTTGGGGTTTTTGCCCCCATGTGTGTATTCCCGGGCATTGGACTTGGGATTTTTCTTTTTCCTTGACTGGTATGATGTACTGATAACACTATTTTTCATTTATCTGTTATCTTTGATCGGCATGATGACGGGGGGAGGGGGGAGGGAGGGGAGGGTATAGAAACGTTAAGGATGTATTCAATTTGTTTTGCCTATCAGCTATTTTTTGTCTGACAATATCTGATGCTGTTGCTGTTTTTGTGTTCTCTGTCTGTCAGCAATAAAAAATTACAATTTAAAAAAAAAAAAAAACAAGAGGCTTTACGCAAAGAAATCAAAATGGGATTCTTCTTTGGCTCAGATATGGAATCAGCCCCAGGTACTCCCAGCAACTTTAATGTCTGGGAAATCAGAGCCTGAAACTTATCTCTATGAAAGAACTGCAACATAGTTGTACATGATTCCAGTCCCGGAGGAATTTGCCCATCTTCCAGACAGTAAGAATCGGCTTCATCATCCATGCCATCCAAGTCCCTATCGGGAAGACTGGCTGACAATCTAGTAGTACTTCGACGCTTAACCACAGTGTCAGGTGTGCAGGAGGTCACCACCTGAGACTCTGACCTGACAAGATTTGTCAGGGCCAAGGACTGTACCTGAAAAAAAGGATTGCAATCCTTGAAAAAATTCCACCCAAGAAAAGGCAGAAAGATGCCCCCTGAGCTACCTTAACCCACTAATGAAACAGTTAAGGGAGTTTCAAGGTCAAGCGCTCCTTTTGACACATCTTTACCAGGGCCTTCATCAGGCTGGGAAGAACTGGGCTTAGTAAAATCAGACAAGGCAATTCATCCTGAGCCTCTAATCAGTGCTGGCACAAGTTAGCAGGAACGCCAGGCTGAGAAGCTCGAATATTTCGGGCAATACAGAAGGAAAGGCGCTTAGATTTCTTAATTATAGGCACCATCAGTATGTCAGTACACTTAACAGGTGACTGAAAGGTGTGCATCCACCGGAATTTGCTCTGTAAAAATGTGCCCAATATTTAGGCATCCAAAACGTAGGAGCACCAAACTTAGGCGACCCAAAGATTAAGTGCACAACCATGTGTGCGATGAGCGTCCAAAAGTTGAGCCCCCTAGATCAGATTGTGCACGCTGAAATCAGATGCTGCTACCAACTGGACGCCCATGCAGGCATCCAACTAAGCTCCAAAAACTGGGTGCTTAATTTGGGCAGCCTAATGCACAAGAAAAAGGTACAAAAATAGCCGGCACGCCTTGCCATGTGGCACACAGAGAAAAGCCTAAGAGCGGGGCCTAGCCCAAAAGGCTGGGCTCAATCCGCCAGGTTGCCCATGCCCCTTAAACTCCCTCGGGGGCGAGAACAAACGTTGGATTGGCACGCCAAGCATGGAAACTGGAGGCAGGAGGAGGCCCTACAAAAAAAAACACTCCTCAATTTTTTGTTTTTTTTTATTTTCAATATATTTTTATTTTATCATTAACAAACACAGCTGAAATGTGTTTATTTATTTATTTATTTATTTAGAGATTTTTATATACTGCGGCACGTACAGCACATCACCTCGGTTTACAGCAAACAATAATTCAGCAACAGGCTTTACAATGAGATATTAAACGGAGCAATACATGTGTTTGTATTTTACAAACCTCGCATAAGAACATAAGAACATGCCATACTGGGTCAGACCAAGGGTCCATCAAGCCCAGCATCCTGTTTCCAACAGTGGCCATTCCAGGCCATAAGAACCTGGCAAGTACCCAAAAACTAAGTCTATTCCATGTTACCGTTGCTAGTAATAGCAGTGGCTATTTTCTAAGTCAACTTAATTAATAGCAGGTAATGGACTTCTCCTCCAAGAACTTATCCAATCCTTTTTTAAACACAGCTATACTAACTGCATTAACCACATCCTCTGGCAACAAATTCCAGAGTTTAATTGTGCGCTGAGTAAAAAAGCACTTTCTCCGATTAGTTTTAAATGTGCCACATGCTAACTTCATGGAGTGCCCCCTAGTCTTTCTATTATCCGAAAGAGTAAATAACCTATTCACATCTACCCGTTCTAGACCTCTCACGATTTTAAACACCTCTATCATATCCCCCCTCAGCCGTTTCTTCTCCAAGCTGAAAAATCCTAACCTCTTTAGTCTTTCCTCATAGGGGAGCTGTTCCATTCCCCTTATCATTTTGGTAGCCCTTCTCTGTACCTTCTCCATCGCAATTATACCTTTTTTGAGATGCGGCAACCAGAATTGTACACAGTATTCAAGGTGCGGTCTCACCATGGAGCGATACAGAGGCATTATGATTTTCCCTTTTATTCACCATTCCCTTTCTAATAATTCCCAACACTGTTTGCTGTTTTGACTGCCGCAGCACACTGAACCGACGATTTCAATGTGTTATCCACTATGACGCCTAGATCTCTTTCTTGGGTTGTAGCACCTAATATGGAACCTAGCATTATGTAACTATAGCATGGGTTATTTTTCCCTATATGCATCACCTTGCACTTATCCACATTAAATTTCATCTGCCTTTTTGATGCCCAATTTTCCAGTCTCACAAGGTCTTCCTGCAATTTATCACAATCTGCTTGTGATTTAACTACTCTGAACAATTTTGTATCATCTGCAAATTTGATTATCTCACTCGTCATATTTCTTTCCAGATCATTTATAAATATATTGAAAAGTAAGGGTCCCAATACAGATCCCCGAGGCACTCCACTGCCCACTCCCTTCCACTGAGAAAATTGTCCATTTAATCCTACTCTCTGTTTCCTGTCTTTTAGCCAGTTTGCAATCCACGAAACGACATTGCCACCTGTCCCATGACTTTTTACTTTTCCTAGAAGCCTCTCATGAGGCACTTTGTCAAACGCCTTCTGAAAATCCAAGTACACTACATCTACCGATTCACCTTTATCAACATGTTTATTAACTCCTTCAAAAAAGTGAAGCAGATTTGTGAGGCAAGACTTGCCTTGGGTAAAGCTATGCTGACTTTGTTCCATTAAACCATGTCTTTCTATATGTTCTGTGATTTTGATGTTTAGAACACTTTCCACTATTTTTCCTGGCACTGAAGTCAGGCTAACCAGTCTGTAGTTTCCCGGATTGCCCCTGGAGCCCTTTTTAAATATTGGGGTTACATTAGCTATCCTCCAGTCTTCAGGTACAATGGATGATTTTAATGATAGGTTACAAATTTTTACTAATAGGTCTGAAATTTCATTTTTTAGTTCCTTCAGAACTCTGGGGTGTATACCATCCGGTCCAGGTGATTTACCACTCTTCAGTTTATCAATCAGGTCTACCACATCTTCTAGATTCACCGTGATTTGATTCAGTCCATCTGAATCATTACCCATGAAAAACTTCTCCAGTTCGGGTACCTCTCCAACATCCTCTTCAGTAAATACCGAAGCAAAGAAATCATTTAATTTTTCCGCGAAGGCCTTTATCTTCTCTAAGCGCCCCTTTAACCCCTCGATCATCTAACGGTCCAACTGACTCCCTCACAGGCTTTCTGCTTCGGATATATTTGAAAAAGTTTTTACTGTGAGTTTTTGCCTCTACAGCCAACTTCTTTTCAAATTCTCTCTTAGCCTGTATTATCAATGTCTTACATTTAACTTGCCAACGTTTATGTATTATCCTATTTTCTTCTGTTGGATCCTTCTTCCAATTTTTGAATGAAGATCTTTTGGCTAAAATAGCTTCTTTCACCTCCCCTTTTAACCATGCCGGTAATCGTTTTGCCTTCTTTCCACCTTTCTTAATGTGTGGAATATATCTGGACTGTGCTTCTAGAATGGTATTTTTTAACAATGACCACGCCTCTTGCACACTTTTTACTTTTGTAGCTGCTCCTTTCATTTTTTTTCTAACAATTTTTCTCATTTTATCAAAGTTTCCCTTTTGAAAGTTTAGCACGAGAGCCGTGGATTTGCATACTGTTCCTCTTCCAGTCATTAATTCAAATTTGATCATATTATGATCACTATTGCCAAGCGGCCCCACCACCGTTACCTCTCTCACCAAATCCTGTGTTCCACTGAGAATTAGATCTAAAATTGCTCCCTCTCTCATCGGTTCCTGAACCAATTGCTCCATAAAGCTATAATTTATTCCATCCAGGAACGTTATCTCTCTAGCGTGTCCCGATGATACATTTACCCAGTCAATATTGGGGTAATTGAAGTCTCCCATTATTACCGCACTACCAATTTGGTTAGCTTCCCTAATTTCTCTTAGCATTTCACTGTCGGTCTCACTATCTTGACCACTATCTAGACCACTATAGTCTTCCCCAACACGCAAGGGATTTCTACCCATAAAGATTCAATTTTGCATTTAGTCTCATGCAGGATGTTTATCCTGTTGGACTTTATGCCATCCCGGACATAAAGCGCCACACCGCCTCCTGGGTGCTCCTCTCTGTCATTGCGATATAATTTGTACCCCGGTATAGCACTGTCCCATTGGTTGTCCTCTTTCCACCATGTCTCTGAGATGCCAATTAAGTCTATTTCATCATTCACTGCTATACATTCTAATTCTCCCATCTTACTTCTTAGACTTCTGGCATTAGCATACAAACATTTCAAAGTTTGTTTTTTGTTTGTATTTTCATTCTGCTTTTTAATTGATAGGGATAAGTTAGAATTTTTTAGCTCAGGTGAGTTTTTAGTTACAGGCACTTGGACTACTTTTCTTATTATTGGAACCTCACTGTCGGGATGCCCTAATTCTAATGCATCATTAGTATCCTTTGAAGATACCTCTCTCCAAACCATGCGCTGCTGAGCGACTGACGGCTTTCCCCTTTGTTCTAGCAAAGAACAAGCAGCAAGAATAACCAAAAGATCAATTATGAACCCCAGAATCTCCCCTTCCCTTACCCACCCCCTCCCAATTATTAGAGAAACACAGACAGCAAAAATGTCCAGTTTTTCATGTCGTAGAATTTAGGATTAAACTCCTTGCGCTCGGAGAAAATGATTGAAGATACGAGTTCCATGTTGCCAAGAAGGAACGTTGTCTTTTAAAATATTTTAGCGCTGCTCTACGATCCATTTGTAACATATCATGTCGTAAATTGCGCCAGTGCCAAAACGATGGGCCCTATTTTTTTTGTTTCTAATCTTTACCTGAGCTCAGCCCATCCTGGCTGAGTACAGAGTCAGTCTCCGGCTCCGGGGGGAGAGGGCATATACCATTATCACTGCGCTCAGCTTCCTGCACCTGCTGCCTTTCAGCTGTTTCAAAGCTAAGTCCACACTGGCTGAAAAAACCAGCTACCGGACCAAGGCACTGATCTGAGGGACCAAGGGAATCACCTCAGGAATTCTTAACTGGTGGAGGGACCATTTGGTATCACCGGAGAGTGGGGCAAATTAAATTTCCTTCTTTTTCTCCTTCTAAAACTTAAAGCAATCCCAGTAGGGAGATGCATGTCCACCATCTGATGGAGACGGAGAATACTGGCAGGCTGATGTCACTGCAGGCGTATATATACTAAGCTTTGCTCCATCTCCATCTGCTGGTAGAGGTGCATAATCCACTGGCTCTGAATTCATCTGTCTGGATGCTAAGAAAAAGTGCTTTTGAGGGATCACGTATAAGCAAAGATGTTTTCAAGGAGATCTGAAGAGAGAGCAAGAGACAGGATCCATGCGTCCGGGTAAAGTGCGGAATAAAAGAGACCTAGGAGGTTCTCAAACATACATTTGTGTGGGAAGTTACACCCATGCTCAGTAGAGCCAAAAAACTTTACTAACACTTTACTAACTTTGATAGACTGCTCTGCCTCATGTCACCTGATATCACCCACTAAACATGGCTAATTCAGCCTGCTTATCAATGGAAAACATAAGACCTCAGTTCGTTTTCCTCAGATGTTTTGTCTGAAACAGAGACCACTAAATATTGTTAAAAATGAAATACATGCACAGAACTACAACATTTCCAGTGCACATCATGAAATGTATCAAGAACAGGACTACTACTCAGTCATCAATAGAAAAAAAAAAGATGAAAGCCAGTCATTTTAGTGCTGATTTAAAATAATTTTATGATGTAATTATTTATTAATGCTGTTAGTTTACATGATGCATCTTAGTTGTGTGTGATGTTTATTTGTAATGTTGAATATGGATGCTTTACATTGTGATCTGCACTAAATAATAATATTAGAATTGTGGAATATACAGTAAATTAATAAATGAATAAATATTTATGTCAAATCCTTATCTCTGATAAAGAGATCATGCTCCTGAATTAAGTTGTGTTATATCTGGAAGGAATGGATCTATTCTTCTATGGCATGTCATGCTTTGAAACTGAATATTTTAAATGAGATCAGTTTGATCCAATAGATCAATGGAATAAAAGTGTTAGGGATTGAACCCTTTCAAATAGTGTGACTGTTTTCATTTTAGCACTTTTCAACTAAGGTTGCAAAGCTCTAATGCAGTTGTTAAATCTGTTCAACCAATTGGGCTGCAAATTGGTGGAGTGGGAGGGGTAAAGTTGACCGTGGCTTTGGGACTTATCCTATGGAAAATGAGCTTGATCTGATAAATGTAAAGTCATTTAACAGGGTCAAAGTTGAAAAGTCCTCCAAATCCGGGCATGGTTTCTCTTTCCTTTGTTGGTCTAATTTCGCTCATATACCAGAGTGCCACACTAAACCACAGGCCTATGCTATCATTGCTATTTGAGCTTCTGTAAGTTGTCTTCGAGGCATCTTCTGAGCTTTTAATTTTAAATAATTTGATGTTATGTTAATTTACATTTCTTTCCTTGTACCAAAGTATAAAGTCAAAAGCCCCAGTTGGCAAAATAAGTCTTAGAAGAGGTCTTTATTTTCATTGCAGGATACCTCTAGTTAGATCAGTTAGTCAGGCATGTCCAGAGACTTAAATCTGTGCCAGGTCTGATTTCAGGGATTACTACAGTGGGCAGGAATCAAACTAAAGCTCTCAGAAAAGAAATATATTGTGCTCTTTTCTATTGATACCTTTCTAAGAATCAAGATTCCCTCCTTCCCCTGCTCATCTTTTACTTCAAATTAAAAACCCATTTTACAAATTGGCTTTCCCTTAATCACCTCAATTAGCCCTCCCTCTTGACTGGTCAATATCATTGAGATTTTGTTTGTATTGCTCAACCTATTTAGACATGGTGTGTGTTAATTGTCAGTTCTGTAGACAGAGCACCATATAAATTAAATAAAATAAAATAGAAATTGCATCCTTATATAGTTCTTGTACCTTATATAGTTCTTGTACGGAAAGATTGAACAGGTACAGTGTTGTTATTCTACCAGTGTAACTGGAAAGGAAACTGTGGCTCATCTATAACCATGTACCTGATCTAGGAGGAGTTCTGTCAGCAGATGCTGCCCTCTGTGTTCACAAGCATAACAGCAACAAAGGAATGAGTAGAAAGAGAAGAAAATGTGTGATTTAAAAAAGAAGAAATAAAAATGTACCCTGAACAAGGTCTCCATATTTCATAAAAGAGGCTTTGTGCATCTGAGATCTGCGAAGCCTGCCAAGGAAAAAAAAAAAGACAAGATTCACCCAGTGAATAGCGTAATGCTACTAGTCATGAGAATAAGATAAGAAAATACTCATTTCTTCTTTATTGGAAACATTCCATGTCTAGCAATAAGAATTGTCACTGTATCCAGATCTTGTAAGAGGTATGAGTAGGAAAGGAAAATGTATCTGATAATTTTTGTTCCTGTAATACCAAGATCAGTCCAGACAAGTGGGTTTTGCATCCCTACCAGCAGATGGAGGCAGAGAACAAAGCTTTGAGGCACTGCTACATATCCGAGAATGCTACCTGTAGTCCCTCAGTATTGACCTATACCCAAGCCAAGATGTTCAAATTAACAAACCCCAACAAAAACTAAAGATGAGCAGAGAATACAGTTGAAGCCCCCTAAAACTAGGACCCCTTGATTACAAACAAGGAACATATTAACCTATGTACACTTTCAGAAATTCTGTATATGACTATATACTGGCTCAGCAACATCCAAAAGTAAGGAAGTCCTTTGAAAGAAGGGGATGGGTCTCCTGACTGATCTGTGGTACCACAGGAACAAAAATTATCAGGTAAGAACAAATTTTCCTTTCCTGTTTGTACCCCATATTAGTCCAGACAAGTGGGATGTACCCAAGCTCCCCTATACTGGGCGGAAACCTGAAAGACCAGCGCGCTACATACTTTCCCCAAAAGTTGCCTCCTCTGGCGCCCGCACATCCAAGCAGTAATGTTTGGTAAAAGTGTGAAGAGAAGACCATGGCGCAACTCAACAAATCTCTTGCGGAGATATCAACTGACACTTCACCCAGGAAGTTACCTGTGCCCTCGAAGAATGCGCCCAATCTCTGAAAGGAATTTGTCACTTTAAGATACTACACGTGCACTCGTTGCACATCCAAGAGGTGAAGCTTCTTTGCCATTGGATCATCCGGAGAAAAATTCAGAAAGGCTGGTGGCTCAACTGTTTGTTTAAGATGAAAGGACGAAACCACTTTAGGCAGAAAGGAAGGTTCCATACGCAACAAAACCTCGTCTTCTGAAATACTCAAAAAAGGATCTCTACACGACAGAGCCTGTAGCTTTGATATCCTTCTGGCTGAACAGATAACCACTGGAAAACAGACTTCAAGGTTAAATCCTTCAAGAATGCCCTCATAATTGGCTCAAACGGAGGACCATACAGAACTCAAAGCACAAGGTTAATGTTCCAGGCCGGACATACCTTCCGGCCTGGAGGGCACAAATGTTTTGCCCCTTTCAGGAAATGCACCACATCCGGATGAGCTGCCAACGTCCATCCCTGTACCTTACCTCGAAAACCTAAGGCTGCCACCTGAACCCAGAGGGAATTATAGGGCAAGCCCTTGGACAGACCGCTTTGCAAAAAGGATAAAACCTGCGGAACTTCTAACCTCAATGGTTGTAAATTATTCTGCAAGCACCATGACTCGAACACTCTCCAAACCCGGACATAAGCAGAGATGTGGAAGGCCTACGCGTCTAAAGTAAAGTAGTAATCACAGATTCTGAGTATCCTTTCATGCGGAGCCGCCACTTGTCAAAAGCCAAGCCGCTAGACAGAAACAATCCGCCTGGTATGAAAGTATGTGTCCCTATTGCAACAACCCTGGAAGATGTGCTAAACGCACGGGCCCATCTACTGTCAGATAAACCAAGTCCGCAACCCACAGCCAGCATGGCCACTTGGGTACCACCAGAATCACTCTTCCCAGATGAAATTCATTGCAGCGCAACACTCTCCCTACAAGAGAACATGGGGGGAAAATGTATAGCAACAGCTCTGTCGGCCATGGCTGAACAAGAGCATCGATGCCATCAGAGTCAGCCTCTCTCCTGCGACTGAAAAATCGTGCCACCTTCGCATTTCCTGGAACTGCTATAAGGTCCAAGTCTGGCCTGCCCCATCTGGCCTGAATTAGAGCAAAGGCCTCCATCGACAACTCCCTCTCCATGGGATCTAGCTGCTGTTTGCTGAGATAGTCCGCTTACACGTTTGTCTACTCCAGCCACATATGATGCTGCTATTCCTGCTAGATGGTTCTCCGCCCAAACAAACAGGTCTTGCACCTCCGGCACCACCAGGCAACTCTTCATGCCGCCTTGATGACTGATATACACCACAGTCATTGATTTGTCCGAGAACACTCGCTCTGACTTCCTTTGAACGAGCAGGAGAAAGGCAAGCAAGGCTTTGCAAACTGCTCTGGTCTCCAAATGACTGATGGACCAGGACGCATTTTCTAGTGACCAGTCCCTGGGCTGATCTTCCTTGACAAATTGCCCAACCTTTGAGGCTGGCGTCTGTGTCACCACCCAGTCTGGTACCTCCAGGTCCATTCCTTTCTCCAGATTGGTCCGAGATAGCGACCACGAGAGACTGGATCTGGCATCCCCCAGAAGCAGTAAAGGAACCTGAAATTCCTCCAAAAGCGGATTCCACCGGGATAAAAGAGCCCTCTGCAGGGGCCACATGTGAGCAAAGGCCCATGGAATTAACTCCAGCGTAGAAGCCATAGAACCCAGGACCTGCAAATAGTCCCAGACTCTGGGAACTGACAACTGCAGAAGATGGAGTACCTGACTCAGCAGCTTGACCACTCTCTCCATGGTCAGAAACACCGTCCCTATCCGGGTATCGAACCAAGTTCCCAGATATTCTAAAGACTGGGATGGCTCTGAATGACTCTTCGCCACATTCACCACCCAGCCCAATGAGTCCAGGAGCTATATGACGCAGTGAACTGAACGACGACATTCCAATTCCAACTTCACCCTCATAAGCTAATTGTCCAGGTATGGATGCACCAGGATCCCTTCCCTCTTGAGTGCAGCCGCCACTACCACCATCACCTTTGTGAACGTGCGCGACGCTGTTGCCAATCCAAAGGGAAGGGCCCGAAACTGAAAATGCTCTCTGGGAATCATAAATCTCAGGAACCTCTGGTAATCAGCCCTTATGGGAATATGAAGATAGGCCTCCATCAAATCCAACAACACCAGAAACTCCCCTTTGCATGCTGCTGCTATCACTGTCCGCAACTTTTCCATCTGAAAACATGGCACCTGAAGGGCAGCACTGACCTACTGAAGATCGAGAATGGGCTGAAACATCCCCTTTCTTGGGAACCATGAAATACACTGAGTACCTTCCTTGTCCCCTCTTCTGAAAAGGTACCGGAACAATGGCTCGTAGGAGATTTATTTATTTATTTATTTAGCAGTTTTTTATACCGACCTTCATAGTAGATAACCATATCGGATCGGTTTACATTTTAACAAAGGGTAAAACTGAGGTAACAATTCTGGTAAATAATAGATAACAAAGGAAAAGGAATAAGTCAAAGTTACAATCAACAAGGTATGGAAAACTTGGAGGCTTAAAGACAAGCTGGAAGGAAGATAGAGGCAGGTAGAATAAATATAACATGATACGAATAATTTAACGGGTTAGAGCATATGCTTTAACCAGGAAATGCCAGTGTCCATTGTTCAGGAGGAAGTGTGTCAAAGTCCTTGTAAGAAGTGAGGCTCAAACTAGTGATTATCTGGTGGATCTGGGAAGGCTTGGTGAAAGAGCCACGTCTTTAGTCTTTTTCTGAAGGTTAAGAGGCAGGGTTCCAATCTAGTATCCCTCCCCGCTTCCCGCTTGAAACAGGAGCCGCAGTGGGAGATTACAAAGGCATCCCTGAGTGGCTAAGAAAATTCTAAAGCATAGTCATCTCTTATCACCTCCAGCACCCGCTGGTCTGACATGATCCTGGTCCACTCCTCGTACAAAAGGGAAAGCCTTCCTCCAACTACCTCTAGAGAGGAGTGGACCAGCCTGCCTTCATTGGCCAATTTTGTTTCTGCCTCCCCCCTGGGAACCACCGTCCGAAAGAGGTCTATGATGCGCTTGAAAGGACTGCTGTCTGCCCAAGCTCTGCTTTGCACCATAGGTAAAGAGGATCTGCTTGAACGAAATCTTCTCGCGTCCCAGAAATGAGCACACGGGGAAAGGACTTCTTGGTGGATTTCTTATCCTCAAGCAACTTATTACCCTTTGACTCCCCCAACTGCTTCATGAGTTGTTCCAGATCCTTTCCAAACAGCAACTTGCCCTTGAAGGGGAGGTTAGATAGCTGGGCTTTAGACCATACATCCACTGACCAGTTTCGCAACCACAGCAGCTTCCACGTTGCCACTGCAGAGACCATATTCCTGGCGGAAGTCCGAATCATGTCATAGAGGGGCATCCACCACATAGGCCACACCTGCTTTCAAACGGGCAGCTTGAGTAGCCTCTGCCGTGGTCCCTGACACCTTCTCATGCGCCTTCTGCACCCAGCACAAGCAGGTTCCCTGCATCAAACTCCCACAGTCCGCCGCCCGAAGGCTTAAGGCCGAAACCTCAAATAGCCTCTTCAACAGGACTTCCAGCTTCTGATCCTGGAGATCCTTTAAAGCGGCCAAGCCTGCAACCGGGATGGTTGTCTTCTTGGTTACTGTGGACACCGCCACATCCACCTTGGGAATCTTCCAGGATTCCAAGGTTTGCTCTGGCAAAGCATATAACTTAGCCATCGCTCTGGCTACCTTCAGGCCCAATTCGGGAGACTCCCACTCCCAGTCCACCAACTTCTTCACCTTCTTGGGCAAAGGAAAGGCCTTAGGGGACCTCGCAGCCCCTCTAGGACCGGATTTACCCCCTCATTGTCCGAATCTTCCTGCGTGACCTTAATCCCCCAAATCATCCAATATCTGGGGAATCAGCAGACCCAGTTCCTCCCTGTGGAACAACCTGACCACCCGAGGGTCATCACCCTCAGCAATCGGGACATCATCCACATCCTGCACAGGATCCACCAAATCGCTGACCAGGTCCTTGTCTGGATCCAGCAGACCACCCTGCCACTAATTGACTACATCCGACTCATCTGTCATGTTCCCATCCTCAATTGTGGACTGTCCCGGACCAAGGAGATGCAGGATCCCTCCCGAGCCTGCCCGCCCCCCCCCCAGGCTTCTTAGCCATGAGGGACTTTCTGGGAAGCTACCTCCTGGATCCTGCCTCTTTCTTGGCTAAATAGGCCTTATGAAGAAGCAGACAAAATTTGTGGAAAACTGCTCTGAATCCGAAGAGGACCGATCCTGCTCATTGTCCCCCTGGACCCATTCCCCTTCCCTGCCACCAGCAGGGCTTATATCGATGGGAAACAGCGGGGAAGGGGAGTCCCGAGGCCCTGGAACAGCCTCCTGGCTCCTGCCATGTGCAGCCAAAATGGCCACCGGCTCCTCCAATCCCATCGGGGCCTCCAGCACCAGCCCAGCCGACCTCATGCTCTGGCCACCCCCTGAGGTCCCAGCCCCTCCCAAGGGACACTCCGCACAAAATGCGGTCGCACTGAGGCAAACCCATTTTGAGCCACAGCCACGGCAACTTTTCCTGTGCTAAGCGGGCATCGGTATGATTTGTGATTGAGCCTAAAAATAGCCCCTGAAAACACCACTGGTGGTGCGCTCCCGATACTGTCCCAAGCATCCAGCCCGGCGATCGGAAGAGTTCTGTCCTCACTCATCTGACCCTGCCTCCCGGCAGACCAGCCGATCAGTGCTCTACCAAGCTTTATCCCCAAGTCATCTTCTCTCTCCTTTTTTTTTTTTTAAAGGCATAGCCAGACTAAACCAAGAAAACAGTCAACAAGCAAGCAAAGAAACCAAAGAAGGCTACTTCCCTGCTTCTGGATGCCCGGAGGAAGCTGCACTGGAAGTGAGGACCCAGATGGGGTGAGGGAACCAGGACCCCTGGCTTTCACCCTCTCCCCCTGACCAACAAGGGCTGAGCTAGCTCAGGGATCACCAAACCCGCCCCCCCCCCCCCCCAACCCGCTTGCCCTGCTCTACCCCAAGGGATGGCTCACAAAGGAACCTAACACTTTGGGGAGCCTGCTAGGAATCGTCTTTCTTCCTTTTCTAAGTTTCTTTTTCTTTCAAAACTGCAGACTGCGGGTTTGCACCTCTACCATCTGCTGGAGACAGAGAAATACTGAGGAACTGAGGATGGCACTCTCAGATATGTAGCAGTGCCTCAAAGCTTTGTTCTCTGCCTCCATCTGCTGGTAGGGATGCAAAACCCACTTGTCTGGACAGATCTGGGGTACGAACAGAAAATAGATTTAGTGGGTGAGGTCAGACTTTGTGCCAGAATCACAAGAATCTGACTAAAGGAAAATTGGTTCTTACTTGCTAATTTTCATTCCTGTAGTACACCAGATCAGTCCAGACAACTGGGTTTTGCCTCCCCACCAGCAGATGGAGACAGATAAGTTTTTGACTGACACTGCCCTTAAGTTGAGGTGCCACCTGCAGTCCGTCAGTATTGAACTGTACCTAAGCCAGTTGAAAGGAATACAACTCACACTAACTATGTACAAATTCACCCCCCCCTCCCCCAAATGAGCAGAGGGAAGAAGAAACTTTGGAAATTGAATAAAAACTGTTACCCGCACAACACACCTGCACGGGACCAGAACCTGAAGCCAAACACTGAACGAGCGGACTCTCCAACTCCCCTAACCCAACCTGGATGGGAGTCTGGACCGATCTGGTATACTACAGGAATGAAAATTAGCAGGTAAGAACCAATTTTCCTTTCCCTGTACATACCCGGATCAGTCCAGACAGCTGGTATGTAGCAAAGCTTCCTTACAGAGGGTGGGCCCCCGAGAGTCCCGCTCGAAGCACCCTGTTACCAAAACCCCCAGCTTCTGGGGCCTGGACGTCAAGACGGTAGTGCTTGGCAAACGTATGCAAGGACTTCCAAGTAGTCGCCCTACAGATTTCCTGAGGGGAAACCTGCTGACACTTGGCCCAAGAGGCCACATGCGAGCGGGTAGAGTGTGCATGAAGCCCGACAGGCTCCGGCTGACCCTTTGCAATGTACGCAGAGCTATTGGCCTCCTTCAACCACCGAGCAATAGAGGCACTAGACGCTTTTTGCCCCCGTCTGGGGCCGCTCCACAGCACGAACAGATGATCAAACAGGCGGAAACTGTTGGTAACCTCTAAGTAATGTAACAGCGCCCGCCTCATATCCAACTTCTGCAAATCCCTGGACTGAGGGGTTGGAGGAACCAAAACCGGGAAGGAAGGGAGCTCCACAGACTGATTCAAATGGAAGGATGTAACCACCTTAGGTAGAAAAGAGGGAACCGTTCTCAAGGACACTCCTGAATCCGAAATCCGCAAGAAATGTTTGCAACAAGACAGAGCCTGAAGCTCCGACACCCGATGGGCTGAGGAAACAGCCACCAGAAAAAACACCTTCAAAGTGAGATCCTTTAGCAACGCACACAAGGCCCTCAAAACCAGATTAAGGCTCCAGGAGGGACAAGGATTCCAAACGGAAGGATGTAAATGCTTTACCCTCCGGAGGAAGCGGACCAAGTCTGGCTGAGATGCCAAGCGAACGCCACACACACTCCCTCAAAGACAACCTAAAGCCATTACCTGAACTCTCAGGGAATTGAAGAATAAACCTTTCACAAGGCCATCCTGCAAAAAGGCCAAGACATCACCCACGGAGGCATGGGTCATGTTCACCCCGTGTTCATCACACCAACCCAAACTCTGACATACGCCAGGGAAGTAGAGGTTTTCTGGGTCTGCAAGAGAGTAGTAATCACTGCCTCCAAATAACCTTTATTCCTTAGGCGCTCCCTCTCAAAACCCAGGCCGTGAGACAGAAGCGATCCGCTCCTTCCAAATAAACGGGCCCTTGGTGGAGGAGGTCCGGCAAGATTGGAAACCGTAAGGGACCGTCCACCGCTAGGTTGACCAGGTCCGCAAACCACGGACACCTCGGCCATTCCGGAGCCACAAGAATTACATCTCCTCGGTGTGTCTCTACTCGGCGCAACACTTTGCCGATCAGCCGCCATGGTGGAAACACGTACAGCAGAAGATCTGACTGCCAAGGGAGGACCAGAGCGTCCACTCCTTCTGCTCCCAACTCCCAACGCTGACTGAAAAATCGCAGGGCCTTGGAGTTGCGAAAGGTCGCCACCAAGTCCATGCAGGGCTGGTTCCACCTGCTGCATATGAGACAAAAGGCGCGGTGCGAAAGCTCCCACTCTCCGGGATCCAACTGGTGACGACTCAGGAAGTCCGCCTGAACGTTGTCCGAGCCCGCAATATGAGAGGCTGCTATCCACTCCAGATGCAGTTCTGCCCAGCTGAACAACTCCCAGGGTTACCGCTCAGCTCTTGGTGCCCCCCTGGCGATTGATATAAGCCACTGCTGTGGCGTTGTCTGACAGGATCCTCACTGGCCTTCCCTCCACCAGCAGGAGAAGAGCCTGGAGAGCCAGTCGCATGGCTCTGATCTCCAACCAGTTGATGGACCACAAGGACTCCATCGGTGTCCAAAGGCCTTGGGCGGAACTGCCCTGACAAACAGCATCCCAACCGGAGAGGCTAGCGTCCGTGGTTACTACTGTGCAAGAGGGGGACCTCCAGGTCCACCCCGTGTAGAAGCTCGTCTGGGACGAGCCACCAGAGGAGACTGGACCGAGCAGATTCCTTGAGTGGAAGCGGAAGCTGAAACTGCTCGGAGAGCAGATCCCAGCGGGATAGTAAGGCTGATTGTAGAGGTCTCAAATGTGCAAAGGCCCATGGGACCAACTCCAAGGTGGAAGCCATGGAATCCAGAACTTGCAGGTAATCCCAGGCCCTGAGCATGTGAATGGCCAGCAGCAAGTGAACTTGAGCTTGCAACTTGTGGATCCTTTCCTCGGTTAGGAACACCTTGCCTTTGCCCGTGTCGAACAGGGCTCCCAAAAACTCCAGGTTCTGGGAGGGAACAAGATGACTCTTGGCCAAATTGACTATCCAGCCCAGAGACCACAATAGGAACAGGACCCGATCCACCGTTTCGCAACAGAGAGATTCTGACTTCACTTGAATCAGCCAGTCGTCCAAGTAAGGGTGCACCAGGACCCCTTCTTTCCGAAGGGCCGCTGCCACCACCACCATTACCTTGGTAAAAGTCCTGCGCGTGGCTAGACCGAAAGGCAGGGCACAAAACTGAAAATGCTCCCCTAGGATCATAAATTGGAGGAATCTTTGGTGGTCGGGACGAATCCCTATGTGCAGGTAAGCCTCCGTCAGGTCAGGACACAGCAACAACGAAGGAGGGAATTCCCCTTCCTCCTCCGCAGGTCGGGCGAACGCAGCCAAAACGGCCTCCGTTCCTGCGCTCAGCGGGAACAGGTCATCCGGGGGGTTTTGTGCCGAAGAAAGCCTCCCAGGCTTGCAGACATCCTCCCCTGTGCCACGGAACTGGAGGTACCTTCCCCCCTGGGGAGACACTCTGTGCATAGGCCGGTACGTGAAAGGCACGCGCACGTGGCGCCACAGGCAGTGCAGGCCACACCAGATCACGGGACTAAGGCGCCGGAGAAAAGAAAAAACTGTCCCGAAGCGAAACGACAGCGCCGGGGCACACAGCCTACCTCAGAAAAGCCACAGCCTACCTCTGGAACACTCAATTCACTCCCACTGACAAGAAATCTTTTTTTTTTTTTTTCTTTTTAAACAGCGACCTTTGGCAACAGGCTCCTGACTCTCCCCTGCAGGGTGAGTGAACTGGGCTCCCCGGTGTCAACCCTGGCAGTTGCAATAATTGAGCTCCAAGGTCTCAGACCCCCTGCTCAAATGCCTCAGTACCAGAGGGGATGGTCCCACCAGGACCTGATTACCCCCTGGGAGGCTGTAGAGTCTATACATTTTTTTTTTAATTAGCTTTCTTTCAGATTGCAGGATTCTGCACCTCCACCATCTGCTGGAGACAGAGAAATACTGACGGACTGCAGGTGAACCTCAACTTAAGGGCAGTGTCAGTCAAAAACTTTCTGTCTCCATCTGCTGGAAGGGAGGCAAAACCCAGCTGTCTAGACTGATCCGGGTACGTACAGGGAATTTTATTTTATTGTTTATTTATATTCTGCTTTTTCAGCACTTCAAAGCTGATTACATTCAGTTACTGTAGGTATTTTCCTATCCCCGAGGGCTTACAATCTGAGTTTGTACCCGAGGCAATGGAGGGTAAAGTAAAACAACCTGTTTCATATTCGCCCATCAGTTTTCCAACACCTGGCCATGCAGTGTAACCCAGCCCAGATGCACCATGTCTGACTGCCACTGTCTGAACAGGAGTAAGATGAAAGGTTTACCTTCTTTTTATACAACTTGTTTACTCCAGTCCTTCTCACAAAAGCATACTTCTCCTGAAATTCTTCACGGATCATGCATCAAAGCTTATTTTGTACAGTGATAGCAGTAGGTTTTCACAATATGTTTACTTACTCAAAATAATGAGCAGCCCCAACAGGAGACAAGGAGGACAGAACCTTCACTGGCCCACAAACAAGGTGTTTCTGAAATAAATAGAAGTCGAGAGACAGTAAGTGAGTGAAGATTAAAGATGGGAACAGCTTTGATGTGAAAATGGTTGTCGCACAGTAGCAGAGATCAGCTGTAAACAAGTTATTATCAGCTTTATTGATCTGCTCGTACATGACATGACCTGAAAGTTCCAAAGAGGAAAAGGAGGAGAAGTCTAGTGGTGAAAGTACTGAACTCCTGGGAAGCATATTCAAATCTTCATTTTCTCTAACTTTCTTTGTGATAATAGAAAACACGTTTTCTCTCTGTGCCTTAATTTATATAACTAAGGGCCTTGTTTCGCCAAGGTATTTTCCCATAGACATAGAATGGAAGAAGCCTTAGTGAATCAGGCAGTAATTGGGCAATAAAAGAAAATTATTTCTTAACTGCTAATGTTCTATAGTTCAACTGGACAAAATATGCTGCCAGGCTATCAAACCCAGATGTGGCTGCATGTATGTTTTGAAAGTGTTAAACTGTAAAGTTCTTTAGGATGCTGTTTGTGTAAAAGGCACTATATAAATCCAAATGATTTAATCTCCCACTAATTTGCAGTTGCATAAAGGATCTTTAAAAAGAAAAGAAGTGAAAAAGGGTAATTACATTAGTTAATTAAGAGGACGTGTCATCAGTTCTAAACTGTCTATACTTTTTTGTAGGGTGACTTAGAACACCTATTGATCCAGTTTTGTTGTCCATTAACTGTAACATCAGGACAACTTTTTTGGATAAAAGACAGGCCTCCAGGAGTCCAGCAACTGCTTTGTCAGAACCTGTGATGCTGTGTGTGCTCCTGTATCCACTATCCTCCACAGCAGGTCCACCTTCTGTTGCTGAAATTCCTCCTCGCAGCTGACCACATGAATCACTCTGCAGCTCTCTGCGGCACTCTGGAAACAGAATATAGCTTATGCTTAGTCAAAGGGGTCTACCTGGCAGATTAGGGGTCACTTCTCATTGGCTCCTTCCAAATCTGAAAAATGGTTGTGTTGCAGGGAGGTGTGCCATGGAAAGAAAAGCGATCACACTTTGTGATGGAACACAGGATCCTTATGGGAGAGACTGTGACAGAGGAGCAATATAAGGTTTTCAGAACTGACCAGTGTGTATAACTGGCAGCAATTTATTAAATCAAAATATTATATTTAATTAGAAATAGTTAAATCATTCGCAACAAACTGTTTTGCTCATTAATGGGACTGGCAAAAGTTCCTTGAACTACGCTCATTGGATTCTCCTTGTTCACAAAATGTGCTTTGGGAAAAAGAGGGTGAAATCTACAGTGATTTAAATGTTAGGTCCTAAATGTTTTGCTTCCTGCTTTCCTTTGCTTAAAATGTCCAGGGTACTTACTAAACACTGTGCCACGGCTTCCTGTAACTCTGCCAGATGCCTCAAGTTCCCCTCAAGCACTTTACAAAAAAAAAAAAAAAAAAGAATAGAAGTGATGTTATTCTAAGTTCCTTTTCTTTAAGTAAATACATTTCATATCTTTCCCAGGCTCCAAACTTTGCTTGTATTTTGCATACCAGTAAACAGTGCTTGAAAGGGAGGCAATGGGCCAACAGGTCCCCAAAGATCCTGTTTGCCCAGAACAGCCAGCTCTCGGCATCATATGAAATCTTAACTGACTCTATATGAATCTGATACAGATATATCCTCTAATTAGTGAAAAAGTCATTTTTATATATTTGAAAAGGGGTGTTAACTTTCAGGAATGCTGTTTAGCTTTACAGGATCCTTATTAAATCACTGTTTGTGTTTTAAAAATATTTTTAAATTCAAAACTTGCAAAAGTTTCCAAGTGACCAGTACACAAAGGAGAAGGCTTTGTTTATATTCAGGACAGATTTAACACAAGTGGTGGTGATGTGCGAACTCCAGACATTAGGATCAGTATTCAGATCAAACAAACAGAAAGCGATAGTGTTAAAGCTCCATGCCAAATTTGACTTTGCTCAGATGTTCCCCACAGGAAATAAAATTAATTTAACATACATAAAAATAAAATGAACTCCATATTCAAGAAAAGAAGTTTCATATACATTCACAGGAGAACACCAACTGGCCAACTCAAGTCAACCTCAGATCAGAAGGTGAAAATTTAACAGGTTCATTCAATAGGCTTTCGTTTCCACCCTCTCTCACACTCCTTGGACCTCCTCCCTGATATCATACCAGGACTCTATTTAAGTACTGGGCAGCCCTGATGGGTCTGCATGGGGGAGGTGAGATGTTCCTTCCCTCCATGAGCCTTGGAATCACATCCTAGGTAAGGGAGAGCAATCCCATTAAACCTTATTTGCCAGGGTAATGGCTTCCCTCTTCCTCTCCCCTTCTCTCTTGTCCCCTAAAGAGATGGAAAATGTCCTCCAGAAAATTAATCCGTCCCTCAAACCCACTAGACCCAATTCTCCAAGATTAATTTGCGACCTTAAGGAAGAACCAGCCCCATGGTTCTCCAATATAATCAATGGCATCCTATTCCAAGATTTGCTTCCTGGCATGTTTAAGGAAGCAGTAATCAAAACAATCCTGAAGAAACCAAATTCTGATCCCAAAATAATCGATAACTATTGCCTAGTCTCCAGCCTCTCATTTTTATCCAACTACTGAAAAAGATAAATCTACTTCCAACTACTTAACTTCCTCATAGAAACATAGAAATGATGGCAGAAGAAGACTAAATGGCCCATCCAGTCTGCCCAGTAAGCTTTCACACTTATTTTTCTCATACTAATCTGTTACTCTTGGCCCTTATTGGTAACTTTTTGGTTCCAATTTCCTTCCCCCCTGCCATTGATGCAGAGAGCAGTGCTGGAGCCGCATCAAAGTAAAGTATCTAACTTAATTGGTTAGGGGTAGTAACTGCCGCAATAAGCAAGCTACTCCCACTCTTATTTGTTTACCTAGCCTGTGCAATTCAGTCCTTGTTGGTTGTTGTCTGAATATAAATCCTCTTTTCTTCATTCCCCCTGCTGTTGAAGCAGTGAGCTGCACTGGATATGTATTCCAAGTGAAATATCAGGCTTAACTGATTTGGGGAAGTAACTGTCGCAATAAGAAAGCTACTCCCACTCTTTTTGTTTACCCACCCTGTGCAATTCAGTCCTTGCTGGTTGTTGTCTGAATATAAATCCTCTTTTCTTCATTCCCCCTGTTGTTGAAGCAGTGAGCTGTGCTGGATATGTACTCCAAGTGAACTATCAGGCTTATTTGGTTTGGGGTAGTAACCACCACAACAAGCAAGCTACTTCCCCGCTTATTTGTGAATGCAAATCCTTTTTTCCACATTTTCTCTTGCCATTGAAGCATAGAGCAAATGTTGGAGTCGCATTAACCGTGTGTGTGTGTTTATTGAATAAGGGTATTAATCACCAGGTAGTAGACATCATTCCCGCAAGCCACCCCCATGCCTCTTCTCCTCATTCACATCCTCTAGATTTTATGGATCCACAATGTTTATCCCACGCCCCTTTGAAATCCTTCACAGTTTTGGTGTTCACCACTTCCTCCGGAAGGGCGTTCCAGGTGTCTACCACCCTCTCCATGAAGAAATACTTCCTGTCATTGGTTCTGAGTCTTCCTCCCTGGAGTTTTAAATCGTGACCCCTGATTCTGCTGATTTTTTTCTGATGGAAAAGGTTTGTCATTGACTTTGGATCATTAAAACCTTTCAAGTATCTGAAAGTCTGTATCATATCACCCCTGCTCCTCCTTTACTCCAGGGTATACATGTTTAGGTTCTTCAATCTCTCCTCATAAGTCATTCGCTGAAGACCATCCATCTTTTTGGTCGCCCTTCTCTGGACCGAGTACTCCAGGTGAGGCCTCACCAAGGACCTGTACAAGGGGATAATCACTTCCCTTTTGTTACTCGATATTCCTCTCTCTATGAAGCTCAGCATTCTTCTGGCTTTAGCTATCGCCTTGTCACATTGTTTTGCCGACTTCAGATCGTTAGACACTATCACCCCAAGGTCTCTCTCCTGCTCCATGCACATCAGCCCTTCACCCCCCATCGAATACATTTCCTTCGGATTTCCACAGCCCATATGCATGACTCTGCACTTCTTGGCAGAGAATCTCAGCTGCCATATCTTCGACAAGATCTTAGTATCATCCGTAAAAAGACAAACCTTACCTTCTATCCCTTCCGCAATGTCGCTCACAAAGATATTGAACTGGACCGGTCCCAACACCGAGCCTTGCGGCACTCCGCTCACAACTGCTCTCTCTTCCGAGTAAGTCACCCAATCAAAAAAGTCGATCAAATTCGTCTGACAGGACCTTCCCTTGGTGAAACCATGCTGCCTCTGGTCCAGCAATTCTGCTGCTTGTAGATAGTTCACTATTCTTTCCTTCAGCAGCGATTCCAATACTTTTCCCACCACAGAGGTGAGGCTAACTGGCCTGTAGTTTCCAGCCTCCTCTCTGCTCCCATTTTTGTGTAGAGGGACCACTGCCACTCTTCTCCAATCACTTGGCACCGCTCCCGTTTCTAGGGATCTATTGAACAGGTCACGCAGCGGAGCCACTAGCATATCTCTGAGCTCCATCAGTATCCTGGGATGAACCTCATCAAGCCCCATGGCTTTGTCCACTTTCAGTTTTCTTAGCTCTTCCCATACATTCTCTTCTGTGAATGGAGTTTCATCCATTCCATTCCCCTCCAGTTTCTTGTTTACTAGCGACGGTCCTTCTCCGGGGTCTTCTTTAGTGAACACCGAACTGAAGTATTCATTTAATATTTCTGCCATTTCTTTATCTGTTTCCACCCATTGTTCCTTTTCACCTTTCAATTTCACTATACCACTTTGGACTTTTCTCTTTTCACTGATGTATCTGAAAAATGTTTTTTCACTTCGCTTTACCTCTTTGGCAATCCTTTCTTCCACTTGACTTTTTGCTTTCTTGATTTCTTTCTTCGTCTCCCTCAGTTTTACCAAATAGTCTACCTTGTGATCCTCCCTTTGGGATCTTTTATATTTCTTAAACGCTGTTCTTTTATCTTTTATTTTATCAGCCACCTTCTTTGTGAACCAGATAGGTTTCATTCTTTTCTTGCTTTTCTTAACTTTTCTAACATATATTAGTCACTTCAGTAATTGCTTTTAGTTTGGCCCACTGTTGTTCCACATCTCTCGTTTTCTCCCAGCCTTCTAGTTCTTCCTCCAGGTACTTCCCCATTTCAACAAAGTCAGTATTTTTGAAACTCAAAACCCGGGTCTTTGTGCGACTTCTCCGTATCGTATTAGTAATATGAAACCATACCGTTTGATGATCACTGGTGCTGAAGTGGGCACCCACCCGGACATTACAGACATTATCTCCATTAGTGAGCACTAAATCGAGCATAGCTCCCTCCCTCGTAGGCTCCATTACCATTTGTTTGAACAGAGCCCCTTGCAGGGCATCCACTATCTCTCTATTACTGTTAGATTCCACAGAAGGGATTCTCTAGTCTACATCCGGCAGATTAAAATCTCCAACAATCACCACTTCTCCCTTCTTACCCATCGTTTGGATGTCTTCAACCAGATCTCTGTCTAGTATTTCCATTTGATTTGGAGGCCTGTAAACCACGCCTATAAAAAGGGATGACCCATCATCTTTTTTTAGGATGGCCCATAAAGTTTCTTCTTTGCCCCATCTTCCTTGCAGCTCGGATGCTTGGATATTGTTTTTGACATAAAGAGCCACTCCTCCCCCTTTTCTGTCCTCTCTGTCCTTCCTACCCATCTTTTGGATGTCTTCAACCAGATCTCTGTCTAGTACTTCCATTTGATTTGGAAGCCTGTAAACCATGCCTATAAAAAGGGATGCCCCATCATCTTTTTTTAGGATGGCCCATAAAGTTTCTTCTTTGCCCCATCTTCCTTGCAGCTCGGATGCTTGGATATTGTTTTTGACATAAAGAGCCACTCCTCCCCCTTTTCTGTCCTCTCTGTCCTTCCTTAATAAGTTATATCCCGGTATGGTAGTATCCCAATCATGTGAATCCGTGAACCACGTCTCCATGACAGCAACAATGTCCAAGTCCGCTTCCACTATTAGGGTTTGCAGGTCTGGGATTTTATTGCCCAAACTACGAGCATTTGTGCTCATAGCTTTCCAGCTATTCTGGTACAGGTTAATGCTTTTCTTGGACTTACTTTCAGGCCGATACAGTAAAGCGCGGCCGCGATTACCCCGTTTCTAACCCACTTTGTACCTGCAATTTGGCCGCGTAAGTTCAACCCGCAATTCACTATCTCTTTTAACCCATTTTTACCGCTTCTTTAAATCAACGGGTAACCCTTTCCGCCCGCGGCATGTATATGATATGTAAACGCTCCGATTAGCTATTCCCTCCCATACAGTAATGTGCGCCCCGACTATTGCCTTTTTAACCTGCAGTTTAGCCGCGTCTTTAACTTGCTAAATTACCGCCTACCCTTACCCCTGCGTTAGAGGGTAGACGGTAAAGTTTGCCCGTGAAATTTCACGGGCAAACTTTCCCCCAGCCCCCGCTCACCTGCCCTGGCTGCGTCCATGGGTGCCGGTCTCCCGTACGGGCCCGCGATGACAGGGACAGGGACATTGACTCACAAGTGTCCCTTCACTCTCTCCTCCAGCATTCCTTCTTCCGCTTTGGCTCATGTTGTCCCTTCATTTTCTCTTTCAGCATTCCTTCTCCCGCTTCAGCAGCCCGGGGCGGATCGGGCGCTCTCCGCGAGGCGGCTTCCAGCAGCCCCCGCCGGTGAAGATGCATGAACGGCACGCCTGTACTTCCAATTTGGGCGTTCAAGTCACCTTCGCTGGCTTGAGCGCCCAAATGGGACGTACAGGCAGTGCGAGCTCATCATGCCAAAAAAATTGCACCGTGACCTCCGAGGTCACGGCGTTCGCTCATGCACCTTCGCTGCTTGAGCGCCCAAATTGGACGTGTGTTCATGCACCTTCGCCGGCGTTTGGGCGCTCAAGGGTCAGGGGTGACGTCACAAGCTGCAAGATGGCGCTGGGGAAGCAGTGACTGGCGGAACGGAGGGAGGCAGGCAGGCAGGCGAGCCGGAGCTGCCCCGCATGCAGGAAAAGTAGGGGAGCCGCCGCCCCACCCCCTCCCGCACACACCCCACCCCCCCACCCCCGGCCCTGCCGCTCTGGCAATCTTCCAGTTGCCTGCCGGTGCAATTTTTTTGGCATGATGAGCTCGCACCGCCTGTATGTCCCATTTGGGTGCTCAAGCCAGCGAAGGTGCCTTGAGCGCCCAAATTGGACGTGCGCTCATGCACCTTCGCCGGCGGGTCTGCTGGAAGCCGCTTTCGCTGCCGGCTGCCCCCGGGAGGCAGGAGAGCCGCGGTGGGCACCTCGGGAGGAGGGGAGAGAGGACTGGGGCTGCTGGAAGCATGCAGTAAGTTTACTTTAGTTACAATTTCTATTTTCTTAATAACATGTCGAGTCGATTTTCGCCCTGCGCCTTGCTTCGGGAGGGGGGGGAGAGAGGACTGGCAATCCCCGATGCCCGAGCGTAGGAAAACCATCCACTTTCTGGTACCTGTCATTTCAAATATCATTTGAAATTACATTTGAAATGACAGGTATCAGCGCACCCAGGATACTGTATAGGCGCTGTATAGCGCTCTATACAGTAAAATGGATTGCGTTTCATGGACGCTTCTTGGACGTGCTTTGGAGGCGGCTTGCATTTGCATGCCATTTAAATACTGTATCGAGCGGTATGTGATCCGAACTGTGCGCGCGGCAAACGAGGGTGCGCCCGGCACTACCGCACTCTTTCTACCGTGTCCTTACTGTATCAGCCTGTTTGTGACTTATTTAGCTGACTTTTGTTATCCACTTTGCCCTTTTTTATTGCATTTGTATTTGGGGGGTGAAATTCTAATGTCCTACTGTCACCCCCATCATCTAGTTTAAATGCCTTATGACATAGGATTTGAATTTATCTCTTAGGATCCTTTATCCCTCCACAGACAGATGTACGCCATCTTTGACAAAGAGTTTTTTTCTGTTCCATACACGGAAAAAAGATCCTTTGAGGGCTGTGCCAGGAGACAGACTATGATCAAGCATCCAGCTAAACAGCTAAGGAATAACTCTTATTAATTTCTACTTATTTCAGAGTACTTTTGTGATATAATATATTGCTGTCTGTACTTTCTCTATAACCTCTCTCTGTTTCTAGATATTGATATTGTATATTAATTTGCTGTGGGCTAATTAAGTTTCAAGACAAAAAAAAACAAACAAAAAAAAAAGAAAAACCTCTTGAGATACTCCTGTCACTATAATCACTCTCTCACTATAATCTTTTTCTTTAATTGCATATAGCTGTCATTAAAAATCACTGTTTGTCTAGACATTAATACTGGGGCATAAAATTGCTGTGGAGTTAATTTAAAGCAAAACTGAAAGCATTCCAGAAACAGTCTTGCTCTAACCAGCTTGGGCGGCTGACTCACAGAGACAGCAAGGGGCAATTAGATCCTTTGAGGGCAGTGCTCAGCCAGAATACATGAAATACTAAAGCTTCTTGTGTCCAGCTAAGTAAAAGGTTTAACTTAGTAAGCCAATCTGGGGGAGGGTCTTTTCAAACTTAACAGCAGATACAGGTCCTGAGAACAACTTTGACCAAGGGTTAACTGTTTAACTACCTCCTACCCTGCCCCTCTACCCACCCACCCCTGGGGTTGGGATTTTGATATAGTCTGCCTGAATACATATAAGCCAGTAATTTGGTAATTCCTCAGGTGTTATCCTCAAAGAGAGAACCATCTTGGACCCCCAACAACCTGGTTTTAGGAAAAATCACTTTACTGAATTTGTCCTACTAGACTTAACCAATGGAATCCATCTAAACACAAATCAAGGTGGTGACTCCATCCTAGTGTCACTAGATCTTTCTGCAGTCTTCGACAGTTGATCACAGACTCTTGATTCAGTGCCTACAGAATATTGGAATTGAAGGTACTGCCCTTAGGTGGTTCCAATCTTTTCTATCTGACAGAACTCAATCTGTCATCTGGGCCAATGAACAGTCCACTCCTAAAAATCTCATTTGTGGAATATTGAGTTCTTTCTCTGATTTCCTTCAATGTCTACATTCAACTTATCTGCAATCTGATGTTGTTCTTCAACACTGAATGTCACTTGTATGAGGATGATATCCAACTTTGAATTAAACTCAGATCTGAACAATCCTCTCCCATCACCAATTTCAACAACTGTCTGAGCTCAACAACCATAAACCCAAATTTAACCCCTCCAAATCTGAACTCCTCTGATTAAGCTAGTTGTCACCCCCTGTAGTCTATTCCATCCTTAGCAGGCACTCTCCTCCAGCTCAAAGATTCTATACCAAGCCTAAGGGACCAACTTGATCCTAACCTCACTATGGAAGCCCACATCTCTAAAAACAATGAGAGCCTCCTTTAAGCCTCCACCAGCTCCAGCAATTATGCTACTACTTCAATCAGCATAACCTTGATTCAGTTATCCATGCACTAATTAGATTACTGTAACTCTCTTCTGAACGGTATCTCCCAGACCTGTTTGAAATGACTATAATTTGTGCAAAACGCAGCTGCCAGAATCCTAGTAGGTGCCAGACCACATAACACCAATCTTCTACAGACTACATTGGCCATCGATTGAAACCAGGATTAAATTCAAATCCCTTTGCTTCATTTTCAAAAATGTGAACAAACAGGCCCTGGAGTATATCACCCGTCTTCTTGCCTTCTTCACACCAGCTAGAGAGCTCCGAACCTCACAAAAGGCCCTTCTTTCCTCTCTATCCACGACTTCTGCCAAATTGAATTGATGTGCTCCCAAAATCTGGAATGAGGTTCCTTTACCCATCAGCAAGGAACCAAAAAGTTCTTTAAAAAAAGCCAAGGCATGGATATTCAACCAGGCCTTTCCCCAGCTGGCTCATTAGAAATATTAAAGTTTTTCCCACACTTAGTCCTTATGTCATACAATGACACTCAATGTTAAGTAGATTGACCATATTATGCCTAAATCTTAATTTCTATAATCCCCTTTGAGACCAAACCTGGGTAGAATTTCCCTTTGTCACAATTATCAGACAGTTTCATTTAGTCTAGTTTAAGTCTAGCTTCAGTTAAGATTCAACTGTATATCATCCCCTTGAGATGAAGAGGGCTACATTGTTTTTATGTGATGGTGGCCACCTGTGATGGGCCCTGCCAAAAGAGCAGAACTCCAGTCTGGAAGTGGGCAGGCCTGTCTGGGAGAAGTGAGACATTTCTATCCTCCACACCTCGGATATACCTCCAACCTGGTTATGCACTACCCACTTCCTTTTTTTCTCTTCTCTACTTGGTAAAGTCTTGGTTGCTATTTTTAAGTCTGCTCTTTCTGTTGGACTTTTTGTCCACTTTTAGTTAAAGCTGGTTTCTGTGTACTCCCCCTTGGGTTGAGGAGAGCCACTATCACAACAGTTTTTTCATGTGGAGAAGCCTTTGGGTGGCCCTCCAACACATTTGTAAGAAAATTGGTTCTTACCTGCTAATTTTCATTCCTGTAGTACCAACGGATCAGTCCAGACTCCCGGATTTATTCATCCCTACCAGCAGATGGAGACAGAGAAAAGCCTCGCTGACAATGCTTGAAAAGCCCTGGTGCCACCTGCAGTAGCTCAGTATTGATCTGTACCCAAGCTGAAAACACTATGTGCAATAAACTGACTAACAAACGTCAAAAAACTTGAAAAAATGTGTAAGTTAACAACAAAGAACAGAAGTTTGCTGAAAGGATTATAGATGAGTGGAAGACTCTCCCCTCCAATCCAGGTGGGTTCTGGACTGATCCGTTGGTACTACAGGAACGAAAATTAGCAGGTAAGAACCAATTTTCTTTTGCCTGTACGTACTCAGATCAGTCCAGACTCCTGGGATGTACCAAAGCTTCCTAGAGAGGGCGGGACCTGGAGAGTCCCGCTCGCAAGACACTTTCACTCAACGATCTGGAATCAGAGAATCCTAAATCCAATTGGTAATGCCTTGCAAAAGTATGCAGCAACTTCCAAGTCGCCGCTCTGCAAATTTCCTGCGGAGACACCAACTGAGCCTCCGCCCATGAAGCGGCCTGGGCCCACGTTGAGTGGGCCCGCAAACCCTAAGGAACTCGGCAGCCCTTGAGAATGTACGCCAACCCGATAGCCTCCTTAAGCCATCTGGCAATAGTTGCTTTGAAGGCATGGGTACCCTTCTTTGGTCCGCTCCATAAAACAAAAAGAACATCAGACCTCCTGAAATCATTAGTAACCTTGAGATAGCGAAGCAAGATTCTGCGGACATCCAACAGCTTAAGCTCCCAAGCATGCTACGCAGAATCATCCAAGTCTGCAAATGCTGGGAGCTCGATAGTCTGATTAACATGAAAGGCAGAGACCACCTTTGGGACAAAGGAGGGAACCGTACGCAACGTAATCCCGGAATCAGATATTTGAAGAAACGGATCCCTACATGACAAGGCTTGCAATTCCGAAATTCTCCTGGTGGAACAGATGGTCACCAGGAACACCACCTTGAGAATCAGATCCTTAAGGGTCACTCTCCGAATTGGTTCAAATGGAGCATCACACAATACTCGCAGAACAAGATTTTAAAGTTCCAAGGAGGACATACTTTCCGCACCAGAGGACGCAAATTCTTAACTCCCCAAAGAAACCTCTGTACATCCAGATGAGAAGACAAGGAATAACCCTCAAGCTTTCCTTGTAAGCAGGCAAGGGCCACTACCTGCACTCTAAGAGAATTAAAGGCAAGACCTTTAGCTAAACCCTCTTGTAGAAAAGACAAGACTTGAGAAATCGAGGCCTGAACTGCATGTATCCCTCGGTCGGTACACCAAGCTTCAAACATTTTCCAGACTCGAACATACGAGAGGGAAGTAGACTGCCGCCTAGCCTGTAAAGGCGTAGTGATCACTGGCTATGGATATCCTCTCCGCCTTAAATGACGCTTTTCAATAGCCAAGCCGCTAGACAAAAGCAATCTGCCTGGTCGGAAAATACGGGACCTTGATGGAGAAGTTCCGGAAGATGACTCAGGCACAACGGACCGTCCACTGCTAGATTGACTAGATCTGCGAACCATGGTCGACGTGGCCATTCTGGAGTCACTAGGATCACCTTCCCGGGGTGCCTCTCTATTCGGTGCAATACTTTACCCACCAGAGGCCACGGCGGAAAACATACAGCAAGACTTCCCGAGGCCAAGACACTACTAAAGCGTCGACTCCCTCGGCCCCGTACTCTCTCCTGCGACTGAAAAACCGAGGAGCTTTTGCATTTAGCCGAGTTGCCATCAAATTGACGTAGGGACAGCCCCACCTTCTCCGGATGAGCCACACTGCGGACTCCGCCAACTTCCACTTGCCTGGATCTAAGCTCTGACGACTGAGGAAATCGGCCTGAACATTGTCGACACCTGCGATATAAGAAGCTGCTAGCTGAACCAAGTACCGTTCCGCCCATTAAAACAACTCCTGAGCTTCCAGTGCCACCCCCTGGCTCTTGGTCCCGCCCTGACGATTGATGTAAGCAACCGTTGTGGCGTTGTCCGACAGAACCCTGAGCGAAATACTCTGAAAGAGGGGGAGAAATGTTTGAAGTGCCAGCCACACCGCCCTGGTCTCCAACCGACTGATTGGCCACGAGGCTTCCACCGCCGACCAAGTGCCTTGGGCTGACTGTCGCTCATAGACCGCTCCCCAACCAGAGAGACTGGCATCGGTAGTGAGAACCACCCACTCCGGGACTTTGAGACTGACTCTATGCTGTAGATTGGACGACTGTAGCCACCATGAGAAGCTGGTCTGTGCCGACGCATCCAGCAAAACCGGTAACTGAAAAGCCTGCGACAGAGGATTCCATTTGTCCAACAAGGCCCTCTGAAGTGGGCGCATATGCGCGAAGGCCCATGGCACCAATTCCAGTGTTGCGGCCATCGATCCTAGAACCTGCAAAAAATCCCAGGCTCGAGGCACCTTCAACGACAGCAAGTGGCAAACTTGTGCCTGGAGCTTGAACATGCTCTCCTGTGTGAGGAACACTCTGCCTTGCCTCGTGTCTAAACAAGCCCCAAGGTAGTCTAGTGTCTGTGACGGCTCTAGATGACTCTTCGCCCGATTGACCACCCAGCTGAGAGACTCTAGCAGACAAATAACTTTCTGGACCGCCGAAAGGCAACCCTGCAACAATTTCTCCTGAAACAACCAATCGTCGAGATAAGGGTGCACCAACACTCACTCCCTCGCGCCGAAGAGCTGCCGCCACCACCACCATTACTTTGGTGAACGTGCGAGGAGCCATGGCCAAAGAGAATAGCTTGAAATTGGAAATGCTGACCCATTACTGCGAATCTCAGAAAATGCTGATGGTCCAGACAAATGGGAATATGCAAATACACCTCCGTCAGATGTAGGGAGGCCAAAATCTCTCGCGAGCGCATCGCAGCAATTAGTGATTGTAAAGTTTCCATTCGGAAGCTCGGTATCTTTAAGGACGCGTTAACCGACTTGAGGTCCAGGATGGGGCGAAACGTTCCCTCCTTTTACACTACCACGAAATAGATGGAGTAACGACCCCTGCCCCGTTTGCATGGGGATACCGGGATCACCGCCCCTAACTCTCGCAACCTGCGCAACATCTCCCGAACCGCCCGACGCTTTGCCGAGAACCCGCAGGGGGAGACTAAGAAGAGGTCGCGAACGGGATATGCAAACTCTAATGCGTAACCGTCTCTTATCACCGAAAGAACCCACTGATCCTGTGTAATCTTGATCCACTCCCCCATAGACGTCTGCCACTGGCCCCCTATATATGGAATGGCGGAGTGGACCTGTCTTGCTTCATTGGGAGGACTTGATTGCAGCTGCTCCCCCGGCCGAGGAAGCCCTGAACGGTCTTCATCCGCCACGAAAGGACTGACCCCAATTTGAGCCACGTGGTTGAAAAGGCTTCTGTGACTGTGACCCGACAGGACCTCTAGAAGGATGTGACCACCTGCCGTCTCGAAAATGGGACCAGGCCTGAAACTCCTGGAGATTTCTAGGCTTATCCTCCGGTACCTTATGTACCTTTGTTTCACTCAATTGTTTGATCAGCTGTTCCAGCTGTTCTCCAAACAAGAGACACCCCTTAAAAGGCAAAGAACCTAACTTGGCCTTAGAGGATACATCCGCAGACCAGTGACGGAGCCATAGCAAACGTTGCAGAACTCATCACAAGAGACAGCGAGCACACCAAATCATACAGCACATCCGCCACATATGCGACCGATACCTCCACGCGATCAGCATCTGACGTGCCGGACCCAGGTAGTGGTGGCCATTCTGAAAATTCTGCACCCAGCGTAAACATGCCCTTTGCATAAAGCCGGAGCAAATGGCAGCCCGGAGCCCCAAAGCCGCCCCTTCAAAAATTCTCTTGAGATGGAGTTCTAATTTTCGATCCTGGACATCTTTGAGTGCTGCGGCCCCCGCCACCGGGATTGTAGTCTTCTAAGTGACTGCGGAAACTGCTGCATCCACTTGCGGAAGCGCAAAAAGTTCTAACGTTTGTTCTGGCAAGGGGTAGAGTTTGGCCATAACTCTACCCATCCTCAAGCCGGAGTCCAGGGAATCCCACTCATGTTCAACTAACTGCCGCACCGACCTATGATAAGGGAACGCGGAAGGTGGGGCCCGAAGACTGTCCAGGACAGGATCCGCCCCATCTAATTCCGGAACCTCCTGAGGAGCTTTCAAACCAAGCTCCTCAAGAACTTGCGGAAGCAGAGGGTCCAACTCCTCCCTCCAGACAACCGGAGAATTTTAGGATCATCCCCCTCTGTCACTGACGGAATCCCTTAAAAAAAAGCAAGGGTAAAGAATGACTGCAGGTTTATGCACCAGCCATCTGCTGGAGACAGAGAAATACTGAGCTACTGCAGGTGGCACCAGGGCTTTTCAAGCAGTGTCAGCGAGGCTTTTCTTTGTCTCCATCTGCTGGCAGGGATGAATAAACCCAGGAGTCTGGACTGATCTGGGTACGTACAGGGAATCCAGCTTTAAACAGTGTAGACACTTGGTAAATGTTAGTCCAGGCCTGTTTTATTTTAAATTACTGTCCAAATGCATTCAAATATTTGCAATTCTTTTTTTCCTACTAAGAATACAATACTGTGGATTCTAAAATAATAAAAGTTAAAATACTAGGACAGGTCTAGTCTGTCCTAGTAATATAGTGCTATGTACATGCTCACACCAACACCAGCTGATCTTTTCCAGGATTTTGACAATATTTACCAAGAAACACATCCAGATTTGGATCATATCCTTCCAAATCCTGCTGCTTCTCCATAAACTCTTTGAAATGCACTCTGCAAAATGCATTTGTCTCCTGTTTCTGCTGCAGACCCATCTCTGCTTCATTTTTCTCTGCATAAATGCAGTCCATTAGGCTTTGCTTAAGTAACAAAATTGCATCTGGAACAGATGATGTTACCAGTAGAGTGGGCCAATCAATCTTCATTTGGTGCAGAAAGTACTTGATCTCTTCATTGTGCAGTGCAGGCACCAGGCGAACTTCCACGCTAAAACAGACAGACATATTTTTTCCATCATGAATTTACAGAACGGTAGCTATATTAAGAAATGCTAATACTTTATATTCTCCAGTACTTCTACTTTCATCCAACAATACTGGCCTAGGAGAGAGCAAACTCATCAGATCTCAGAAGCTAAGCAGGATTAGGCAGAGGTAGTACCTGGATTAGGGACCACCAGGAAAGACTGGGTACTAGGCAATAGCAAACTTCTGTAGTATTCTGCCAAAAAAAGTTCACAAATGCTGTGGGAGAAAACAGTGTGGAATCTGCAGTGATTTTTAAGTTGGGCCCTAAAATTCTTGCTTCCTGCCCTCCTTTGTTTAAAATGTCCAGAGTTATTTACTGAGCACTGTAATGATGACAAATGCCTCAAGTTCCCATCAAGCAATTTACAAAAAGAACTTGTGATTGGGCCCATCAACACCCAGAAATGGATAGAAAAAATAAACAACTTATGCTTCCTCTTATGTTTGATTAAAAAAAGAACAGATCAAGAAGAGAGCATAAGCAAAAAAAGAAGATGGGAAAGGTATACACTCAAAATAATAAATCCAGATGGTGCCAGACACTATGATAAATACTAAATTATGAAAAAGTCTGGCTAGAAAATGAAAGTATGTATTTTGAACCGGGGAAACCTCATAAAGTGCCAATACTGGGCTATATAAAGAAGCCTCTTATGGCTACTTAATCCAACTCCAATGTGCAGGTTGTTGGAGTTGGATTAAGTAGCCATAAGAACCTGCACATTGGAGTTGGATTAAGTAGCCATAAGAGGCTTCTTTATATAGCCCAGTATTGGCACTTTATGAGGTTTCCCCAGTTCAAAATACATACTTTCATTTTCTAGCCAGACTTTTTCATAAAGGTATACACTCAGCATTTTTTTCATATCTTTCCCTAAAAGTATCTGACATAAGACTCTGTATGAAAGCCACAAGTCTTTGAACTAACACATTTCTGGTCATAAAAATAAATGTGTCTCTGCAAAGCACAAACACTGACTTCAAGAGCAGCTTTATATCATTAGTATTGCATGTCACATTTTGTTCAATCACTGACCCTTTTGCTCTAAGCACTGCCGCCAGGTGATCTGCTACCAAGATAGCTCTCAGGTGGCTCAGCCGCAGGGATTCTAGACTCTTGCAGCCATGCAGAGGAACGCAGTTCAAAATGACATTCTGTCCACTGGATGCAGATGAAGGTTTCAAATAGTAAGGAATGTGACTCAGGACCTGCTGAAACACTGCAGGTCTTTCTAACTGAACTACAAGTCCTGCCTCTGTCTGTTTGCAGCTTCGAATAGGGGGAACACCAGCTATTTGTAGGTGAGTCATGCCATTTATCATGTTTTCAGGAACCTAATGAAATAAGAGATACATAGGTTAAATGTTACAACACTAAGGTGTGCTGGGCCACATAACCCAGTGCTGCTCTAGCACCAGGCAACAGTAATGAGTTTCATAGGTGTATTTATCATTTCAAAATGTTTTCATGTTTTTGTTAGAAGAGGCTAATTGATGCAATTAATTACTAGCACCACTGTTTGGCATTCTTAGATCCTAATTCAACCAATCACAAACTATCCAAATGTTTATGAACACAGTATATAAAAGATTTTCAATAATTTTTCTTCAGAGCTAATTATTTTGCTGGAGACTCATATATAAACTCTTGGGTGTTAAAATATACTGGCGACTCCATCAAAATTCAGAAACCAGGGGCCAACTAAGACAGAAACTTGGTGCATGAGTGGGGTTAGTGTGAATTCAGTTTGTACAGTTGTATTAAAACAAGGGGTGGAATCCCTATGGTAGGCCCACTTAGTAACTCGAGGTGGGGTTTAGGTAAGAGTGTAGGGAGTTAGGGGCCACTTTGACATTCTACGTGACACCTACGAACATTGCCCAAATCTCATCTTGGAGTGAGTTTCCTCACTCCGAAGGCCAGCAAATCTTCACAAGAGACCACTGTTCTGTTCGTAGGTGTCACGTAGAATGTCAAAGTGGCCCCTAACTCCCTACACTCTTACCTAAACCCCACCTTGAGTTACTAGGTGGGCCTACCATAGGGATACAAATACCTACCTATGGGCCATCATATTGTGGCCAGGCGCTCTCGCTCTCGAATTTGCACCGTGCAATTGCATGCGTTAACAGGGCTTTTCGCATGCAATAAGCCCTTAACGCATGCGAAAACACCTTATCGCATTTTGATAAATGACCCCCTTAGTTTGCAGAATGTAATTATGTTCTCCCTGCTGGAGCAATTATAGCACACTAAATTGTACAAAATGTGTGGTAATTTGCTTGATACCAGGATTAAAATCCTTATGCCTTCAAAAAGTGATATCCTTAATGCTTGCAGAATAGACTGAGTTTTGTTTTAAAGTCCCATCTGAAAGTATTCTTAAGAATATGTTCCCAGGAATCATATCTTTCATGGAGAGCTGTGCTTTCTGCAGGGTCTCTACTAGATACATTTTGCTGTTTAAGTCTTTTGCTACCTTCAAACTGGTGCCTTCCTCCATTGTTTAAAAAAAAATCCCATTCCCTCACCATCAGCACAGCATCTTTAATGGTGTCCCCACTCCCCTCATTCTTGTTGACATCAGAGCAAGTAGCTGAATTGTAATAGCAGTATGTGATATCGCATATGCTTCCAAATATGAATACTCTCAGGCTGATGCAATAAAGTGCTCCCAGCCTAGCGCATAGGTTTATGTGCGATTGGATGCCTGTTTTGAATGCGCTAGACTAGTACCCAATGCAATGAGATTAGTGCATCCAAAAAGCATGCCGAAATGCCTAGACAATAGCTCCCAATGCACACTTTTTAACATGGCAAATTTAAATCCAGCCCCACAGCTGTCAATCTGCAAGTTAAGGGCTAAGGAGAACTGTAAAAAATACTGTCCTCTGTGGTACCTCCTAATAGTATGATTGTGATACTTAAATCTACTGCTTGTGGTGTTTAAGAAGAAAAGTATAAGTATGTAATAGCTTGATGAAAAAAAAAATTCTGAATACACAATATACACATACAATTGACAGGCTCCAGGCCGATTTCACCCATTGCTATTGTGTGTGTACATTGGGAGAAATCGCCCTGAAGCAGGATAAAATGGATGCTCGTATTGAGCATCTGTTGCAACTGTGAGTGCCCGATGCATATGAGTGCTAGGGAAGCACCATTCTTCCTTAGCGCATGCTTTTTAACGCAGATCATTTAAATATTGCATCGGGCACCCAGGAGTCATGGCTGTGCACATGTTAGGAGAACAGGAGCTCAATGCAAGTGCCCGTTTTAATGCGTGTCTTATTGCATCAGCTTGTCGCCTTATTCCTAAAGCAAAGTCCAGGGCACTGTGTTCTCTTATAATCCCCCTTCTAAACAAAAAACAGGTACAAATAGTTCTGGAAATATTGACACCTGTTATTCAGTTGTGACATTCATATTCTGCAAGAAAAGCCCATTTAATTGAGGATGAGTGTATGAGTATACCAGCACGTCTGTCTCCGACAGCTCCTTTACCCCACCCCAAGCTAGATACACGTTGCCAAGTCACCAGTTTCTGAAGGGAGACTTTCTTTGTTCAAGTGTCGGCTTTTTTTTGTGCATTCTGATATAGGTAGTACTGATTAGTTATAGAAGGTGCAGAACTACAAATACCACAATGCAATGTGTTGTCCCTCCCCCAGAGCCTAGGTCACTCGCTGCCCTCCCGCACCTGACCCTGGGGAAATAGGTTCTGCAAGGCCTCATGCGGGGCCACGAAATCCCGGTTCCGCAGTTTCCTGCCTCTGCTCTCCTTAAACCAGACAGAAGCCGGGTGGGCCCTCGGGGCGGCGAGAAGCAAAGCGTTCAGAGCCCGCAGGGCCTCTGACAGCCGGAAACAGCCGACCGAGCCCTCCGCACCGCTCCCCATCTCCATAGAGACAGCAGGCAAACGGGAGTTAAAAGGGCTGTTCAAACCCCCGCAGCTTTATTCCGCCGTGCACTGGGGCCCAGTAGTTTCGGAACACTGAAGGCAGGAAACGTGTTGCTAACTTCCTGTACAGGCGGAAGCGGATATGACGCTAGAGGGAAATGAAGCTGGGATAGCCATTTTTGAAGTGGGCTAATTTGGGAGTAGGGGGTGTGGTGTAGTGGTTTCTTGGAGACGGAATCTGTGTGGGTGAAGTATAATTATATCTAACAGGACACGTTTTATAATAAGCTTACATAACAATTATTCAAGACTTATAGAAAGGTTCTGTTCCAATGGTCCTGTGCCACTGCAACGAGCCAATTAGGCTGCTGGTCACAGCTTTTAAGGCTGTACCTGACAGTCTTCCTTGAGTGGTCAAAGTAACACCATGAGCCTCCTAGACCTTCAACAAACCAGTTGTAAATTATAACCTTTTATTGAATTAACTTGTTTGCACAGGCAGCACGCTGCTAACCGCCATTAATTGGCGAACAGCAGGTAGTGGGTATAATTGGCCACAACTTTATTCAATAACGTTTTAGTATGATACAGTTTAATATATAAATGTTCCTAAGTGAATTCATACAATTTTGTATCCTACCAACTAAATACGTATCCTCTAACCATTACATGACAGTTATGAATCTTTTATTAATGATCCTCCCCATTCTAGTCCAGTGCAATAGTCCTTATGATCAGATTTGTTGTCAGGGTTGTTTAGTCAATCCACAAGGACTACTAGCCCAATTTTGGCATCTTGACCTGCAGCATCGCAAGGCCGTCCGCCTAGTTCGGCACCTCACGATCTGAGGTAGCACAAGGCCTGTGCCTTTAACTCCTATGCCCACCTGCCGATATCCCAGGCGACTCGCCCGTCTATAAGGAGGGTCCCGCCAAATTGCAACAGTCACCCTCTTCCTCCTCCCCGGCCTACAATGGAAGCTCAGTTAAATTGGGGGAAGGAAAAAAACACCCGTAGCTTTTATAGCAGCGCCTTAAATAAAGACTCTGCCTGCATCGCCCAGTGCCTCTCCCTGCCCACTCCGATTGGCCGGTCAGCCAGCCCCCAACTGTCCCCGCCCCTTCCGCACCTCCAAGTGCTTTGTGCCAGCGGAAGAGAAAAAAGGAGGAGGATGGGGGGGGGTACGAGGCATGCTGGGCTACCCAGCTTAGTACTGGTCTTGCACAAATTTGGGAGTAGTGCAAAATGAGCAAAAGGGAAACATTTTGAATTTCAAATAACTTATGTTTCTGGATAGTTTTGAAATTCCTTTTTAGTATCCTAATCATAAGGTCATTACTGTAGTAGCCTGGCCTAGAAAAATGTTGCCTCTCAGGAGTGTTGCCTTGTTCGGTGCTGTTATCACGTCTATGAAGGTTTATTTTAACTTCTGTCCAATTGTGCCAGTATAGCATTCCTGTTCACATACTCTTCAGTGAGTAAATTATATTACATGAATATGTAGAGCATAAATATTTATTTATGTTAATTATCTTTTCTGTGTGGGTAACTGTAGGGTGATATGAATCTTTTGTGTAACCGATGATTCTTAACCATTGGCATACAGATCGAGGGATTTTTGGCATCTCAAATGGAAATCCTAAGGAATTTTACCAGTGATTTTTGAGGACACACTCATTAGTTAAGTGTTTGTCTCTAGTGGCCAAGACTCAAGAGTTTTTTCTTTTTGGGGGGGGGGGGGGGGTTTGAGCCACTTCTCTGAACCTGTAGTAGAAATACCACCTGAAGAGATGAAGAAAATCAGATGAAGTACTGGACTGATTTTAAACCAATAAGTCATTTACAGCATGCAAAAGGTTAGTGATATGATGAGAGAGGCTGCCTTCTGTAAATAATACCCTGCTGGTAGCCAGTGGGTTTTTCATGTGAAAATTTTGTGAAACATCTGCGTCGCCATTGAAATTCAGAGGAATACACTAACAGACTAGGAATGGCCAAGGATCGGCTTAGGGCCAGATCTAAAATCTGATGCTTGTCATGTTTTCTTTCTAGCTATACTCCAGCGCTGGAGCTGAGGTTCTGGAGCTTCTCTACTCTCTGCTACCTTACAATACTGAAAGTAACAAATGCACTATGTAATTCATTTCACAGGAATAAAACAATGATACCTCATTCTAACTTGAGAGAGAAAATCATTCTGATAAACCATAATCTGTCCTTGCGTAAGTAATGAACAAGGAGTTATGAAAAAAGCAATTTAAGGGAAAAAAAATGGAAATATTTTGTTTAGGAAATGTTTTATGTTTTAATATGCAATTAATATCATACAGATGTAGTTTCTGTGCTAGTAAATAGTTTAAAAGCGAAATATTCCAAAAATTATTAATTTAAATTAAAAAGAAACATAAAAGCTTTTTATTAAACCCAGCTTGTTTTATTTGTATATATAATAAATCAGCAACTATGGCATAATGAATAGGGCTAGAAAAATATCATCTTTATTATTCAATAAGTTAGAAACTGTTAAGCTTATTACAATATTATACTAGTTTACATTTTTTTCCTCTGTGGTTCCAGAGTTGTTGTAGTAGTTTGGAACAGTTTCAGAGTAGGCTGGAGCTGAGGGTCTTTTTTTGGCACTGGAGCCAGTCAAGCCAGGAGTATTGCCAACTGTACAGCAGACCTTGATTTCTCATTTCTTTTTTCAATGTCAAAGCATGGGGCTTGCCAAAATGTGCAAAAGCAAAGAACAAAAGGGAAAAATTAAAACCAAAACCTTTCCAATCAACGTGTGCTCGCTAAATACAGATCTGGCAGACTATCGGAAGGGTGAGAGATTGAGAATGTCAGCCTTAGAAGAGTACTACAAAAATTAGTGGCAACTTTACATATCTCACACTGCTAAAGAATCGATATATTATAGTGACATAACATTATTAAAAAATTTAGTACAAAATATCAATTTATAAAAATCCCATTTCTTTCATCAGATACACATAGAATTAGCTCAGGAACAATATATACCCCACATTATACATAAAATAAACATTCATACATTCATTCACACAATTAAAAAAAAAAAAAGAATTACAACACTTCTTTTTCAGATATCCTTTGTTTTTCTACAACAATCCCAACATGTTTTGCTATGAAGGCTTCTTCAGGAGAGTATACATCCAGTTCACACAATTAGTGTTCCTGAGTGTTTAAATAAGGCATTTCCATGCCGTTTCTTCTTCAAAGCCTGCAATTCTTCTAATTATAGATCATACATGTGTATCCTGTCTACAAAATATAATTCACATTCAAACAATTTTTCAATAAACTTATTTCTCCAAGAAACAAAACATTATCTATATATAACCGCAAACCTCGAATCCCGATCCTGAGATTTCAGATACATACACGGAGGAGATGCTGTCCTTCAATTTTCACATATTTCAATTCTGAAAAAGTTAAATTTTAACCCACAAAATTAATATACTACACAGATCACCAAATCGCACAATGTACTTCATAAACCATTGAGGGAAAAGTTGAAACTCACCCCAAACGCATGAGATAAACCTGCGTCTTTTGCACGTATGTTACGTCAAACCTTCCAGCTGTTCAAATCAAACTTCTATGCAACCTTCCCAAGCTAGTTTTAAAGGGCAAAAGAGCCAATCAAATGACGCCAATTCAAAAACACGCCACCCAATCAACTCTCTCATTTAAACCTACTGGTGCCAAAGTTTTTAGAAAAAATATCCATAGTTGTTCTGCCCATAATAAAGTTTTATTAATGTCTCCACCTCTCCTATTATTGATCTGTGAATAGGTGTATGAATGTTTATTTTATATATAATGTGGGGTATATATTTTTCCTGAGCTAATTCTATGTGTATCTGATGAAAGAAATAGGATTTTTATAAATTGATATTTTGTACTAAATAAAGAATTTTTGAATAATTATTTTATATGTCACTATAATATATTGAGCCTTAGAAGAGTGGCAAAGTCAAACAGTAGTTAAGATGCAGAGTTATGAGACCTGGATACCCAATTTATAACTTCCATCATTTGGCTGTGTGCTGCCTTTTCTTACAATACCATAGTCATAAGTCTTTGTTTTAAAAGTGCAGGGTTTATTGCAATAAAACAAGGCTAAAAACAATTATGCAGCACAGTAAAATCCCAGGACACACATGAGCTATTATTCAGATGAATAATCATCACCACTTGTACTCGAGTTAGTCCTCAGTCTCCTTCACATGTTGTAAAACGACTTGGAAACCCACCTGCCTCGTTAAGGAAGTGCTTATATTGACTCTGGCAGAGTCAGTTTCTTTGATACAGTACCATTTTTCACTGCACTCCTCTTTCCCTCAAATATGTAAGGCAAGGACTTCCCAAACCTGTCCTGATGACCCCACAGCCAATTGGGGTTTCAGGATATCTACAATGAATATATGGGAGCTAAAGGATCATATACCAGATCTCCAGTATCTGCACATTGAGGATATCTCGGAAAACTGACTGACTGTGGGGTCACCAGGATCAGTTTGGAAAGCCCTGACATAGGTATCGCTTGAATAGTAAGGGTGCAGGGAGTGCATGATTCTAGGATCCCAACACAAACTGTAAAAGGATAAGACTCCCAGAAAAGAGGAAACTGCAAGAGTAATTCAGCTATCTAGTGAAATCCATTGGACCAGCAGCTTTTAGCTTTTTGCTTAGAAGAATATACAACCCAGAAATTGGAAATTGAAAATCCTTGCATCTTGTATGTGAACAGAGGTAAGAACAGGGTACCTAACTTCAGTCCTTCAAAGGCTAAGATTAATCAGGTTTTCAAGATCTCCAAAGTACACACATGGACAGAAATGTACACAAAACAGTATTTATTGCATTTTATCCATAAGTTTCTAGGAAATTAAGCTGAGACAAAAATTGTCCCTTGTTTATCAGAGCTTATTTTTGAAAAATTTGTTAATTCAAGAAATGGAAAAATGTCCTTGCATTTCTTGATGTCCATTTTGGCCAGTTTTGGCTGCAGTAATGTTCTTGTATTACAGTTTGCAGATAATGACCGTTAACAAAACATTTTGGTTCATACCTCTTACTTTTGGGAGTAAGTAACATGGAATGGACTCATCTTAGGACTGACGACTGCTGGAAGGAAGATGCTGGGCTCAATGGATAATTGCTCTAACCCAGCATAGCCCCTCTTCTGTTTATAAGTACAGACTAGGAAAAAAGTCCTTTTTGAACAAGGCCCAATGAAGATTTTTTTTTTTAAGGCTTCCAAGCTCAATTAGAATCGGGGCTAGGATCCAGCACTATGAGCCTTCATTTCTAATGATTTAGGGATATCCCCCTTCCAACTCACTAAGCTCAGTCACCATAATGACATTCCTTGGCCAGGGGCCATGCACAAGGATCCTTTCATAATCATGGGCCTTCAATCCAGTGACTGGGATTCTTTCCCTTGCCCACTGCCTCCTCAGCATCCCTAGCCCCATCCAGCCTGGATGCGGAAAACATAACCAGAGAATTGAACCCAGGTCCAAAAAGATTTTTAAAGCAAAGTGTTCACCCTAGAAATCAAGAGTTCTGGCCTAATCTATAAAAACCAGTAGGAGAAGATCACCTTGCTGATGGCTGAAAGAAATCAGTAAGTTTTGCTTGGGAAACGTTTTAAAAGCATTGGGGAGAAGTAAACTATTGAGTATATTATTTAGTGTCTTTGTTAGCTGCCTTACTGACTATTTAAAGCACAAACAGAAGTTAGTGTGTTTTATATTAAAAACAAAAAAGCTAGAAATAAGCTAGGAGCAGTGTATACCTAAATAAGCTAACTGAAGTGTTAAGGTTGTGTGTTTGATTTGATTAGGTACCATCATTTGTTAATCAGAACAGCAGTGAGTCACCCAGGACAACTAACTGTAATGTAAATCTCTACAGGGATTGTTTTGTACTAATTTGCCTTAGAAGCACAACATATATTGCAAGGGAAGGGCTCAGTAACCTACAATCTAGTGGGAGTACTGAGAGGAGAGGATCACCTTGCTGGTGGCTGAAAAGAATTAGTAAGTTCTGCTTGGGAAACTTTTTAAAAGCATTGGGGAGAAGTAAATTATTGGGGTATATTATTTAGTGTGTTTTTGTTTTAAATAGTCAGTAAGGCAGCTAATAGAAGTTCCCTGTACGTACCTGGATCAGTCCAGACCCTGGGTTATGCCTCCCCTCCAGCAGATGGAGACAGAGAAAGCTTTGACTGACTCTGCCCTATACCTTGAAGTGCCACCTGCAGTTCGTCAGTATCTCTCTGTCTCCAGCAGATGGTGGAGGTGCAAAATCCTGCAGTCTGTGATAGTTGGTTTTCTTGTCAGAGTAGTTAGGAATTTTATTTAGTTGGGTTTAGTCTGGAATCTTTTTGTCTTAGAACTGGCCTTTTAAGAGATTTAAAAAAAAAAAAAAAAAAAAAAGAAGAAGATTGTGTCAAATTTGTTTTCTGACTAGACGCTTCACTGCCTCCCAGGGAGTAGTGAGGTCTTGAAAGGACTATTTCCCCCCCCCCCCCCCTCCCCCTGGTGCTGAGGCCGCCGGAGTTGGAGAGGTTTTAGGCCCATCAACCACGCCTGGCTAGGGTGATACCGGGGAGCTCGGCTCACTCGCCCTCTTCGGAGCAGGTCACAGGTACCTCGGAGAGCGCCCAGGTAAAAAAAAAAAAAAAAAAAAAAAGAAGACCTGTTAGTTTTAAATTGCAGTTTCTTGTGAGGGCAGTGCTCGGCGGCACCGTTCGTTCTCTCCTCAGCGGGGGGCGGAGAAAACGGGTGATTTTTTTCTTTGCTCTCTTGTGCCGTTTGGTTTTTTCACGGGATGCTGCGTGGCGCAGCCTGCCGCGCATGAGGGAACGCGGGCTCGCAGCTCTCATGGGAGAGTCTCTACTCCGCGTGCCTCCCAGGGGGGAGGGCACGTCAGTTTGTATTTAGAAAAAAAAACAAACTAGCCAGAAGCTAGTAATAAGCTAGGAGCAGTGTATACCTAAGTAAAAAGGTTGAAAGGTTCAGTTACTCACCTTGGAAAGGTGTTAAGGTAGTGTGATTTGGTTTGATTGGGTACCATCAATTGTTAATCAGAACAACAGTGAGTCAGTTAGGACAACTAATTGTAGTGCCAGAAGTCTAAGAAGTAAGATGGGAGAATTAGAATGTATAGCAGTGAATGATGACATAGACTTAATTGGCATCTTAGACACTTGGTGGAAGGAGGATAACCAATGGGACAGTGCTATACCGGAGTACAAATTATATCTCAAATGGACAGGAGCATCTGGGAGGCGGGTTGGCATTTTATCTCCAGAAGGGCATAGAGTCCAACAGGATAAAGATCCTGCATAAGACTAAATGCACAATTGAATCTTTATGGGTAGAAATCTCTTGTGTGTTGGGAAACAGTGTAGTGACAAGAGTATACTACCGTTCACCTGGCCAAGATGGTGAGACGGACAGTGAAATGCTAAGAGAAATTAGGGAAGCTAACTAAATTGGTAGTGTAGTAATAGCGCTATTCAATGCTTTTCAAAGTTTGATTTTGGAATACATTCTCTGGACTATGGTCTATAACAAGTTTTATAAAAATATTTTTTGAAAAATTCTAAAAAAATTTAATAGTGCATTAAAAAATTGTGAAGGTGAATGATCGCGAAGACCAGTTGATTTCGGTAGAAACATAACATCAGGCTTGCTGACACCTGCATTTAGGCTATAATTATAATTGGATTATAGTTCCCATTCATTTAATTGTTTATCTCGCCACTTGGGTAACTATTTGACTCCATTGATATTGATTTTGTGTGGCAGATTTCAATTACCCCAATATTGACTGGGTAAATGTATCATCGGGACATGCTAGAGAGATAAATTTCCTGGATGGAATAAATGACAGTTTTATGGAGCAATTGGTTCAGGAACAGACGAGAGAGGGTGCAATTTTAGATTTAATTCTCAGTGGAGCACAGGATTTGGTGAGAGAGGTAATGGTTGTGGGGGCTGCTTGGCAATAGGGATCATAATATGATCAAATTTGAATTAATGACTGGAAGGGGGACAATAAGCAAATCTAAACTTTCAAAAGGGAAACTTTGATAAAATGAGAAAAATAGTTAGAAAAAAACTGAAAGGAGCAGCTACAAAGGTAAAAAGTGTGCAAGAGGCATGGACATTGTTTTAAAAAAAAACCCATCCTAGAAGTACAGTCCAGATGTATTCCACACATTAGAAAAGGTGGAAGGAAAGCAAAACAATTACTGGCATGATTAAAAGGTGAGGTAAAAGAGGCTATTTTAGCCAAAAGATCTTCATTCAAAAATTGGAAGAAAGATCCAACAGAAGAAAATAGGATAATGCATAAGCGTTGGCAAGTTAAATGTAAGACATTGATAAGACAGGCTGAGAGAATTTGAAAAGAAGTTAGTTGTGGAGGCAAAAACTCACAGTAAAAATTTTTTAAAATATATCCAAAACAGCCTGCGAAGGAGTCATTTGGATCGTTAGATGATCAAGGGGTTAAAGGGGCACTTAGAGAAGATAAGGCCATCGCGGAAAGATTAAATGATTTCTTTGCTTCGGTGTTTACTGAAGAGGATGTTGGGGAGATACCCGTTCCAGAGAAGGTTTTCATGGGTAATGATTCAGATGGACTGAACCAAATCACGGTGAACCTAGAAGATGTGGTAGGCTTGATTGACAAACTGAGGAGTAGTAAATCACCTGGACTAGATGGTATACACCCCAGGGTTCTGAAGGAACTAAAAAATGAAATTTCAGATGTATTAGTTAAAATTTGTAACCTATCATTAAAATCATCCATTGTACCTGAAGACTGGAGGGTGGCTAATGTAACCCTAATATTTAAAAAGGGCTCCGGGGCGATCCGGGAAACTACAGACCAGTTAGCCTGACTTCAGTGCTAGGAAAAATAGTGGAAAATGTTATAAAGATCAAAATCACAGAACATATAGAAAGACATGGTTTAATGGAACAAAGTCAGCATGCCTTTACCCAAGACAAGTCTTGCCTCACAAATTTGCTTCAGTTTTTCGAAGGTGTTAACAAAGATGTGGATAAAGGTGAACCGGTAGATGTAGTGTATTTGGATTTTCAGAAAGCATTTGACAAAAGTTCCTCATGAGAGGCTTTTAAGAAAAGTAAAAAGTCATGGGTTAGGTGGTGGTGATCTTTCGTGGATTAAAAACTGGTTAAAAGTTGGGAAATAGAGAGTAGGAGTAAATGGACAATTTTCTCAGTGGAGGGGGTGGGCAGTGGAGTGCCTCAGTGATCTGTACTGGGATTCTTGCTTTTCAATGTATTTATAAATGATCTGGCAAGGAATAAGATGAGTGAGGTCATCAAATTTGCAGATGATACAAAATTATTCAGAGTAGTTAAATCACAAGCAGATTGTGATAAATTGCAGGTAGACCTTGTGAAACTGGAAAATTGGGCATCCAAATGGCAGATGAAATTTAATGTGGATAAGTGCAAGGTGATGCACATAGGGAAAAACAACCCATGCTGTAGTTACACGATATTAGGTTCCATATTAGGTGCTACCACCCAGGAAAGATCTAGGCATCGTAGTGGATAATACATTGAAATCGTCGGCGCAGTTTGCTGCTGCAGACAAAAAAGCAAACAATGTTAGGAATTATTAGGAAGGGAATGGTGAATAAAACAGTCATAATGCCTCTGTATCACTCCATGGTGAGACCACACCTTGAATACTGTGTACAATTCTGGTCGCCGCATCTCAAAAAAAGATATAGATGCGATGGAGAAGGTACAGAGAAGGATGACCAAAATGATAAAGGGGATGGAACATCTCCCCTATGAGGAAAGACTAAAGAGGTTAGGGCTGTTCAGCTTAGAGACGAGACGGCTGAGGGGGGATATGATGGAGGTGTTTAAAATCATGAGCGGTCTAGAATGGGTAAACGTGAATCGGTTATTTACTCTTTCGGATAATAGAAGGACTAGGGGGCACACTATGAAGTTAGTTTGTAGCACATTTAAAATGAATCAGAGAAAATTCAACGCACAATTAAACTCTGGAATTTGTTGCCAGAGGATGTGGTTAGTGGTTAGTGTAGCTGGGTTTTAAAAAGGTTTGGATAAGTTCTTGGAGAAGTCCATTACCTGCTATTAATCAAGTTGACTTAGAGAATAGCCACTGCTATTACTGGCATCAGTAGCATGGGATCTATTTAATGCATGGCTACTTGCCAGGTACTTGTAGCCTGGATTGGCCACTGTTGGAAACAGGATGCTGGGCTTGATGGACCCTTGGTCTGACCCAGTATGACAATTTCTTATGTTCTTATGAGAAAACCGCCTCCGCCCCCAGACAGGGCACTGTTTAGCTCGGGGACAGTCCTGGGTACATTAACAGATGTAAGTATGCTTGGAATAGAGGGAAGGCAGTGGTAGGAAAAGGGTTGACAAATTAGGTAAAAATAAAACCACGCAGGGAAGAAGGGAAATGTTGCATTGCTTGTTCTGGGTAGGGACCATATAGAAGCTATAAATAATTCTTGCCCTTTTACATTTCTAAATTAGATCAGTCTGTCCTCTTTTTCACTCAGCCACTATCAGATATATGCTGCCTTCATAGCCTGAAATAACCTCTCTCTCTTTCCCTTCAGGTGAGAACCATTTCTTTAAAGCATTTCTGTACAGGGAGTTCTGAAGACAGGATATGTATCCAGACTACATTTGACCATGGAAATTCATCATAGCTACCAGCAAGTGTAGTACTTTCAACAACACTGGGCACTCTTCAATCTACTGTAGTTATGAAATTCAGGTCAGAAAGCACACTCAGCACCGCGCACAGGCAAGAGGTGATCTGAGATTGAATGCTCACGCCAGACCAACTACTGACTGTCTGCAGTGGAAGGCCAGTCCTCTGTATACCTCAGGCCATCTTTATCCTTCTGCCTTCATCCCACACATGCTGTCCAGGATCTCCAACCTGAGAACAATTCATTAACAAGAAGAGAAAAGCAGATTAAACTAATTAACAATTACATGCAAGCATCTCAGAGAGTGGCAAGGTCTGCTGTATTATTCTTATTGCCCCGGAGGATCTGGACAGGAAAGATGTTCTGCACCAAAGAGGTTCTGGCTTTGAAAATCATTTAACCTCATCAGCGCCATACCTTCCTCCTTCACCCTACTCCTCTCATGGTTTGAATGGGGTCTTCTCCAGAAAATCCATGCCAAATATACCCTGCCTATAGACTATTTTCTTTTAATAATGTCTTGAAGCCTCTTTTCATGGATAAATATAGCTTACTGTTAACATGTGTGGTGGTTGTTATTGTGAAATAGTTTCACTTCCAACGGGTTAGTGAGTTTCAATTGTATTTACTGTATCCAGGAGGGAAATAGCATATTGGTAATTTATTTATTTATTTTATTTATTTTGGATTTTTATATACCGACATTCATGTGTCAGACTACATATCTTATCGGTTTACAGTGAAACATAATAGTTGCAATGAGCATTACAAAGAACAGGGTTACATGGAACTGGGAGCATAGGCATAAACTAGCAAACCTAAACTTTCAAACTGCTACCACATGAAAACTAGGGAGAGAGAAGTCATGTTGCTTCTTATTCTTGTATCCTTGTGTCTGCTGGCTGTGCACTACAGGAGGTGACGAGAGAGCTTTGGACAGACACGATATTCCCGATGGCGTCACTGCTTCCTGCTCAACGGGAGTGATCGTGTCATTCCAGGGCAGGTTCTCTCCAATGGGCTTCGCTCCTCTCTCAGCAAGCGGTGCAATAATCTGTGCTGTTCCGCAAATAAGCCAAAGGGCACACCCAGCAAAAGTGCCAAGAGGAATCAAACGACGAATGATATGAAGCGATGCATCCTCAATCTTCCAAACAAAGAACACTTGCAAAAGACCATAACTCTGCTTCAAACACACATCCAAAAAGTTTCTAAAAAAAAAAAAAAATTGCATGCATGGTTTTGTTTCTAGAACTGCAGCCCTTTAAAGATTTATGTTAACCCTACAATGCTTGCTGTTTGTATTTATCAGTGGGGTTCTGTAAGAATACAAGGTATAAGGAGAATTTGGTTTTCATGTTATTGAGGTGGGATAATCTGTTAATTTTTTTCTTCTTTACCACTGCTCTTTCAAATGTGGCAGACTCAGTCTCCAGTATTCCAGTAAAAATCATATACCTGTCCTGGTGTCTGTTCAGCGCAGGGTATCCCCTCTGCAAAACTGGTCAGCTCTAAATTACCCATTTCACTAACCCACTACTGCAAAGTACAACTGTCCAGTGAACACTAGTCTGAGACCTACACTACACCCCAAAGTACAATTAAGGGTCAAAACTTACTATGGCATAAAAAGCCAAAAGCTTATATCATAGTTTGCCAACTGCTCACGCCCTCCCTGTCCCACCTTTCCAAATTGTATCCCACTGCCTCAGAAGATGATGGTCCAACCCTACCCTCTGCAGTATCTTAGCATTCATACTGGAGATAGTAGCAGGCTGCTGTAGACCTCTGCTGGTTTTCTTCAGGAAATGTGAACAGCTATCTAGACAATACATGCTTGATATCTCCGAGGAAACTTTCAGCAAGACACATAGAGAGAGGAAGAGACTGTTGTCGCTCCTAAACTTTTAGAATTTCTATATTGGTAAAGCAAAGCTGAAAACTGAGTTCGGTGCAGATTTATTACAGTTCTGGGTCAGTTATGCTCCAGTGCAAAATCGGTGACACTCTTCCCTATTAAAAATAAAGGGATGTTTTCATTGAAAAATGACACAATTATTGGGAACCCCCCCCCCCCCCCCCCCCCGCTGCCACACACACAAAGTTTTAATAAGAGTCTCTTAACTTTTTTTTGGTAAGACAGCATTGTACTTAAGTACCTACAGCATGCCTTAAAGAAATGAGTTATTCTAAAATTGTACAGTCATCACTTTTTAAACTCTTCCAGTATACTAACATCAGAAGGAGACTTTTAACGTGACACTTGGGATAATTAGGAAATATGAGTCCAGGGCAGGTGAGGGAATGGATTCTTGTGCATCTGAGGTGTGATACAGACCACTGAATGGTTTGATTATAGTGCAGGCGACAGCCTTAATGTAATTACAGGGAAGAGGTCTGCTGAGATTCAGGTGCTCCTTGGAAAGAGGGATTTGGATGCAGGTGAAAGGCATGGCCTAGAGATGATTTAGCCAGAAAATGGCAGCAGGATGTAACAAATAAATGCTACTAGATAATATCAGAAGCACAGCTGATTTACAGCCACAGTCTGGGTTTGGAAGGATCCAGGTCTTCTGAATCTCTGAGTCCTTGATGCTGTAACTGATGGCTGCGTTTGCCTTGTTTGGAGGTAGAGGAGTAGCAATCGGCATGCTTTCCATCATGGATATGTTATCCTTAGGAATGGGTGCAAGTCCTTAATCAGTCCGAGCCTGTCCTGACTTGGGGTGGAGAAAGTGGATGCCTAAGCAGGAGAACAGTTAACAGAATCCAACAGCAGCTGCAATGTTCTGAAAACAGCTGCTTTTGGGATTCCGTTGTCCGCTCTTGTGCTGTTCCGTGTCTTGGAGGAGAGGCGGTTCTGTGCAGGTTAGGAGTAGGAGGAACAAGCCTGCTATTCAAAACTAGAAGGCTACCTGGGTTTTGCAACACAGTCTTCACCTGGAAATGCATCCTGAGTTCTGCAGGTTATTTGGGGTTTCATTGACAGATTGATAGGAGAGGTGTTGAGGGAAAAGGGAGCCATTTTTCTGGATTCTGCAGTATAAACTCCCTGTAAATCCCTAACCCCCCCCCCCCCCCCCAAAAAAAAAGTGCTATTGTTCCATGCATGGAGGATGGTGAAAAGGAATGAAAAGGCCTCTGAAGAGCAAAGAGCTGGAAGTCCTGCATTCTTACGGCTTTGAGAGAGGAGATCTGAACTCTTCTTGTCCCTTTCTCTGACAGGTAGTAACATGGGGGGTGCACAGATCCACAGAGCAGCTTCTAGGATGTAGGACAAATATGAGTAACACTCACCTCTGTTGCAGAAACGGAAGCAGTGGAAGCAAGAGCTCCGGTTAGATCCTAATTGTACCTCACTAATTTCCAACAGTGAAAGGCAGGAGCGCTAAACAAAAAGAACCAGAGTTATTTTCTTACATACCTGCTAATGCTCAAAAGTGCTGAATCCACAACTTTGAAAGTTGAAGTCTTCCATTTACCTCTGGAACAGGTACCGCACAGGTTTCCCCCCACACGGCCCCGCCAAAGTACTTTAACCCTTAACAGAGTTAGCAGCGAGAGGTCATATCCTTAAATGCCTGCCACTGACACTAATCCCTCCCCAAACACTACCAGCGACCTGGTCATGGTATGCAACATGTTGGAGAATATGTTCTTGATCGAAGTATAAAACCTACCACTACTAGGAATGATGCTTCAGTGCTGGTTGTAGGAAAGTTCCCATCAACCTCCTCCTACCCTGCCTCTTCTGGCAGAAGTTGCTGTAAACGATGATGTAAGAATCCCATCTCTTATCGCAGGGAATGGTAAAAGGATGCAGTTTATAGGGAACTCCAACCTTGGCCCCTTTCAGCGGGAATCCTTGTAGGGAATGGAGTAGAAGCAGTGGTTATGGGGGAAGCTCCCGGTGTCCCTGTGTTAGCCACTCCCAGCCCCACTAGCTGTAGAGAGAAGTGAAGGAGCTCAGGGCTCCGCTGCTCCAGTCTGCACTCTTGAAACCTGATGTAGGAATACTGCAGCTTCGGGAGGCGGGGGAAGGGATGGGAGAATAGCCTATAATCTTGCCAACCTGGCAGATCTCCCAGCAGGATTCAGCACGGTTAAACCTGCAGAAACACCTGTTTGAGCCAAGGAAGGAACGAACCATTTCAACCCACACACAGAACAATACAAACCCGGAGAACAAAGCAATCACCTGTACGTTTTTAAAGCAGCAGCAGATGATTTAACCTTTGTGTGGATCCTGCTGCCCAGTCTGGGCACTTCCCAGAGGGGCTCTGCAAGGTAGTTTAACACACTAGACAAAAGAGCCATAAAAATCAAGAAATTCAACACCAATGAGGGGCAATGAACAAAGACAAATGTTTAATCCAGTATTAGTCACTGCCTGCTCCTCACCTGTGGCATTATCTCACCAGAGATATCTCCATTTAAGAGACTCAGATTTAGTCATGAAGGATGTAAAGCAGAGATCAATTAATATGCAGTGTTTATTTGCATTTGATTCTGTTGGGCTGGCTGTCCTAATCATTCCTTTTGAATCCAACAGGCAGGGGCCAGAAGGAGTCCAGGTGGCTTAGGGAGAGACATAACCAGTAGGAAAAGGTGAGACCTCATTTGGAGTATTGTGTGGAGGCCACGCTGCCAAAAGATATAGGCTGAATGGAGGCAATCCAGAAAGAGGCTACCATAATGGTGCACAATCTGCTCCAACAGCCTTAGAGAGGTAGTCAACCTCTGGCCCTCCAGGGCCACAAACTGATCTGGGTTTCAGGATCTCTCTAATGTATATGCATGAGAGAGATTTCTGTACAACTGAGGCAGTGTGCATGCAAATCTCTCATGCGTATTCATTAGGGATATCCTGAAAATTAGATTGATTTGCTGCCCTAGGAGTCTGGAGATTCCCCACCCCTATCCTAGAGAAGAAAGAGGGGGATAGAATAGAGATTTATACCTTTGTGGCATTTAAATATAACACACAACTAGCAAACTTTTTCCACCAGATAGGATTTTGTAGAACAAGAGTGAGGCTCCAAGTGATCAGACTCAAAAGTAATATCAGAAAATATTACTTCAGGGAGAGGGTGGTAGATGTGTGGTGCAGGCCTGGATTTACATACAGGCATATTAGGCCTGTGCCTAGGGGGGGGGGGCAAGTTTGCCCGTCTTCACCAGCTGCCCTCCTGCAGGCCTTCAATCCCATCCTGCCACTTCCCTCTCTCCCCATGCATGCTTCTAGGCCTCCTTAGCTCCCATTTGCCCCCAACCCTAGAGCTATAGCTCCGGTGCCAGTGCTACTGTTATCATAAGGAAGCAAGCAGGGAATGCCCTTTGAACAGAAACCTGGAAAGGGGGGGGGGGGGGGGGAGGGAACGGACAATTTTGAGCCTGTGAGCAAGGCGCTGTGGGATTACTGAGGACCTGCTTGCATCTTTGTGATGATAGCAGCGAAGCTCTGCTTGAATTTGAATTGGGGAGACCAACCAAATGAAGTTAGGGGAGGAAATGCAGATCATTTGGGGTCAGAAATCTATAGGGGGTGTGGGTAGCACCGATAGTGTGGCAGAAGGAAAGAAATCTATCACTGGTATGGTATAATCTTCCAGCAGAAGTGCTGAAGGCAAAAATAGTAACAGAATTTACGAATAAGCACAGAAGATCTCTAGCTGCAGGGAAGCGAAGATCAACTAAGAAAGCATTTTCTGGAAGTTGCGGAATCTAAGAAATTTTAAATAAAATACAGTAATCTGGGCAGACCAGATGGGCCCTAGAAAATCATGGTTCTTGTCTGCTGTCATTTTCTCCTTTTTTGTGATGCTTCTTGTCCCATCTACCCCCACTTGTATTACCCACCAAGAAGCTGATTGCAGCATTTCCATTCCTTGCAACTGCAAGAAAGGCCCAGTTAATGTTTTTCAAAAAAGAAAAAAAAACAAACTTGAGAAAGTTGATTGCAACCAAACAGAACAAGATGCATCTAGTGAGCCAAGTTGGGCTGTAAATGAAATAAAATGCAAAATAATTAAACGATGGCCACCAGCGCATGGCGCCTTTAAATGTCATATTTATTTATTTATAGGTTTTTATATACCGAAGTATTGGTGAAGGCCTTCACTCCAGTTTACATTTTTAACAACCAGATACAATAACAATCAAATAGTAACTTTAACGTATAACATTGAACGGGGTATTTACAGGTGGCATATGCGAGGTGTGTTAATAGACGAGTATATTCACTTTAATTATGATTTACTAGCAGTGCTGTGGTTCTGCCATCTCATTGTAGACCTGATGTTATCCTTTTCTGCTGTCTTGTACTGGTTAAGAACCACGTATGGTAAGCCACACAAAGCACAGGTATGCATGATGCCAGTATTCATTGTATATCTGTTTGATGTAATTTTCTGTTCCTTGTTCTGTGTAAACCGAAGTGGTATGCACAAGTGCATGAACTCCGGTATATAAAAGCCTTTAAATAAATAAAATAAATAAATATATACATAGGATTGCTTTTTTTTTTTTTTTTTCTTTTAGCAGAAAATGTAATCCTCCTGTTTTAGCAATGGTTGGGATGTAATGTTCGCCCCAATGGGATTGCTTAACAGGACTTTAATGCTCCATGCTGTACAGGGCCTTGATCTTGACCAAAAAGCCAAGAAACGACAATCTTCAGTTCATAATTGAGATCCTACCCTTGGATCTTAGCCAAAAGACTGCAATACAAATGCCACGTGGTTTAGCATCTTCTTTAGTGCAGAGCTGGGTAAAGTGACTGCACGGCAGAAATAATACCTGCTGACTGTTCTAATTTTATCTCTGTGAATGCCTTTGCTTCCAGTGTGGAAGGAAGAGGATATTGTGTACTGCTTTGTTTCTGAAAGAAAGGTGCAGTTTTAGAGTTGTAATGATCCCCTTAGCCTATTTCTGAGGGTGGAATGCAGTCTCTTTGTAATTGAATGAATGAATGAAGACACTGCAGGTTTGAATTTTCACCCCCTGCTATTTGATGGGGTTTTGCGCTTCATTTTTGAAGTGCACCGAAATATGTGAAGAAAAGACAGACCTATGTGGTCTGTAAAACGCGGAATATCCTGCTCGGGCAATATAGTAGATAAAATAAATAGATGGTTCACATAAAGGTCTGGCAACCTACAAGGATTCCGGCAAAACCAGATCATTGGGTCTGAAGTGATTTTAAAGGTGTAGCACCATCTGTTCTCCTTCCTCTCCACCCTGTACTGCAGCTGCATGCCCTCATCAAGTCAGAAAATAAAAGGGATGCAGGAACCCAAGAGCGATAGCACAAGCTGCCTAGAGCTGTTTACAGTGTAATTTTTTTTTTTTTTGTTAAAGCAGGTTTACATTATTTAGGGGTGTATAGTGAAGATCAAATAGCAGCTTGTTAAGGGACTTAGGGTTTAGCTACTCCTTGATTGGCTTGCTTTTTTTTTTTTTTAATCAGGCTTTAGCTAGAAGCAAGAGAAAATACTTTCTAGCCATCTTTGAATGCATCAGACTCCTGCTTTATTTTGCAAATAACGCTGTATAAATGCTGTGTAAAAATTTGGTCTAGCTGCAGAACTTTGCAGCTCTGATGGGTCTTGCTGCTTTTAAATTGTATGAACGGTATACGCTGTATGCTGCCTTGAGCTGCTGGACTGATGGCATATACATTTTTTTTAAATTAAATTTCAAAAAAGTTATTCTCTTTTCTGTAAAAAACAAACAAAAAAAAAAAAACCCACCCACAGCAGAGCTGGCTCTACAGCCACAGCTGGAAAGAACTTGCCCTTTTGATGTGTGGCTAACATGAATTGGTTATTTGCTAGTTTTAAAAACACAAAAGACTGAAAAGAAAACCCCAAACTGGACAGATTATTCTCCAGCTCGCCCCTCTTCCTTCCAAATCTTCTTCAGCCTGGGCTATAATTACACTGTTATATCATAGGGGGAAAACTCATGCCCTTGCTCAGCCACTGAGATTTCAGAAAAACAATAAACTGAAAAAATGGTACAGATTTCATAGTGACAGTTGTTTTAATTAAAGAATGCCCAGTGAAAGTAATTAAACACTTTACACCAATTTTAGAGACGTTTGTGAGTGTAGGGCCAAACTTACCCAAGTTGTTATGTTGAAAACCAGAAATTATGTTCTGTTACAAATTTACCAAGATCGGATGCCTTGCTACTTATGTTTCCCTGTTTTTTTTCTGTTAAAACTCTAGAGCGCTATCTTTGATTATTCTAACCAGAAGTGTGCAGTGAGATGTATGTGCTCTAACAAAAAACTGATTTGACTCTTAGACTAGCTCAACACATTTAAAAGCGAGCAGAGGAAGTGAGGCACAGAGGCTGAAGTAGCGCACAGAGGAAACTGGGTTTCTCTGTGGCTTTTTGACTTGCAGGGGAAGCCCAGCCCTTTGCTACAGAGCTTGTGGCAGAGCTTGAAGATGCCTTCAAAATACAGTGGCAAGGATTTGATGGGTTTAAGGGCCAGGGATTCTGCTTTTCGGGTATTAATCCTAGCTTGGCTTCCCGTCCAAGCTAGGATTTTAGTTAAGATTTGTACCTTAATGTTTAAGGCTCTTCATGGAATGGCACCAGATTATCCTCAGGAAAAATTATGCAAGTATAGTCCAAATTGTTAGCTCAGATCATCACAGCAGGATTTGATGATTGTCCAGGCAAATTATTAGTTTGCTCCCAAGTTGTGGAAGAGTCTCCCTGATGATTTACAACAGCAACCAGAGAAATCTCTAACCTTTAGGAAAGGAATTAAAACCTGGCTATTTGGGAATTATTATTCTCGATATAAAGGATGAATCAGGAACTGATACACTAGCTGCTGATTTTTTTAGGTTGGCAAAAGTTGAGAGCTGTGATAAATTTTACCAGTGGGCAGGGAAGGATGTATTTGAAATGGTTTTGTGAGAAAATGAGGACTTTATATAAAGGGGGTAGAGGAATAGATGTATTGAGGCAGGGATAAGTTGTTAAACATAAATTGCTGATGCTATGATTGGTACTTTTAATTTTGTTTTTTATCATTATATGTAAATTGCCTTGAGACAAAGTGATAGATAAATAAATCCCCATTGCCTGAAACGAATGAAAAGTAGCCCTAGTGACAAAAACCTGAGTTAGATTTCTGACTCCACCTGAAATTCTGTACTCTAATCCCATCCATGGGAGATGTTGGGATTTTTTTTTTTTTGCTTATCCTGCACAGGTCACTGGATGCACACCTTAGCAGAGGAGAAACCAGAATAATCTGGGTGCCTATCTGGATGAACATTAGGCATAGACCTTATGAGGTGGGAGGACTAGAATTGTCTTCCTGGAATGGATGATGAATACAGATTTTAGCAGAGAAGAGGAACCAGAATGGATACCTCTGCATATACCTGGAAGAGACACTGGGTACACACCTCAGTAATGGAGGGACCTGAACTGGATGTGAATCCTCAGCTGGAAGATACACAGTGGAAGATACTGTCGTATAGATAGATACAAGATGCATTCAGCAGGTTCTGCCTGTAGACCTTGTGAAAAAATGACTATTCTTACTGGTCCTTTTATCCCTTTCACTACAGGAAATGCTAAGGGGCAACCAGCTCAGGCTGTATGAAAATACCAGCAGCTCCATATTATTCTGGAATTCTAACAATTTGTCCAATTTCAAAAGAAGTTTACATTTTTGGAAGTAGGAATACTTTTAAGATTCAGAATCTGCTTCTGGGAGCTTTGCACTCTTTGTAAAATAAATCCTGGGAAACAAGAGATACATTTTTAAATCCATTTAAATTCTGCTGCCCCTCTCTGGCAAAAATAGCAGCAACCAATCAGGGAATGGCTATTATGTAGCCACGTGTCTAAATGGTCACCTTGGATGTAGCAGCTTGGGCATTCAGTAATTCCCAGCACAATTCTCAGCAGAAATGATCTTTTCAAAGAAATCAATGATTTTTCAGACTGAAGGACCCGGTGAGCAATGCTAATCACACCTAGCGACAGAATTTGTACCACACAAAAAAACATGTCCTCCTAAACTCAGACTGCAGCTTTACAGGACAGATGTTATCTTGCCACATGGAGCTCCTCACACCTCCAAGATTATCAGAGGACTGATGGGAAGTCTGATTTCTTCCAGGTGTGTCACCAAACTCTTATCACAGGGTAGAAGTGTAGAATTCTTGTAGCCATATCGGTCCTGGAGAAAGCTGGAGTCTTAGTAAGCTGTGACCAACACCAAACATGCTGAAGTATGCAAGCTGCTGTTTGACACATCTGTAGAGATAGGGGTGGTCCCTATCTCTACAGATGTGTCAAACTGCCAGGCTCTCAAAAGGGGGCAGGCCGGGGGGGGGCATGGCCTGGGAGGAGAGGAACGGGATGGAGGCTGGCCGGGACAGCAGCCATTAGCCGCTGTCCCAGGGAAGTGCGCATTAGCAGTCAGCTGGCACGTACAAGTTGCTTCTGCTCCAATGGAGCAGTAAGCAATAAAACAAAAAAAAAAGGTAGGCAAAAGGGTTGGGGGGGGGGGGGGGGGAGTATGGGCAGAGAACTTTGGGAGGCCCAATTACGTCGTTGCGCATAATCTTACAAAATTGGGCCCACCTGCAGATTATAAAATCCAGCGCGTGCGGCCATGGGATTTTATAACATTATAAAATCAGTGCGTTCATGTGTGCGAGCCAGGAAGCCTGCGCGCACACACCTTTTAAAATCTACCCCTAAGCTTTCTTCTGTATGGTAACTGCTAATAATCTGAATTTCAAATGTATGCTACTGGGTGACTCCATGAACACAGTCCTGGTTTGTCAGTGCTCATCCAACCTCCCCCCTCACCCCCAACACACACTCCCCACAGTGCTTTGAAATGGGAGCTGAAGAAGCAAGACTGGAACATCAATTATATGATTTTCCAGTGAGCCTAAAGATTGTTACAAAGAGCACAATTACTTCAGCAAGGAATGAATAGAAAACCCTGGGGTGTGATGCAATATTTTTCTAGTATATGGTATTGTGGAAGAGAGAAACTTAATTTTTCCTTTATTAAATAAAAAATCCTAGGAGAATATTGGAAATCTACTGTGCATTTCTGTGTACAGCAATATTTGAATAATGATGCTTACTGTTTTTCACCGAAAAAGACAGGGGAACTTGCCACACAGCAAGATTTTGTGATGCTGTGGATGCTTGCTATACCACCTAACTTCATCCCTTTGTTTATTCAAACTCCCACGTTCTTATCCTACTACACTGGAACGGCTCATAGAAGTCTCCAGTTCCCATACCTATCCTATTGACTTCATTTGCATATATTGGGCCTCTAATGTATGCAAATGTATCTCATGCCTATTCATGGTGGATATCCTGAAAACTAGACTGGCAAACCACAACTCCAGTCTAGTTTGGACTTGGAGATTTCCCAACATACTCCCTGGCTAGCCTGTCCCATCTTCTGCCTGCTGCTCATGTATGCCCTGTAGGAAAACAGCAAATAGACTCGATAGGGCCACTATGACGTTAGGTCCCAAAATGTTCTAACACTTTAAAGACAGTCCTTCCCATGCACCCTCTCCCTTCAGTACTGCAGGGGACAGATTATTTTTGTTTCCTTTCAACTGCATGAAGTCTTGTGGTTGCTGTGTTAGCCCATTTGAATGCATGGAAATAAAAGAAAAAGAATAAGGCGATGCCTTTTTATTCGACTAACAATGCATTTCTTGACTAGATTTGGGCAGCAAATACGCCTTTCCTGGGGTCAGAATAGAATGAGCCAAAGCAGACACTACCTTGGAATGCCTTTTATGATTTTTTTTTTTGGTAAATATATGCGCTGACACAAAATACAGGGATGAACACCTCAAAGTTCTAAGTGAATCCTTCAGACACAAAGGCTACAACCCCAAACTAACCTCCCGAAGACTGCTTGTTCCCTTAAAACACCCAGGACCAACCTACTGCTGTACCAATAATAATAATAATAATAATAATAATAAATAAATAAAAGGAAAAAAGACAGAACAAGTACCCCTTATAGTTACATAAACCTAGAGCTACAAAAAAAAATCAGAAGAGACCTACAACCACTACTCTTGGAGGATGAGTTTCTGGAAGAAATATTTCCTGCTCCACTGGTTCTGGCCTTCCCAATCTGAATAAAAAGCAAAGGGTCTAACAAACGCAGCAAAAAGAAAATGGCACAGATCCCTGCAATGCATCACGCTGCAAAATCTGCCAGCTCATATCAAGGCCCACCCCCCACCCACTTGGGAGAAATTTCAGCATAAAGGGATCCTAGTCATGCTCCTCCTTTAATGTAGTGTCTATTATTCAAGGCAGAAAATGTAAAGAAGCATGCGACACTGGTAAGACAGGCCAGGTGAGACTCGCACAGGCACAAAATCAAAGACTACAGAGATGACCGAACCAAAGCCTCCTTGGAGGAGCACTTTCCCAAACCAGAACAATGAAAGGGAATGTGTAAGCAATCCAGGAATGCAAAACTTTGGAAGTTAAAATGCTCAGACACTTTGGAAGGAACACAGAAGATCTCAGCCCTAGGTTTCCTAATCCAGTATGAGCCATAAAATTATACTGCCAGGCACCTTCTGATCACCCATCAGCACCTTCCCCCTCCTCGGTCTTGAATGCCTTTTGTGATTCACTTTTGTTTTTGGCAATATCAGCCTTTGCTCATTCCATTCTGACATGAGGAAGGGAGTAATAACCCTCGCAAGTTTGGTCAAGAACTATAGTTAGTCCAATAAAAAAAAAAAAAGTATCACCTTTTTTGTTTTTACTTTTCCATTGTACAAACGAACAAAATCTGAAAAAATGTCAGTATTATAAAATATTAAGTGGTGGCTCTGTGAAAGGTAAGCAAACATATGCAAAATGTCCCTTAATCATGTGAGTTTAATGAGTGTGTGGGAAGAGGGAAGCAGTTATGGATTTAGATGTAAAAAAACAGCCAAGGGCATAAGTCGGAGCATGAGTGATTCCAGAGCAGGTACTCGGGCACATGTGACTGCCAATAATAAATTTAGCCAGAAGGAGTAGACTCGGGACACAGTAGGCCTCTCTCCTGACCTGGATGTGGCTTTATAGTGGGAGGAAGGTGAATATAAGTGAAATTTGACCTCTTCTAGGTTTAGGCACACTGAAATATAATTCCAGGTCTCACAGCAGGAGTCACGGGTAAGTAGGGAAGGCGGGAGAGGTGGCAGTTGAGAGTGAGCGCCCAGCTCTTCCCAGTCTCGGCATCACCCGGAAACAAACCCCCTTCTAAGAAGGATGTGGGAGCAGAATCGTCTCAGCAGGAAGTGTAAGCAGTGCATGGTTCACATCTGGTTGAGAAAAGACTTTAGTCTCTTGAGTTCAATCAGCCCATGTTTGGGCCTTGGCCAATAAAAATCTACCTGTGGTGATTCATAGGGAAGTGAAAAAAAAAAAGGTAAATATCATGGACCTAAAGTCCATCTTTTCTTAGCAGAAAATTCCTTCCCAGCTCTTTAAGGGCAATTGAAACAAATCACTGGATCAGCATCTATCAATTAGAATCACACTAAATTGGAAATTTCATTATTGGCTTTGCCCTCCAGAAAACACTTTTTTTAATCTTTTCTAGAATGAATTGAGCTCCCTACAGTGACTTACCAGGGAACCCCTTCCATGGGACTGTCCCTGTTCCCTGTAGTGACTCATGGCAGAGCCATGGTAAACTGCGCAATCCCAGTCCATGCCTGGAAATCTGCAGGAGAGCTTGGATGTAATCCAGTGACCAGTACAGGCATTTCCCATCCACTCACTTTCCCCTCTCTTTCTGGGCACAAAGCACCCTGCAGAGGTACCCAATTAAAATCTTGCCTTTTTTTTTTTTTTTGGTTCTAATGATTCTCTTTGGTTGGGATTATATTATTGTTGTAGCTGGAAAAAAAAAAGGCCAGGATTAATTCCTAGCAATATTTTATCAGTCTCTCTCTTTTTTTTACTCCTCCTTCCATGTGCTTTGTTCAGCATGGGGGCTGAATCAATGCACTGAGTGATACTGTCTTTGGAAACTATCTCCTGTTCGAATACAAATTAGCAGGGGAAGCCAAGACGAGTGAAGTCCTATTTGCCATAGGGAGGAGCAGAGCAGAGGATTTTATGAAACCGCAAGAGGGGTACGCATAGATCCAGGAGAATTTTTCACCATACCTGACTGGAGCAGCTAAATACAGATCCCGAAGCTCATCACATTAAATCCAGTACTCTGGCAATAACTGGGAGCTTCTTTGGGCAGCAGCCATGTTTTGTAGGGGAGCAACCCAAAGAGGAGAGGTGAAACATTTTATGAAACATCATCCAGTAAGAGCACTGCCACCATCTGGATTATTACTGATAGAAACAGGCTGAAACCCCATGCAGTAACTATCATGCAGGCGCTCTCCGAACTCTGCTATTATTAAACTGTGTGACCTGCCACCTGTTCAGCACAGACCTCGCCAGCATTTTTACAGAAACCTTCAATCTGTGTCCAGGGAGCTTTAGCAAGTCGGTCCCTGTTCTCCTGGTACTATTGTCCTAGAAGTGTCTCGTATTTCCTAGCTGCACAATGAATGCATACCAAGCTGTAGGAAAAACACCATCCTTCTTCGCTCTTGTGCTTTCCTAGGATGAATTACCTAAAAAACCAGCGGGCTAATATTTTTTTCTCCTACTAATGTAATACCAGCAGATAACAGATTTTTAGGGATGTTTTTATTCTTACCTTGTGCCATTGTGTGGCCTGTTGTGCGGGAAGTGATGAGCTGAAGCCCTAGAATATTGTACCTGCAAAACATAAAATGAGTATTGTAAAGCCTGCAGCTTTCATATTTCTCTGGCAAGCCAGGTGGCTTTTTCTTGTCAAACCTTTTGTTGCAGCTTGCCTTATTTTTTTTTTTGCTCAGATTCTAGCCTCTTAGGTTTTAGGGTCTGGGCCGGTGCTAGAATATTTGGTTCCCTAAGTGACCCTTTGGTTATGCACCCTACTCCCCAACTTCCTCCTATGGCTGCAGCGACTCCAGCACAACACGCCTTTTTTTTGGCAGAGCTGGCTCCGTCACTGCACCTCTCTGGACCTTGCACTAGCAGGATTTTGCTGCTTTAGGTGACCACCTTCTTTGCCTAATGGAAGAAATGGCCTGGTCAGGGAGGCTTATATAAAACAGCAAAAGAAACTCCATGCTGGGTCAGAGCGAGGTCCAACAAGCCCAACAGCCCGTCCCGGACAATGGCCAGTTCAGGTCACAAGTACCCAGGCCAGGCAGAACAGAAGAGTAGGCAAAGGGTACCTGAGAAAAGGGGACAGGAAAGGAGGATGCAGTACCACACCTTCGGGTAATTCTTACGCTGGTGCAGCGACTAATGTCACCACCTATAGAATCAGAGAGATTCTCCAGGTCCAAGACAGGATCTCAAAATTCATTTCAAGAGTTCAGTATTTTTTTTCAGCAAAATATTTAAAGCAGTGATTTAACAAAACTTGATCAATACTCTGTTGAAATGTAGTGTCTGGTATATAGTGAAGCAGGAAGGTGTGGTGTTGCCAATGATCTGGGGGTCTTGGGGCAGAGTGTGCTGTCACTAAAGATCTGGGACTCCCAAATGAGCCTCATCCCGGGATTTTTGGGCAGTGTTGGATATCATTTTGGATCTGGGGTTTTTCTTAGGGCAGCGTGTGAGGGCATTGTGGGTCTGAGGTACCCAAATTGGCCCCATCTATAAAGGAGAGACAACTTCAGGTGAAGTGAAAACTCAAAATTTCTGCCAAAAAAAAACAACAAAAAAGAAAGATACGCTTAAAAAACCGAAGATCAAAAAGGCTATCACCTGCATGACAACCAGTTTCTCGGCTAATAATGTGCATAACTGCAGTTATTGAAAGAGGGGCAGGTCTAAATCCCCCCCCCATGCACTGTGCTGCAGAGCTATTCCTGCATGGTCTCTACAGTAAATCTCCAACAAAGCTCATGCCTTTTCCAAGTCTCCCTAAGTTCTGTTCACCAGCCACGTTAATTATCCTCTGCCTCCTCCCCCATCAGGGCTCGCACACGTGCTTTCCCCTTTTTTTTTTAACTACCCCCGACCTGTGGTCACCGGATCTCTGCAGCTGCCAGCGCTCTCCTAAGCACTTCCTTTTCACAACGTGCACGGCCGGATAACGATCAGCCCAACGGACGGCAGCCCTACAGATCTCGTACAAAGGGCTCCCGATGCCAACCTCGGTCTTCCCTGCTCTACGCGCCGTGCAGCCCTTAATAACAGGCCGCGGGTCAGGCAATCACTCTCCTCTCCCCTCACTCTGACGTGAACGAGTTGGAAAGGGAGGCCTTGCCAGACGATCGAGCTGAGAACTAGCTTCTGTCCTCTTTTTTTTTTCTCTCTCTGTTGCATGTTCAGTATCCCAGCAGCAGGTGTGCCAGGCAGTACTTTTCCTTCCAAGGCACTAAGTGGAGGGAAGATCCTGTGTCCTGGTAGAAGCAGGATGTCCGCCAGTGCCAAGGGCAAGAGAGTGGGAAGTTCTCAGGTACCAGCACCACTTCTAAGCGTTTTACTGCACTCATTCTCCATTCCTGCCAGAAACCACAGAGCAGGGCTATTTTTCTCCCTTCCTGTCTCTCAAGCTCATCGGGCCACAGAATTTCAAAGCTTGCTTTGAACATATTACATATTATCGGACCTCCACCCCCCAAAAAAAACCCCACCTCATCATGCCGTCACAGTTCTCTAACGTTTGCAAAAGCCAGCTTTAATTATGTCATTAAATGCAATGTGAGGATTTTTCAATAATGCTCACTAAACTTGCCCAAATAAGATAACGGTGCTGCTCCCTGCTATTTCTCAGGTCATGTATAAGTATGTCCTATGTTTTTTCTCCCTGTTGAAATGAGTTTTGCTTCCGATTCCTGTGCGGGGCATTAACTGCTCTCCCACAACACAAGGTCCAGTTTGAGTGCTAGGAGACAGACATGCTCTGTGACTTACCAGCCTTGCTGTCCTCTGCTCTACCTGCCCAGGGAAATCCAGTCTCCAGTTATTAAATGCACAGCACAGACACAAATACCTCCCTCTCTCTCCACCTCTCTTCCCCTCCCAGAGAGGATGGAAAAAAAAAAAAGACCAGCCTTCCAATCAGAGACAGATCAAACTAATCTCATTTACAAACTTCCTCTTTCCGAGGAGTCAAAGGCATTTTCACTTTTGATATGAGTGGCTGTGTGGGTCCTGCCTCTCTTTTCTTGCCTTCTGTTTAAGCGTCTTCACAAGACCCGGCCTGAAATCGTTCTGGATGGATTGAGATGTTATTTTATTAACACGGGAATTTTTTCTTAGGAGTGGCAGTTAAGAAGACTGCTCTCTATGTACCCGTTTCTCTTTGAGCAGCATCAGGTGCCAAGTCAGGGCTCAGCAGTCAGCGATTGCCACATCAGCCTAGGCAGAAAGCTCCTTCTCCTTTTGTCCCCTCCTCCCATATGCATACACAAACACACACACACACACACCTCTCCTATCCCTGGCTTCACAAACCCTGCATGTGTAACCTCACACACCTCTCCTATCCCTGGCTTCACAAACCCTGCATGTGTAACCTCACACACACACACACCTCTCCTATCCCTGGCTTCACAAACTCTGCATGTGTAACCTCACACACACACACACCTCTCCTGTCCCTGGCTTCACAAACCCTGCATGTGTAACCTCACACACACACCTCTCCTATCCTTGGCTTAACAAACACTGCATGTGTAACCTCACACACACACTTCTCCTATACCTGGCTTCACAAACACTGCATGTGTAACCATACACAAACCTCCCCTTACAGACTTCTGAACCCCACATGTGTTACCATGCTGACACATGTTTCATTCCAGCCTTCCAAACACTTCGGGGCGGATTTTAAAAAGCATTTACATGCGTAAATCTGGGTTTTACGCATGTAAATGCACTTTACTTGAGTAAGTGGGTTTTTGAAGATTGCTACAATATATGCCATTGAATTGTCCATAGGATTTACTCACATAAATGCACTTTACGTGAGTAAATAGCGTTTGAAAATTGCTACAATAGTAGTTACATTTATGCGCGTAACTCCTTTTGAAAATTACCCCCTTCATGTGTAACCGTGCTGACATATACAGTGACACAACCCCCACCTGTCCCAAGCCTCTCAAATGCTTTATGTGTAACCAAATTGACACACATGCCTCCCAAATGTCACCAATGCTCAAACGTGTAAATAACACACTGATGCATACACCCTTCCAATAAATCTCAAATGCTCTATGTGTAGGTAATGCACTGACCTGAAATGCTTCTGTCAGTCTCAGTTTGGAAGTATTATTATTTTTTTCCAAAAGTGCTTAAAATCTTCCAAATTTGTGTAAGGAACTGACTTTCAGAACATGCTCTCTTTTATTAGACTGCAGGGTCTTATTCTGACTTCCAACATCATGAAAACACTTCCAGATTTGAGTACAAAGCGTAAGTGAACCCCGTTGACCTGTAAAACACAGGAAAAGCATTAAGAACTGAATTCACAACATGTACTGTCCCCGCACTGCTCCAGTGTTATACTGTGGCAACTCTCAGCCCTGGCTGTCTTGTCCCTTCTTAGGAGACAGTGAATGCCCTCACCTGTTCAAACACTGGGAGAAAATCTTTCCAATACCAATCTCTTTTGATATTTAGATACTTTTCCATCAAAAGGAGCATAGGAAGCAGAGAGAGACTTTAAACTGAGATCTCAGTAATTTTATGTGAAGTTGACGTGTCAACATGTACTGAAACAAGAATCCAGCTGTTTCATCGTCTGTTTTACTCTTCTCCCTGTCATCCCTTCCAGGCAAGTAAGCTCAGGTCAGGCATGAGGTATACTGTGATTTTAATAAAGAATTAGGGCTGGTATTCATACTCAGGCTTTGTTATTCTTGCCTCCTCTTGAGCACAGGATTACTGATCCAAGAGGTGTGTGAATGACCCATTATCTCAAGGCTTTCTTTAGAAGGGGCTGCTTCATGGATCATTTGATCACAATTTAGGCTCAGGAGTGGGCTGGCCTTAAGGTTCTAGAAGGACCAGTTGAGTCATGCAAGGCTGCTTGGGAACTGTAAATCAGGAAAAGACCACACAATCCTTAAATGTAGACCTAGTCCTGCAATGACTTGGCTAAGTGAGTTGGGAGGGATATAAAATACGGAGAGGGGTAATCCCCAGGTAGCTGTGAATAAGGACTCATGATGCAGTATCCCAGGCCCAGTTCTAACTGAGCTGAAGGCCCCAAAATAGTCTTTCCCTGTACGTACCCGGATCAGTCCAGGACAGCTGGGTTTTGCCTCCCCTCCAGCAGATGGAGACAGAAAAGGACTTTGCGGACTCTGTCCTATACCCCTGAGGTGCCACCTAGTGTCTGCCATTTTCTGGCAGATACTAGGTGGCACCTCAGACACAAAACCTAGTGTCTGATAGAGGTGCTGATTTTAGGGTTGGATTTGGTCTGACTTTAGTTTCTTAGTGCTTGATTTTACAAGGGAAGTTTAGTTGAGGGTCCCTTTAAATTAAAAAAAAAAAAAAGAAGAATTATTAGAATAGTACACGGACAGTTGTGAGTAGCCTCCCAGGGGGTTGGAAGGTCCTGGTGGGACCATCCCCCCTGGTATTCGAGGCTGGAGAGCAGAGTGTCGGAGACCCTGAAACTGCCACGGCGAGGGGTGATACCGGGAGTCCCGGCTCACTCACCCTCAGCCAGCCTGTCTTCAGCCAGGTAAAAAAAAATAAATAAATATATATATATATATATATACACAAAACTACCCCAAACTAATTTTTGGAGAAAAAGGGAAAAAGCACTTTATTTTTCAGACAGATGCAAAAACATCAAAATTTTCAATTAAATAAAAAGTTTATTAATTTCAAATCTGCTAAAACAGATTTACTTCAGTTTCAGATTTATTCTAAAAACATTAATATTTCATTAGAACTCCTAATCATAGCTCCAAAACCATATACACCATATACACCAATAAGATCTATATAGCCCTGTCTGAAAAATAAAGTGCTTTTTCCCTCGTGGCTCCAGAGTGGCCGCGGCGCCCGTGGTTTGCGGACCTCTTGAATCTGGCGGTAGACGGTGCACTGAGGTTTCGTCCATCTCCGACTCTGTTGCGTCAGGGCCCAGTTTATTTTGCAGAGGCAGATCGCTTTTGTCTTGCAGCATGGCTTATGAAAGGCGTAGGTTTACTCATAAGCATGGCTTATGAAAGGCGTAGGGTTACTCGTGTGCGGTGGTGACCACGTTCTTGCGTTCCTGTAAAACCTCTACCTCTATGGCGTACATTAGAGTTTGGGGAGTGTTTGAGTCCTGGTGCATAGACCACCAAGTTCAACCATCTAGGGCGTCAATTCCAGAGATCCTGGATTTTTTGCAGGCAGGTTTAGCCAAGGGGTTGGCGTTCAATTCCCTGTGTGTGCAGGTGGTGGTCCTTGGCTGTTTTTGAGGCAAGGAGTTGCGTTATCCTCTCATCCAGACGTGGCATGTTTTTTAAGAGGAGCTAAGCATCTACGTCCTCCAGTTAGGAGCCCTTGTCCCTCGTGGAAGTTTAATTTGATGCAGAGGGCACTGTGTATGGCCCCTTTTGAGCCTTTGAAGCGAGTGACCCTGAAGGATCTGACCTTGAAGACAGTTTTTCTGGTGGCTATTTCATCCGTGATTAGGGATAGGGAGAGGGGTAATCCCCAGGTAGCTGTGAATGAGGGCTCATGATGCAGTATCCCAGGCCCAGTTCCAACTGAGCTGGAGGCCCCAAAATAGTCTTTAAAAAATATATATATTTTTTTTGTAAATGTTATAGAACTTTTATAGCCTACCCTTTTCAGAATTTTAGCTGTAATTGTTGCTATTCTGTTATATCTGTTATGGTCCATAGCCATAACAAGCACATTCTCAAGATTATTCTGTTAGATAAAGTTTTCAATCAGTTTCCCTTGTCTTTTTGTTATTGTATGGTTTCCAAAATATCCTGGCAGAAACCGGTATACTGATCTGTGATCTATAATAACAGTAAACAATTTCACAATTTATTTTCAGAATTGTAAATCATATTTCTGCCATTTGTATTTGCTTTGTTGTCATTATGGCAATGGAAATTTAAAAAGAAAACCCAAAGGACTATTTTAAATCTGTAGTAATGACAGAGTCAACAATAGTGGTTTATGTAAAGTTTACTGCTGAACTGGTCAAGCTTGAGAGCCAGATGTATTAAAGGGTTTTTCCCATGTCTATGGAGAAAATATTCAATACATCTGTTCCTTAATCTTCATAATGTAATATAGGACAGTCTAGACCATAATTTCCGGGCTGAATTTGTAATCCCTGTCCACCTCTGCTTAGGTGTGCCATGGGATGTAGCATGCTCCCAATGCAGATCCATTAACTCAACACAAACGAAGCAAGAGGCAATGTCTGATGAGTGGGAACGCAGAGCTTGCACATGGGCAGGAGGAAGCTTGGGCAATCAGTTGCCACACATGGATACTTAAGTCTAAAGAATGGTTTCTGGATTAGGCTCTACAGTTGGCAGATATCAAGGGAACACGATGAGAAGGAGGAAAGCAGGAGGCAGCAGGTTCTGGAAGTTAGAATTTGCCCACCAGAGCTGCACTTACAGCCACAGTAAGGGCTGAAGGGGTGTTAGAGAAGGAAGGGGGAAAAAAAAGCATCCACTTTTGATAAAATTAACAGGGGTTTAGGGGTGTGCAGCCCCCAAAAGGTTTGTTTCTGGGAGAGAGTGGGGTTTGTTTTATTATTCAAGTTGCCTTTTTTTTTTTTTCTAATTTAGTGTGTGCTATACATTAAAAACAAAAGCAAAATGAAATTAGAACCAAATTTTGTTAACATTTCTTTTTGTTTGGATTTCAAATGATGGAAAACAAGAACTGCTTGTCTCGCTGGAGTTTTCGTATCGTTTGAAAATGAAAGCACATCCTTACAAATGAAGGGCCCCCGAGTCCGTTCCCTGGGCAATAATAAGGATGTCCGTGCAGCTTGCAGTCCCAATATTGTTAAATGGAACCTCTCTGTGGAGTTTCCTTTTGAATATTTGGCAGGTGAGGGGAGGAGGAGAACAGCAAGTGCTTTGTACCTGTGTACTTAAGTCACCTGCTTTGAAGCAGGTGCAAAATTCCCTGCAGAAAGCACGTGCAGATTTCCAAATGAGATCCCCACTTGTACTTACATCACCCCCAGTGCCACCCGCTTCCACCATGTTTAAAAGCCTGCATGCCATCATCTAGCTCTCATTCAGGCCGATTTAAAAAAAAACCAAACTGCAGGAGAGCCAGCGCTTCGAGGAGAGGGTCCGCTCTCCCGACGCGCGCCCTGGCACCTCTCCTGGGCGTGCGATACAGTATTTAAATTAGTGCCGGCACTGAGGCGCTAGGGACACTAGCGCGTCCCTAGTGCCTCCTTATTAGCGGAAGCGGCGGCTGTCAGTGGGTCTGACAACCGATACCTAATTTTACCGATGTCGGTTGTTGAACTCGCTGACAGCCATGGCTTCGGAAAACAAACGCCGGCAAAATTGAACGTCCGTTTTCCGGGCCGTGGGCAGATTTTTTTTTTTTTTAAAGAAGTTTGTTTTTTTTAAATTTCTGGGGCCTCCGACAATATCGCTATGATATTAAGTCGAAGGGGGTACAGAAAAGCAGTTTTTTCTGCTTTTCTGTACACTTGCCCGGTGCCGTCTGAAATTAAGGCAGGCATTAATTTCTGAGAGTAAAATGTGCGGCTTGGCTGCACATTTTACTTTCTGTATCGTGCGGGACTAATTAATAGGCTCATCAACATGCATTTGCATGTGATGAGCGCTATTAGTTTTGGGGGATTGACCGTGTGTTTTCCACGCGCTATTACCCCTTACAGTATAAGGGGTAATAATACCAAACGGGCTAAATGGTGCACTCAGCTGAGCGCACCGTTCTATATTGGCCTGATTTTTAACTGCGTTCAGGGAGAGGAGCCAATAGTCAAACTCTCAAACTCTGTTTTTATGCAGGTAAATATGCGTTTTACGCATGTAAAATCTTGATTATTGCCCCCCTTTATTTCTATGGGAAAAAGCTCAGTGAATTAGGCCCTAGGCCTTCTGACCCCTCCTTCTGTCAGGAAGTATAAAGAGCAAAACAATTTTAGTAAGGAATACTAATGCCTGGCAACAACTGAGAGTTGCTAGAAGAAAGATTTGGGGAACAAAAAGAAATCTGAATCTCCCATTGAAATGCAGGAAGAGAAAAGTGTCAGGAAGAGAAAAGTGAAGAATGGTAAGTGAGATGAAGACTCCCCTGAAAGGCTTATGGTGAGTCTTTGCAACACTGGCTCTGCTTTTCCCCTCACTGGCACTCCTTCCCACTCTGGCTCTGGTTCTCCCTTTCTCTCTCTCTGGCACTCCTCCCCTCTCTGGCTCTGGCTCTCCCTTTCTCTCTCTCTGGCACTCTTCCCCTCTCTGGCTCTGGTTCTCCCTTTCTCTCTCTCTGGCTCTGGTTCTCCCTTTCTCTCTCTCTGGCACTCCTTCCCTCTCTGGCTCTGGTTCTCCCTTTCTCTTTCTCTGGCTCTGGTTCTCCCTTTCTCTCTCTCTCTGGTTCTGGCTCTCCCTTTCTCTCTCTCTGGCTCTGGTTGTCCCTTTCTCTCTCTCCCTCTCTGGCTGCAATTCTCCCTCACTCTCTGATACTCCTTTCCTCTCTGTCTCTGGTTCTCCCTTTCTCCCTCTCTGTCTCTGGTTCTCCCTTTCTCTCTCTCTGGCTCTGGCACAGATTCTCCCTCTCTGGCTCTGCTTCTCCATCTCCCTCTCTGATACTCCTTTCCTCTCTGGCACTGGCACTCCTCCCCTCTCTGGCTCCGGTTCTCCCTTTCTCTCTCTCTGGCTCTCCCTTTCTCTCTCTCTGGCACACTCGTCTCCCTTTCTCTCTCTCTGGCTCTGGTTCTCCCTTTCCCTCTCTCTGGCTCTGGTTCTCCTTTTCTCTCTCTCTGGCACTCCTCCCCTCTCTGGCTCTGGTTCTCCCTTTTCCTCTCTCTGGCATTCCTCCTCTCTGGCTCTCCCTTTCTCTCTCTCTCTGGCACTCCTCCCCTCTCTGGCTCTGGTTCTCCCTTTCTCTCTCTCTGGCACTGGTTCTCCCTTTCCCTCTCTCTGGCACTCCTCCCCTCTCTGGCTCTGGTTCTCCCTTTTCCTCTCTCTGGCACTCCTCCCCTCTCTGGCTCTCCCTTTCTCTCTCTCTTTCTGGCACTCCTCCCCTCTCTGGCTCTGGTTCTCCCTTTCTCTCTCTCTGGCACTGGTTCTCCCTTTCCCTCTCTCTGGCACCCCTCCCCTCTCTGGTTCTCCCTTTCCCTCTCTCTGGCACTCCTCCCCTCTCTGGCTCTCCATTTTCCTCTCTCTGGCACTCCTCCCCTCTCTGGCTCTCCCTTTCTCTCTCTCTCTGGCACTCCTCCCCTATCTGGCTCTGGTTCTCTCTCTCTCTGGATCTGGTTCCCCCTTTCTCTCTCTCTGGCACTGGTTCCCCCTTTCTCTCTCTCTCTGGTTCTCCCTTTCTCTCTCTATGGCACTGGCTCTCCCTTTCTGTCTCTCTGGCACTCCTCCCCTCTCTGGCTCTCCCTTTCTCTCTCTCTCTGGCACTCCTCCCCTATCTGGCTCTGGTTCTCTCTTTCTCTCTGGCTCTGGTTCTCCCTTTCTCTCTCTCTGGCACTGGTTCCCCCTTTCTGTCTCTCTGGCACTGGTTCTCCCTTTCTCTCTCTCTCTGGCACTTCTTCCCTCTCTGGCACTTCTTCCCACTTCTTCTCTCCCTTTCTCTCTCTCTGGCACTTCTTCCCACTCTGGCTCTGGTTCTCCCTTTCTCTCTCTCTGGCTCTGGTTCTCCCTTTCTCTCTTTCTGGCACTGGTTCTCCCTTTCTCTCTCTCTGGCTCTGGCACAGATTCTCCCTCTCTGGCTCTGCTTCTCCCTTTCTCTCTCTCCCTCTCTGGCTGCAATTCTCCCTCTCTCTCTGATACTCCTTTCCTCTCTGTCTCTGGTTCTCCCTTTCTCTCTCTCTGGCTCTGGTTCTCTCTTTCTCTCTCTCTCTGGCACAGATTCTCCCTCTCTGGCTCTGCTTCTCCCTCTCCCTCTCTGGCTGCAATTCTCCCTCTCTCTCTGGCACTGGCTCTCCCTTTCTCTCTCTTTGGCACCGGTTCTCCCTTTCTCTCTCTCTGGCACCCCTTCCCTCTCTGGCTCCACTTCTCCCTTTGTCTCTCTCTCTCTCTGGGTGCAATTCTCCCTCTCTCTCTGGCACTCCTTCCCTCTCTGGCTCTGGTTCTCCCTTTGTCTCTCTCTGGCACTCCTTCCCTCTCTGGCTCTGGTTCTCCCTTTGTCTCTCTCTCTCTCTCTGGGTGCCATTCTCCCTCTCTCTCTGGTACTCCTTTCTTCTCTGGCTCTGGTTCTCCCTTTCTCTCTCTCCCTCTCTGGCTGCAATTCTCCCTCTCTCTCTGATACTCCTTTCCTCTCTGTCTCTGGTTCTCCCTTTCTCTCTCTCTGGCTCTGGTTCTCTCTTTCTCTCTCTCTCTGGCTTTGGCACAGATTCTCCCTCTCTGGCTCTGCTTCTCCCTCTCCCTCTCTGGCTGCAATTCTCCCTCTCTCTCTGGCACTGGCTCTCCCTTTCTCTCTCTCTCTGGCACCCCTTCCTCTCTGGCTCCACTTCTCCCTTTGTCTCTCTCTCTCTCTGGGTGCAATTCTCCCTCTCTCTCTGGCACTCCTTCCCTCTCTGGCTCTGGTTCTCCCTTTGTCTCTCTCTCTCTCTGGGTGCAATTCTCCCTCTCTCTCTGGCACTCCTTCCCTCTCTGGCTCTGGTTCTCCCTTTGTCTCTCTCTCTCTCTCTGGGTGCCATTCTCCCTCTCTCTCTGGTACTCCTTTCCTCTCTGGCACTGGTTCTCCCTCTTTCCCTCCATCTCTGGCATTTCTTCCCTTTCTGCCTTTCCATTCAGTCCTGGTTTGCCTCTCACTACATTCATGGATTTCTGGTTCTTGTTTGTTAAGAAATTGGAACTACAAGTCCATGCAAGCAATAAAAATGCCACCAGGCCTGGCACAGTTGCTTCCTACAGACATGGGACTATATGGCACTGGTAACCCTGGAAGGACATAAGAACATAAGACTGGGTCAGACTGAGGGTCCATCAAGCCCAGTATCCTGTTTCCAACAGTGGCCAAGCCAGGTCACAAATACCTGGCAGCATCCCAAGCGGTAGACAGATTCCAAGCTGCTTATCCAAGGAAAAGCAGTGGATTTCTACAACTCTACCTTATCAATGGTTAATGGACTTTTCCTCCAGGAACTTGTCCAAACCTTTTTTAAACTCAGCTACACTAACAGCTTTCACCACATCCTCTGGCAATTAATTTCAGAGCTTAATTATGCATTGCGTAAAAAAATATTCTCTTGTACTTGTTTTAAATGTACTACCTAATAACTTCATTGTGTGTTCCCTGGTCTTTGTACTTTTTGAAAGAGTAAACAACCGATTAATGTTTACTCGTTCCATTCCACTCATTTTATAGACCTCTATCGTATTTCACCTCAGCCATCTCTTCTCCAAGCTGAAGAGTTCAAACTTCTTTAGATTTTCTTCATAGGGGAATTGTTCCCTCCACTTTATCATTTTGGTTTCCCTTCTCTGTACTTTTTCGAATTCTGCTATATCTTTTTTTGAGATGTGGTGACCAGAACTGCAAACAATACTCGAGATGAGGTTGTACCATGGAGTGACACAGAGGCATTATGATATTCTCTGTTTTATTCTCCATGCCTTTCCTAATAATCCCTAGCATTTTGTTTGCTTTTTTAGCTGCTGCTGCACACTGAGCAGAACATTTCAACACATTTTCAATGACGACACCTAGATTCTGTGGTGACTCCTAATGTGGAATCTTGCTTTTTTGTAGCTATAATTTGGGTTACTCTTCCCCAAGTGCATCACTTTGCACTTGTCCACATTAAATTTCATTTGGCATTTGTATGTCCAGTCTCCCAGTTTTACAATGTCTTCTTGCAATTTCTCACAATCTTCTTGTGATTTAACAACTTTGAATAATTTTGTGTCATCAGCAAATTTTATCACCTTACTTGTTCTCATATGCTTTAATATTCTGGCTTTAGGTTTATACATACACAAAGAAATCTAGATCTGAGCTATAAAAGGTTATTGTCATCTACACACAATAAGAGCGACATCCCCATTTAATTTTTTTTTTCACTTTTAATCCTTCTACTTTGACTATGGTCATTACATCATCATGTCCCCGGTGGGGTTGGGTGGCAGGACATTAACCGCCCATATGATAAAGGGTGGACCACTCTGCTAGGTCTTGCTTTAGCATGGGAGGCTTGTGTACCCTGCCGCTCCTAATGTAAACTTGAAATTAGCTTTTCAACCACTTCTTAATTACATTCAATGGCCCTTGGAAAATAAAATGATCGCATCATCGTCTGAGGGAAAATGAACCGCATAACCATTCTTAAGTTACACCAACTGGCAGAAATGAAACAAAAATCCCGTCAGATTGTCGGTTACACTGTAATTTGCTGTTTGGCTGCTAGCTCCACTCCTGGGCTACAAGGAGGCAGGCTGGGAAGCCAACGCATGAAATCTGAGAGGATTAATAAGGACTCCCTTGCTCTGTTGAGTAGCGTTGTTTGAGGCTGCAGGTGTTCATTAGGATTTTCCACTTTTTTTTTTTTTAAACCATTCACTCCCTCCCCCTTCTCCCAGGTCACTTTACAGCAAAGCACAGCAGAGCAAGAACAGGGTCCCCTCCTCAGCTAGGCCTGCAGCAACCTAGCAACTAAGGACTCTCCGCTTCCCTGGAGACATTTCCAGGTGCGGACCGGGCAAGCATAGGACTCTACTTTCTCTCCCCTCCCAGCTTCAGTTGATATTGGTACTCATTGGTAGCCTGTTGACTTAGCCTTTGATCATCCCTCTATATTTCCACCTGACAAAAGGGATGGTGTTCCAGAAATGCATGTCCCATGGGTTATTGTGCAACTAATTATAGTTCAAACTATTAGGGTTATTCATCAAAATGCATTATGGCATTAAACACACCCGATAACGCAATGGTTAAAGCCATAACGTATGCAATAAGAACATTAACGCACGGCATGAATGCAAATTTTTGGGAGGGTTGGGATCAGGGAGGAGTTTGGGCGGTATTTAGGAAAATGAATGGCGATATCGCACTGTGCGATAGCATAATGCATGCTATTGCACGGTTTTAACACTGCAATTCATGATAAATTTTTTGAATTGCATTTTGGCCATTTCTGGGCTTGGAGCGAGAGAGAGAGAGAGACTAACTGACTCTGGGGAGGGCCTCACAGTATGCAACTATCTATATCTCTATAGGAGGGCCATTTAATAGGTCAAGGTGAGGTGCTGGTTTAGAGTTCAGGGGCTAGTTTCTCATGTAAAGTGAGACATACAAACAGCACAGTACACCTTGGTGAAGATTTGACATCATTTGGAGTGAGGAAAGTCTCACAAAGATGAAATTTTGTACTATGTTATCTCACCCTAGCTTGATGGTACCCTGGTATAGAGTCCATCAAGCTAGGGTGCAACATGGTAGAAATTTCATCTTTGTGAGGCTTTCCTCACGCCAAATGATGTCAAACCTTTACCAAGGTGTACTGTGCTGTTTGTATGTCTCACTCTACATGAGAAACTGGCCCCCTAAACCACTACCAACATCTCACCTATAGAGATATAAATACTTCACTACTATGAAGGCCCTTTAGTTAGTCAGTCTCTCTCTTTCTCTCTGCAAGATGTGAAAAATAGGGATAAGTTTACTGCACCACACGATACTACCGATGTGAAATGGTAAGTTTGCCTAAACATGCCCATTTTTCTTAATGCGGGCGCTATCAATGCGTTAACGCATTTTGATGAATCTAGGGGTATGTTTGAATTTTCATTGCTGCCTGGATTTTAGAGATGCTATGTCATTGATAAGCAAAGATAGGAATACGCTGTTCACCTGAAATACTGGGATAATAAATGGGCTGAGTGGCAAGTCATAGGCTGACCCATAAGATAGGCCAAGGAATGTCCTCGCATTGAAGTTGGTTTTTTTTTCCTCAAGGCAGGCACTCAAAGTCTTAACTGGCTGACAATTCAGAGGCATGCTGCAGCGTGCGGACAACTAACGTAGTTGCCATTGTCCATCGACACGTGACTTTCCGGTTTAATTATTTTGTTGCGTGGAAAAAGCCCCGAAAATTTTGAGGTGGCCTGGTGCTTTCCATAAATACACACAGACTGCTAATTAATAGGAAAATGTAATACAGCACTGGGATCAATTACAGAGCAACAGGTCTTCCTGGTGATGTTTTGCTGGCAGGGTCTCCCAGGGTCTCTGGAGAGGCCCTTTTCAAATTATTTTAAGAAAACAAAGTATATTTCACGGAGTGGAGCAGGAGCAATTGGCAGCACTTCACTGGGCCTTCTCCACTGAGCACTGCCACTCATGCATGCACTCAGCAGTATCCGATTCTCTTTTTTATTTGAATTTAGAAAAGGTGGGCTTTCCATGTTGTCTCGAGACTGTTTTACTGTTTCGCAGGTCAGTGAAATTTAATCAGCGGAAGTTTCCAGATCCTTGTGCACTATAAAAAAAAAAAAATCATATTTCAGTCAGCTTTAATATCTTGCTTTTTAAGACAATATGTCCCAATAATATAAGAATTGAAAATAGGATTACAAGATTTTTTTTAATAGTGTTTTTTAATTAATTTAATTTTAAGATATATTTAGATTTTGAGGCTATTTCATTGTAGCACACTCTGAGTTACATTTGAGGTACCACAGGTATTTCCCTGTCCCCAGATGGCTTACAATCTGAATAAGGGAGAATTTGGATGACAATAAAATAAAAAGTATTTTTTCAATTAACCTAGAAAAGTTTAAGATTAAACTGGCAATAATTTTAATATTTCCAATCTTAACTGAAAATAGGTTCTAAGATTTTTTCTTGAACAAGTTAAAATGACTCACTTCATGTAATTTCTTCTGATTGTTCAGACACGTTAGTGCCAGATCCAAGGATTATGCTAAAATCTTGTCGCAGTGGCTTTTTGCATATTTTTAGCTTGTGCAAGTTTTTTTGCGTGGTGTAAAATGTATGCCTTCGGCGAAATTTGCACCAGTCCAAAGTTGCATATTTTTGTACAATTTTCTACTGCAGTGCAATTTTTTGGTGGATCTAGGGGAAGTAGTATGTAATTTAAAAGATGCAGTTTTCCTGTAGCAAACATTTAAAATTAGATTTAAGCCTTTTTCAAAGAATGTAACAAACCAGATTTTGTAAAGCTGGTTTAATCTGCCTGTCACTTTTTCACACATGCTTTCATGATGAAGACTGTATATAAAGTATGGAAAATGATTTAAATATGTGCACATTACATTTTTCTTCCTGTAAATGAAAGGTTTATTTAGATTATTATGCCTTTTCATTGCTATCTCACGGCAAGTTACAATCAGGGACAGTAAGTATTTTCCCTTTCCCCAAAGGACTAACAATCTAAGGGGCTATTTACTAAAGATTTTCTCCCTTTTTGTGTCTTAGTAAATAGATTGTACCTCAATCATGTCACTCTTTGAAAATGAACATTTTAAATGGTAGTGCTCAAATTTCAATAAGATTGTTGGGATTGACTGTTGTAGGTGGCATGATAAATAAGTAGATGCTAGTAAAATAGTGTAGCTTCTGGCAGGGGCAGATTGGGCTTTGGTCGGTAGGCCAAATCACATGGTTGGTGGCGGTCACAACGGCCTGCACGTCCCTTCTCCTTGACTACCACAGCAGCAGCAGCATGGGCCTGGGACCTCACTGTGCCTCACATGCTCCTCCCCATGCAGCACCGCAGCGGCGGGTAACACTGGCCACATCTTGCAACCTGCGTTTTCCGAGCCAACAGGGCCAAAGAAAAGAGTTGCAGGCCGCTGCAACTAAAGAAAAGAGCTGCTCAGGTGCGGGCCGAAGATGACAGGTGCTGGCTGCCGCCAGAGACCAGGCTGGCAGGGCCAAAGATAAAGCCCAGGCCAGCAGGGTCAAAGATGGGAGTCTCTGGCTGCTGCTGGAGACCAAGACGGCAGGGCCAAAGACTTGAGCTACTCAGCTGGGGGCCGTGTGTGTGTGTGTTAGAGACGGAGGGTGCTTGTGTGTGTGTGAGACTGGGAATGTTCTGTTTAAGTGAGTAAGGGAGCTCCTGTCTGCGTATGTATGTGAGATCTGGAGAGTGCCTCTGTGTGTGCATGTATGTGAGATCAGGAGGGTGCTTGTGTGTGTATGTATATATGTATGTGAGATTGGGATTGTTTTTCTCTGTGTGTAGCGAGTGAGGGAGGGTGCTTCTGTACGGGTGAGAGGAGGGTAATTCTGTGTGTGTGTGAGAGAAAGACTGAACATGCTTCTGGCTGTCTGTGGCTGTGTGAGAGAGAAGGAGCATGCTTCTGCCTTTGTGTGTGAGAAAAGCAGATTGCTTCTGTCAATGTGTATGTGGGTGGGAGTGAGGAAGGAGAAAGTTTATACAACCACTCTCTTTTGCTAATGTATGACAATCTTCAGATGACTGGAAATCGAACATCCCCAGGTATGAAGGGCACAACATTTTTTTAATCATTTTTTATTTATTTTTTTATTTATTTATTTATTTATTCATTCATTTATTTATTTATTTATTTAACATTTTTATATACCGAAATTCATGTAGCAAAGTTACATATCATTTCGGTTTACATTATAACAATTAACAGGCATATAAGAATGCGGTTACATCGAACAGGTAGGATAACTTGGATCAATGAACTGGGGAGTAAATTACAATGATTACGATTAGGTAATAATATTCTATAACTGAAATCTGGCTAAGTAAATAGGGAGTCCTGTTACAAGGATTTTATTTGATGTCTTCCAAATACCAAAACATATTTCAAAACATTAAATTAAAAAATATAGTAGATCTAATAATTAAAAACTATTTGCCAGCCATTTTGAAATATTTATTCATTTTTTTAGTATGCTTTTACTATTATATTTTATACTTCATAGTTTGCTTGATGTTTTATGAGGAATGGTAATGTTTTTGTTTTTCATATACAGTGTCTGGCTTGTTGCGGTTTTCAGCTTGGTTTTTGTCTGTACATTTATTTATATTTTTTGGTGACTAGAATAAAAAATTTTCAGATATGGAGAGTGGTGAATTTAAAATTATTTAGTTATTTGATGTGTCCGCTATTTTGAAATATTGTATTGCTTTTTGGGAAATCTTTTAAACATTTCCCAGTGAGTTTATTTATTGGATGTTCTATTCAGCTGTTTTGAAATATTTGTTAATTTATTTAGTATGGTTTTATTATTATATTTCTTGATTTTATTGTTTGATGTTATGTGTAATGGTTATTGTTTATCCATTGTTGCAGTACATACAGATTCTGGCTTGTTGTAGTTTCCAGTTTAGATTTTGTCTGCATATTTCTAGTTATAGTTTATGATGTCTTTATTCTGTATTTGAGGAGGGTTTGACCTGTATCAGAAAAGATGAGGTAAGCATATGAGCGAGTCAGATACCCCGTGGGCTGGTTTTGAAAAAATTCCCCGGGCTGATATTTTCAAGCAATCCACCCCTGGCTTCTGGAAAGAACATTCAGAATTAAATTGAAGTACAAATTAAAGGCCTGATATACTAAAGCTGTTCTCTCCTTCTGTGTCTACGGGAAAAATGCTTAGTAGACAGGACTCTTAGGCCTGGATTTTCCATTCTTGCAGAGAATGGTGAATCCCGGCGGTAACGGCAGGCCTGCGAAAGCTGGCAGCGATCACACCTCACGGTGTTATCACTGCTGCCTTTTGCACTCAATAGCACCACCATGAAAGGTGGTGCTATTGGGTGCGCTATTGGCGGCAATAACGTGGATTACCTTATCGCCACCAGCGAAGATACCGCTGCGTCCACCTCCTCGCTGCCTGACTCCTCCCCTCCCCGACTTCGCCACCTGCTTGCTAACACATGCGAAAAGGGACTTTTCGCGTGCGATACGAATAGAAAATAACCCCCTTAGATTGCAAACCTTCTGGGGATGTGGAATGTAATCCACTTTGAAGTATCACAAAAAGGCAAAATATAAATAAAATTTATAATAATTTTGTAAGTAAAATATGATGTGTTAATCTGTACATGCTCTTTGTGGAACAGTAAGAGAACACTTTGAAAGGGAGACCATGCCAGGCTGTCCATCCCTACGTTCATCCATCTTTGGATATTGCTGACATATAAATTATCCAATGTTCTACTGATCCTGGGGTTGGCCAATAAATATCAACAAACAGACAAAAAATACAAGGCAAGATCTTTTTATTAGATTAACAATACATTTTTTGACTAGCTTTTGGAAGTTACGCTCACTTCATCAGGACAAAGTGAGCAGGTCAAAGCAAAAGAGCACATTGCTTGAACATTCAAGTGAATCATAGATTAGCTCACAATCGGGCCGATACAGTTAAAGTCTCTGGAGAGCCGGTGAGCGCCCACTCTCCCGACGCGCGCACAGGCCAGTGTCCTGGGCGCATGATTCAGTATCAGCCCGTATGCAAATTAGGGCCCGTGGTAAAAGGAGGCGCTAGGGACACTAGCGCGTCCCTAGCGTCTCCTTTTTGACAGAAGTGGTGGCTGTCAGCGGGTTTGACAGCCGACACTCAATTTTATCGGCATTGGTTCTCGAACCCACTGACAGCCAGGGGTTCGGAAAACGGAAGCCGGAAAAATTGAGCATCCGTCATCCAACCTGAGAGCCGCGGGCAGATTTTTAATTTTTTTTTTTTTGGGGCCTCTGACTTAATATTGCTATGATATTAAGTCGGAGGGTGTACAGAAAAGCAGTAAGCCGGCTGAAATTCTGAAAGTAAAATGTGCGGCTTCGCTACACATTTTACTTTCTGTATCGCGCGGGAATGACTAATAGGCCCATCAACATGCATTTGCATGTTGCGTGCGCTATTAGTTTCGGGGGGTTGGTCACGCGTTTTCCATGCGCTATTACCCCTTACTGTATAAGGCGTAAAAATAGAATGTGGAAATCGCGCGGCCAAACTGGGGCTAACAGTGCGCTCAGCCTGAGCGCACTTTACTGCATCGGCCCATATGTCATTGTGATGTGGAAAAGGAAAAGCTGGGTGAGGGCAAGGGGGGGGGGAGGTGGTGGTGGGGAGCAGGGTGGCAGAGCCTGGGGTTGTAGAAATGATAAGGAGTTGACAGAGAGTAGTGAAATTACTACTTTATAGTGAGTATCCTTAGGTTTCTCTTTTGTATTTCGTTACCCTTGCAAATGTGTTATCAAGAAAGGTAACAAAGGTTTTATCTTTTTTCTGCCTGAGCAATTGAAATTTTTCTTAGAGGCCCCGTAGGCTGGTAACCTATTCCCTTGTCTCCCAATAATATTTAAATCATGATTGTAAATTCTACTAGTGCCTAGGCTGTGTTAAGCCCTTTTTTGGTATATTGCTTATTTGATTATCTTCCTTTATTTCTTATGCCTCTTTGTAAAGTATATACCTGCTTCAAAAGTGAAGCCCTCATATATCTTTTTTCCTTTTTCTTCTCTGTTACTATCAATGTTGGACTCTATGTATTTCTTCCATAAAGAATGTCTTTGGAATTTAAAAATTCAATAACCAATAATTAAAAACAAACAAATATTCAACTCCCAAAGCAACTACTTCTGAATGTGACTCCAAAATCTCTCTACATTTAATGTCGTATAAATATTAATTATAGAGATTTAAAAATAATATATTATACCATTTCAAAATGATTATTTACTTATTCTAAGATGGATTACCTTCTTCAAGGTGCGTGGAATTAATTAGGTGACACACCACGTCTTATTTTGTCTGACAGGCTTTCAGAGCGTGTCCTTTCCCTTTTAAGGACCTTATTATTGTTCATTTGCAAGTAAAAGCCACATTTTTTACACATTAAAAGACTGGCCAGTAGCAGAGGACCCAGATACAGATTCACCTCCCTCGCACAGGATATAGCTGGCATCGACCGCTGTTTTGGAACGCCGAAGGTACTCAAATCTGCCCGAGGCCACACTTAGAGGTGGGGCAGTAAAGGAAATCGCCCCACCCAGGTTATATAGTTCGGGTGCCGGACGCTCCGAGCTGCTGGAGTTTGCACCTCCTGCCGGCAGGGGGCGCTGGGCTGGGCTCTAAGCTGCTCTCTTTCCTTGGATCGGCGGCGGCGGGGTCCTCGTTTGAATGAAAGTGAGTACGGCAGGAAATGGATGACGTGCCCCGGAAAGGTATCCCTCCTGCCGCCCTTGGAACCTTTCACTCGCTTCTCCCGTAGGAACCCTCTCCTGCCCCACAGCAGGCAAGCAGAGCGTGCTAGTGTAGGAGAAGGGGAGGACTTCTGCAGCGCTTTCTCTCTCGCTTCTTTTTAATAATAATGACGCAGATTTAGTGCAGAAGTGGCTAAAGCCTCGATATTATTTCTCCACCTCCGATCTATAGCACACGACTGTTGTACATACTGAGGATACATGATAACCTTTGGTGATAGTTAAGATATAAAGAAAAGAGGGTGCACTTTTCAGTTCAGTTCATCAGAAACGTGCAGTTATCTCTGGGGTGAAAACTCTGGTTAGCAAATATGATGTCTGTAGCATAGATGCCCGTGTTTGGACTAGAAACTCACCTAGCTTCCTCCTTTTCTTCTCCCCTTGTGCCGGTACAAGCCTATTTGGCTCCCAGGTGAACTATTAGTTTTTCACCCACTTCCCTCCGCTCCCAATTTATCTGTTGGTGACCACTCCAGCTCCTTCAGAAAGGCATGGGGTAAACACTGTGGATCCTTAAAGGCTAGAGAATGGAAATGAAGGAAAGGGTGCATGGGGTAACTTGCATGGAGCAACACTTACTACCCTTAACCAGTTAGCTTTATGCTTGTGATGCAACTACAATATTGCTGCTCTCTTCAGTGGGAGGGAAAAGGGGAATTAAATTCAGATGGCAGCCAACACCGGGCCCTGATTTTTATGGTTTGGTTATTGATACACAGACATTAGGAAAAAAGCAAAGCATGTTCAAGCAATATTGTCTGACTTATCAAGAAGGCTGCACACTGTGAAAAATGTTAGCAATACATTTTGTTATGAGTTTAACGGTTGCATGGTTTTGTTTGTAAATATTACTACCCTTAATATAAGGCTTGGGGGTGTCTTTCACGGAGTGGCAGTTACTATCCTTAACAGAAACATGGGGGAAACCTGCATGAGGTGGCAGGACTACCATAAGAAACTTGCTGGGCAGACTGGATGGACCATTTGGTCTTTTTCTGCCATCATTACTATGTTACTATGAATTTTATAGTAATGGCTCTAGGACTGCACTCCCTTCTTTGACAGTGTTGGCTATGGTATTGCACCCCTCTAGACATCACACTGGCAGGATTTTGTTGCCTCCAAAATCTTGGCATTCTAGCCGACCACCTAGTTTGCCTAACGGAAGCACCGGCCCTGCCTGTGGGGTTGGGACCTATTTTTCTGTGTCACCCTAACTTTCTGCCTCCCAAATTTGCTGATTATGTTAGTTTTCCAAATGTTTTGTACCTTTACAGGAGAACTTTATCCTGGCTGAATCAAAAATCTGACTAGGTTGAAATGCTCCCTGCAGTTCTGTTATGCTGGAATGTGGAGCTATGCACCATTAGAGGAAAATAATATTCCTGTTCATACTCAGATCAGTCCAGACTCCTGGGTTTTGCCTTCCTGCCAGAGAAAAAAGCCTCATAGACACCACTGTATAACCTAGTGTGCCACCTGCAGTCCCTCAGTATTTCTTTGTCTCCAGCAGATGGCAGAGGTGTAAAACCTGCAGTCTGGAGAGGGAAAAAGAAAGAAGAAAAGAGTTTTAGCTTTTCTCCCAGGAGGTTGCTAGGTCCTGATGGGGCCATCCCTCCTTGCCTGAGGTGGACGAACAGGAGATTGGTGACCCTTTCGTTTGGCTCGGACCTTATCTCCATGGGGTTTGATAATTGGTGGTCCAGTTTCCTCCCCAAGGAGGAGCCATTGAATCCCACTACAGTTCTGCAGCTTTAGGAAGTGCCAGCTTCAGGGAAGTAACTGCTTTTATTTATTTGTACCGTTAAAGTTTATTGTTTAAAAAAAAAGAAGTGGCTATAGCAATCTGAGCGGGAGGGTGGATTTCCTGCACCGCAAGTGGAGCCGGGGCAGCGGTGACGGCTGGGGGTCCCAGTGTGAAGGGGCTCACCGCAGCATGCAGATCCTGTTGCCATACGATTCCAGCCGGCAAGTAGAGAAAAATGTGCAGCAGCATCAGCAGCAGCTGCTGTTCTTGTGGGGAGTCGTGTAGTTTATGTTCCTGCTTCTTCTCTAGAGGGGAAGGCGGTTTGGGGAGAAGGCTCTTGCTGCAAAACGAGTGTCACGAGGGTTGGGGTCTGCCATAGATGTCTTCCTGACAGTGCAGGAACAGCGGCCATCTTGGGTTCAGCGGCAGCAAGGACCTCTAGGGAGTCAGGGGATTCCCTACCCCCATTATCTTCTGCCGTACAGGCCCTGAGGAAGGGCAGGAAGCTTCTGATGCAGAAGAGGACCTCCTGGGGGAGGACTCTGAAGATTCCTCTGCTTTTTCTTTGAATTTGTGTTGCTCCTGCATAGAGCTTATCTGGTCAGAAAAGCAGCGGAGCTTAAGAGGTCTCCATCCGAGGTACAGCCTGTCGGTGATTTGTGACCCAGGAAGAGACCCAAAGTCTCGAAGAAGAAAGGATCTGCGAGTATCCAGAGGGTTCTGGGGATGACGGCTTGCCCGGGTAGCCCTAGGGAGGACTCTGAGGAATCAGAGGATTCTATCGTGCCAGCAGATGACTCTCCTGACACAAGTACTTATCACGACTTGTCGGATCTGGAAGATGTTCCAGAAGAAGTGCCAGTAACCGAAGGGGACGACCCTAAGGTGGTGCGTATCATCTGCAAGGAGGAGCTGTGGCTCTTGATGCCCTATGTTCTTAAGGAGCTAGGGATCAAGTTCCCACAGGAGGAGTCTGACCAGGAAGATGTAGACCTGGTCAGGTGGATGGATTGAGGAGTCCGGCAAAGGCTTTTCCTTTCCACAAATTGGTGAGGAAGTTGATGGTCAGAGAGTGGGACACTCCTGAAACCGGCTTAAAGGTTGGCAGGGCAATGACTAAAATTGTATTTGTTGCCAGAAGACAACCTCCAGCTTTTAATGCTTCTGAAGGCGGTGATTGAGAAGACTACTATTCTGGTGGCTGGATCAGCTGCACTGAACGATGTTCAAGACTGAAAGTTAGAAATGCATCTCAAAAATAATTTTGAGGTGTCTGTGTTGGGTATACAGACTGTAGTTTACACTAGATTTATGCAAAAAGCATGCTTGTGCTGGGTCCAGCAATTGCAGGCAAAGAAGCCTGTGTCTGCATCTGCACCGAAGCAGGCAGAGCATCTGGAAGCGGCAGTAGGGAGATGTTGCCAGATGCCTTATATGATCTGATCAGAACTTCTTCCAGGATTATGACGTCAGCGGTGTCGATCAGGAAATTTCTTTGATTGAGAAATAGGTCGGTGGATGTCTTTTCTAAATCACAGTTCGGGGCTTTGCTGTTTAAAGTCAAGCTCCTGTTAGGAGAGGACTTAGAGCAACTGGTAAAGCATCTTGGAGAGTCCAAAGGGCATAAATTGCTAGAGGACAGACTGAAGGGTGGAAAGGAGTTCTTCCCTTCTCGTTTTCGTGATAATAGGAGATTTAGGCAGAATAGGGCCCCTTCGTGGACTCTCAGACAAGGCTCAGGCAGAATACAGTCCTGGGGGCAGTCCTTTTGTGGAGGGTGGAAGCCAAACTGAGACAGGGGACTGCTAGGGCCAAGTCCTCACAATGAGGTGAGGCCAGTCCACTCTTCTTTTCTGGTCATCGGGGGGTTGATTGGCTCTTTTTTTCTGAGGAGTGGACCAGAATTACAACGGACCAGTGGGACCTAAATGTGATAAGAGACAGCTACATATTAGAATTTTCTCACCTGCTCCGATATGCATACATTGTTTCCCCTTACGCTCCACTCGCCAAGAAGGTGGCAGCTCAGGGGACTGTGGACTGCTTGTAGCGCCTGAGGGCCATAGTCCTCGTTCCTCTAGGGAAACAGAGAACAGGAAGGTATTCCATTTATTTCATGGTACCAAAAAAGGAGGGCACCTTCAGACTGATTTTATATTTAAAGAAGGTAATTGCAGCTCTCGAGACTCCCTGTTTTTATGGAGACTCTGCGCTCAGTCGTAGCAGCTGTGCGCAAGGGAGAGTTCCTTGCGTCCTTAAACCTGACAGAGGCTTATTTGCACATAACAATCTGACCAGAATATCAGTGGTTCTTACAGTTTGATTCTAGGGAAGCATTTTTAGTTTTGCACACTTCCTTTTGGGTTGGCAACGGCTCCAAGCACTTTCACCAAGGTAATGGTGGTAGTGGCGATATCCTCTGTTATTGGAGGAGTTTCATTTTCCATTCAGATCCCGTCTTTCATGGTGGCTTGGTCGGGCCAGTCTGAGTCGCGGAATGGAGTTGGACGTTCTGAATTGGGTGTTCCCTGTACGTACCTGGATCAGTCCAGACCGTGGGTTATGTCCCCAATCCAGCAGATGGAGTCAGCCAAAACTTTGAGGGGGCGTCACCGTAAGTAGAACTACCCCCTCTGCAGGAGTTCAGTATCTTCTGACTCCAGCAGATGCGAGTAGGGAATTTGGAGTGCTCCCAATTCAGCATAAGCTTTTAACTTTGTCTTTGGCTGCCCTTTCTTGGGCTATTGCCTATTTCTTTTGAATCAGGTTTGAATCAAGTTTGTTTTAAAAAAAAAAAAAAAAAAAAAAGAAGACTCTGATTGAGTTAATTAATTAATTGAGGGGTTCAACTTTGGGGAGGCGTGGCTTACCCTCTGTTTGTGTCTTCCTTGTTTTCTATGCTACAGACGGGGTAAGTTGGTGTTTCTTTTACCTTTCAGCTCCCCAAACTCCCCTGCTACCTCGCGGAGGCCGACAGCACCGGCCTCTCCGCGCTTGCCACATTGTCAGCGGCCATCTTGAGCGCCTCGTGGGCGGCTCGGAAAGGCAGGCAGGCAGGCTTTTCTTCTTGGCGGGTAGTGCGGCCAGGAGGGCCCCCCCGCGCCTTCTTATTCCTCACGTCGGCGGGCAGTGCAGGCCATCGGGCCCCCCCCGCGGCGGCGGCGTTTCGGCTCGCGGGACCCCGAGGCTCACTTTTTTATTCTTTTTGAGCACTTTCGTTTTTCACGGTTTTTTTCGGTGCTGCGATGCCGCGGCCGACGCGCTGCGCGGCTTGCGGCGAACCGGGGTCCCGCATCTCCAGGGAGGGCATCTGTGCCCGGTGTCTTCCCGGGGGGGAAGGCACCTCACAGCCCGTTGCCGATTTCTCTTTTCTAGCGCCTCTGCCAGGACGCCGGGGGCGGGCCCCTCCCACAGGCCTGGCGGGAACGGCGGCCATCTTGAGCGCTCGGCGCCCCGCGGCACCTCAGGAGAGAGCGAATGACAGGGAGTCGGAGCCGGACTCGCCCCCGACCTTGCTGCCGGAGCAGGGCCCGCAGGGGCAGGAGAGCGCGGACGTGCCCCCCTCCAGAGCCCCCGCGGCGAGACCGGGGTTTTCCCCGGAGTTCGTCCTTCTTATGCACACGGCATACCTGCAGGGTCTGGATACACCGGTGGACCCCCCCCCGCCAAGATATGCCGGACCTCGCCTCCGGCTCAGGCCCCCCCCGTTGCGGCGGGAGCGGGGGCCCCTCGTCTTCCCGCACGTGCTCGGGTTTCGCCAGCAACAGGGGGAGCGGCGCCGGACCCAGTGGACCCTGACCCGGACTTCATGGATCTGGGGCAAGGGGACGCCACGACGGAGGGGGACGATCCGCGTACGCTGCGCCTTTTCCAGAGGGAAGAGCTGGACGAGCTCATCCCACGCATCATTCAGGAGCTGGATCTGGATCCGCCGCCTGACCCGCCTGCTCCAGTAGCGCCGGCGGTGGTCACATCCTCAAAGAAAGGAGATCCGGTCCTGGCGGCCCTGCGCCCGAGGGCGCGGGCTTTCCCCATTCACGACTCGTTCCTGCAGCTCCTCACGAGGGAATGGGATACCCCCGAAGCGACTCTGAAAGTGGGTCGTGCCATGGAACGGCTGTACCCGCTACCTCAAGATTTCCTGGATCTCATCAAGGTTCCGAGAGTTGACTCTGCAGTCTCGGCGGTCACGAAGAGGACGACAATCCCGGTGACAGGGGGCACGGCCTTGCGGGATACACAAGATCGCAAATTGGAGATCTTCCTGAAAAGAGTCTTCGAGGTCTCCGCGCTGGGTATGAGAGCAGCGATGTGCAGTTCACTCGCCCAGCGGGCAAGCCTCCTGTGGGTTCAACAACTTCTCACCTCCCAGGATCTGCCAGCGGCGGAGGCCGCCCAGGCGGACAGGTTAGAAGCTGCAGTGGCGTACGGGGCGGATGCCTCGTATGACCTGTTCCGCGTCCAGGCAAGAGCTATGGTCTCGGTGGTGGCGGCCAGGCGGCTGCTGTGGCTTCGCAATTGGGCGGCAGATACGTCTTCCAAGTCGAGTCTGGGCTCCCTACCCTTCAAGGGTAAGTTCCTCTTTGGGGAGGATCTGGACCAGCTCATCAAGTCGCTGGGGGAAAATGCGGTTCACCGCCTCCCGGAGGATAGATATCGCCCTTCCCGGGCGTTTGCTTCGTCCCGGACTAGAGCCAGGGCGCAGCGGCGTTACAGGAACTACAGGCCGGGGGGCTCCAGGCCGCCCGCTTCCCGGTCCCAACCCTGGTCGCGCTCCTTTCGCGGCCGCAGGCCCGCGCGCCCCGCTCTCGGGACAGGTAACCCCTCCTCCAAGTCTTCACAATGATGCCAGAGTCGCCCACTCCACCGTCCCCAGGATCGGGGGGCGTCTGAAGTTTTTCTACAGGGAGTGGGCGCGGATTACCTCAGACCAGTGGGTCTTGGACACCGTAAAGCTGGGTTACGCGTTGGAATTTGTCCGGCCACCGAAGAGTCGCTTCGTATTTTCCCCTTGTGGCTCGGCCCTCAAGCGGCAGGCGGTGCAGTCAACGCTGAACAGGCTTCAGGAGATAGGCGCTATTGCGCCCGTGCCCTTCGGAGAGGTGGGCTTGGGCCACTATTCAATCTACTTCGTTGTGCCAAAGAAGGACGGGTCGTTTCGGCCCATTCTGGATCTCAAGGAGGTCAACAAGTCCCTCCGAGTGCTCCGTTTTCGCATGGAAACGCTGCGGTCGGTGATCGCAGCGGTGCATCGGGGGGAGTTCCTTGCCTCCTTGGACCTCACGGAGGCTTACTTACACATCCCCATTCGGCCGGATCATCACCGTCTTCTGCGATTCAAGATACTGGACCAGCACTTCCAGTTCATAGCTCTCCCGTTCGGACTGGCGACGGCACCACGCACCTTCACCAAGATTATGATAGTCGTGGCTGCGGCTCTCCGGAGGGAGGGTATCCTGGTTCATCCCTATCTGGACGATTGGCTCATTCGCGCGAAGTCGTTCACCCATGGCCAGGCGGCCGTGTCCAGGGTGCTACAGTTTCTGCATTCCCTGGGATGGGTGGTGAACTTCTCCAAGAGCTCCCTCGTACCCTCACAGCGCTTGGATTTCTTGGGGGCGACCTTCGACACCCGGCTGGGCAAAGTCTTCTTGCGACAGGACAAGGCGCTTTCTTTGCGGGATCACATACGACGATTCTCTGTGTTACCGGAACCCACCTCATGGGATTACCTGCAACTCCTGGGGGTGATGGGATCCACCATAGATATGGTCCCCTGGGCGTTTGCACATTTCCGGCCCTTGCAGTGGGCGCTCCTCTCCCGTTGGAAGCCGGTCTCGCAGGACTACCAGATGATTCTGCCACTTCCTCAGAAGGCCAGGGACAGTCTGGGCTGGTGGTTGGATCCGGCGAACCTAGCCCGAGGCGTGTCCCTCGACTTACCGGATTGGGTGGTGGTAACCACCGATGCCAGTCTAGCGGGCTGGGGCGCGGTCTGCGATCGCAGCGCCACACAAGGAACGTGGTCGGCGGTGGAGGCGACGTGGTCCATCAACCGTCTGGAGACCAGGGCGGTCAGGCTCGCCCTGCGGCATTTTCTCCCGCTCCTCCGAAACCGCGAGGTCAGAGTGCTATCGGACAATGCGACCACCGTGGCCTACATCAATCGCCAAGGAGGCACGCGCAGTCCACAGGTCGCGCTGGAAGCAGCGCTGCTCATGCAATGGGCGGAGCGTCATCTCGTCCGGCTGGCAGCGTCACACATCGCCGGGGTGGACAATGTTCAAGCGGACTTCCTCAGTCGTCAACGGCTGGATCCCGGGGAGTGGTCTCTGTCCGACGAGGCGACGCAGCTCCTCGTTCGTCGGTGGGGGGCCCCCCACCTAGATCTGATGGCATCCGCTCTAAACGCCAAGGCTCCCCGCTTCTTCAGCCGGCGAAGAGAACGCGGTGCCGAGGGGGTGGACGCCCTGGCACTCCCATGGCCGGCACATCTGCTGCTCTACGCTTTTCCGCCGTGGCCCCTAGTAGGACGGATGCTCCGCAGAATAGAAGGACATTCGGGGACTGTGATCTTCGTCGCCCCGGAATGGCCCAGGCGACCCTGGTTCGCGGACCTGCTGCAGCTGGTGGTCGACGGCCCGATCAGGCTGGGGCACCTCCCCTTCCTCCTACACCAGGGCCCGGTATTTTTCGAGCAGGCAGAACTCTTCTGTCTTGCGGCCTGGCTTTTGAGAGGCGACGCCTCCGGCGCAGGGGGTACCCGGAGGCGGTAATATCAACGCTGCTGCGGGCGCGCAAGACGTCCACGTCGGTGGCCTACGTTCGCGTCTGGAAGGTGTTCGAGCGGTGGTGTGCCAGCCAGGACACTAGCCCCACAACGGCTTCGGTCCCTCAGATCCTTCAGTTCCTGCAAGACGGGGTGGACAAGGGACTAGCCTACAACTCGGTGAGAGTCCAAGTTGCCGCTCTTGGTTCGTTGTTGCGTGATGGGGGCTCTCTCTTGCAGCACGCGGACATTGCTTGGTTCCTCAAGGGTGTCAAGCACCTCCGGCCTCCGCTACGGGATCCTTGTCCCTCCTGGAGTCTCAACCTGGTGCTGCGAGCCCTGTCGGGGCCTCCGTTCGAACCTTTGCGCACCACGACACTCAAGGATCTCACCTTCAAGGCGGTATTTCTGGTGGCAATCTGCTCCGCTCGGCGTATATCAGAGTTACAAGCGCTATCGTGCAGGGAACCCTACCTCCGGTTCTCCGACTCGGGAGTCTCGATCCGCACCGTCCCTTCCTTCCTACCGAAGGTGGTCTCTGCTTTTCATGTGAACCAGACGGTGGAGTTGCCGTCCTTCTCCGCCTCCGAGCCGAAGTCTCTCCGACTCTTGGATGTTCAACGCACACTGCGTATATACCTGGAGGCTACCAACGAGTTCCGGACTTCCGACCATCTATTTGTCCTTTGGTCCGGTCCGAAGAAAGGCTCCCAGGCCTCCAAGACAACCATTGCGAGATGGCTGAAGGCGGGTATTGCCGCTTCCTATGTTGGGGCGGGGCGGACGCCTCCGCCTGGCGTTGTAGCGCATTCTACAAGGTCTCAGGCGGCCTCCTGGGCGGAGGCGCGCTCGGTCTCATCCCAGGAGATCTGTCGGGCGGCTACCTGGAAGTCGTTGCACACGTTCGCGAGGCATTACCGCCTACACCTCGCCTCTTCAGTCACGGGACATTTTGGTGAACAGGTTCTCCGAGCAGGCCTCGCAGGACCCCACCCGATTTAGGGAAGCTTGGGTACATCCCACAGTCTGGACTGATCCAGGTACGTACAGGGAAAAGAAAATTATTACTTACCTGCTAATTTTCGTTCCTGTAGTACCATGGATCAGTCCAGACGCCCACCGCTTTTGGGTTTTCTACTCCTGCTTCATCTTGCTCGTGGGAACGGTAAGGGTATCTGTACTTCACCACTTGTCCATTTTTCACTGTTGTCCCAGCATCAGCGCCTCACAAGTTGACGTGTTGTCTTTGTTGCCTCCTACCCGTTGTAGGACGCCCACTGTTAGTCTGTTATTACAGTTACATGGCTGGTTGTTGCCAATTTTCCATAAACTTGATTCAATGAGGGGGTTCGGGTTTTTCTACTCGGGCTTTGATATACTCGATACTGAACTCCTGCAGAGGGGGTAGTTCTACTTACGGTGACGCCCCCTCAAAGTTTTGGCTGACTCCATCTGCTGGATTGGGGACATAACCCACGGTCTGGACTGATCCATGGTACTACAGGAACGAAAATTAGCAGGTAAGTAATAATTTTCTTATAGTGACCACCGATACCAGTCTTTCTAGTTGGGGAGCGGTGTGCCAAGGTCAGCGCAGGGTCAGTGGTCGAAGGAGGAGGCATCGTGATCTATCAATTGGTTAGAGATTATTTATTTATTTATTTAGCACTTTTATATACCGACTTTCCAATAACAGAGTTGCTGATCAATTCGGTTTACATTCTAAACAGAAACATTGACAAGTTAATGTCTTACAATGAACAGGTAGCAGGAACTTGGATACAGATATATGGGGTTAATAACATAACGTAAATGCTACGGAGCCAAATGTTGGCTAAGGAAATAGGTGATAGGTATAAGGCTGGGTATTTGATTTTTAAGACTGGGTATTTGATTTTTAGACTGCCAAGGATTTGATTGTAAGGCTGGGTATTTGATATTGGTATTTGGGTATTTGATGAGATGAGGGCAGTAGCTTGCCTTTCTTCCATGGTTGCGAGGCTGGTCAGTACAAATTCTGTCGGACAATGCATACAGTGGCTTACATCAACCTGCAGAGAGGAACCAAGAGTCAAGCAGTGGCTCAAGAAGCCCATGAGTTGGTTTGCTGGGCAGAGTATCATATTTCTTTGCTAGCAGTATCTCACATAGCCGGGCTGGACAACATACAGGTGAATTTTCTCATTTGACAATGGCTGGACCCCGAGAGTGGGAACCGGCAGAGGAGGCGATGCACTTCATTCGATCAGATGAGGAATGACCCACATGGACTTAATGGTGTTGTGACAGAACACCAAGGCACCTTGTTTTTACAGTCTCAGACGAGAACATGGGGCAGAAGGCATCGATGCCTGGGGGAGTCTTCTTTATGCATTTCCTTCGTGGTCACTGGTTGGCAAGATGCTATGATGAATAGAGAGAGAAACATTTGGGCAAGGTGATTCAAGTGGCTCTGGAGTAGCCATGTCGACGATGTTTTGTGGATCTGGTCAATCTGATGGTAGACGAGCCATTGAGGTTCGGTCATCTGCCGAAGCTTCTTCATCAGGGTCCAATATTTTTGGATCAGGCAGCTCACTTCTTTCTTGCAGCTTGCCTTTTGAAAGGAAGCGTTTGAGATGGAAGGGGTATTCTGAGGATGTCATCACCACTTTGCTGCAAGCAAGAAGACCCTCCACTTTCTTGGCCTATGTGAAGATTTGGAGGGTTTTTGAGTTCTAATGTACCAATCAGGAGTGAAGCCTAGTCATGCTTCGGTTGCATATATTTTGACTTTTTTTACAGAAAGGGTTTTTAACTCCCTTAGGTTGCAAGTGGCAGCTTTGGGCTGTCTTCAAGGTTAAGTGCAGCGGGGGGATTGGCCTTTACCGCGCATCTGGATTTGGTTCGTTTTCATTGGGGAGCAAAGCATTTATGTCCTCTAGTGCTGCATTTATGTTCCTCTTGCAGTCTTAATTTTGTTTTAAGGGGGATATGTGCGACTCTTTTTGAACCACTGAAAAGGATGATTATAAAGGGTCTAGTCCTGAAGGTAGTTTTTCTGGTGGTGATTTGTTCAGCCAAAAGGATTTCAAAACGTCAGGCGTTATTGTGTAGAGAGATCTTTTTTTCCCTGTATGTACCGGATCAGTCCAGACTCCTGGGGGTTGGATTCATCGGCATCTCATGTGAAGGAACTTCGACTTTTGGATGTTCGGGTGTATTGAGATATCTCGAGTTCACTAATAGTTTCAGGATGTCTGATCAACTTTTTGTGCTTTGGAGTAGTCCAAGAAGAAAGTATATGGCATCCAAGGCTACCATTGTGCATTTGCCGAAGGAATCTAGCAGATTTGTTGGGTGTCTACATGGAAGAGGTTGTACACTTTCGCCAGGCATTATCGGTTGGATGTCCAAGCTCCGGATGCCATGGGTTTTGGTGAGAGTGATCTACAAGTAGGACTATGACGGTCTTATCCTATTCAGAGAAGCTTGGGTACATCCAAGGAGGCTGGACTGATTTGGGTATGAACAGGAAAGGATAATTTTTTCTTACCTGTGAATTTTTGTTCCGTAATCAGATCAGGAATGAGTCCCACCCTTTTGGGAGAGTCTGCTCATACTGACAATTTATATATAATGAAGAATTGATGAGAAGTTCAGTGATGATCTCCTTTTATTGTCGTTGAAAATAATTTTCCATTTTTGAGACTTCACCTTCACCTTCCTTCTGCTCGTTAAGGTGGATTGGGACTGTTTAGTTACAGGCTGATGCAATATCGTCACGGGGAAAATGGGTGCTCATGATTGATCGCCCGCTCTCCTAATGCGTGCCAATTGACCTCTCCGATTTAATATTTAAATGGGCTACCATGGTAAAAAATACCGTCCTCGGGTATTTAAAAGATGGCTAATACCTTTGGCTAACTGCTAGGCCTTTATTCACTGGACCTTATGGGGCGAGACAGCTTCAGAATCCTTGTTGTCCATGTAAATCATGCAAATAATCCCTTCGGCCTTTGTTAAAGGGTCAACAGGTTCTGAAGGTACTTCTTGCTCATTCTACAAAGGCTCAGGTGCCTTCCAGATGTACTCTAGAGAACATCTGGAAGGCAGCTCATAGATGCTATAGGTTAGATATGCAAGCCAAGGGAGATAGTGCCTAGAGGCAGGCATTCTCGGAGCAGCCCTATCTTCTCACCTCTATTAGAATGTGCTTTAGAATGTCCTCCTAGTCTTGACTGGTGTAGCATGATGTTAAGGATGGTGAAGTTTGGTCTTACCTGTCAAGTTCCTTTCCTTGAGTCCCGCTACACTAGTCCAAGACCCTCCTGGGAAGTCAGGGCTTGCACTGTTATAATTGACAAATTTTGATTTTGCCTTTGAGGTGCGTCCAAAGCTGCTGCTTCTGTGCTATTTATCTTTCCTATGGCACTGCTTGACATGAACAGGGTCCCTGCTCAGTGGCGTTTGCTTTTTAGACAGGACAAACAGTGTTACTCTATCCCTCCTGTATATGAATTCTCTCTTGTTTCCAAAGTTAATTGTATTATAGAGGCAGATGTTTTTTTTCTATTGCTTTGATATAAGAATACTGGCTATTACCGGTGCAGCCTCAGCCTGTATACCAAGTGATGATGTCACTGAAAACAGGGTGTGTCCTCTTCCTCAATCTGTTAGTAAGTGGAAATAAACTACTAATCTGGATGGGTGTGGCAGGACTCAAGGAAAGGAAATTAACAGGTAAGACCATATTTCATCTTTAAGTCAATTTGGGGACTGTCTCCTGGATGTCCTCCACATGTCAGAGAATTACTTAACATAGTAACATAATTAATGACGGCAGATAAAGACCAAAATGGTCCATCCAGTCTGTCCAGCAAGTTGCTTAGTGTAATAACTGCTGCTCCATGCAGGTACTCCCATACAGAAATGGAAACTTTAGGTGTAACCAAGGTTACTCCATTTCTTCATTTCCATTCTCTAGCCACTAGGGATCCTCTGTGTTTGTCCCATTCCCGTTTAAATTCCATTACTGTTCTTGTCTTCATCATCTCTTCCAGGAGGGCATTCCAAGTATTCATCACCCTTTCTGCGAATAAATATTTCTTGACATTGTTCCTGAGTCTTCCCCCTTGGAGTTTTATATTGTGACACCTAGTTTTATAACTTTCTTTCCATTGGAAAAGATTTGATTTTTGTGTATCATTTAATTCATTTCAGGTATTTGAAAGTCTGTAGCATAACTTCCCTGTTTCTCCTCTCTTCCAGGGTTTACATATTTAGGTCCTCCAGTCTCATAAGTCTTCTGGTGCCGACTCCACACCATTTGGGTTGCCTTTCTCTGGACCGCTTGCATCCTGTCCTTATTTTTTTTGAGATACAGTCTCCAGAACTGAACACAGTATTCCAGGTGAGGCCTCACCAAAGACCTGTAGAAGGGCATTATGATCTCCTTTTTACAGCTGGTTATGCCTCTCTCTATGCAAGTCAGCATCTCTCTGGCCTTAATCACTGCCTTGTATTGCTTCACTACCTTCAGATCATTGGACACTATCACCCCCATGCACATCGATTTTTCACCTCCCCACCCATTGCATACAGCTCCTTTGAATTGCTTTACCCCAAATACATGACTGTGCACATCTGTATTTTGGGTATGACAATCCAAAGGAGCTGTATGTAATTGGTGTGTGTGTGTGTGTGTAAAAGACTGATGTGCATGAGGCTCCCTAACAGGCTTGGTAGGAGGATGTCCTGCAGGATAGAAATGAGATCTGTTGGTAAGAACAAACCCTAAACTGTAGAAAAGATTCCTGGTTATTAAAATGTTATTTTATGATGAGGGTGTTTAGTGCTATGTGCCTGCACGTAGGGAGTCTTTCAGCTCAGATGATACTTTGAATCTGGTTAAGCAGTAGATCTTAAGGATATCTAATGCATCTTTGTTCCTTAATTTTAGTTCTTTGCTTATCTAGTGAGAAAAGGCAGCAGTTTCTGGTGAGATGTGCTGCAGTCTGACGGGCAGTATAGCAATCTTATTAGCCATACTATTAACGGGAGTTCCCTGTACGTATCCGGATCAGTCCAGAGCTCCTGGGTTAATTCATCCCTGCCAGCAGATGGAGACAGATTAAAGCCTCACTGACACTGCTTGAAAATCCCTGGTGCCACCTGCAGTAGCTCAGAGTTGTATTTATCTGTCTCCAGCAGATGGCTGGTGCATTAACCTGCAGGGCTTCTTTTTTTTTTCAATCTATAATTTTATTAAATTTCAAAAGTGGAGCAAGCAAACAAGAAGTCATGAACAATGAACCATTGCGTAACAATGGGATAACATTGAGAACAATAAGAACAACGGTATACAGAACAACTGCCTCCCCTATTTCCCCCCAACCCCCCCCCCCCCCAAATCCATGGGCACAGCCAAATTGTAACCGTAATGAGTCAGTAAACTTGCGGTTGGCAACAAAGAAAGTGAGAACCTGTAATAAGTGTAGGGTTGTTCAGTCCCTTAAATGCAGGTGGTATTACCCAATGCAGAAGGAAGCTTCAAACCAGCCTGCCCGGTTTCCCATTGTAGGTACGGTGTCCATGTCTCTCAGAACTTAGAGGAAGAATCGTGTAGTTCTGCTGTGATGGCAGCCATTTTACAGTAGAAATGCACTTTCTGTTGTACCATAGCTAAAGATGGCACCTCAGTCTGCTTCCAAAGGCTGGCTATTGTGATCCTGGTGGCAATAAAGACTTGTTGACAGAATGCTCTGTGTGGTTTCTCCAAGGGAATGTGTGGGTAGTGGAGTAACATGAAGCCAGGGTCTTGTATTCCATGTATTTATTTTATTTATTTATTTATTTAGTAACTTTTATATACCGACGAACGTTGGGAACATCTCGTCGGTTTACATATAACAGAACTGAGCAACAGGCTTTACAATTTTTGCATAATTAGATAATTAAATAAGGAACATTCAGAGCATACAAATAACTGATTAGATTATATAAGTAAAATTATAAAAGTGTGATACATGAAAGAGGTTATCTAAACGGGGGTGGGGGGTGGGGAGGGGGAGATTCTGATATATAGGGGTGGGGAGGGGGAGATTCTGATATATAGGAGGGTATCCACAATTAAAGGAGGTATATATACACGTGATTGTATGCCTAAAAGACTCTCGATCCACAATGCAACCTTTTTCCATAGTTGCTGCACATTGTCACAGTACCACCACATGTGAAGGAATGTCCCTAGTTGGCCACATGCTCTCCAACAGCGATCACTCACGTGGGGGAGTCATTGGTGAAGTGTATGCGGTGTTATAAACTCAGCACTCGGTGGTATATAACAGTTCTCCTGGAGTGTAGCCGACACAGAACACCTACAGGCAGATATATATATATCTGTGTCCAATCATCGGTGCTGATAGTGCTTCCCAGATCCTTTTCCCATTTCATAACATGGGTAAATGGTTGAGTCTCAATACCCATTAATAAGACATACAGTTTGGAAATCACCCCCTTCTTTTTATCAATGTCCTCACATAAATGTTCTTCCCTGTACGTACCAGGATCAGTCCAGGACACCTGGGTTGTGACTCCGCACCAGTAGATGGAGACAGACTAAAACTTGTGGGCGGAGCCATATATGCCCCTGTGCCAGTCACAGCCCCTCAGTCTTACTCTGTCTCCAGTAGATGGTGCAGGTCCGGTCACAGCCCTGCCTGCCCTGGTTCTGGTATTCCGTCAGGGTCGGTTCTTTTTGTTTTGATTTGTTAGGCCAGTTTAGGCTACGGGTTCTATTTGGCAATAATTTTCTAAATTGTCCCTAGGTCCCTTTCGCCCTGCCTCCCAGGGGGGTTTGTGAGGTTCTGAGGGGACCACCCCCCCTGGTTGAGGCCGCTGCTAGGGTCGAGGACCCAGCTGGCCTAGTAGCAGCGTCAGGGGTGACACCGGGGAGCCCGGTTCACTCACCCCTGCTGGATTAGGGCTCCAGGACCGTGGACAGCGACAGGCATCTTTGTTTAAAAAAAAAAAAAAAAAAAAAAGGTGTTTCTGTCGCTCGAACGGATGGGCAAACTGCAAACTCAGGTGCAGCGCTTGTTGTCTCTTCGCCAGCCGCGGGTCTGCGACTACCTTACGGTCCTAGGGTCTATGGCTTCCACGCTGGCGCTGGTGCCATGGGCGTTCGCTCATCTGCGACCCTTACAGTCATCCTTGCTTTCCCGCTGGAAGCCGGTCTCGGAGGACTTCCATTTACCGCTTCCTCTAGCGGGACACGCGAGGTCCAGCCTGCGGTGGTGGCTGGACCCCAGTCATCTTTCCGCCGGAGTCTCTCTCCTGGTGCCCAGTTGGACAGTGGTGACCACGGATGCCAGCCTCTCCGGTTGGGGAGCGGTCTGCCTAGGGAGCTCAGTTCAAGGCCTATGGTCCGTGTCGCAAGCCCAGTGGTCTATCAATCGCCTAGAGACCAGGGCGGTCCGACTGGCCCTGCAGGCTTTTCTACCATTGCTGCGGGGAAAGGCAGTCCGAGTGTTGTCGGACAATGCGACCACCGTGGCATACATCAACCGGCAGGGGGGGACACGGAGCCCCCAGGTGGCAGAAGAAGCTCAGCGCTTAATGGCCTGGTCGGAGCTACATCTCAGCAACCTCGCAGCGTCTCACATTGCGGGAGTCGACAACGTGCAGGCGGACTATCTCAGCCGTCATCGTCTGGATCCCGGAGAGTGGGAGCTGGGGGACGAAGCGTTTCTTCTCATTTGCGAAACGTGGGGGGTGCCCCACATGGATCTGATGGCCACGTGGCACAACGCGAAGGCCCCGCGATTTTACAGTCGACGTCGAGAGCGAGGGGCAGAAGGCGTCGATGCGTTGGTGCTTCCCTGGCCGACGGATGTGCTGCTCTACGTGTTTCCCCCGTGGCCGATGATCGGCAAGATTCTACGGCACATAGAGTTGCATCCGGCCAACGTGATCTTGGTGGCACCGGAGTGGCCGCGCCGGCCGTGGTTCGCAGACCTCGTACAACTGGCAGTAGCGGCACCCCTTCGGTTCCAGGGAATGGCGGCCCTACTCCATCAGGGCCCCGTCTGTTTGGAGGATGCGGATCACTTCTGTCTCGCGGCATGGCTTTTGAGAGGAATCGACTGAAGAGAAAAGGTTATTCAGATGCGGTGGTGGCCACGCTACTGCGTTCCAGGAAGCAGTCGACGTCTTTGGCTTACGTCCGTGTCTGGGTGGTCTTTGAGGACTGGTGCGTGCAACGCGGGGTGGACCCCACTTCGGCTTCCGTCTCTGATGTTCTGGCGTTCCTCCAGGCGGGTCTGGCCAAAGGTCTGGCGTGCAGTTCCCTACGGGTCCAAGTGGCGGCGCTTGGGTGTTTGCGAGGTAAGTCTCTGGCGCTTCACCCGGATATTGCTCGTTTCCTTCGGGGTGCTAAGCACCTTCGCCCCCCGTTACGTCTTCCTTGTCCGGCTTGGAACCTCAATTGGGTTCTCTCCGCTCTATGCACGGCGCCGTTTGAGCCCTTGAAACGCACAACTCTTAAGGATCTCACTTTAAAAACGGCATTCTTGGTGGCGATTGCCTCGGCACGGCGTGTTTCCGAGTTACAGGCCCTGTCCTGTAGGGAACCTTTCTTGCGTATCTCCGATTCGGGGGTTTCCTTACGGACGGTTCCTTCCTTTCTTCCGAAAGTGGTCTCCTCGTTTCACGTGAATCAATCGGTGGAGTTGCCCGCTTTTGCGTGCGGAGACTCCTCTGTTACAGAAGAGAGGGAGTTACGGAAGCTTGACGTGCGGAGATCCCTTCTCCGATATCTGGAGGTCACTAATCCGTTTCGGGTCACAGATCATCTGTTTGTCCTGTTCTCTGGACCAAAGAAAGGAGCTGCAGCGTCCCGCACAACGATCGCTCGTTGGCTCAAGGAGGCCATTGGTTCGGCGTACTTGGTGCGGGGAAAACCTCTTCCTGTGGGGCTGCGGGCTCACTCGACTCGATCTCAAGCAGCGTCTTGGGCGGAAGCTTCTCAGGTGTCGCCTCAAGAGATTTGTAGGGCGGCCACCTGGAAGTCGTTGCATACTTTTATCCGGCATTACCGGCTGGATGTCCGGGCTACCGATTCCGGGGGTTTTGGAGAGAGGGTTCTCCGAGCGGGACTCTCTGCTTCCCACCCTCAGTAGGTTGCTCTGGTACATCCCAGGTGTCCTGGACTGATCCTGGTACGTACAGGGAAAGGAAAATTAGTTTCTTACCTGATAATTTTCGTTCCTGTAGTACCAAGGATCAGTCCAGGATCCCGCCCGCAGTGCTGCGCTGAAGTAATGGAGAGTCCGCTCTGTGTTTTGATTTGCTCTGTTCCGCTTGTTCGCTCTCTCGGTTGGAGAGTCCGGTTCCAGAGGGGGTGTTTCTTCCCCGTTAGTTAGCGGTATCTAGTTTTGTTTACTTCTCTGGTTGTGTTCTACTTTGACATTCCGTAAGACTGAGGGGCTGTGACTGGCACAGGGGCATATATGGCTCCGCCCACAAGTTTTAGTCTGTCTCCATCTACTGGTGCGGAGTCACAACCCAGGTGTCCTGGACTGATCCTTGGTACTACAGGAACGAAAATTATCAGGTAAGAAACTAATTTTCCTTTAGAGTGTTTTGCCCATCAACAAAGATTTATAAATGGAAGGCGTATGTAGAAAATGAGTGATCTGGCTGTCTGCCAGGAAATCCGCTGGTGGAAGCCGGTACAACTGTTGCAGTTCTGGCCAGGACATAAGGGAGCCCCCTCTGAATAAATGTTCTATAGTGTGAATTCCTTTTGCCTGCCAGGTACGAAAGGAGCTGTTGCTCTGCTTTGCGGTGAAGTGAGTGTTGAAATAAAGGTGCGTGGAATAAAAATAAGTCCTAGTGCCGACTAAACGCATTTTCCACTTGGTCCATATTTTCATGGTTGTTTCTAGGGCCATAGTCTGCTTACCTTGGGGAGGCCTTGTATCACACGGTTGCCAAAGCATCACCGCCAGTGGAGTCCCCCCTACTAAATATTATTCAAACTGTACCCACTGTTTTACATAGCCCTTTCTATGCATATTGGTGATGGCGGTCAGCTGAGCGGCTGCGTAGTAATGCTCCAAGTTAGGCACTCCGAGGCCTCCTCTATCCCTTGGTTGGTAAAGTAGTCTAGCAACCCGCGGAGGCCGTCTGCGCCAGATAAAATCAAATAAAATCTTTTGCTAAGATCGTAAAATGGCGCTACTAATAAAAATGGGTAGAGTATTAAACAGATATAGGAGTCTAGGTAATACATTCATTTTCACTATGGCCACCCGTCCCAGCCAGGAATATTTATTTATTTATTTTGCACTTTTATATACCGATTTTCCAATAACAGAGCTACTGATCAATTCGGTTTACATTCTGAACAGAACAATGACAAGTTAATGTCTTACAATGAACAGGTAAAAGTAACTTGGATACAGCTATATGGGGTAATAACTTAACATAACGTAAATGCTACAGAGCCTAATGTAGGCTAAAACAAAGAAGCAAGGTATCAATCTGGGAATGGATTTAAGTCTGTTAAGGATTCAAAGAAGGCCTGAGAGTTCTGGATATGATCTATATAGTTCTCTGGGGGGGTTACTAAAGAAGGGTCCTTGGCATGAATAGTTCGGCAGGCTGTTGCTTATGAGAACGCTTGATTGAATAACCAAGTCTTAAGTCTTTTTTTAAATATAGTGGGGCATTGCACTAATCTGAGGTCTGAAGGGAGAGTGTTCCAGAGTTTGGGGCCGGCTGTAGAGAAGGCTCTTTTACTTAATGATGAACTTATCGGTGGAATCTGAAGGTTGTTTTTGTAGGCTTGTCTCACTGGCCTGGTAGAGGTGTGTAGTTTGAGAGGGATTTTGAGCTCGAGTGGGGCAAAGTTATGTAGTGCCTTGTGGATTGATGATTGATGAATATGATTCTCGATCCCATTTTTGAAGGTCACGTTTTAATGCGCCAATAAGAGGGGTGTATAGTTAAGGTGAATTAGCTTCCGAACATCTGGACCAATATGCACTCCTAAATATTTAAGCGAGTTGGTTGCTATCTTAAAGGGGTAGCTCCTCTGCAGCGTCTGGATCACTGATGGGTCAGCTGAGACATTCAGTAGTTCAGTTTTATCCAGATTAATTTTAAATCCAGAGATGCTGCTAAATGCTCGTATTTCTGCAGTTACTCCTTGTAAGGACTTAAGGGGATCAGTAAGGGTCATGAGGATGTCATCTGCGAATAATGATAGTTTAAGTTGTGACGTCCCTAGAACTATTCCCTCAATCTGATCTGTCTCCCTGATTCTGGTAGTAAAGGGCTCTAAAAAGAGAGCGAACAGGAGGGTGGATAATGGGCAACCCTGTCGCGTTCCTCTTTGTACGGGAAAGGGGTCCCCATATCCTCCGTTGACTTTGATTCTGGCTGCTGGATTATGATAGAGGCTCCTTATCCATCCCAAAAATCTAGACCCAAATTGCATCTTCTCCAGGGTTGGGAATAAGAAATCCCAATGAACAAGGTCGAAAGCCTTTTCGGCATCGATGGCTAGTAGAATCAAAGGCACTCGCTCACTTTTGGCCCACCATAAAATATCAGTAACTTTTCGCACATTGTCTGCTGCCATTCTTTGTGGGATAAAGCCAACTTGGTCCTTATGAACCAGCTGCGGTAGGATAGCACTTTGGCTAAAAGCTTGAGATCAATATTTAAAAGCGATATTGGACGGTAGGACCCGCATTCATTTCATTTTTTCATTTATTAAAATTTATTGATCGTCTACCACAGGGAGGCCTAGGCGATTTACAACATTAACATACATAATAAAAACATAAAAATAACAAATACAATAACACATGAATTGCATAGAGTGGGGTCCCTCCCCGGTTTCACGATAACGGTAATACCCACTACGTTGGAGTGGAGTGGTAAAGGAGCACCCTCCTGCAGACTATTAAAAAAACTCCATAAGTGGCCCTAAAAGCTGTGCCTGGCATTTCTTGTAGTAACCTGTAAACCCATCAAGCCTGGGAGACTTTCCAGTTTTTAGGTCTTGGATGGCTGTTTGTACTTCCGCTACGGTGATTGGGGTGTCTAAGTATTGTTGTTGTTGCATTGTTAAGTCAGGGAGCGTGACCGACTGGAGATATTGGTCAATAGCCTCCTGTGATACCGTTTGATCTTTGCTACAGAGTGAAGAGTAAAATCGTGTAAAACATTTTCTAATATCCTGGCTGGAAGTCTGAATGTTTCCTTTACTATCCTTAATTTTAGCAATGTTATTGAGGGTCATGCATTGCTTCAATTGTCTGGCTAGAATCCGACCCGCTCTGATATGGCCCTCAAAAGTATTTTTGTTTGGTTCTGTCTAAGGTGTGAACTATTTGGGTGGAATCCAAAATGTTTAATTTCGTGCGTGCAGCCCTCAATGCATACAGTGTAGGGCCCTTAAAAGTCCTAGAGTGCTGGTAGGTTAAAGTATTTATAATATGGATCAACTCATTCTGCCTCTTATCCCTCTTCTTCTGGACGGCTGAAGAGAGTGCAATGAGATGCCCCCGGATTACCAACTTGGAGCAGTCCCATACTGAGCTCGCCGCTGACACTGAACCTTTATTTAGACTAAAATATTCCCGCAGAGCATCCTGGATGAGCTTATTGTTGTCCAAGTTTTTCAGCAGATCCTCACGTAAGCGCCAAAATTGTATGCCTGAGTCTGGGGTATTGACCCTCACCGAGGTCCACACTGGTGCATGGTCAGACCATGTGATGTTTCCGATACCCACTTCTTCAACAAGATTTTGTAAACCTTTGTCAATTATTAAAAAACAAGCCTGGAATATGTATCATGTGGGATGGAATAAAATGTATACGTCCTATCTGTAGGGTGGTGCTGCCTCCATATATCAACAATGCCCCAAGTACGCAAAAGGTGAGACAATTCCGAGGTGGCTTTCCAGCCCCTTGCATTTCTGTAGTTAGATGTGTCTATCCTAGGGTTTCATTCTAAATTATGATCCCCTCCCCAAATTATATCGCCTTCAGCGAATGTAGTAAGTGTCTCTTTCAGGGCTTGTAAAAAAAGTATTCTGACCATTATTTGGGGCGTATAGGTTAACAACAGTAAATAATTTCCTATCAATTTGGATTTTCAAAAATTGGTATCGGCCCAATGGATCAGCGAAGTGGGATTTAAAAGCAAAGGTCACCCGCTGAGCCAGCAAAATTCCAACTCCCGCATATCTGGAGTTTTTCGTACTAGCCGCCAGATAGACAGAAGGGAATCCCCTAATCTATAATAGTTTTTCGTGGCGTTTACGCACATGTGTTTCTTGTATCAGAGCAATATCTACGTGTAGGTGGAGTAGATCTCGTTGTAGAGACTGCCTCTTAGAATGAGAATTAAGTCCCTTAACGTTAAGGGACCAAACTTTCAAAGCCATACCTCTTCCCCATTAATCCGTTGCAGAAGCCTCCCCCTGTCTCTGTAAAGAAATCCATCCCCACTTATAACACCAGAAAATCCCGCACACATCCCCTCGGTGTGCTCATGGATGTAAATCCCCCCCCCTCAAAGGTCATGTGTATCCCACCTATGGATACCTCCAATCATAGGGATCTCAGTCACCAACGAGTGAGCCGCATTCCCAGCGACTTACAATTATCTGAGCTAGTGATATTCCTCAGTCTTGAATCAAAGTTCTATTCCTTGTGATGTTGTGGTCACTGTAGTGTCATCCAGCAGGCAGCCTTGTTGAACTAAGATGGATACTGTCCGTGCCTTAGCGGTTAGATTGTTGCTGTGGGTCCCGGAGTGACCCCTTCTGGCGCTCCAAACGCCTGTTGTTACCCACCCTTTGCTTCTGGGGTGTGTTGATTACTCTGTTAGGTCCCGACTGAGAGCTCGGAGCGGGGTCTGGCAGCAGCAGATTGGCCTTGCAAAAAGCTTCCTTCGCCTCCCCCATGTCCTTGATTCTATGTGTGACTCCATCCACCATGAACATCATGCTGAATGGGAATGTCCATCTGTAGCGAATGTTATGTTCCTGCAATACTGTGGTCGCGGCTCTCAGGTCGAAGCGCTTCCGCAAGGTTGTGGCTGCCAAATCATTATAAATATAAATCTTATGGCTTTCCCAAAGCCATTCTCTCTTTTTGCGCGAGGCATTGTAAATTAGAGTTTTTTCCTGGAAAGCATGTCAAGATATCCCTGGGTTTTTCAGATGCTCTCGGCCCTTGCGCCCGATGTGCTCTCTCAGTATGGAAGGCCACAGTGCCTGTCTCATTGTCTTTGTCTGCCACTGCCTCATCCGCTAGTAGAAAATTAAATATTTTGGTGACTACCTCCCTGCAGTCAGTGTATTCTTGTAGTTCTGGGACGCCCCGTATACGTGTATTATTACGACGGGACCTGTTTTCTAGATACTCTACTTTTTCAGCGATTGCAATCAGGTCAGCCCGGCTCTGAATTGTGTCATCTGCCATTTTGTGTATTACCTCTTCTTGGTGCTCAACTTGAGAGTCCAAATCATGCACTCTGTGACCCACCGCTGCTAGTTCCTCCTGAACCTCTGATATTGAGTGCAGCAGCTCCCGTTTATGTTGTTTTAGGTCTTTTCGCAGATCGATGAACCACTCCCGAACTTCAGCGCGGGTGGTCAACTCGGAGAGTGATGCGGGCGCCTCGTGATCAAGTTCCAGCTCCGAGGCCTCAGTCTCGGCCTGGTCCTGCAGAGGCACGCCGTGAACGTCGCTGGATTTTAGATACGAGAACTGTGGTAAATCCGGAGTTTTGCGTTTAGATGCCATCGCAGCACTCTGGTGAGCGGATTTGTGTTCCTTGCGGCGTATTTAATGGCTGGATGCTGTTGATTCGGGCTGATTAAAAGGATGTTGCTGGGAGCTTTCACTCTATGCAGCCATTCCCGTCGGTGACGTCAGTGCGCCCCCCTGCAGGGCTTCTTTTTACCCTTGCTGGTTTTTTTTTTCTAGATTTAGTTTTTGTCAGGTTTGCCTTCCTCCCAGGGGACTGGTTCCTTGAGGAACTATTCTCTGCTTGGTTGGGATGGATTGGTTGAGGTCCAAGTTGTTCCGTGGGGTGTAAATCTGGTGGTCCAGATCCCTCCCCTCACGAAGCCGGCCGTGCGGCTTGCAGCCCTTCTTTTTGAGCAGAGGTTTTTTTCTCTCCTGTTAATTCAGCAGCTGCTTTGAGCTGGACAGCTCCTTGCAGCTCTGGGAGAGAAGCTCTGGCTTTTTTGTTAACTTTTAAAGTTTAAAAAAAATAATTTTTTTTTTTTTCAACAAAAGGAAGTTGGCTGACAGTAAGGCGCCGGGGTGACTCCCCTCTCTTTCTTCCCCCCCCCCTTTTTTTTTCTCCGGGGTTTTCTTTAGGCACTTATTTCTTTTTTTCTTGGGGTTTTTGTTGCAGTTTCTTCGTCTGCTCACCGGCATGGTTCGCGGCTCAGCCCGCTGCACCTCAGTAGATTGGGCCTCTTTTCGGGGTGTATTTCGGGGGGGGGAGGGTTCTCCCTTCTCCCGGGAGGGGCAAAACACTGGCGCCTCTGTAAAAGCGCGGCTGCCGCGGTCGGCCCGGTTGTTCATGCTCCTGCTCCCTCCGGGTCTGCCAGCTCCCTCGAGACGGGTGTGGTGGCCATTTTGAATGCTGACTCTCGCGCGCCGCCATAATCTGAGGGAGAGGGGGATTCTCCTCCGCAGCTATCCCCATCCATCCCGGGCCCCCCTGATTCGCAGGGGCTTGCTGGGGGAGCAGGATCTTCAAGTCCCTTACCTCAGGGACCAGAGGGAGACCAGATCCCCAATTTGCCTCCGGGTGCACGTCCTTTTTCCACAGATTTCATTCTCCTGTTACACCAGGCTTACCTGGTGCATCAGGAGGGGGTAGGGGTGTCTCCTGGGGGTTTTGCCCCTCAGAAGCCAGGTCTGCAGCTTCCTAATTCTGGGATGGGATCCGCTCGGCCGCGGGACTCGGGCATTCCCATTGGGCCTAGCTCCATGGGGGCACCAGGGGGCTCGCAGGTACCGGGGGCCCCGGCAGGTACAGCGTCGGGTTTTTCAAATCCAGATCCAGGGAGATGCCGTCGGTGCAGGAAGGAGATGATCCCAAGATTCTTCGGTTGTTCCAGAGAGAGAAGCTGGCACCTCTGCTTCTGCAGGTCCATGAGGAGCTGGGGTTAAAACCCCAGCAGGAGGTTCCAGAGTTGGATGGTGCGGACCCCGTTCTGGACAGTCTTTGGGCTCTGCCTTCCGCCTTCCCATATCATAGATTGGTGCGGCAGTTGATCGAGCATGAATGGGATTCCCCGGACTCCGGTTTGAGGGTGGGGAGAACTATGGCCCAGCTCTACCCATTGCCGGAACAAACCTTGGAACTTTTTGCACTTCCACAGGTTGATGCGGCAGTTTCTGCGGTTACTAAGAAAACCACAATTTCTTTAGAGGGGGCCGCTGCCCTCAAGAATGTTCAGGACCGGAAGTTGGAGCTTCACCTTAAGAGGCTTTTTGAGAGTGCAGCCTTAGGGCTCCGGGCTGCCGTGTGCTCCGGCTTCAGGCAGAGAGCATGTCTGAGATGGGTACAGAACTTTCAGGATGCACCTCTGGGGCCTGACATGTCGGATGCGGATCGCATGGAAGCATCGGTCACGTATGTAGCGGATGCGCAGTACAACTTGGTACGGTTGCTCTCGCGGGCCATGTGTTCGGCGGTCGCAGCCAGACGGTTGCTGTGGCTCCGTCACTGGTAAGCGGATGTCTCTTCTAAGGCCAGGTTAGGCTCTTTGCGTTTCAAGGGTCGGCTCTTGTTTGGAGAGCAGCTAGAGCAACTCATCAAGCAGCTGAGTGAGACAAAGGTTCAAAAGCTGCCGGAGGACAAGCAGAGGAATCACCAGGCGTTTTCAATCCAGGGATGCCAGACGGTCTCGTCCTTCCAGAGGGCCCATAGGGGCGCAAGCCCAAAAGCCTTTTCAGCAATCGCGAGGCTGTGGTTGGGGTCAGTCCTTTCGCGGCGGGTGTCGACCTTTTAGAGCCCCCACGACGGGAGGAGCAACAGCGGCAAAGTCCTCCCAATGAAGCGAGGCTGGTTCACTCCACCGTTCCCTATATAGGAGGCCGGCTGGTGGACTTTTATGGGGAGTGGACCAAAATCACACAGGATCAGAGGTCCTCTTAGTGATAAGAGACGGTTATGCCTTAGAGTTTGCACACTTCGTGCGCAACCTCTTCTTAGACTCCCCTTGCGGGTTCTCGGTGAAGCATCACGCGGTTCGAGAGACTTTGCGAAGGTTGCGCAATTTGGGAGAGGTGATTCCGGTACTGCCTCGCGAACGGGGCAGGGGTTGCTACTCCATCTATTTCGTTGTCTCGAAAAAGGAGGGGACATTTTGCCCCATTCTGGACCTCAAATCGGTCAACCGGTCCTTTCACATCCCACGGTTTTGAATGGAGACGCTACAATCGGTAATCGCAGCAGTCCGTTCTCGGGAGTTCTTGGCCTCCCTCGATCTGACGGAGGCATACTTGCGTATCCCAATTTGTCCAGCGCATCAGCAATTTCTCCATTTCGCGGAATTGGGTCAACGTTTCCAATTCCAGGCTCTGCCTTTCAGGCTAGCGATGGCTCCTCACACGTTCACCAAGGTGATGGTGGTGGTGGTGGCAGCAGCTCTCCAATGCGAAGGGGTGTTGGTACACCCTTATCTTGACGATTGGCTAATTCAGGAAAAGTCGTTGGAGGGTTGCTGTGCATCAGTTCAGAAAGTGGTTCGCCTGTTGGAGTCTCTTGGCTGGGTGGTGAACCGGACGAAGAGTCACTTAGAGCCGTCCCAAGTATTCGAATACCTCAGCGCTCGTTTCGACACGAGCCAAGGCAGGGTGTTTCTCACACAGGAGAGGATGCTCAAACTTCAGTCACAGGTTTGCCGCTTATTGGCATTAAAGATTCCATGAGCCTGGGATTTCCTACAGGTTCTGGGTTCGATGGCTTCCACTCTAGCACTGGTACCGTGGGCCTTCGCACATATGCGTCCACTTCAGAGGGCTCTGTTAGATAAATGGAGTCCTCTGTCGCAGGCTTTTCATTTACTGGTTTTGCTGGATGCGTCGGCGTGGAACAGTCTATCATGGTGGCTACAGTTTTCCAATCTGCAATGTGGAGTCAGCCTAGAGGTTCCGGAATGGGTGGTTCTCACTACAGACGGCAGTCTCTCTGGTTGGGGAGCGGTCTGTGAGCGACAGTTGGCCCAGGGTACTTGGTTGGTGATGGAAGCCTCGTGGCCAATCGATCGGTTGGAGACCAGGGCGGTACGGCTGGCACTTCAAACCTTTCTTCCCCTCGTTCAGGGTCGTTCGGTCAGGGTTCTGTCTGACAATGCCACAATGATTGCGTACATCAATCGCCAAGGCAGGACCAAGATCCAGGGGGTAGTGATGGAAGCGCGAGAGTTTCAATGGGTGGAAAGGTACTTGATTCAGCTAGCGGCCTCTCATATCGCAGGGGTTGACAACGTTCAGCCCGATTTTCTCAGTCGTCAAACCTTAGATCCCAGCGAGTGGGAGTTGGCGGAGTCCGCAATGCGGCTTATCTGGAGACAGTGGGGCCATCCCCATGTCGATTTGATGGCAACTCGGCTCAATGCGAAAGCTCCTCGGTTCTTCAGTCGCAGGAGGGAGTCGACGCTCTAGTTGTGCCTTGGCCTCCAAAAGTTTTGCTGTATGTATTCCCGCCATGGCCGCTGGTGGGCAAAGTATTGCGCAGAATAGAGAAGCACCCAGGGAAAGTGATCCTAGTGGCTTTAGAGTGGCTGCGTTGACCGTGGTTTGATCTTGTCAATCTAGCGGTGGCTGGTCCGTTACGCCTGAGTCACCTCTCGGAATTGCTTCATCAAGGTCCTGTATTTTCTGACCAGGCAGATCACTTTTGTCTAGCGGCTTGGCTTTTGAGAGGCATTGCTTGCGATGGAGAGGATATCCAGAACCGATGATTACTACACTTTTACAGGCTCGGCGGCAATCCACTTCCTTCTCATATGTTTGGGTCTGGAAAGTGTTTGAAACTTGGTGTACCGACTGAGGGGTTCTTGCAGTTCAGGCTTCGATTTCTCCAGTCTTGTCTTTTCTACAAGAGGGTTTAGCTAAGGGTCTTGTCTTTAATTCCCTTAAAGTGCAGGTAGCAGCGGTTGCTTGCTTACAAGGAAAGATTGAGGGTTATTCCCTGTCTTCTCACCCGGACATGCAGCGGTTTCTTCGGGGAATTAAGAATTTGAGGCCTCTGGTGCAGAAAATTTGCCCTCCCTGGAACCTTAATCTGGTTCTGCGAGTATTGTGTGATGCTCCATTTGAACCTATTCGGAGAGCGACTCTTAAAGATTTGACTCTCAAGGTGGTGTTCTTGGTGGCCATTTGTTCCTCTAGAAGGATTTCAGAATTGCAGGCCTTGTCGTGTAGGGATCCATTTCTCCAAATATCTGATTCAGGTATTACGTTGCGTACGGTTCCTTCCTTTGTCCCAAAGGTAGTGTCTGCCTTTCATGTTAATCAGACTATCGAACTCCCAGCATTTGCAGACTTAGATGCTTCTATGCAGCATGCTTGAGAGCTTAAGATGTTAGATGTCCGCAGAACCTTGCTTCGTTATCTCAAGTTTACTAATGAATTCAGAAGATCGGATCATCTGTTTGTGTTATGGAGCGGGCCAAAGAAGGGTACCAAGGCCTCCAAAACAATGATTGCCAGGTGGCTTAAGGAGGCTATTGGGTCAGCGTATATTCTCAAGGGCCACCAGGTTCCTGACGGTTTGCGAGCTCACTCAATGCGGGCTCAGGCCGCTTCATGGGCGGAGGCTCAGTTGGTGCCTCCGCAGGAAATTTGCAGGGCAGCGACTTAGAAGTCGCTCCATACTTTTGCAAGGCATTACAGGTTGGATTTGGGATTTTCAGATTCCAAGTCTTTTGGTGAAGGTGTCTTGCGAGCGGGACTCTCCAGGTCCCACCCTCTCTAGGAAGCTTTGGTACATCCCAGGAGTTCAGGACTTATCCGGGTACGTACAGGGAAAAGAAAATTGGTTCTTACCTGATAATTTTCGTTCCTGTAGTACCAATGGATCAGTCCAGAACCCACCTGGGTTCGAGAGGAGAGTCGTCTGCTCAGCTATAACTGTTTCAGCAAACTTCCATTCTTTGTTGTGAACTTGTAAAATTTTAAAGTTGTTTGAGACTTTTTTTTAGTCGGTTATTACACATAGTGTTTTTTCAGCTTAGGTACAGATCAGTACTGAGCTACTGCAGGTGGCACCAGGGATTTTCAATCAGTGTCAGCGAGGCTTTATCTGTCTCCATCTGCTGGCAGGGATTTTTTTTTTTTAATATACCGACATTCGATCTCAATTGAGATATCATACCGGTTTACATTCAGGTACTGTAGATATTTTTCTGTCCCCAGAGGGCTTACAATCTAAGTTTTTGTACCTGAGGCAATGGAGGGTAAATTGACTTGCCCAAGGTCACAAGGAGTGGCAGCTGGACTTGAACCCTGGTCTCCTGGTTCATAGTCCACTGCTCTAACCACTAGGCTATTCCTCCACCCTGAAGTTCTGGACTGATCCGTTGGTACTACAGGAACGAAAATTATCAGGTAAGAACCAATTTTCTTTTCTTGGAATTCATGCCATGCACTCTTGCTTTGTAAGGTTTTCTGAGACTGCGATCAGGATGGCTGTTGCATCGCTCCGGATGCTATGGAGATCTCCTATACATTGTTGGAAGCTTGGAGGCATTGCCATGAAAGATCAGAACTGGTAAGTTCATTAAACTCAGTTAGAAGCACCTGCTATTTAGGTTTTGAGCATCAGAGTAATAGCAGCAGTAGCTGTAGAGTCTCTCCTACCTGTGGTGTTTGATGGAGTGATGTGGATGAAGTTGGTCATTGTGTTTAAGCATGGGAATTTGTATGTTCAGGTAGCCAAAGTGGTAATGAACCAGAGAGAAGGAATCTAGATTGGAATGGACCAGCTGGCCTTTATCTACCTGTAACATACAGGCACAATAAAGTGACAGTTATTGTTGCTGGATTACATATTTGTCCTTTATATAGGCAGCAGCAGCGCAGTCACCGCCTCAGTCCTTCCGATGACGAGTTGTATCAGAAGACAACAGTAAGCCTATTGGAGAAGGATTCTTCCAACTTGATTTTTATCGATGGCTACACAACCCATGGCTTCACTATCAATGGGAACAGGATCATTGGGCCATGTGCTGTAATCCCACGCACTATCCTACAGTGGAATGTGAGATGGCAGAGTGTTTGCAGAGATATGTGACTTCATATAGTAGAAATCCTGGACAACACTATTTCCTTGAAGCACGAGTTAAAGTATGCCCCGGACTGTTTTGTGAGAGTAATGGAGGGGAGCCCGCACATAGCGGGGTTAGCACAGAAATCTAAAATGAAAAGAACTTTTGGTGGGTTGGTCCAGTGGCTCAATGGCAAGTACTGGTACCTGTATTTGATTCTCAGCTGAGGTTTTGCATGCCTTGGGTTGGCTGAGGCTGGAGCTGCTGCATGCATAGCACCTGGGGGAAGAGAGTCCTATCTATTGAGCAGTGGTGACACCTAGTGGTCAGATTGAGGGTCCATGATTGCAAGGTTCCTGAAGGAGCCCTGGTGTATGGTCCCCTGGATCAAGACCATCTCTGCAATGCCTGTTACTAAAGTGTGTTGGGAGAGGATATAAAACCAGGGTGGGAGGGATAGAAACCCCATGTAATTGTGAGTAAAGGCTCATATTGTTGGTTCCAGCCCTGGTTCTAACTGAGCTGGAAGCCCAAAGGAGCAGGAGAAGCTTTTGCTGGGTCAAAAAGTAAAAAAATAAATAAATAAATACAGTTACAGGCCTCAAAGACCAAGACCAGCTTTCATGCTGGTTTCCCTATCTCCTCACATCATTCCACCCTGGTCTGACAGGAAGAAAAACACAAAGAATGAGAAAAGCCTTTGTAATACAGATAAAACACATTTTTTGCCTTCTGCCTTTTATTTCCCCCACTCCTTGGCAAGCATGAGAGGCCCAAAGACTGGTGGCACCTCCTTTGAGTCATGGCTTGTTAACTAGCTACTTTAGTAGCAGCAGCCATTCCCTCTCTCTGTCTTATCCTATAATAATATATACCATATTCTATTGAGCAGGACAAGATTTAAGAGAATCTAGTAGTTAGTAATTGACAGATATAGAATTTATAGACCTATCTTTCTAGAATAACTGATAGCAGTACCAGCTCCACTGTAGGAATGACTTTGAGCAGTTTGTCAGGGTACATTTGTGAATAACTTCACTTCTGAAACCAAGTTTTAAGATCATCCTAAATCTAGGCAGATAACTTGCAGACCTAAATTTAGGAAAATTTGTAGTGGAAAACTTAGGGATCTAAATTCAGCTGAAAATTCACCTAAATTTAGGGACCTAGCACTGAGCATTGTATGAAAACTGAACCCAAATTATAAAGGTTCCCATTTACTGCATTTTGTGGCACAATGCTCTCCATCTTTGCACTTCCAGTGTTTGTTGCTATGCTGCTTTAGGCAGGCTGTTGGCTCTGGAAGTGCAGTATATAAATTATGAAATTGAGAGATTTGGCATGTGTGCCTTTGTTAACCTCTTTGCTTTTGCTTGCAGGTCGGCAGTTATAAAGATATCTCCCGGGAGAGCTTGGCATTGTTTTACATGCTGGAGCCTAAAATAGGTGTGTACAAAAAAGGCTCGCAATACCCAGTAACAATGAGCTACTCATGGCCTTTTTTGTGTGCTTGATATCTAAGATTCGATTTGCACAATCATTAATTTTAGCTGTGTGTCTTTGTTTCATGGAAGAAAGGTAGATTTCCTACTTTATGAATTATTTTATGAAGATTTTGTATTTGCCTTTCCCCAAAAAACTTTCATCAGAGGATTTCTTGCAAAGGCTTTCAAGTGAAATTCCAGTAAAAGTTTGAGTGAAAAGACCTGAAAAAATCTTGGAGAAATGGGGAAACTGAGAATTATCACTAGATCTAGAGAAAAAACTAAAACATTTCAAAGGGCTGGACTTTGTACATAATGCACAAAGGGTGAACACTCTAGTTTTCACACATTTCTGCCACATTCTTCCCTAAAGAGGAAGTAACATGCACATACAGAGTTGGGCAAAGATCTGATTTTGCTATGGATCCAAACCTTGAAAAAAGCCCTCAGCTGCTGTCATGCTGCAAATATAAGATGGTTGAATTATGTGTATAGCTGCTGAAAGTAACACAGCCTAAGAAGAACAAGTTTTGTAGTTCTGGCCATGGAAGAGACCTTTTTTAGCACAGCCATGTTCTCTGTAGAAACAGACTAGCAGGGCGCTAACACTCCTGTAATAGTTCCTGAAGGGCATCAGCATAGTGTTGGAGGGCAACATGGTATCAGGTATTTCCTGTACTACCCGGATCAGTCCAGACTGTGGGTTATGCCTCCCTTCCAGCAGATGGAGACAAGAGAAAAACTTGAAGGGCACCCTCTCATAACCTGATTTGCCACCTGCATCCCTTCAGTATTTCCCTGTCTCCAGTAGATGGAGGTGGTGCAAACCCTGCAGTCTTGCCCTGATTTTAGGGTTAAGATGATATCCCTTTCTCACAAACTTTTATTTATTTTTTTTAATTTTCTGTGGCAGGGAATCAGGCAAAAAAAAAAGGAAAAGTCAACGAATCATCTCTGGGTAGGTAGGTCCTGCGGGGCCGCCCCCCCTGGTAGCAGGTTGAGGAGCTGGGGTTGGTTACCCCGCGGGGCTCCTGGCAGGTAAGGTGCCGGAGAAAGATACCAGTGGTCCGGTCACGCTTCTCCCTTCGCTGATCAGCCCAAAAGAAAAAAAAAAAAAAGTAAACTTTAAACGGAGGCAGCCTGTTAGTTTCTTTCTTGAACGGCTGCATTGCTCTGAGGATCGGGTGCAGTACGGGTGTGGTTTTAAGGCCCCCTGCCGCTTCCCTTGCTGCCGCGTCGTTTTGCCCCCCCCCCCCCCGCTCCACGATGCTGCAGCCATCTTCCTGTACTGCCTGCGGGGAGTCCTCGTGTAGACTCTCCCGTTCAGGCGTCTGCTCGCGGTGCCTCTCGGGTGGGAAAGGCAGCTCAATTTTGCCAACGGGATGCTTTTCAAAGCCCCGAGGTGCAGCGAAAAGATCAGCACCTCGGGAAGCTCGAGCCGATCCAATTCCCCCTCAGCGTGGGAACGGCAGCCATTTTAAACACCTTTGCAAAAGCTCAAGCCAGGGCAATGGGGGCAGGAGAGCTTCCTCCTGATTTATGCCCGGTTTCTTCCAGTCCTGGGGATCACTCTGATCCAGACCAGCACAATTTTGATGGTGATCCCCCGGGGGTTCTAACACCTTCTCATTAGATTTTGTGCTTCTTATGCCTTTTTGGCTTCTCAGTCTCCGCAGGGTGCTGTTTCATATTTGAGCCGCCAAGTGACTGGACGCACCGGCGTCCCTGTGGGTCGCTAAATTGCGGGGTTCTTCTATTGCTGGCGGATCTGCTGTTCCAGATGCCGCGGATAGTGGGGCTACAGACGTGCTGGCTTCTACCTTGCCCCCTCCTGGCACAGGGTACACGGGGTCTGAGGAGAACCTGGGAAAGCAGGCTCCTCTGGACAGTGACGATCCGAAGGTGGTCCGGCTATTTCACAGGGAGGCGTTGGAGCCTCTTATTCCCTCAGTGTTGTCGGAACTTGGAGTGGACCTCCCCCAGCATACTCTGCCTCAGGATTCCGTGGTCCCAGTCCTGGCGGGACTAAGGGCTCCAGCCAAAGCTTTTCCTTTTCATCCGATGCTCCAACAGCTAATGACCCGGGAGTGGGACGTTCAAGATGCCGGCTTGAGAGTTGGTCGTGCTATGGATAAGCTTTATCCCTTGCCTGAGGAGTCTCTTGAACTTTTAAAGTCCCCTAAGGTAGACGCTTCAGTTTCGGCTGTTACAAAATGGCAGCACTCAAGGATCTTCAAGATAGGAAACTGGAAGTTCTCCTCAAACACATATTCGAGGTTTCCGCACTGGGTATATGAGTGGCGGTGTGTAGTAGCTACATGCTCCGGGCTAGCCTCCGCTGGGTCCAACAGTTGTTAACATCCAGAGACCTCTCTCCGGGCAAGTCTGAGCAAGTGGAACGCTTGGAGGCGGCGGTAGCATATGGGGCTGATGCTCTGTATGACCACCTTCGTACTTCATCTCGCACCATGTCGTCCGCAGTATCGGCAAGGTGGCTCCTCTGGCTACGTAACTGGTCAGCAGATGCCTCGTCCAAAGCTCAGTTGGGTGTGTTGCCATTCAAGGGGAAGCTTCTCTTCAGTGACAACTTGGAGCAATTGATAAAGTCCCTGAGTGAAAAATAGTCCATAAACTCCCGGAGGACAGGCTGAAACCTTCCAGAGATTTTCCTTCAACCCGCTCACGTTTTCGTGGACAGTGGAGATTTCGACAGAGCAGATCACAGCCTGCAGGACAAAGGCAGCCATTGGCTAGGCCGCAATCCTGGACCCCTTGCTTTCGAGGGCGCAGAACTGCTAGTGAGGATGCCCCTGCCGCGACCCTTGGCTCCAAGGCTTCTCAATGAGATAAGGCTGGCCCATCCCTTGATTCCTCGGGTAGGGGGATAATTATCCCAGTTCACGAGGAATGGGCCAGAATAACCTCTGATCAGTGGATCCTAAGCATCATAGAACACAGCTACGCTTTGGAATTTGCTCGGCCGCTCCAAGATTTTTTCATGGTCTCCAAGGCCCAGATCGTCTGGCAGACCCTGGACCGCCTACTATCTCTCGGGGCGATAAAACCTGTCCCCCAAAACGACTGGACGATGGGGCAATACTCCATCTATTTCGTGGTTCCGAAAAAGGAGGGTTCCTTCTGGCCTATTCTAGACCTGAAAAAGGTAAACAAGGTTCTCAAGATAGAGCATAGAGTTTCCATGTGGAAATGCGGTGTTATAGCAGCTGTGCGCAAAGGCGAGTTTTTGGCATCTCTGGATCTGATGGAAGCCTACTTGCATATACGCGTCCGCAAGGATCATCAGAAATTTCTTCGCTTCATGATCCTAGGCATGCATTTCCAGTTTTGCTCTCTCCCGTTCCATTTGGCCACGGCTCCTTGCACATTCACCAAAGTTATGGTGTTGGTGGCAGCAGCCCTGAGGAGGCAGGGACTTCTCATTCATCCCTACTTGGACGACTGGCTTCATCGGGACGAAGGCGAGGGACCTCTGCATGGAAGCAATCAGCAAGGTGGTCAGTCTCTTGGAGTCGCTCGGTTGGGTTGTCAATCAATCCAAAAGCAACCTTATCCCATCTCAGTCTATGGATTTCCTGGGGGCCCGGTTCGATACCAAAGTCGGAAAGGTATTTCTTCCACCAGACCGGATAACAAAATTGATGGAGCAAGTTCGGCGCTTGTTGTCGCTCCCACTCCCCAAAGCCTGGGACTATCTATAGGTCCTCGGATCCATGGCATCCACCTTGGAGTTAGTTCCCTGGGCCTTTGCTCATAGGAGACCATTACAACGAGCGTTGCTTTCCCATTGGGATCCCAAGTCGGAGGAGTTCCAGTTCCCTCTACCGTTCACTGATCCCGCCAGTTCCAGTCTTGGGTGGTGGCTTTGCCCGCACAACTTGACTCGCGGCATAGATCTCGAAGTCCTGAATTGGTTAGAAGTGACCATGGATGCGTCTCCGGCTGGGGAGCGGTCTATCAGTCCCATTCAGTTCAAGACCGCTGGTCCGAAGAGGAGTTGAGCTGGTCGATCAATCGCCTGGAGACCAAGGCAGTTCGGTTAGCTCTGTGGCACTTCCTCCCCCTGTTACGCAATCAGGCAGTCCAAGTTCTGTCCGACAATGCGATGACGGTAGCTTACATCAACCGTCAAGGCGGCACCAGGAGTCAAGCCGTAGCCGAAGAAGCAGAGCAGCTCATGGTTTGGGCGGAAAAACATCTTGCTCTACTTGCAGCGTCTCACATTGCCGGAACAGACAACGTACAGGCGGATTTCCTGAGTCGGAAGTGCATAGATCCAGGGGAGTGGGAACTTTCCGACCAAGCGATGGATCTTATTTCTCGCAGATGGGGGTCACCCCACATGGATTTGATGGCAACACGGGACAATGCCAAGGCTCCTTGTTTCTTCAGCTGCAGAAGGGTTCACGGAGCAGAGGGAGTCGATGCGCTAGTACTTCCCTGGGCAACCACAGTTCTCCTGTATGTGTTCCCTCCCTGGCCTCTGGTGGGCAAGGTTCTATGCAGGATAGAAGTTCATCCAGGAAGCGTGATCCTAGTTGCTCTAGAGTGGCCCCGACCGCTGTGGTTTGCGGATTTTGTCAATCTGGCGGTAGACGGGCCCCTGAGGCTCTGCCATCTTCCAAATCTGCTTCAGCAAGGCCCTATATTTTTCGACCAGGCAAATTGGCTTTGTCTAGCAGCTTGGCTTTTGAAAGGAGAAGGTTAAGGAAGAAAGGGTATTCGGAGTAAGTCATTACTACGCTACTACAAGCCAGAAAAACGTCTACTTCTCTGTCATATGTCAGGGTATGGAGAGTCTTCGAGACGTGGTGCCGCGAAAAGGCATCCTTCCCAAGCAGGCTTCCATGGTTCATATTTTGGCGTTTTTGCAAAGACTTATCCAAAGGCTTGTCTTTTAATTCCCTCCGTGTACAAGTGGCGGCGTTGGGTTCTCTTGTTGGCAGTTCAGTAGGATCACATCCCGATGTGGTGCGTTTCCTCGGAGGAGTGAGACATTTGATTCCGCCCGTCCGTCCGGTGTGGTCGTCCTGGAGCCTTAATTTAGTGCTTCGAGTCTTGTGTGATCTGCCTTTTGAGCCCCTTAAAAGGGCCACTATGAAGGACCTCATGTTGAAAACGGTATTTTTGGTGGCTATCTGTTCGACTCACAGAATCTCGGAACTGCAGGCTCTTTCTTGCAGGGAACCTTTTTTGAGAATTTCATATTCGGGAGTCTCCCTTTGTACTGTTCCTTCCTTTCTGCCAAAGGTGATCTCAGCTTTTCATTTAAGTCAATAAGTTGAGCTCCCGGCTTTTCTAGATTTATTGGACAATGTCCTGCACTCGAGAGAGCTTCGTCGATTGGATGTTAGACGACCTCTGTTATGCTATTTGGAGGTCACAAATCCTTTCAGACTTTCAGATCATTTGTTTGTTTTGTGGAGCATTCCTAAGAAGGGTCAGAAAGCTTCTAAGCCAATGATTGCGCGTTGGCTGAAAGAGGCTATTTCGTCTGCTTATATTTGTAAAGGGCGGCCCGTTCCTGAGAGTTTGAAAGCCCATTCAATTCGCTCCCAGGCAGCTTCTTGGGCAGAATGTCAGCTGGTTTCACCACAAGAAATATGTAGAGCGGCTACTGAGATATGGGAAGCCTAACATGAAGACTTTGGCTCAGACTTTGGTTCACTCAGCTTATCCAGAATCCTTTGCTGTCTCTGGCCTAACTGAAAAATTCTGGCATACAAGGAACGCAGACTGACCCGAGCTTGAATGGCTTCTGGGAGACATCTGGAATGAATTCAGACCTATTCAGATATGATGGAGGGTCATGAGGTCACAATGAACACATGGACCAGGCCATGTTCTCACAGAATATTGTCTCGACTTGAGGGGCCCAGTGTAATTGGAGATCCCCATGAGATTAAGAGTCTGATCAAAAGACTGGAAAGAGTGACAGAACAAAGACCTACTGAAAGTAATCAGCAGACACGTGGTCTCCACAAGGCCTAATTGGATCTCAATATGGGAGGCGGGACCAGGGAATCTTAGACATAGGTTGTCTGATTTGGACACAGGACATGTGGTACCTGTTACTCTATGAAGTCCTTTTAGGGATCATGGTATGTTTTACCTATAAAAAGTCAGCACTCACTGACAAACGCTAAGACACGCAGGGAGAGCTTTAGAAACATGAGGCTCTCATTCTGGGTCTTCCAGAGGTCTCATATGATTGGCTTTCCATATTATTTAATAAACTTAAATTTGTCTGTACTAAATTTGGACTTCTGTGTGTGTTCTTGGGGCAGTACCTTGAAGCTGATTTTTAAAGAATCAACACTACCTGGAAAACGCTTTATACATTTGCGCGTCACTACCGCTTGGACGTTCGGGCTCTAGATGTCAGCAATTTTGGCAATGGAGTTCTTCGCGCGGGACTCTGTGTCCACCCCGTATAGGGAAGCTTTGGTACATCCCACAGTCTGGACTGATCTGGGTACGTACAGGGAAAAGAAAATTGGTTCTTACCTGCTGATTTTCATTCCTGTAGTACCACGGATCAGTCCAGACGCCTGCCCAAGAAGGGAGTAATTAGAAGAGTCCGCGTTCGTATTCAGTTTTATTGCAGAAAGCTAAGGAAGAAGACTACAGGTTGCTTTCCTGTTCGATTTTGTACTTCTATTTTTAATGTTCACTTTTGCTTGATTCGTTATTACTATTGTTCTGCTTGGATAATCTCTATACTGAAGGGATACAGGTGGCACACCAGGTTATGAGAGGGTGCCCTTCAAGTTTTTCTCTGTCTCCATCTGCTGGAAGGGAGGCATAACCCACAGTCTGGACTGATCCGTGGTACTACAGGAATGAAAATTAGCAGGTAAGAACCAATTTTCTTTTGACCCTGACAAGTACCATTTTACTAATATACATTTCTCCTGCAAAAGATATAAAAAATCAGATTATTAATGCCAGACACCTGCAGAGAGCAGCCCAGTCCAGCTAGGTTGAGATGCTGTTTTCACTTGTGTTTCCTGTCTAGTAGAAACGGATTAGGATATGCAGGCTACTGCTTTTCAGAGTTGATACCATCTATGAACACTTTATTCTCTGCAGTTATTTTTTGGAAGACACACTCAGCACCTGGTTTTCCACTGTAGCAATTTTATCACTTGGTGCACTTTTAACATGTGGCAAAAGAAAAATATATTCCCTGTACATACCTGGATCAGTCCAGACTGCTGAGTTATGCCTCCCTTCCAGCAGATGAAGTCAGAGAAAAAAGCTGAAAGGCACCCCCTCTTAACCTGTTGTGCCACCTGCGATCCTTCATTCCCTATACGTACCCGGATCAGTCCAGACTCCTGGGTTTTGCCTCCCCTCCAGCAGATGGAGACAGAGAAGTTTTAACGGACTCCATCCTATACCCCTGAGGTACCACCTAGAGTCCGTCAGTATTTCTCTGTCTCCAGCAGATGGTGGAGGTGCAAAACCTTTAGTCTGGGTTTAGTGTTAGGTTTTTAGTTTTATTTATTTATTTATTTATAATTTTTATATACCGATTTTCATGCATCAAATGCATATCAAACCGGTTTACAATGAAACAGTGTAAGCAGGAAATACAATTCCTTAGTCTAATACATTGAACATCTATAACAAAATAATTGTAAATAGGGCAAAAAACTAAACAACATTACAAAGGTTAAATTATTAACAAAAATATACATACAAATATTTTAAAAGGAGCACAAAGGTTAGCACGAAAGGGAGCACAAAGGGGAAAGCCCCTTTGTTGCGCCCCTTCGGCACGCGACGCAGGCGCGCGACGCCTGGTGGACCGGCGTCGTTTACCGGCTGAAACTCAGAGCGTGGTGACGTCACAGTGGGCGGTTCTCTTTTTCCTTCAGATGTCAGTAACTTCTTTGTTTCCCAGCGATTTTTCTCTTTTTTGTTTTGTTGGTATTCGTTCCTTAGGGTATCTTAAAAAAAAAAAAAAAGAGAGAAGATATCTCTTTAATCCTCCCAGGGGGTTGTTATGTCCTGGTGGGACCATCCCCCCCTGGTAACAGAGGCTCTGGAGCAGAGGGTTGGGAGCTCTGTAACTGCTCGTGGCTGAGGCTGATACCGGGGAGCCCAGTTCACTCACCCTCTGAAGATCTGCACACAGAATGAAACAACGCTGAGGTGATTTATTTAATTTCTGAGCCGGCCTAGCGGTCTCTTTCAGCCCTCCTGCCTTCCGATGCTGTTTTCGCCGTCCTTTTCAGTTCCTACAAGCTCCCGGGGGTTTGTCTTGGTCACGCTGGTTCTTTTTTCGGCCACGATCCTAATTTAGCTCTGGGATCATGCCACATGGTGCGGCCTGCAGACCAGAGTTTGTACTGGATACTTGTCGGGAGGGGATGGCTCTTCGGGGAAGCCGATTCCGGCGAAATTGCATTGCAGCAGCTCTAGAACATGCAGGGACCCTGGGAGGACAAAATTGCTGCGGCAGCCTCAGGACCCTTTTCTTCTCAGCGCAGGTACTGAAGCCTTACTGCGAACGTTCAGGGAGCAGGAGAAGGCTGCCCTGGGGGAGGGGAGCTCTCCGCCACGTCCTGCTGCCCCTGGTGGGGGGGGGGGGGGGGGGCAACTTGCAGGCAGCGCAGATCTCTTCCTAAGAGGAGGAATGGGGGAAGGACTTGGATGAGTCTTCTTCCTCGTTCTCCTCCGATTGTTTTGTTGCTGCGAAAAGCAGCAAAGAGCCAGGTTACTAAGGTACCCCATGAGGTCCCGCCGTTGCTGGGGGCTTGGACAGGAGCTTCATCACTCCACAAGTGAACCAAGTCACACAGTGGCATAGAAGCCCCCAAGGCCAAACACCCTCTCAGGTCCTTTTCATGTCAGGTGGACATTTCAGATACGGACGGGGTGGATGAAGGCGAGTCTCCTCCGCAAGCCCCTGGTGAGGGGCCTGGCTATGGATCAGGATCACCAGCTCCAGCCAGCCAAGCCAGTAGATGCGCCTCTAGTGGTCCGCCTGTTCAGAAGGTATGAGCTCTGTCCACTTATCCCGGCCATTCTGGAGGAGCTGGGCATTGAGCTTCCTCCGGAGGACTCACGGTTTGGGGCTATGCATCCGGTGATGGTGGGCTTCAGGGGTCCAGCTTAATCTTTTCTGTTTCGTATGTCAGTTATGGATCTTTTGTTTAAGGAGTGGGACACTCCGGACCTTGGTTTAAAGGTAAGTTGGGCTATGGACAAGTTATACCCGCTTCCGGAGGAAGCGCTGGACCTCAAGGTCCCTAAGGTGGACGCCGCGGTCTCGGCAGTGACCAAGAAAACCATCATCCCGGTAACAGGAGCCACTGCCCTGAAGGATTTGCAGGATCGCAAATTGGAGTTGCAGCTTAAAAAGATTTTTGAGGTTTCGGCCCTAGGAGTTCGGGCAGCTATGTGCAGCAGTTTCGTGCTTGGAGCCAGTCTCTGCTGGGTTCAGGATTTGCAAGCCGTAGTATCCCTTTCTGCGAGTGAGGCGGTGCAAGCAGGGCATCTGGAGGTGGCAGTAGCTTACAGTGCTGACATGCTTTATGATCTGTTGCGGACTTCTGGCAGGACTATGGTCTCGGCCGTGTCAGCCCACAGGCTCCTTTGGCTTAGACACTGGGCTGCGATGTTTCCTCTAAGGCTCAACTGAGCTCCTTACCCTTCAAGGGTAAGCTGCTTTTCGGGCAACAATTGGAGGACAATTGCCAGGTTCTTGTGGCCTGGTTTGGCTTCTGTTGGAAACAGGATGCTGGGCTTGATGGACCCTTGGTCTGACCCAGCATGGCAATTTCTTACGTTCTTATGACATGATAAAATCTCTGGGGGAGAATAAAGTCCATAGGTTGCCGGTGGATAGACCCAGGACGAGAGGATCCTTTCCTCAACGGGCGAGATTTTGGGGAAATTGCCGGTTTCGCTCTTCACGTTCCGTACTTTCAACAGGGTCCCGGCCGCCAATCTTCTTGGAATCAGTCCTTTCAAGGGCGCCGGCCTGCCAGGGATCGAGCCCCACAATCTCATGGGGGTCCCAAGTCAGCGCAATGAAGCGAGGCCGGGCCACTCTTCCGTCCCAAGAATAGGGGGGAGGTTATCCCTTTTTCTAGAAGAGTGGACCAACTTAACCTCAGATCAGCGGGTCCTCAGTATAGTAGAACATGATTACGCGTTAGATTTTGCTCGGCTGATCCACGAGCAGTACATGGTTTCCTCATGCGGGTACCACAAAAAATGCCGGGCGGTACAGGACACTCTGCGGCGGTTACAGGACCTAGGCGCCATAGTTCCAGTACCCGCGGGAGAGCTCAGGCGAGGGCGCTACTCCATCTACTTCGTGGCAGTTAGAGAGAGTCAATCGGACTCTACAGGTGCCTCATTTTCGGATGGAAACTCTTCGCTCGGTGATAGCGTCTGTACACAAAGGGGAATTCCTAGCATCTCTAGATCTGACAGAAGCTTATTTTCACATTCTTAGATGCCCAGATCATCAGAAATATCTGCGGTTTGTGATCCTGGGGCATCATTTTCAATTTTGCGTGCTACCGTTTGGTCTGGCGACGGCTCCCAGAGTCTTCACCAAGGTGATGGTGGTTGTGGCAGCGGCCCTGCAAAAGGAGGAGATTTAGGTACACCCCTACCTGGATGATTGGCTGATTCGAGCGAAGACAGAACACCTTTGCAGAGCAGCGGTGCAGAGGGTGCTGCAGATATTGAGCTCGTTGGGTTGGGTGGTCAACCTGACAAGAGTCACCTGGTTCTCTCCCAGTCCTTGAAATTTTTGGGTGCTCGGTTCGACACGATCTTGGGAAAGGTTTTCCTTACCGAGGAAAGATTGTCCAAGCTTCTCACTCAGGTGGAGTCCTTGCGATCCATGCCTTGTCCCAGGGGATTATTTGCAGGTCCTTGGTTTGATGGCTTCCACTCTCGAACTGGTGCCCTGGGCCTTTGCGCATATGCGTTCTCTTCAGTCAGCCTTGCTCTCCCGGTGGAATCCGCTCTCCGAACAGTTTCATCTTCTCTTCCCACTGACAGATTTGGCACGGTCCAGTCTTCTTTGGTGGCTGTGTCCAGACAATTTACTACTGGGTGTGGATTTGGAAATTCCCTCCTGGATAGTGGTAGCCACCAATGCCAGCCTCTCCGGGTGGGGAGTGGTTTGTCGAGGAACAGCAGTGCAAGGTCAGTGGATGAGGTCGGAGTCTTCTTGGTCAATCAATCGGTTGGAGACCAGAGCGGTTCGGTTGGCGCTACAGGCCCTCCTTCCCTTAGTAGAGGGGAGATCAGTGCGGATTCTCTCCAACAATGCATCAATCATCAGGGCAGAATTTGGAGTCGTCCGGTGGCGATGGTGGCTCAACTTTTAATCAGCTGGGTGGAACAGCACCTGTACAGGATAGCAGCCTCTCACATTGCCGGAGTGGACAATGTGCAGGCCGATTTTCTCAGCCGCCACCAGTTGGATCTGGGAGAGTGGGAACTCTCCGAGGCTTTCAGTCTCCTGTGCAACCGATGGTCCAGTCCCGCGATGGACCTGATGGCGATGTATTGCAATGCCAAAGCTCCTCAATTTTTCAGTCGAAGAGAGCCAGGAGCGGAAGGTGTAGACGCTCTGGTGCTTCTCTGGCTATAGGACATTCTGTTGTACGTCTTTCCGCCGTGGCCATTGGTCGGCAAGGTTTTATGCCGCATCAAGGCTCATTCGGGCAAGGTGATACTCGTCGCGTCAGAGTGGCCTAGGCGCCCGTGGTTTGCGGACCTTCTCAATCTGGCGGTAGACGGCCCACTGAGATTTCCCTGAGTCTGCTGCGACTAGGTCCCGTTTATTTCACACAGGTAGATCGCTTTTGTCTAGCGGCATGGCTTTTGAAAGGCGGAGATTGAGAAATAAGGGTTACTCAGAGGAGGTGATTACTACGCTTTTGCAGTCCCATAAAACTTCTACCTCCATAGCATACGTCAGAGTTTGGGGTATTTTAGAGGACTGGTGCCTGAACCCATGCGGTGGAGCCGTCCAGGGTTACTATTCCGGATGTTCTGGCCTTTCTGCAGGCAGGTCTAGTAAAAGGTCTAGCCTTCAATTCCCTTCGAGTTCAGATAGCAGCCCTTGGTAGTTTTCAGGGAAAGGTACATGGCCTCGCTCTAGCATCCCATCTGGATATGGTTCGTTTTCTGCATGGCGTTAAAACATCTGTGTCCTCCGATTCGGAACCCCTGTCCTTCGTGGAAGCTGAACCTGGTTCTCCGTGCCCTTTGTAATGCGCCTTTTGAGCTGCTGAAGAAGACGACCTTGAAAGATCTGACATTGAAGGTTGTTTTCCTCGTGGCTATCGTATCAACGCGGCGTGTTTCGGAGCTACAGGCCTTATTTTGTTGGGAGCCCTTCTTAAGGATTTGTAATGAAGGAGTTTCTTTACGAATGGTTCCCTCCTTTCTTCCGAAAGTAGTGTCCTCTTCATTTGAATCAGAAGATGGAGCTCCCATCCTTGGCGGGCCTAGATCTTTCTACTTCCGAGTCTAGGGAGTTAAGACAGTTGGACGTCAGACGCGTGCTGATACATTATTTGGAGGTCACGAATGGTTTCTGTCTTTCGGACCATCTGTTTGTCCTATGGAGTGGTCCCAGGAAGGGTCAGAAAGCTTCAAGGACCACCATTGCACACTGGCTGAAGGAAGCTATTGCTTTGGCTTACCTAGTTCAGGGGCCGTCTGATTCCGGTCGGTCTCCGGGCTCATTCTACTAGATCGCAGGCGACTTCGTGGGCGGAATCTCAGCAGGTGTCGCCGCAGGAGATATGTCGAGCAGCTACGTGGAAATCTCCGCACACATTTGCTAGGCATTATCGTCTAGATGTCCGGGCCCCAGAGCCCGGTTCCTTCAAGGCCAGTGTTCTCCGAGCGGGACTCTCTCAGTCCCACCCTGGTTAGGGAAGCTTTGGTACATCCCAGGAGTCTGGACTGATCCGGGTACGTACAGGGAAAGGAAAATTGGTCCTTACCTGCTAATTTTCGTTCCTGTAGTACCACGGATCAGTCCAGAGTCCCATCCATGGAGAAATGGAGAGTCTGCTCAGCCGGTTGATGTTCATATTCTGCAGATTTATTCAATGCATTTTGATATTGTGCGCCCACCTTCAAAGGGTAGGAGAATGGGCATGTTTTTGTTCATGTTACCAGTTTTCATTCCCTCTGCTCGGGGGGGGGGGGGGGGGGGGAATTTTGGTTGTACGAGTTTACTTTTCTCTGCTTGGGTACAGTGTAATACTGATAGACTCTAGGTGGCACCTCAGGGGTATAAAACGGAGTCCGTTAAAACTTCTCTGTCTCCATCTGCTGGAGGGGAGGCAAAACCCAGGAGTCTGGACTGATCAGTGGTACTTCAGGAACGAAAATTTGCAGGTAAGAACCATTTTTCCTGTATTTCTCTGATTCCAGCAGATAAGGGTGGCAGAACCTGCGGTCCTGAAAAGAAAAATATAATATAATCTGTTGTAATCTAAAAGGGATTAATACTATATGTTTACAATATTTTTTTTCTTTAGAAATCTTGGTCCTGGGAACAGGGGGCAGAGTTGAGAGACTTGATTCTGACTTGCTAAAATTTATGAGACAGAAGGGGATAGCAGTGGAAGTGCAGGACACGGTAAGAGCACACTAAATGCAAGACTGTTCAATGAAATCCAATTCTGGTTCATAACTCCTCAATGTCAATACAAAGCAACCTATGCAATACAGAACATCGTGCAGCTGTGTATAGAGAAACAACTGGGATCTAGCTACTGTATTCTGTACTATTAAAGAGTCTTTCCTGGCTTCTGTTTAGCATTTAGCCCCCGCCCCACAAGACTTGCTTTTATAGATCAATGCTGGTAGGACTGGCTTGGAAGCCTATGCAGGAGCTCCCCAGTTCAATCCCCAAGTTGTCTGTGGAAACAGTATTCACAGGCCCTGGTTGGAGTGGAAGTCATGGTCATTGCTTACTGGTATTACAAAAAAGAGCCAACTTGATTCCAGATGTAAGTTGGCAGATTCCTTTCATGATTATTTCATTGCTCACTGGTGACATCTGTTGGCTGGATTTAGGTTCCAGTTGCACAGGAAATACAATGGTTCATGATTTAGTTATTGTTGTCAGCCAGATCCAGACAACAATTACTAATGGCACATATATTTTTGTTTAAACTTAAGCAAGTGCAATCTAAGCTATGCTCATCATTCATAAAATAGTGACATTTTAAGAGTAAAAAGCCAGCAGGTGTGTAATATAGTGCTGCAATCCACTGGCAATTTTAAAATGTACATTTCCTTTTCATCCAGTCAGATCAGTCCATATCAATGGATGGTGCATGCCACCCAGCAGATGGAAACCAAAATCAACAGGCTTGCTGCCGTCACTCCTTATATTCATCTGTGCTGACACCAGCCTGCCAGTATTCTTTGTCTCCAGCAGATGGTACACAAGCATCCCATACGGTGGACTAAGGCCTGGTAGACTGAATAGAGTTTGACCCTTGGAGTTCCTTAGGTGAAAGACTAGCTGTCCCTCCCTCAGTTGAGCCTAGTCATTACCTATTGCTGTTAGGAGGGAGGGGATCTCCCTCCCTTTGTTAAGCAGTCCAGGACCCAGGGGGCTTTCCACCCCCTTCCCTAATTGTGAGCTACCCCAGTTGCCTCCATCTATTCTCCTTTCAGCTTCCTCTGAGGAATGTGGCTTTAATCCAGAACTGTAGTATGGCTTGGAACAATGAAATGTTATAAAAGAAAATTGAGGAGCTTTATGGAGATCCTGTTCAGTGGCAGCAGCGAGGTTTGGAGCTCAGGGGGATTGTTTGGTGAATCTGTGGCAGTTAGTCTCTAGCGTTGCAAGGTGTTTTTGGTGGGGGCCCATGTGTTTTTTGGAGATGAGAGGAACTTAGTAAAATGGCACCAGCTAGTCAGCGTGGGAGAATAACCGAGCTGACAGCCTGTCAACTTAGGTTCAGGCAGGAGGCAGTTTTGAGAATGCCAGGAATGTTCAGGAACCTAAGGAGAGATGCCTATCCATAATTTTGTTGCTGGGACAGGGCAGCTGATCTGTTGGAAAGAGTAAGTCCCTTGCTTTGCTGGAGACTCCAGTGACCATGTTGCAGACACGACATTGATCAAAATTGTGCACCCCCCTCTTTTAAGCCTAGAGCACCAGAAAACGCAATGGTGGTTGCTTCTCCCATTCTGGACATGTCCACATTGCCCTGGGTGGAATTTGTTAAGGGCCTGCAGGCCTTTTGCATGGGGCAGGGTGTGGGGCAGACTGGCCCATCTTTACTTGTCCCTTCGCACCCTCAGGGGAGGAAGCTTGCCAGGGCGGCAATGGACAAGATTGTTCCAGAGGAGGATTTCTGTGACTCAGAGGGGCAATTTTGAGAAATTTCTTCCGGGTGATGACAGCTTAGAAGGGGACGTTCCTCCTGATGGTGAGGTATATATGTCTAAGCTATGTCCCTTTCATAGGGATGAATTAACATCCCTGCGAGCATTGCAGACTGCAGAGAATAAGAAAGACAAGTCAGCTGCTCCAAAGAAGGATCCTATCATGGTTAGTTTATGGAAATCGTCACGCTGCACCAGGCAGTGCAAGATTTAATTAACCTAGAATGGGGGCCCTGGAAGGTAATTTTAAAGGGGTTGCTCCCTTGCCAAAATGTATCCACTGGACCTTCAGGAGAAGAAAAGGTTTTGTTTTCCCCAGATAGATGCCCTGGTGTGCCTGTTGATTAAGAGAACCACCATTCCAGGTGAGGGTGATGCAGCTCTTAAGGATAGATAGAGGCTGTGTTTTAAGTAGGTCTTTGAAGCTGTGAGCATAGCTTTTCAGATCTCTGCCTGCTGTTGTATTGTGGCAAGTTACACTGGAGGAGTTAGAGGAGGATTCCCAGTTGTTGGAACCAGAGGCCACATCTCTGGCCGATGCCATTTACGATTTAGTCTGCTCCTCCACCAGAAGGATAGCTTCCATTGTGGCAGTTCTGATGCTATTCTGGATATGCAGTTGGTCAGTAGATGCTATCTCCAAAACCATTTTGATGAAATTGCCCTTTAAGGGGTGGCTTTTGTTTGGAGAGGACTTGCTGAAGATGGCCAAGGCATGGGGGGAGGGGGACTCAAAGGTTCCAAGACTCCGAGGATAGGACCAAGGCTTCATCTCGACCTTTTTCCCCCCATAGTCACTTTCGGGACTACAGGTATTTTGAGTAAGGCTGCAATTGTTCCGGACAGAGGTCTTGGATGTATTCCAGTTCTTTCATCTCAAGAAGGACGGATCTGCAGGTTCCCTCTCCTCCTCTAGACCAATAAAATGAGTACTTTGGGGGCCCAATCTCCAGTACCAGAGCTAGACAGACATCTATCTGTTTTATTAGAGGTGGGCCCAACTTCAGTGGGTTCTGGGAATTATAAAAAATGGTTATGTCCTGGAATTTGAGTCTACCTGTCACTCCACCTGGAAAAGGGAGGCTGTGGAGACCACTCTCTAGAGCCTTCTTAACTTGAAGGCTGTTATTCCAGTGCCAAAAAGACAGGAAGGACAAGGTTGATATTCCATTTACTTTGTGGTCCCAAAGAAAGAGGGGTCACTTTCGCCCTGTTCTGGACCTCAAACGAGTTAATGACTTTCTGAAGGTGGCACACTTCAGGATGGAAACATGGTTGGTATTATGGCAGTGAAAAAAAAAAAGAATTTCTGACCTCCTTAGACTTAACAGAAGCTTATCTTCACATTCCGCTCCAGAAGGATCACCAATCCTTCCTTCATTTCACAGTGATAGGATGTCATTTTCAGTTTCAGACTCTGCCCTTTGGTTTAGCGACAGCCCCAAGGACCTTCTCAAAAGTGATGGTAGTGGACATTGCGCAAGAAGGGTATCTTGGTACACTCTTTATTTGGACAATTGGCTGACAATGGCTTCTTAGAGGGTAATTCACTTGTTATAGGACTTGGGTCTCAGAACCCAATTTATCTGGGGGCTCTGTCCAATATGAAGACAGGTTGTGTGTGGCTAATGGAACAATGAGTTCAAAATTGTGAGACAAGATCCAGACATTGGGGATGGACAGGGATCTGACCATATGGTCCTATTTTTAGGGTTTTGACTCCATCGGCAGTGGCAGTGGACCTGGTACTGTTGACGAGAGCTCATATGTGTCCTCTGCTGAGGGCCATGCTTTCCAGAAGGAATCTCCAGTCCCAAGACTGCTCAGTGAGGCTTCTGCTGCCGGAGTAAACCAGACAGAACTCGCAATTGTGGTTAGAATGCAAACACTTGGACAGGGGGTGGAATTAGTTCTTCCAGTCTGAATCATGGTAATGACAGACGCAAGGTGAGGTGAAAGAGGCTATTTTAGCCAAAGAAATAGCCTTCAAAAATTGACAGAAGGATCCATCTGAAGAAAATAGGAAAAAGCATAAGCATTGTCAAGTTAGGTGTAAAACATTGATAAGGCAGGCTAAGAGAGAATTTGAAATGACATTGGCCATAGAGGCAAAAAATCATAATAAAAACTTTAAAATATATCCGAAGCAACATAAGATATGCCATACTGGGTCGGACCAAGGATCCATTAAGCTTGCAATCTTGAGAAGTAGATATACCCGGATTGGCGTGATGTCAGATGAGGGAACGCCCTCGAGGTTCGCGTCACTGGGCATACTTAGACGTGGGTTGCGCGCGCGCACCCTAGCAGGTACCTGGGAGGAGCAATGGCGTATGGCTGCACCATAGCCGTTCCGGGGACGCCAGAGAAGTCGGCTTGACGACACTGCGGTAGCCATCTTGCCCAGGTAAGCAGGAGGAGCCGAGAGAGGGGTGCAACAAGTGGAGCGAAGCCGTCGAAGACCGACGGACGCAACAGTTAAAATTTGTAACCTATCATTAAAATCATCCATTGTACCTGAAGACTGAAGAGTGGCCAATGTAACCCTAATATTTAAAAAGGGCTCCAGGGGCGTTCTAGGAAACTATAGACCAGCGAGCCTGACTTCAGTACCGGGAAAAATAGTGGAAACTATTCTAAAGATCAAAATCACAGAGCATATAGAAGGACATGGTTTAATGGAACACAGTCAGCATGGATTTACCCAAGGCAAGTCTTGCTTCACAAATTTGCTTCATTTTTTTGAAGGGGTTAATAACCATGTGGATAAAGGTGAGCCAGTAGATGTAGTGTATTTGGATTTTCAGAAGGTGTTTGACAAAGTTCCTCATGAGGAAACTAAAAAGTCATGGGATAGGACGCAGTGACCTTTCGTTGATTACAAACTGGTTGAAAGACAGGAAACAGAGAGTAGGTTTAAATGGTCAATTTTCTCAGTGGAAAAGGGCAAACAGTGGAGTGCCTCAGGGATCTGTACTTGGAACGATGCTTTTCAATATATTTATAAATGATCTGGAAAGGAATACGATGAGTGATTTGCAGATGATACAAAATTATTTAGAGTAGTTAAATCACAGGCGGATTGTGATAAATTGCAGGAGGACCTTGCGAGACTGGAAGATTGGGCATCCAAATGGCAGGTGAAATTTAATGTGGACAAATGCAAGGTAATGCTATAGGGAAAAATAATCCATATTGTTGTTACATGATGTTAGGTTCCATATTAGGAGCTACCACCTAGAAAAAATATCTAGGCGTCATAGTGGATAATACATTTAAAACTAATCGGAGAACATTCTTTTTCACTAAATGCATAGTTAAGCTCTGGAATTTGTTGCCAGAGGAAGTGGTTAATGCAATTAGTCTAACTGGGTTTACAAAAGGTTTGGATAAATTCATGGAGGAGAAGTCCATTAACTGCTATTAATCAAGTTGTCTTAGAGAATAGCCACTGCTATTACTGGCATCAGTAGCATGGGATCTACTTAGTGTTTGGGTACTTGCCAGGTACTTGTAGCCTGGATTGACCACTGTTGGAAACAGGATGCTAGGCTTGATGGACCCTTAGTCTGACCCAGTATGGCAATTTCTTATGTTCTTAAGCCTGTCAGATTGGGGTGTGCATGGTCAGGAGCTGATGGCTCAAGGATAGTGGAACCCTATAAGGAGGCAAGCCGGTCTATTAAATATCTGGAAGCCAGGTTGATTCGACTCGCTCTTCTCGAATTTGTGTTTCGGTTGGTAGGTCAGGTGATTAGGGTGATATCGGACAATGCCAAGGCAGAACTAGAAGTTCTCAGATTTTGTTGCAGATGCATCTGCTTCTTCCTTGGATTGAACTGAATTTGTAGACCTTGTTGGCATTTCACATAGCAGGCGCAGAAAATGTGCGAGCATGTTACCTCAGTCACAGTGTATTAGACCCGGGGGAGTGGTGTCTTTTTGACAAGGGCCTTCGATCTGCTCATCACCAGGTAGGGTATGCTGGACTTGGATTTGATGGGGCCAGTGGCTATGTAAGCAGGAGATTCTCGGTCTTATGGAATCCATGCCCTGGTGCAAGTGTGGCCGATGAAGGCAAGGTTTATGTGTTTCTGCATTAGCCCACGATAGGTAGAATACCCCAGATGATTGCAAGTCATCCAGTTCTAGTGCTTCAAGTGGCTCCCAATTGGCGTCAGCAGTTGCGGTATATGGATCTCTGGCATTTGCTGAGCAGCAGCCCTCTACAGCTTCTGCCTCATAGGAAAGTGCTTTGCCATGGTTTGGTGTTTCACAAGGACCCTGTGGAATTGTATGTCGTCTCTTTGTGGATGAAATACAATTCTACAATCCTTTGTCCCCCTTATGGTCCGATACCACCTCTATGATTTCTCTCTGTCTGACTACCATTAGGCCCTGGCTTACCCATAAAAAACCTGCTCTGAACTTATCAAAACTGAACTTCTGGTGATCCATCAAGGTTAGACAATGTCAGTTTCACCGGTTATTAGGACTGATTGCACAGATCTCCCGATAGTGGTGCAAGCCCGAAGCCTAGGAGTCACAATTGATTCTAATTTGTCTTGTATCTCACAAAAAGTTGTTAGATATGGCTTTTTCAAATTGTGGCTCCTGCCACAAATTTTCACCTGGAAATTTCCATTTGGTTATTCAGGCCTTTTTAATGATGACATTAGGCTATTGTAATTCTATCGTTGTGGGCCTTCCAGCATCTACAACAAAGCCACTGCAACTTTTGCGGAACTCTGTAGTTCATTTAGTTTCAGGCTGTAACAAGAGACCACATCTCTCCAGTATTGTATGACCTCCACTGGCTTCCAGTTCAGTGGAGGGTTAAATATAAAGTCGTCATGTTAATTCACACGTTACATGCTATTACTCTTCCTCCAGGCAAGCCAATCCACTCCAGTGGGTTGTGCACTCCAAACAGCAGGTGGAGACGCAGAACAAAGATTTGCTGATGTCACCCTCATATAGCTCTGCTCAGTCACGAACTAGCCTGTTTTTCTCTGTCTCCAGCAGGTGGTGGAAAGGCATCCATACTTGTGGATCTTGGCCTGCCTGGATTGAACAAGTGAAAGCAATAGTTCCCTCCCTCAGTTGAGTGTCTGAGAACCAATGTCAGGAGACAAGCAAAAATTTTAAAAAAAATGACAGGAGTGAGTTGAAGGCTGCAGTCCTAGTCCTCCTCTGGCAGCAGAAAAGATTTGGTAGGGTAAGGAGGCCTTGGGCTCAGCCCTGCTGCATAATCCTCTTCTCTGTCTGGTCCTGCTTTCTTCCCTCAACTCTCTCCCTGCCTTTTTTATTTTGATGGTTTTGTCTGTGGAAAGTTTATTGGGGGGGGGAAAAAAAAAAAAAGCACATGTCGAGCAGTGCTGGGAGCAGGTGCCAGCACAATCTTTTGCAGGCCGGGCAGCAGACTGCTGTGATTGCGGCCGGGCAGTAGACTGCTGCGATTGCAGCAGTGCGATTCAGAAGGGCTGCAGGGCTAGTTTTAGAACTGCCAAAACCATATGTGGCAGGCGCCATTTTGATTGGCAGGAATTGCTGAGGCACGCAGTGGGACGCATTTGCTCAGCTTTTAGAGGAACAGAGAAGAGTGTGTGACATGGCATTGGGGGAGAAGCGAGGGAAGAAGCTTCGCATCTGCTCAGCATGCCATATGAAGGTCCTTAGTCCCAGGAGGTTCCTCAGTGTGTGAAAAGTGTGTGGAGGCCCAGGCGGATGTCTCTACAGGGGAGTTTGTCTCTGTAGGAACCTCAGAAGCCCCCGCTTTACAGGCAGATGTGGCGGTGACTCCCACCAGAGCGGCTGAGGAGTCCTCCCCGCCCCCTCTTCTGCCAATCCTCTTGGGAGTGGGCTCCTCCCTTATTGCCAGCCATGCAGAGTCCAGGGGAGAGCTGGCAGTCTCAGAAGATGAGAAGGCCTTAATGCAGGAAGATTTTGAGGACTCAGGCTATTTCCTAGGATTTTGTGTTACTTCTCCACAGAGCCTATCTGGTAAGAAAGGCAGCAGGTGAGAAGCACCCTTGTACCCAGGATCAGTTGCAAGGTGACTCAAGTCCTGCAAAAAGGCATTACCCAATATCTAGAGGGGGGCTGGGCAGCGAGGCGGCCCCCATGGAGGAGTCTGAATGCAATGTCTTTGGGGCCAGAGTCTCCTGAGGACTTTTCAAATCTAGATCTGGGGGGGAGGTGCTGGTGAGGGAAGGGGAAGACCCTAAGGTGGTCCGGTGGTTTTGCAGCAAAGAGTTGTGGCCCTTAATTCCACATGTGTTTAAACAGCTAGGCATCAAACTTCCACAGGTGGAGTTGGACCAGGAAGGGGTGTACTCCGTCATGGTCGGCTTGAGAAGTGGCTAAGGCCTTTTCCTTCCACGAGTCTGTAAAGCAGCTAGTCGTCAGGGAATGGAACACCCCTGAGACCATGGTGAAGTTGTACCCGTTACCAGAGACACTTGAGCTTTTGATGCTTCTGAAGGTAGATGCTTCGGTTTTGGCAGTGACCAAGAAAATCAACATTCTGGTGACAGAGTCCACCTCCCTGAAAGATGTGCAGGACTGGAAGCTGTAAGATCACCTGAAGAAGATTTTTTTGAGGTTTCTGCTTTGGGGTTCTGGGCTACAGTATGCAGCAGTTTTGTGCAGAGAACTTGTTTGCACTGGGTTCAGCAGTTGCAGGTGAAGGAGACAACATCATTGTTCTCCATGAGGCATGTACAGTGCTTGGAGGCAGTGGTGGCCGATGTGACCAATGCCTTGTATGACTTGATTGGAGGACATCCTCCAGAGTTATGATGTCAGCAGTTTTGGCCAGGTGGCTGCTCTGGTTAACAAACTGTTGTGCAGATGTTTGGTCAAAGTCTGAGCCAGGGGCCCTCCTGAACAAAGGCATGTTCAAAGTCAATTTAGTGCAGCTGGTGAAGCATCTGGGAGAGTCTAAGGAACATATATTGCTGGAGGACAAGCTGAAGAGGGGAAAGAAATCCTTTCCCACCCATTTGCATTTTTAGAGAGTATAGATAATATCGGCAGAAGAGAGACCCTTCGGTTGTACAGAGGCAAAGCTTGGGTAAGACCCAGTCCTTTCAAGGTAGGCAAAAGCTGAACCGTGATATCCCTGGTCAAGGAATGGGGGGAGCTACAGTAAATCTTCACAATGAAACCAGGCTGGTCCACTCTTCTGTTCCAGCTGTCGAGAGGCAGTTGGTCCACGTTTATGGGAAGCAGACCAGAATTGCAACAGACAAGTGGGTCTTGGGTGTGATAAAGACAGCTACGCGTTAGATTTTACATGCCCAGTGTGAGTAGCCTTCATAGTCTCCTCTTGTGCCAAACAGGTAGAGGTTCGCGATACAGTAAACTGCTTGCAACAGCTAAGGCTGATGGTGCTGGTTCCCCAAAAAGAATGGGGAAAAAGGTTGGTATTCCATTTATTTTGCAGTCCTGAAAAAGGAAGGGACATTCAGACCGATTTTGGATTTAAAGAAGGTCAATACAGCTCTCAAGGTACCATGGTTTTGAATGGAGATGTTGCGTTCAGTGATAGTGGCAGTTCACAAGGGAGAGTTTCTGGCATCACTAGACATCACAGAGGCATACCTACATATTCCAATCAGGCAGGAGCACCGGAAGTTCCTGCAGTTTATGATTCTGGGAGATGATTTACTCTCTTGCGCCCTTCCTTTCGGTTTTGGTGATAGCACTGGGTACATTCACTAAAGTGATAGTGGTGGTGGCAGTAGTCCTTTGGAAAGAAGGAGTGCTGGTACACCCATATCTGGACGACTGGCTCATTCAGGCAAAGTCAGCAGACCTCTGTCAGCTGGCAGTACAGCAGGTCCAAGAGATTGAGGGCTCTGGGCTGGGTGGTGAACCTAGTGAGGAGCTATCTAATGCCATCCAACTCCTTGGAGTACAAAGGGGCTCGATTCGACACCTGGATTGGCAAGGTGTTTGACGGAGGACAGGATGGTGAAGCTGCAGAGTCAGGCTCAGTGACTCAAGGTGGCCAGAATTTGGAATTATTTGCAGGTCCAGGGGGTCTATGGCATCAACGCTAGATCTAGTTCCCTGGGAGTTTGTGTATATGTGGACTCTTCAAAGAGCACACCCTTCCCATTGGATCCCCTGATTGGAGGAGTTGAAAATTCCTCTTCCCCTCAGGGGAAAGGGGGCGGTGGCTTGGTCGGGTCAATCTGGCACAGGGGATAGAGTTGGAAATTCCAGACTGGGTGATAGGGACTGCCGACAGCAGCCTCTGATTGGAGAGTGGTGTGTCAGGGCCTGACTGAGTAGGATCAATGATCAAAGGAGGAGGCATTGTGGTCTATCAATTGGTTAGGTGCAAAAGTGGTGTACTTAGCCTTGTTTTCCTTTTTGCCATGGTTAAAAGGTTGAGTAGTGCAAATTCTATCAGACAATGCAACAGCGTTGACTTATCAACTGACAGGGATAGACCAAAAGTCGAATCGTTTCTCAAGAGGCTCAGTTGTTGGTTCACTGGGCAGAGTAGTATCTGGCAGGGTCTTTCCTAGCCAGGGTGGACAACATGCAGGTGGATTTTCTCAGCAGGCAAAAGTTGCACTCTAGAGCATGGAAGCTGTCAGTCAAAGCAGTTGCTTCTCAGTCAGGCCAGGTGGGGAATGCTTTGCATGAACTTAATGGCATAGAGACAAAACGCCAAAGTAGGGAGCTTTTACAATCACAGGAGCAACCACGGAGCAGAAGGAACATAAGAACATAAGAAAATGCCATACTGGGTCAGACCAAGGGTCCATCAAGCCCAGCATCCTGTTTCCAACAGTGGCCAATCCAGGCCATAAGAACCTGGCAAGTACCCAAAAACTAAGTCTATTCCATGTTACCATTGCTAATGGCAGTGGCTATTCTCTAAGTGAACTTAATAGCAGGTAATGGACTTCTCCTCCAAGAACTTATCCAATCCTTTTTTAAACACAGCTATACTAACTGCATGAACCACATTCTCTGGCAACAAATTCCAGAGTTTAATTGTGCGTTGAGTAAAAAAGAACTTTCTCCGATTAGTTTTAAATGTGCCCCATGCTAACTTCATGGAGTGTCCCCTAGTCTTTCTACTATCCGAAAGAGTAAATAACCGATTCACATCTACCCGTTCTAGACCTCTCATGATTTTAAACACCTCTATCATATCCCCCCTCAGTCGTCTCTTCTCCAAGCTGAAAAGTCCTAACCTCTTTAGTCTTTCCTCATAGGGGAGTTGTTCCATTCCCCTTATCATTTTGGTAGCCCTTCTCTGTACCTTCTCCATCGCAATTATATCTTTTTTGAGATGCGGCGACCAGAATTGTACACAGTATTCAAGGTGCGGTCTCACCATGGAGCGATACAGAGGCATTATGACATTTTCCGTTTTATTCATCATTCCTTTTCTAATAATTCCCAACATTCTGTTTGCTTTTTTGACTGCCGCAGCACACTGAACCGATGATTTCAATGTGTTATCCACTATGACACCTAGATCTCTTTCTTGGGTTGTAGCACCTAATATGGAACCCAACATTGTGTAATTATAGCATGGGTTATTTTTCCCTATATGCATCACCTTGCACTTATCCACATTAAATTTCATCTGCCATTTGGATGCCCAATTTTCCAGTCTCACAAGGTCTTCCTGGAATTTATCACAATCTGCTTGTGATTTAACTACTCTGAACAATTTTGTGTCATCTGCAAATTTGATTATCTCACTCGTCGTATTTCTTTCCAGATCATTTATAAATATATTGAACAGTAAGGGTCCCAATACAGATCCCTGAGGCACTCCACTGTCCACTCCCTTCCACTGAGAAAATTGCCCATTTAATCCTACTCTCTGTTTCCTGTCTTTTAGCCAGTTTGCAATCCACGAAAGGACCTCGCCACCTATCCCATGACTTTTTACTTTTCCTAGAAGCCTCTCATGAGGAACTTTGTCAAACGCCTTCTGAAAATCCAAGTATACTATATCTACCGGTTCACCTTTATCCACATGTTTATTAACTCCTTCAAAAAAGTGAAGCAGATTTGTGAGGCAAGACTTGCCCTGGGTAAAGCCATGCTGACTTTGTTCCATTAAACCATGTCTTTCTATATGTTCTGTGATTTTGATGTTTAGAACACTTTCCACTATTTTTCCTGGCACTGAAGTCAGGCTAACCGGTCTGTAGTTTCCCGGATCGCCCCTGGAGCCCTTTTTAAATATTGGGGTTACATTTGCTATCCTCCAGTCTTCAGGTACAATGGATGATTTTAATGATAAGTTACAAATTTTTACTAATAGGTCTGAAATTTCATTTTTTAGTTCCTTCAGAACTCTGGGGTGTATACCATCCAGTCCAGGTGATTTACTACTCTTCAGTTTGTCAATCAGGCCTACCACATCTTCTAGGTTCACCGTGATTTGATTCAGTCCATCTGAATCATTACCCATGAAAACCTTCTCCATTACGGGTACCTCCCTTGGCCACCGGGGATTCTTCTTTACGTCGTTCCCTCATGGCCATGCTGGGCAGCTTGCTATGGCACAGCCACCAGCATGAAATGATTCTCATGGCTCCAGAATGCCATGTCAGTCGAGGTTCGCAGACCTAGTAACCTTGGCAGTGGCCGGTCCATTAAGGTTCAGTCCTCTTTCAAGACAGTTGCACCAGGGTCCCCTATTAGTGGATTAAGAGGATTGCTTCTGTCTCACAGCTTCGTTTTTGAGAGGAACACTTGAGATAGAATGACAACTGAAGATGTCGTTGCCACTTTACTGCAGGCCAGACGGCCTTACACACCCTTGGCTTAGGTTAGAGTGTGGAAGATTTTTGAGGCTTGGTGTGTTGAACAAAGCTTGCAGCCTACTCTGGCTTTTATTTCCCATACCCTGAACCTTTTTACAAAAGGTCTAGTGAGGGTTTTAGCCTATAATTTCCTTTGGATACAGGTGGCAGCTTTAGGCTGTCTTCGGGGTAAGGTGCAGGGAGGGTCCCTGGCCTTGCATTGGCTGTGATTCTTTTTTTTTTTTTTTTGAGGGGCAAAACACTTGCGGCCTCCAATGCGGAAGGTGTGTCCTTCATGGAATTTTAATTTGGTGATGAGGGTGTTGTGCGAGGCTCTGTTCGTGTCACTGCGGATGATGATTCTAAATGATTTAACCCTGACTGGGTTTTTCTGGTAGCGATTTGTTGAGCCAGAAGAATTTCAGAGCTTTAGCTGTTGTCTCGAAGAGATCCCTTTCTTCAGTTTACAGAGAATGGGATGTCCTTTCAAATGATGCCCTCATTTCTGCTGAAGGTTGTTTTGGTAACTGATTTAGTCAAACAGTGTAACTTCCCACCTTTGGATGCATCTGTGACACATGTGAAGGAGCTTCATGTGTTGGATATGCAGTTAGATGACTAACTGCATATCCAACACCCCTTTGTTGGAATGGGCCAACAAAGGGGTGCAAGCCATCCAAGGCTACTATTGTGAGATGGCTGAATAACACGATTAGCTTGCCCTATCTTTATAAAGGCCTTCCTGTGTTGGAGGGTCTAAGGGCTCACTTGACTTGGATGCAAGCAATCTCATGGGCCTAGCTAGCTAGTTTCTTCACCATAAATATGTCAGGCGGCTACTTGTTACATACTTTCTCCAGACAGTATTGTTTGGAGGTCCAGGAACCAGACTCTGAGGGGATTGGAAAGAGTATAGTGCGAGGGGCATTATCACATTCCTACCTAGTATAGGGGAGCTTGGGTAAATCCTAGGAGTCTGGACTGATCTGGCTTATTAACAGGAAAGGAAAATTGGTTCTTACCTGCTAATTTTTGTTCCTGGAATACCCCAAATTAGTCCAGAATCCTACCTGCTTGTCATGGCAGTTTGCTTGGTTATATAATCTTCTGCTTAATGTTGTTGGAACGAGATTTCCATAGAGGCTTTGACTCCCTTCTGCTCTTTGATGGTCTCAGTTGTTATAGGTATTCTCATCTGGGCTTAGGTACAGCTCATCCTGAGGAACTGCAGGTGGCACACAAGGTTAATCAGCAGTGTCAGTAAAGCTTTTCTTCTGTCGCAAACTGGTGGTAGGGAGGCAAAACCCAGGTGTCTGGACTGATTGGTGGTATTCTAGAAATGAAAATTATCAGATATGAACCAATTTTCCTATTATATTCAGGACTTTGTATTTCAAATTCCATGTGATGGGCAACCAATATAGCTTCATGAGAATAGGCATTATATGTTCTTTTTGTTTGCTTCTGATTTAAAAAAAAAAAAAAGGGTTTAGCAGCAGAAGCATTGTGCACAACTTGTAACAGTGCGAGAAAGGCCAAGGTAGAGTAAATTACAGCACTTCAAGGAATTAAGTATTAAGTGTCTACTTCATCATTGGTGAGTATATCTTTAATTTAGTGTGGACAATGCTTTCTTGTTCTTCTGGAAGTCTACTGGTTAAAAAAAAAAGGGGGGGGGGAAGAGAACTGATAATTTGGTTTGTTTAACTGTGGACAATGTTAATACAATCAACTCATTACAGAAATATTGGTAGGCTGAGGACTGGTATCAACAAGCCTGCTAATCTGTCTCTTATCTGCTGGCTGGTGGGCATAACAGGTTGGTATGGAATGAGCTGATTATATTCAAGGAAATGAAATTAAGTAAGAAGTAATTTCACCTTAAAGGTACAGTCGCAGCTCATTGGTACCTTCTCTTGTAATGATGCATGGTCACTGTGGGGGGAAGAGGGTAGGCAGGTTGGCTGACTTGATGCACTAAGTTACAGCTGCTTACCAAATTCAGTTCATGCCTTATTGTTCAGATGCACTCACTTTTTTTTTTTTTTTGTCTTAAAACAGCCTAATGCCTGTGCAACCTTCAACTTCTTGAGCAGTGAGCATCGCATCACAGCAGCTGGTCTCATCCCTCCTTTGGGTTTCAAGAAGACTAGTCTAATTGTGAGCCAATAGATATTGCCTATGAAAAAATGGCAAAAGTGGACTTGTGATCTAGGGTAATATTAAGAAGGAGCTTCTCTGGGAAAGGGGATAAGGAGCACATTTCTCTTCTTTCTCTGGAGGAATTCTTTTGTACAGGCATTGAGCTAGCTCTACACCAATAAAGGAGATGAGATAATATATATTTTTTAGACAGGATGTGGCTTTAGTATTGCAACTGAAAGGGATGGAAAAGAACTGGCGTTGATGATGCTTGGACTGTGTACATATGGTCTAGTTATTGTTGGCACTTTCTATTTTAAATAACCATACTGCATGTAATAACTTAACAGGCTCCTGTACCTAAAAATAAAATTTTCTCTGTTAAACCTATCTTCCCTCCTTACCTAACGTATTAATCCTGCCTTTTTCTGGCTGTGGTCAGCTTAGTCCTGAAGTTCTTTTGTTTTACTATTCTAAAACAATGAGTACTCACAAAAGCAAAATAGTAACATCCCACAACACAATGGAACTTGGACTATAGCAGGAAGGGAAAGGGATTTAAAAATTCCCATCTTCTATCCTTCTGCTAAAACAAACTAATGGCCCCACAACTAAGGGAAACTTGGTTCTTACTTGCTATTTTTTGTTCCTTAATTACCACCGATCAGGCCCGTTTACCTCCCTATCCACCACTAGAGAGAGAAGAGCTTTGCTGCCAGTGCTACTTAACCTAGTCCCTCAGTATTGACCTATACCCAAGCCAAGATAAAATAACTAACCAAATTCCCCCTCTCTTAAATCCAGTAGCACCCGAGTAGACAATGGGCAAGTGGATTTCTTCAGAAGGCACCAACTGGATTTGGGGGTGTGGGAGTTGTCCCTGGAGGCCTGGGATTGTATCTGTGCCAGATGGGAGCTCCCCAATTGGATCTCATGCAACGCGAGCCAATTCAAAGACGAGCTTTTTCAGTTGCAGGACAGAAATCGGAGCCAGGGGGCTGGATGCTCTGGTGTGTCCGTGGCCAACAGTGATCCTGCTGTACATGTTTCCTCCTTTAATCTCGTTGGGCGAGTGCTGCGGCACATCACGGAGCAGTGGTGCTGGTGGCGGAGTGCCTGTGGCATCCGTGGTTCATGGATCTAATTCATCTCGCGGTTAAATGACCCTTCAGGCTAGTTCACCTTCCAGGGTTGCTTTGTCAGGGTCCCATTTTTTCAGAGCGGTAGGATCGCATCTGTCTTGTGACTTGGCTTTTGAGAGGCAGCAGGTGCAGTCGAAAGGCTATTCAGAGCAGATTATTTCCACACTTCTCCAGACTTGTAAAACCTCTATGGCCCTGGCATAGGTCAGGATCCCCTCATAGCAGACATTCCTCCTATCTTAGACTTTTTGCAACGGGTTTTTGGACAGCCTGACCTATAGTTCACTGCACGTGCAGGTGTCCACATTGGGTTCTCTGAGGGGCAAGTTACGGGACAGGTCTTTGGCCTCTCATCTGATGTGATGCATTTCCTGGAGGGAGTGAAGCATCTGCACCCTCCCATTACAAAGTTGTATCTGGATTGGAGCCTCTTAGTGCTGCATGCAGTTTGTGGTGCTCCTTTTGGGTCTTTGAGGAGCAACTGTGAAGGACCTGATGTTGAAGGCTATGTTTCTAGCGGCCATCTGTTCTGCTAGAAGGATTTTGGAGTTACAAGCGCTCTCTTGCAGGGATCCCTTTTTTGCACATTTGATGGCTGTGTCATGTTGCGGACGGTGCCATTTTTACCAAAAATATCTTCCTTTTTTCACGATCGGAGAGAGACAGAGCTTGCTCCTTTGATATCAGATTCCTCAGCGCTTCTAATCCATTGGAGAGCGTTGTTTTTTAAATAACACTGCCGCACAAGGTATCACAATTTGCCAGAGACCATTTGATGCATAATCATAACTTTCAACTCGGACACTCAGAAATTCCTAAATGATAAAGCTGAGCCCCTGATGCAGCCCCATTGTAAGAGGGCGAAACTCTGCCTGAGTTGGGCTTGTTTAAAGATATTTGTCTCTGTCCAATAAAGAATCCAGATCGGACATTAGGCTTCTAATTCTGTATTGTTGCATACCACAGATCAGTCCAAAAGCCCATGCTGTTGCTGTCACAAGACAATTTCCTTTTTTAAGAGGAACGTGATAGTTTGTAGATATGTAAAGCAGAGTGGTTTTTGGAGTTTCTGGAAGTATTGGGGGCTCCAGTTCAGGGGGTCCAACCCTAGGTAGCCTGTTTGCCCTGGAAAGGTTTAGAGGGAATATCTGGCTTGGGTATCTAGCAATACTGAAGGACTGCAGGTGGCACTCAGTGCTGTAGCAGTGCCTCAAAGCTTTTATTCTCTGCTTCCATCTGCTGGTAGGGATGCAAAATGCACTGATCTGGACCAAGCTTTGGTATTACAGAAATGAAAACTAGCAGTTAAGAACCAATTTTCCTCTCTCACATGGGGCTTGGTCATATCAAAATTTAGAAAGGGCAAAAGCTCCACTCTCTGACAGATAAAGGCAGAGCACTGGTGGTAGGAAAGACACCATTCACAATGAGACACACGCTTACAAAAATCTATAGAAAAAGGGTCTCTCCCCAACCCTTGAAGCTAAAAACAAAACAAAAAAAACCCCCCAAAACAAACTACATTTGTCTTAATAGAGAGCTGCCTCTACCACAACTACCTTCAGAGTCAAATCTTTCAAAGACTGTCCCCTTAAGGGCTCGAACAGCTTCCTACAACGAAGGCAGAGAACTAAATTAAGGTACGATAATAGACACATCCTCTTCACCAGGGAACACATCCTTCATGCCCCAAAGAAGCCAAACCACATCCTGAGGAGACGCAAGAGCCACTCCCTGCACCTTGCTTCAAAAAAATGTCCCAATGCTGGCACCTACACCAAGTTAAATACCAGCCCCTTTGCAAAACACTCAGGATATGCAACATTAAAGCTAGAGTAGGCTGCACCAACTGTTCTAGCCACCACACTTCGAACCCCTTCTATACTCACATTGGCAACCTTCTATATCTTTGGCTTAACTTGTAACAGTAATGACATCAGAATAACCCTTATTTCTCAAATCTATGCCTTTCAAAATCTAGGCTGCGAGCCAGAAGTGATCTAGCTGATCACAAACGATTGAACCTTGCTGAAGCAACATATGACAATGTCTGAACCTCAGCAGGCCATCCACTGCCAGAATTTGAGATCCTCAATCGACAGGTGCTGTGGCCACAAGAATCACCTTGGCCTGATGCCTCTATTCACCAAATCACTCTCCTGACCAAGGGCCATGGAGGAAACATACAGAAAGGATCCTGGTGGCCACGGTAGAGCAAGAACATAGACTCCTTCTGCCCCGTACTCTTTTTGCAACTGAAAAACTGGGCCCCCTTGGATGGTCCACCATGATGCCATCCAATCCATGCGCAGAACCTCCATCTGGCCCAAATGAGGATCATAGCCTCCTCTGCCAACTCCCACTTGCCAGGGTCTAGTCTCTGACAACAGAATCTGCCTGAACGTTATCCACCCCCCCCCTCTATGTGGGACACTGCCAGAGGTACCAGGTACTGATCTGCCCAGACAACCAACTCCTGTGCAGCCCTCTGACTCAGTGTTCCCCCCTTGACAGTTGATATAAGCCAGTCATCAAGTTGTCCAATAAGACACACTGCTCCACCCATCAACCTCTGTCAAAATGAAAGCAACAGCAAAACGAACTGCCCTAATTTCTAATCAATTGATGGTCAGCCGAAGAAGCATCTTGGTCTATTGGCCCTGAGGTGCCTGCCCCTAGCAAACAGCTCCCCAACTCTCCAGGCTAGCAGCAGTAGCCACAGCCACAAACTGCATGCAGCACTAAGAGGCTCCAATCCAGATACAACTTTGTAATGGGAGGGTGCAGATGCTTCACTCCCTCCAGGAAATGCATCACATCAGATGAGAGGCCAGAGACCTGTCCCGTAACTTGCCCCTCAGAGAACCCAATGTGGACACCTGCACGTGCAGTGAACTATAGGTCAGGCTGTCCGAAAACCCCTGTTGCAAAAAGTCTAAGATATGAGGAATTTCACTCCACTCCTCATTCCAAAGTGGGACGAGAAAGCCACCACGAAAGACTTGCTTTGGACTCCCCCTGAAGGAGTAACAATGTGAAACTCCTCCGACAGGACAGGCTTGGTTTCCAGTAGAAGAGGAGTGCCTTCTGAAATAGGTCTCATCTCTGCAAATGGCCAGGGAACTAGATCAAGCAGTGACACCATCGATCCCAGGACCTGCAAATAATTCCAAACTCTGGGTATTGAAACACAAACTGCAAACTTGTCTGCAGCTTCTCTATCCTGTCCCCTGACAGATACCTTACCCACCTTGGCTTCGAAGCGCATGACCAGATACTCCAAAGACTGGGATGGCACTAGGTTGCCTTTTGCCAGATTCACTACCCAACCCAATGAAGGCAACATGCTCAGAACCCCTTAGCCCCTGCTGCCATAAGACTTCGACTCTATTCGAATAAGCTAGTTGTCTAGGTATGGTGCACCAGATTACATTCTTTCCAAAAAGCTGTCACTCCCACCACCACCACCACCATTACCTTGGTGAATATACATAACACTGTAGTGAGCCCAAACAAAAGAGCTCGAAACTGAAAGTGCTTTCCCAAAACCCTAAACCTTAGGAATTTCTGGTGCACCGGCTGAATGGGTATGTGTAGATATGCTTCAGTGAGATCTAATGATGCCAGGAATTCTCAGTTTTGTACTGCCACCATGATCGAAGTGTTTTCATCTGAAACTGAGACAGATGGAGGGCCGCATTGACCTTCTGCAAATCTAAAAGTGGTCAGCACTTTTTGGTACCCTGAAGTGGAATATCTTCCTCTTTATTCTTCCTCAGGGACCAGTATGATGACCTCCAAGCACAGTGACCAATCCACTGTGTCGCAATCTTCTAGCCATTTGGCCAGAGTCATGCAAGAAGGGATGTAAGTCTCCTTGAGCAACCGAGCAAAATTAACACATAATGGTGTCTTATTTCCAGATCCCATTGGTCCATGCTTTGTAAAATAGGGCCAGAGGAGACGAGTGGACTGGCTTCATCTCATTGTGAGGACTTAGCACCCCTGGTTTTCTGTCTGTAGCAGGCTTGTGTCTGCGCCGAAAGAACTGAATCTTGGTCTGACTGGCCTCTTTTCTGCCAGTGCCTTCTGGTATCCTGAAAACAGGGATGGGTAGAAAGAGTCCTCTTATCACCCTTTGGCTTATCCTCAGGTAGCATGAGCCCCTTAGACTCTCCTAACTGCTTTACCAACTGATTCAGGTCCTTGCCGAACAGCTTGCCCTTTACAAGGAAGAGCAGTTAAGAAACTTTGACTGGCCATCCGCCGACCAATTCCTCAGCCACAGAAGTCGCCTGACTGAAACTGGGCATCATAATTCTGGAAGGCACCTGAATTAAATCAGAGGGCATCCACCACATACCCCACACTGCTGTCTCTAGGTGTACCACCAGCTTATTTGTAACTGAGGTATTTGTACCATGCTCCTGAAGTCGTTGCACCCAACCCAAACACACCCTCTGCATAAAACTGCTGTAAACTGCAGCCTGACTGCCCAACCCCAAAATCTCAAAAGTTCTTTTGAGGTAAATTTCCAGTCCTGTGCATTTCTCAGCACTGCAGACCCTGCTACAGGATGGTGGTTTTCTTGGTGTCTGCTGAGACAGACATATTCGCCTTTGAAAGCATTAACAGTTCAAGCGCATCCTCTGGTACAACTTTGCCATTGCTCAACCCCACCTTCAGACCAGTCTCCAGCATATTCCACTCTTGGCCCACTAGCTTCTTCATTTACTTATGGAAAGGGAAAGGCTTTTGCCAGATTTCTGAATCCACCCAGGCAGGATCCATGCCTTCCCAATCTGACTGCTCCTGCAACATCTTAATGCTTAGTTCTAACACATGTGGAAGCAGAGGCACAACTCCTCTTCTAAATAGGCAGATAACCCTAGGGTCGTCCCCCTCCACCATTGGCACTTCTCATTGATTGTGGGGTTACTGTTAGTTGAATACTAGAGAACCCATTTCTATTAGTGCCCTCTGTGTTTGTATTGCCTTGGTGGTTTCCAGAATAGAGGGATATGGATGATATGCACACACTCTGAACAGGCTGCCTCTGAAATCATGGCTGGCTACCTTGGCGGGCGACCTTGGTGTTCCTTTGGGTTGCCATCAAATCCAGATGGGGCAATCCCCACCTGCGAATGATGAGGCCCATTGCCTCCTCAGAGTTCCCACTCCCCGGGATCGATCCATTGTCGACTCAAGTTGTCTGCCTGCATGTTGTCCGTGCCTACGATGTGTGATGCCACCAGCATGGCGAGATGCTTCTCTGCCCAGACCATGAGCTGTACCGCCTCTGCAGCTACCAGACGACTTTTGGTGCTGCCCTGCTGGTTGATGTAGGCCACCGTCGTCGCATTGTCGGACAGCACCCGTACCGCCCGATTGTGCATAAGCGGCAGAAACAGATGGAGCACCAGCCGGACTGCCTTCATCTCCAGGTGATGGATGGACCATTGTGACTCTTCCACCTACCAAGTTCCTTGAACCGCTTGTGATTGGCAGACCGCTCCCCAACCTGAAAGGCTGCATCTGTGGTGACTACTACCCACTGAGGAACTTAGAGATCCACTCCGTGAGATAGATGCTCTGGGATCAGCCACCAGCCAAGACTGGCCCTTGCAGAGTCTGTGAGTGCTAATGGGATCTGAAACTGCTCTGACTTCGGATCCCATCGAGAAAATAATGCTCTCTGTAACGGCCTCATATGCGCAAACGCCCAAGGGACCAACGCCAGAGTGGATGGCATGGAACAGAGGACCTGTAAGTAGTTCCAAACCGTGGGAATCAGAAGCTCCATCAGGCGGTGGATTTGTCGTATTAACTTGGAAATCCTGACCGCTTGGAGAAAAACCTTCCCCAGCAGAGTATCGAATCAGCCTCCCAAGAAGTCCAGTACCCGAGACGGGACCGGATTGCTCTTTGCCTGATTGACTACCCATCCCAGTGACTCTAGGAGCTCCACAACTCTGTTGACAGCTGCCTCCCACAGCTCCTTCAACTTCACCCAAATGAGCCAGTCGTCTAGGTATGGGTCAACCAGTACACCCTCCCTCCGAAGGGCCGCTGCTACTACCATCATCACCTTTTTGAATGTACGAGGCGCTGTCGCAAGCCCAAATGGCAGCACACAAAATTGGAAATGGCTGCCGATAATCTTGAAGCAAAGAAACCTCTAATGCTTCTTGCGGATAGCTATTTGTAAGTAAGCTTCGGTCAGATCCAAGGAAGCCAAGAATTCCCCACTGCAGACCAAACCAGAGAGCTGAAATCCATCCCATTTATCCAAGTCTCCCATTATACTCCGCACAAGGGGTTGATAATTATTCCGCATTAATGCCGCAATATCTAGCCCTAAATTTACACCCAAATATCAGATGGAGCCCTTTGTCCAACGAAAGGGAAACAAATATTTCCCTTCTCGTTCCAATCCAGTATCACAATGGGCTGATAAAATCTCCGAATTATCATAGTTCACAAGGACCTACGAGAGGCGGCCATAAACTTCTAAGTGATGCTTTACCTGGTCCAGAGAAGAAAGAGGCTGTGTTAATGAAAAAATAATAGCATCAGCATAAAGCGAGATTTTATACTGACGAGAGCCCACCTGAACTCCATACACCTCCAGATCCTGCCTGATTTTCACTGCAAAGGGTTCCAGACAGAGCAAATAGCAATGGGGACAGTGGGCAACCCTGCCTAGTCCCCTTCTGTACCTTAAAGTTCTGGGTAGAACTATGATTAATTTTTAAACAGGCTTGGGGTGCTCGGTATAATTCCCTCACCCATGTAGAAAAATAACCCTCAAGGCCAACTTTATCCAGGACCGCATATAAAAAGGGCCAAAATACTCTATCGAAGGCCTTTTCGGTGTCAATAGTGAGAAAGATTGTTGGGTGTGCAGTCCACTGAACACTGTAAATCAAACTATTAGTTTTCTTATATTGTCTGCTATAGTGCGCCCCAGCATGAAGCCCGCTTGCTCAGTGTGAATTAATCCCTCTATTCTTCCTCTTAAGCAAAGAGCCAAAATTTTAGCCAAGAGTTTCAAGTCGATGTTAATCAGGGAGATTGGGCTAAAAGATGCACAATTGGTAGGATCTTTTCCCGGCTTGGGTAACAAGGTTATCCCTGCCACATTACCATTTGGTAATAAATGCCCCCCTTTACGGATGTGATTAAACATTTGTGCCAGGGGGCCTCTGAGGATGTGTCTATATTTTTTTTTATAAAAGAGGGGTAAAACCATCCAAACCCAGAGCCTTCCCAGATTTAAGAGCCTTAATGGCCCAATCCACCTCATATTCAGAGATGGGTTTCCCCAAAATGTATTGATTCTGATCGGAGAGGATGAGGTCTAATCGCTCTAGATATGCCTGAATATCCTCCCTGGGAGCCCTGACCTCTGGGGTAGATTCCCATAAAATGTTTGAAACCTGGACAGACAGCCCCCGCGTCTGTGAGCAGTTCTCCCGAACTTGCTTTGATATAATATATTATGGCTTTGAGGTTCCTAATGTGCAGCCGGTTTGCTAAAAGTCTACTGTTTTTGTTTACAAATTCATAATATTTTTGATGCAGAAGATCTAACAGATGTGCTATCGCTGCAGTGTCTAAGGCTGCTATCTCTTCTCGTTTCCTGCTAAGGAGTCCTATTAGATCCTGGGTTTTGTTTATGTCTGCTTTCTAACCTAGTGAGTTCCAGCAGTAAGGTCTCCCTGCATTTATTGATTTGTTTTTTATGGTATGTGCCTATACTTATTAAATGGCCCCAGATAACCGCCTTCATACCTTCCCACAGCAATCTGGGGGCAACCACCTGCCCTCCATTCAGCTCAAAATAGTCTTTCACGACCTTCCCCAGCCTGTCCTGATAGGATTGCAGGGTCAGCAAGTAGTCATTTAATCTCCAAAACTTGCACTCTTCTGCCCTGGCCTAATAATGTACAAAAGACTGGGGCATGATCAGACCAGGTAATGCATTCAATGTCTACAACCCGTTCTTGCAACCGGATCTTTAGCTATTAAGAACCCATCAATGCAGGTATATGAGTTATGTGGATGAGAACAGTAGTTGTAATTTCAGCTATAAGGGTAACGTAACCACCCTATGACTACTAGGTGGCACTCCTTCAGTAACTGTTTTAATATTTTCCTTGGTTTCCCTTGGCCTGTTAAAATTTGACTGGAGGTGTCCTTTTCCAGGTCTAATGAAAGATTGAAGTCCCCAGCGATGATTACAGGGTCCCCTGAGTATCCCTCCAGTCGTTTATTCACCTTGAGCATCATCTCTGTCGGAAGGGAGGGTGGGTAGTAAACACTAAACACTAGGGGAGAATTATTCAGTAAGACCTACAGAATCAAAAATCTATCCTCCGGATCCTGATGCTGTGCAAACAGAATCCCTACTCTCCACTATTTTTTATACTTGGTGGCTAGGGCAAAATACTGAAGAGGGGTATTTTTTTTTTAGAATGTAATAAGCGTTCATCTCTGTCCCTGAGGTGCGTCACCTAGATAAATCCTATGGAGGCCTTTAATCTCTGAAGTTCTTTCAATAACATTTGATGTTTGTAAGGAGAATTAAGGCCTTTAACATTCAATGAAATACAGGTAAACTCACCCATTTATCTCATATCCTCTCCCCTACCTCTCCGTTGTGAGGGAGCCACTCCCCTCCCACACCCAGCACCAATAAACCTCTCCACAGACCCTCTCTCCTTCCATCCAGTCATCCCTATTACTAGGTACCCTGTCCACTTCCCTCCCTTTCCCCCCACCTATTACTTCTACCTTTCCTCCCCTCCCCCCATCCTGTCCTCTCTCTCCCCACCTTAAAGGTAGACTTCAGTTTAGGGCGGATCACCCTCCTACTCCCCCCCCCCCACGATTAACCTGTATGTTCCATGCACAACTTCACCACTGAAATGAACAACATTAAACTGCAACCTGCAACCTCTACAACAGTAACATTATACGCTTCAGCCTACTCATCGCTTAAGCCAAACGGCCTGCAGGTTTGTCCACAGCACTCCCACTCTGTTATACACTGGGGCGGATTTTAAAAGCCCTGCTCGCGTAAATCCGCCTGGATTTACGCGAGCAGGGCCTTGCGCGCCAGCGCGCCTATTTTCCATAGGCCTGCCGGCGCGCGCAGAGCCCCGGGACTCGCGTAAGTCCTGGGGTTTTTTGTCGGGGGGCGGGGCCGATCGACACAGCGTTTGGGGGGTGGGCCCGGGGGCGTGGTTTCGGCCCGGGGCGTGGCCGCGCCCTCCGGAACCGCCCCCGGGTCTCATCTCAGCGCGCTAGCGGCCCGCTGGCGCGCGGGGATTTACTTCTCCCTCCGGGAGGCGTAAATCCCCGGACAAAGGTAGGGGGGGGGTTAGGTAGGGGAAGGTGAGGGGAGGGCGAAAGAGAGTTCCCTCCGAGGCCGCTCCGATTTCGGAGCAGCCTCTGAGGGAACGGAGGCAGGCTGCGCCGCTTGGCGCGCGCCGGCTGCCCAAAATCGGCAGCCTTGCGCACGCCGATCCTGGATTTGCGCGGCTACGCGCGTATCTACTAAAATCCAGCGTACTTTTGTTTGCGCCTGGAGCGCAAACAAAAGTACACGCCGTTTTTAAAAATCTACCCCACTGTCTCTATTATGAACAACTCGAGAAATAGAGCTGGGGTGGTGTGCAATTGGTAGATGGGGGTACTTCCTTGCCATTTCCTCTCCAGGGTGGAGAAAATGGAGTCCATACCTCACGCAGGCTTATCCATAGGAGAAAAATCATTGCTGGCAGTCTGCCTTGTGAGGCGACGTCCCCCCTTCCCCACCCACTGCTATTTCGGGACGGCTGGCGGCTTGGATCTCAGTGCCATTGCTTCCCCTCGTGGTATTATGATACCTACTGTCTGCAGGATGGGGATGGCTTCTTCCAGTGCTTCCACTTGTGAGGTTACCCCCTGACTAATAAAGGCTAAATCCCAGGGGTAGAGCCATCTATTTTTAAATTTGCTCCACTTAAAGTGCCAGGGTGAGAGATTGTAGGGCTCTCCACCGGCACAATGTAGCAGGCACCAAATCCTGAAAGATCTACAACTCATGCCCTTCCCAGCTAAAAGGACAAACTCTGCCTGTACAGTGCATTATATCTTTTTTTATAAGAAAGCTGTGCATACAGGCTATGATGTCTTTTGGAGTATTGCGGGGAGTGGTTCCCAATGTATGATGTGCCCCTCTCTATTACAACATCCACAGTCGCTGCCTCCTCTGTACTTTTCCCCCCCCAGAGTTGCTGCCAGCAACGCTTGGCAAATTTTGCAAACCACCCTCATGGGGTCCGCAGATTCAGGAATCGCCGGGAGACCCCGAATCCTGATGTTCGTCCTCCGGGAACGATTTTCCAAATCTTCCAATTTTAGGACAGTTTCTTCCTGGCGTGATTTTAACTCAGCAATTTCATCAGTGAGCTCAGTTAAATGGGTTCCGTGGGTTTCTATTACTCCCTCTGTCTCTTCCACCTGATGGCCGTGTGGCCCGCAGATCCGATCACAAGGTTTCAATGTTAGCCTGCATGTTCTCTTTCAAGGCTCTACTCAGTCTTCAGCCCTTCAAACCATACCTGGAAATCCTTTTTTGTCAGTGTCTTGGTCAGCAATGCAGGGGGCTGATTTCCCTGAGCGCTTACCTCTGGCGGTGGCACAGGACCCATGGTATCGGGATCCTCCAATAAGGCCATGAAGCTGTATCCTCCTGCATGAAACAAGAATTTTGCCAGAACAGCAGCTTTTTTTTTTTGCCAGTCATAGGAATCTGTGCTTCGCCCGGCTCTGTAACTGAAAGAGGTTGTCGTACAGAACGATGGATGTAAGTTGTGCTGTTTAATCGCGGGGAGGGAGGAGAGGCAGGCTTAAGTGCCTCTTGGATAGTGACCACTCCTCCTCAGAAATTCTGCCTTTGGCTATTATTAAGGTGAGTTTATTTTGCAGTTTTCCCCGTTTGGGTCTTGCCGCACACAGCAAGTGAAGATCGGGGAGGGGGGGACCGTAGAGAGAGAATCCCAAACGGCTAGCAGCGCTCCCGGTTCACAAATAACAACCCACCTATTAAATATTTGCTTTTTTAAAATATCTTGTTTATATTTTATTGTTGATTGTCCCTTTTAACTGGCGGCTCTCACCTGATTTGGGGCTGTAGCGAGGTTCTGACTGCTGTGCTAGTTAACTGTTTCCCAGCTGTTTGCACAGCAAAATGGCAGCCAGAGAAAAGCAGAGCCCGGGCTGCACTCCCCCTCAGCTCTCCTGCCTCTCTGCGAATAGCTCCTCCCATGTTGTAGCTGATTGCTGGAGGCAACAACTCCTGCCCGATCTGATGCTGCAGGCAGGAGTCGTGTTATTGAGATTTTAGGGTGGCGAAAACATTAGTCCGGGAGAAGGACGTGCCAACAAGAACACAAGTGCTCCTCAGCACAATCCTGATGAAAACTCGGCGAAAGGGGACGAGGGGAGCCCAAAAGCAATTGGAGGGAGAAGGAGAGCCCAGAAAATGAAAGGCAACAAAACTGCAAAAATTTGAAAATTTTTTTTTTTTTTTTTACACACTTGCCCTAAAGCCTCTGGGTCCTGATCCTACTGGGGGGAGTGAACTGGGCTCCCCGGTATCACCCCCAGTACTGCACTTAGCTGGAAATAGGGTCCTCAGCGGCTTCTACAACCAGGGGAGATGGTCCCCTCAGGACCTAACAACCCTCTGGGAGGCAGAAGACTGTCTCCTGTAGCCCAAACTTCTTTTTCCTCAGTTAAGACTTTTTTTTTTTTTTTTTTTTTTTATATAGGTTATACCTAACCCTAATCCAACTCTAAGTATGCTCACAGACTATAGGTTTTGCATCCATCTGTAGGTGGCATCCTGGTATATATGGCAGAGTCTGTCAAAACTTCTCTGTCTCCATCTGCTGGAGGGGAGAAACCCAGGAGTCTGGACTGATCTGGGTACATACAGGGAAAGGGTTAATTACTGTTTTGTTCTGGTGTGATGACTAATCTGGTCTATGGTGCCACAAGGGAAAGGTTGTTTAGAAAGGCCACAGAGTTGTGACATCAGGATGACCAGGTCCTGTCTTATCCTCACTCAGGCTATGAATCTGAAGATAAATCATTAGTAAGTCTGGAGTAATTCATAGTTTGTTTTGGGGTTTTTTAGGGGGGGAGGGGAGGCAGCACACTGTCAATTGATTCCTGCACAACAAGACACCTTATAGACACTACCACTCATTACCCCTCTACTAGAGGCCGGGTCAACTAAAATACCAAGTAGACTCGAGGGACCTGCACATGGGCTTTCTCCTAAAGCAGCATGTTTAATACAAAACCCTCTTCAAACAAATAGGAGCAGCCTATTTAGGAAAGGTGGATATCTTTATTTTAAGCTAAATACAATACATATGCTTAAACACCCAGGCAGCTCTGCAGCCTACTGTTGTTCCAAGAAATGAAACAGATGAAGTGGAAGCCTCCAAGATCACAACAGATGTGGGGCTGGATTCTGTCTTGCTTGTTCAAAACAGCCTTTTCTCATACCTAAGGGGGGAGGGAACAAAAAAAACAAACAAAACACGCAATTACTAGATAAACCAGGAAAATGGCATGTGGAAGAGGCAGTAAAAGCAGCTCCTATAGGTCTAACCATTACACCATTCCAAATTTAGAGATGATCAGGACCGCAGGTTATGCTCTCAATCTGCTGGAGTCAGAAATACTAAGGGATCGCAGGTGGCACACCAGGTTATATGGGAGGTGCCTTTTCAGCTTTTCTCTGACTCCATCTGCTGGAAGGGAGGCATAACTCAGCAGACTGGACTGATCCTGGTATGTACAGGGAATGTAAGCTTTACTGGCATTGTACCAGGCTTCTTTCCCACTCCATGCTCGACAACAGGAACAATGGCAAAGTTGTAGTAGAGGTGGGGTGTGAGACCATCTCCTATAATGCTTAGTATGTTCCACCCTGATTATTCCAGAGATTGAATAAGCTCAGTCTAAATCCACAACAGCATGGATCGTAGAACTGCCCCATACAAAATGTATGGTGCAGATGCTTCAGACTCCTTGGACATTAATGTGCAAGCCAAGGAGGACAGTTCTTGGGAGGAGGGAAAAGCTACTGCTCCTCTCTGATATGCTAGTGCATGTTTGTT